>NC_090929.1:299107497-299732497 GCF_040938575.1 Ambystoma mexicanum
TTCAGGATACCTGGTAGCATGGTCTACCAGAACCAATATAAAACGGTAAATACCTACCCTCTCAAAGGGAACTCCTACCACTGGGAGAGGCACCAAGGGTGCCACGTTCTTGGTTCCACTCTTGCCAGAAGTCTTTTGTATTTGTTTTATTTATAACGCACAGACCATCAGGCCCGGAGGCATCAATCTGACAAGTGTGACAGCTTCTACATAATTTATCTACATCCGACCCCATTTTAGGCCAGAAGAAATACAGAGAAATCCTTTCCTTGGTCTTCTTAAAACTTAAGTGACCAGCCAAAGGAATCTCATGGGATAACTATAGGAACTGGGGTCTCACCTCCTAAGGCACTACAAGTCTTCTGTAGTCCCCTGCGGTAGACTCTATAGGCTCACTGTAAAGGAGGCCATCCTCCCAGTACAGCCTGTGCTTCCCTGGCTCTTGCCCTTCCAGCTGGGAAGCTGCCTGTTGGCGATGTCCTTCAAGAGTAGGACACTCTCTTTGATCTCTGCTGAGGTCTGCCCTGCAAGGGCCACCTTCTGCAAGCAGGGTCTGCAGCTCAGGATGGTCTTTAGGATCCAGATCTCCAACAGAGGGAAGGGCTTCTTCCAGCTCTGTGTCATCAGCAGCTGGTTCACAATCTTCTGGTTGGTCTTCCCATTCAGCCTCAGCTAGTGGAGGGGTCATAGGTGTGACCTTGGACTGTCCTCTCGGGGATGTTCTTGTCCTATGTATAAGTGTGATACCTTTCTTTTATCCTGTGACCTTGGGCTTCCTGTTTGTCTCTTTCTTTGTCCTGGAATCAGACGGTGGTTCATCCTGTGGACTGGGAGTTATAGGTACTTCTGTAACTTCCCATTGAGAGTCATTCAATGTTTGCTCTCTGGCAAGTCTAGTCTGCTCCTTCTTCCTTTTACCGGGAGGCCTGTGGGTGCTTGATACAACTCTAAGAGCTTTTAAGTCATTCCCCAAGTTACAACATGTAAGTAAAGTCAATTTCACTTCACTGCTCTTGGAAACAGTAGTTTCACCAAGGGAAGGTATTTAAACCTTTGGGAAATCTAAGAGACTTCCCTGTGCCACTGCACTGAAGGTGCTGTGTGTCACAATGCAAAGATGATGCCTATGGAGTTTGTCAGACTCCAAAACCAAAAGAAACACAGAGTCCAAATCACAGAAAAAATACATGAGAGAGTGGGGAAAAGGTCTCACTCTCTCCAGTTTAAAAAATTAAAAAGTCCTAGAGTCTAGCAAAAGTGCTGGGGGCCTCTAAGGTAGAGAGGAATTAGCACATTTCTGAGAATTCTCCCTAACAAGGAGGCAGTGTGCTTCGCGTCTGGTGGCCGAGTTATGGTTGGATCGTTTGAGGCCGAGGGCAGAGTGCAGCGCTTTGTTTTGGAGTAGTTGTGGTTTTGATAGATTTGCTTTTGAGGTTCCCATGAGTAGCACATTTCAGTACTCTAATGTAGACAGTGTTTGAGCTCTAGACAGAGTGATGCCGTTGCTAGGTGAGAGGAATTGCCTGTTCAGAGCAATGACTCTGGCTGTATAGGCTGTGGATGAGGTTAGAGCGTTGATTTGCCTGTTCATAGGTATGTCAGCTTCAAGGTGGACTCCTAATGTTTTTATTTGCTTAGATACTGGTATGGGTGTACCATCAATGCAGAGATGGGAGAATGAGGCATCAAGGTGTTTGATCCGGTGCTGTGAGCCAATGACGAGGAGCTCAGGTTCTGGTGGCCATCCAGTTTTGGATGGTGCTACAGTGTTCATTTTGGTTGTATCAGCAAACGGTCACCTGAGATTGTGATGGTAATTTGGGTGTCATCCACTAAATTGGTATATATGATGCCACTATCATCCAGTGTATCAAAGAGGGGATTTGTATAAGTATTATACAGGGTGGGCGAGAGGCAAGACCCTTGAGGTACACCTAGTGTTGCTGGGATGGCGTCTGCCACAGAGTCCCTTATGACCACTCGTGTGGTCCTTGCACTAAGAGAGCAGTTGATCCAGTATGTGGCTCGATTACAGAAAAGTGCAAGTGCTGGATGAAGTGCTGGCAGAGGATATTGTGAACGACCAGGTCGAATGACATGGAGATATCAAGCAGCAGAAGGATGGCTAGGTTGTCGGAATCCCTGATGCTGTCCATTTATATTTTTAGGTCTAATAGCATGGTTTCCATGCTATGTTTCGGGCAGAAACCAGATTGTCTTATGCCTAGCAGGTGATTACATGCTGGATTTGAGCATAGGCTAGTCGATCCAGATTTTTTAGTAAGAACGGGATGCAAGTAATGGGGCAGTAGATAGTCGGCATCGAGGGGTCGAGGGTAGATTTGTTTTGGTAGAGGTGTGATCCAAGCCGTCTTGATCCAAGCTGTGCATGATTCTCACCAATTGGATGAAGTTGTTAGGTGATGCCCATGGCAGAATACGTAAACCCCTACTGGACTTAACCGCCACCATCAGCCCCGCAGTGGCTCTCCCCTTCAAGGCTGGGATAGCAGGTAGTAAAACTGTCTCATGATAATCCCAAACTGGTGTTGTACACATCCACGTTTCCTGTAACGCAACAATGTCAAATTCATTTTTGTCTTTATCGTGTCCCCATTGCAAGTGTGTATTTTCCCGTGAGTTCCAACTAACCAATGATATTGTTTTTGTACTCCCTTCTTTTAATGGTTATGCTTGCCTATGTACACTTGTTTCATCGCGTTCTTTAGGACTGCTATCACAAAATAAACAAGGGCAAGGTGTATTTGCTGTTTTATCTACATGTACTTGATCCCTCATCACATTCTGCACATGAATTTCTCTTTCCACTCGGGCAGGATCTTGCACTAAGAGAAAGCCCATTTTAAACAACTCCATTTTCGCTTGCCATAACGTATTCAAAACTAATCCAGATGTAATCCAAAAACGAACAATTGATAGATTTTGGTCACAGAGAAATTCTACTTGGTCGATGTCGCCGGTTGAGATATCTTCTAGGGCTTATACATCACAAAAGATGTTCAAAACGCTTGCCCTGCACAAGTCATACTTTTGAAACGGCGCATCAAGGCATTTTAAAATTAAAGTATGACAATTGTTCAATGCCTGTTTTTTTTGTTGGTCCATGCGTGGATTTAAGACACTATTTTCTTTGTTTATTTTGTTTATTTTAGTCTTAGAAACTAAAGAGTCAGAAGCCATTTGGGTTTTGGATAAATCATTTGCGCATTTACATTCCCTTGTGCATGGAGCTACTCAGAGGTTGCACATTAGGCATATCTAAATGGTTGCCATTCCTCTCCACTGCAGGGGTTGCCTTTGTTATGGGAGCTGTCGTCGCTATGCCCGCTCCCGCCTCTGTGATACGCTGGAGCAGCTAAGCATCAACTGGTTCCCTAATTGCGGAGGTTCTTTCCTTAACGTTCAGCACAGGAACTGCTTTTTTGTTATTAATATGGGCAGATATTGTCTCCAAAGGTTGAACACCAAACCTACAAGATCCCACAAAACAGCTTCCTTCCCTTTCTGCTCAGAGTGAGTAACTATAGATGCGTATGCACTTTGTCATGTTCACCCCCTAACCAAAAAAGGGACGAATAACCCTGTAATTATCAAAAATATACATATTTTAATTTTTATCAAAAAACACATTACACATAATATATTGCTCTTAAAAAAGCTCCACATTATAATCAAAACACATTCTGAAACACATATCTATGTTTATATACCTTGTCCACCTAGGAAAAAGGCTAACACTTCAAACCCTTTCTATGCCTAACTCTAAGGTGTGTGTCTATCTTGACCACAACTGTTGTTATTGTTGCCCCTCTTGATTTGTACGGGCCAGAGACCGTGCCAACACTTCATAAATGTGTTTCTAGGACCAACATGAAACTCAATCAAAAGAATACACATTGTGTATCCTGCTGGTGCTGTCTTCAGGGCACTTAATCTTTGTCATATATTCTCTGGTTCGCACGTATGTCATCACGTGTTAACAGCCATAATTTCAATATTCTGATGTAGACTCTTTAAATCTTAACCTTCCGACAAATGGCACTTGCTTCACTTCACACGTAGGCTACGGGATACCATGTTTCCCTAGTTTCTGACAGAGAGACTGGCACTATTGTCTGTATATCACCTCCAACTTTGTTCATTCGGTTAGGATATCCCCAAGGTTTATCTTTTCAAACTGCCATAAGTGGGATCCTTCAGTAATTGTTATAACCCCTTACACGCCGGTGTATTCACGCTAGCCTTACGTGGGCTATGTCCTTTCAGTCTCGCCTTCATGTAGCGCGCTCTCGCCTGTTGTGTTGATGCAGCAGGGTGAGCGTCGCGTGCCATTTAGAGCAGCCTGTAGCACACGACGCTCACCCTGCTGGTATTTGTATGGGAGTTAGAGGCATTTCAGGCATATTGGATTTTAACGTATATGCCCGCATTTCTCTCTGTACACTCCTATTAAATGTGTGTTACTAACTACACAGGGCACTCGCCCACATAAAACTGCTTACAGCTTTAAATGAAAGCAGTAAGTTATATAGGGCCTCATTACGACCCAGGCGGTAAGTTACCGCCTGGGCCGTGACTTTACCACCATGGCGTAAACTACGTTTACGCCATGGTGGTTGGCGGACTTACCGCCCCATTCCGACCTTGGCGGGGCGGTAAGTCCCCAATCCCCATTTACCCTTCCCCATTCCCATTTTTGCCCCATAGGGCATAATGGGAGTGGGGAAGGCGTTAATTACGCCACCGTAAATTACGGTGGCGTAATTAACTCCATGGTCCCTTAGCGCCATGGATTTTAACACCTGCTAAAAGCAGGTGTTAAGTCCGCCATGGCGCTAAGGGACCTCGTACTCAGGCGGTAAGGGTCGGCGCTGTTTACGCCGCCGTAAAACCCTTACCGCCTGAGTCGTAATGAGGCCCATAATCAATTAAAAACTCAAAATCAAATGCAGAAATGCTTTACCACAGTGTTTTGTTGTACCACTGTACTGCGGGCCCGCGGCTAAGCGGCCAAGCGGTACTTGAACGGTACTTGCTTCGGTGCGCACAGTGCGTGCGCGTTCTGGTACACGCATCCAAAGGCGTTACAAACCCAGACAGCTTGCAGCAAAGCCTAAGTAAACAAGCCAAACAAGTTTAAGTATAACCATACTTAAGTCCAGTGTTAAACAGCCTTAGTTGTAGCTGAGAGGGAATGTTCACCTTCTGGTTAATGAAGTCCATAATAAAAAGACTGTAGCAATCCTTGCTGAAAGTCCAAACTGTGCAAGGGATGTAACGCGGCCAAGCGGTACTTGAACGGTACTTGCTTCGGTGCACTCTTCACTCTCTTTTCTCTGTTCGCTGCAACCTCATAGTGGCTAATGGCGAGAGAGTGCAGTAGTAATCCTCTCCTCCACTCTTAAGTGCCAAAGGCATGTGTGGGAGTGCTAGAAAATAATGTATTTTCCTTTTCAAATAAGTGCAATCCAGAAGTAATCAGGAGGATACTTTTATTAACCGAACTATATTCTGTCTGGAAAAGACACGTATGTGTTAACTTTATTTCTTTTAAAGACAGTCAAGCAATTCCATTCCTGTTACATAATGCATAATTACAATATTGCTACTTTAAAACACTGCCTTGTCTCCATGCTTTACAGTAAAGTTTAGGTTTGGGCATCTAAATCTCAGTCTCAACTATATTTCATTGTAATGGTGAAGATGACAAGTGACCACTTCTGAAAATGCACATTACCAAATTATTCTGATGGCAAGCCTAATTCTGTAACCTGCTGGTTGCATACATCTGTGCAATTGCTGCTCAGCCCATGAGCAGATCCCATACTCCTTAACATTCTATCTTATCAACCTGCTGCTTTATACCATCTGCCCTGAAAGTAGAGGGCCGCAAACTACAATATTCCACCTAGTGTTCCCAGTTCTCTGCCTGTTACGCCATCCACTCTGCTTAGTGTCTTACTTTCTTTCCTCTTACATAATGAATACACAAAGCTTACTAGATGTTAAAGCAAAGTAGTGATCAATAGTTCAATCCAGTCTGAACATCTACAGAACTGCTGCACATCATACACTATAGCTAGCCTCCAGGGCTCGATTTGCTCTATGATTATGATTGCAATACATATTAGCACCTGGTGGAGAGAACTGGGCAAATTGTTTTCAGAGCATTTTTATCACATCTGTGTATTTGTGTCTATTCATGCAGCTAAACTTTTACATTTTACAGACACTCATCCAGGGCTTGTAAAGTCCTTTAGGCCACTCGCACAATCTAGTAGATTCTATGAAGGGGCAAGTACCATTTGCAGGGGATGGTTGAAAATTTTAATTTAATATTTACTTTGTTTGCTGTAAATGTCAAATAAAAGTTTTGCTGTGCATGGCTGGCCTCTGGGTGGCAGCAGTGTGCCAAACATAAATTGAGTTTGTGGTGACATGCACCATTTTACAGAAAGCACATTTAAATGTGTTGTCATCTGTTGCTATGGGACAAGTGCATTTCTCTGAGGTTGAGTAGGTAAACTAAGTGACTTGAACTGCAGGTCTAGTGAAATGTTAAAGAATTTGTAAGGCCCGACTCATCTCACTAATGTTTTACTTCAGCGGTACACAAAAATCCTGTATTGTTGCTCATTTTATGTCTTGGGTACAAATAACCTCTGGTCACATTAAAAATGTACAACATTGCTAACCAAATGGGTTTGTTTGCTAATCAAGAACATTTTAATTAGCAAACTCTGCTAATCAATTTTTGAAAACAAATGTATGCCTTGGAATATGGATGCAGTATATAGGAAAACCGAAAGCTGCTCCGTTTCCCCTTAAAAAACTGAGGCACCAAAATGGGAGGTGCATAATGTGAAGCACACTCGCTTCCTCCGTTATGTGCTTCAATCCTGCTCCGTCAGAACACGTTCCTGTCAAGGAACAATGTGCGTACCAAAGAGAGTTCACTCTTGCTCGCTTGGCTACAAGCATGCTCTCAATGAAACGATCGGCACCCACTCGCAGTATCAAGCGGTCGGGCTAATGTGATGTGAACCATTCAAGGTTCCTGAATAAGATGCTCATATATGATGAAAATCCCCACAGAGAGCTTGGGCTAATGCAATTCTGCACCCGCTGTGCTACCGCCAATTTTCACCTTTAGAATACCTGATAAAAAGCCCTGTAGGGCGACTTAGCAGACAAGTCGCTTTCTCGTGGAGCCCAAGAGAATGCAATCAGATAAAACAAAATCAATACATAATACAATAAAACATTCATCAGGGGAAAGTAAGGAACCATATTACTGAAAACTCTGACCTGCTATTGATCAACAAAGATGTAGAGGAGTAAGCACCAGGATGTGGACTTGTCAGACTGAGAGTGGATTGGTTCTACCTATGACATTACAAAAAAATCAAAACTACACTTTTTCCTCAGGTATAGTTTATGTTTACATTGTTGCTTTGCTGCTATTGAGGTTTTGCAAAATAAGTGATGTGCAATGCTCACCTCCGGTCTTGCCATATGCACACCAGAGATCACCAAGGATGAGAAATATGTTTCTTGGTTGTAATCCTTATTCTCAGAGTTTATTCCCAGTGACTTCCATTTTGATTACTGTTTTGTGCATAGCAGTAGTAGGAACAATAATACCCATGCCTAGATGTTAAAGCAAGGCATAGGGACCACAAGGACATTCAACCTACCCATTAGAGCCATGTACTGCATCTAAATCCCATCAATCTCTGCTGTGTGTTTGCTCCCATCTTTAGTCTGCTATAGTCAGTTGCTATGTCATAATGGTTTTATAGACACTGTGCACCATGAGCCTAAGTAGCTTATTCAGAGTAGAATGGATTAGATCTCCCCAAAAACCTCTCGGGCAGGCAGTTTTTAAACATGGTACAAAACAGTTTGCTCTTAACCAAGATTCTGATTAACCAGATGGCTGTCTTTGGATATGATCATCAGTTATAGCTTGTTCCAGATTCTGTAGCCAAACATTACTAAAGTGTGTCTACCTGACTTTATTTTCCTGAATAGATCGTCCAAGGAGTACATGGACAGTAAACCTAAGTAATGAAGAATCACAGTAAGTTATCTATTATGTTTACTTTAATATGTGACTTTTATTTCCACCATCTTAAAGTGTACCATGGCAGTGGTAGCCTCCCAGAAGTTGGTTGGTACAGATTTACTTAAGTGTTTTCTTTTAAAAATATTGCATTTATTTTTCAAAATAAATGAAAAAAAACCCTCTACCACTCACCCCAAACCAACATTCACAGAGTTAGATCACTTACTTTAATGGTATCTTATACAATATTGCTTCATATAATACATTCCATATACATAGCTGCATAATATCCCCACATAAAACATCAATATGGATATTCCATTAATTCAGACCTTCTTCTGTTGATTCTACAAGTACCAACCCACCAAGACATCCTGTTGGCAGTGCCGTCAAGTAACCATTCCCTTCGTAATTCCCACCACTAGCACCAAGGCGGAACCCGCCAGTCCATGCCCTGGAATAAAGCATTCTTCCTCAGGGTGGTTTCAAATGTGGGGAGGTCATGAGAGCATTCAACAGTTGCCCCCAATCCAACAGTATACCCTTCTCTATGTCCTCAACTTTGTCTTTACGCAACACTGCTATTTTAGCTAAATCCCATTTTTCACGTCCGAAGCCCATTGGGGAACAAGTGGACCGCTGGGGCACTTCCACAATATAGCTAATCTCCTATTCGTTAACAATAATGCAAATTGGGCAATCTTCAGCTTTTGTGTCTCTTTCTTTCTACCTGTAATTTACCCAACAAACACAAGGCCGCATCACAATCATAGGACATATGAGTTAATGTATTGATCCTATTCAGCACCTTGCTCTAATAGCGTTGGATCACAGGGCACTCCCAAACCCTATGCCAGAAACCCACAGAATAAAGATTTTTCATAATAACTTACTAGAAAGTCTTAATTCTATTAAAGACACGGAGGCAAGCATTATGCTTCTCTTTCTTTATTAAAACAAGTAAAGAAAGCTCAGCAGCAAGATATTTTGTGCACCTGGGTGCAATATAGTTAATATGAATAAAGGAAAGGTGCACCAAATATAACAAAATGTAGAACAACATAGTAAAAAACATCATAATAAGTCCATAAGTATCTGAGGAAAATAAGAAACTCCATTTCCCAGACTTTCCTAGAGTTCATCTAGAGGCCAGCAACATGTGACCTTAGTCCTCCAATAGGTATCTGTATCCCTTCATAAACAGTCTTGAACATGATGCAACTTCCTCTTTCGAGGCTGTGAACTTAGCTGCTCATAGTAGAATAGTAACTGTAGTCATCTCGTAGAACTGGATCGAGCTACCGATCAGACGGACTTGTCTGCAGATGCTGTCAAGAGAGGGATCGAAGAGTAAAATTACTTCATATATATTACAACCCTAGTTCCCTTAGTGGGGTGGGAGAGAAATTTCATTGAGTTATTCTGACAAAATACATATAAAAATTCCAAATTATCAAAATTCATAGCCATGCATTTAATTACTTATCAAACGTGATACACGCTGTTATTTCTCGCCGAGAGGGATAATGCTTGCCTCTGTCTCTTTAATAGAATTAAGACTTTCTAGTAAGTTTTTATGGAAATTCTTTATTCTATGTCAAGATCGGAGGCTCACATTATGCTTGTTTAAAGCTTACTTACCATGATAGATGCCGGCTGGTCTACCGGTGTTAGGTAGAATTGCTTAAATATTGATTTGCTTGCCCAGTCTGCCATCCTCATGATGTCTTCTAGGCGAACTCCAGCCTGAAAGGCTTTGGAGGCCATGGCTCCTCTAACTGAGTGGGGTCCGAAGTGTTGGGTATCTATCCCTGCTTGAGTTAGAGTCCAATGCACTCAGCATGCTAAAGTTGGAGCGGAAACTGCCTTGTGTGGTTTACGCAGAGCTATCAATAGCTGCCCATTAGGAGAGGTCCTAAGCGGGGTTGTCTTTTTTTCGTAAACCTTCAAGCACTTAACCAAGCAAAGCTTGGGCTGGTCTCTAAATGCGGGGTAAGAAATCACCCTGGAGTTGCATTTTGTCCTCCTGTGTAAATGAAATACGATGCCATCAGGGGAAAAGGTCCTGCCCACCAGCTCAAGAGCTCTGACGTCAGAGACTCTGCTGCAAGAGACCAGGAAAAGAAGGGTAATAAGTTTGCCAGATAGGGCCGTACGGGATAGTTCTTCGTTATGTGGCCATGACAGAAAAAGATTCAATACTTTATTAATGTCCCAAAGCTTGTCATAGCAGGACGGATGTGGGACAGTGAGCCTCATACCCTTGAGTAATCTGCAAACAAGGTGGTGTTCTCCTGCCGGGACCCCCTGGACGATATCATGTCCGGCAGAAATGGCTGAACGATAGGCGTTCACTGTTCTGTAGGAGAGTCCTCTTTCTACTAAGGAAGCTAGGAAATTCAGGATCTCCTCTACAGGTGCTAAAACTGGATTTAATCCTTTCCTTCTGCACCAGGTGCTCAAGGTGCTCCAAGAGTTGGAATACCTCTTAAGGGTAGCGGGAGCCCAGCTTTCCACGATGAGACTGACCAGCATGCGTGACATGCCGGGGACTCTCCATCTTGACCTGAAATCCTCCAGGCTGCTAGGATCAATGACCCGCTGAGAAGAAGGGAGTGACGATGTCCTGATGGATCTAGTAGGGGATCCGGAAACTGGGGTAGTAGGATTGGACAATCCGAGGAACTTTCCAGAAGAACTGTATACCAGGTCTGAGAGGTCCAGACCGGCGCTATGAGGACTAGATCTGAATGCTCCTGACGGACCTTCGCCAGTGTCCTCGCTATCATGGCGAATGGAGGAAAGGCATAATGGCATCCCTGGGTCCATTGTTGCAGAAATGCATCTGTCGCAGCTGCTGCCTGATCCGGCCTCCAGCTGTAAAACACTGGTAGTTGGGTGTTCAGTCTGGACGCAAAGTGGTCTATGGACATGGGACCCCAGACTCTTTGGAGGCAGAGAAAGACTTCTCTGTTGAGCCTCCAGTCGCAGTAATCTGTGTGATGTCAGGAATACCAATCTGCTACCACGTTTGTGAGACCAAGGAGATACTCCGCTGTGACTGAAATCCGATGCTCCAGACAGAAATGCCAAAAGTCCTTGGCTAATTCGGCTAGAGGTCTTGATTTGGTGCCACCAAGATGATTGATGTACCTTACTGCTGAAATGTTGTCCATTTTCAGCAAGATACAACTCGCTATGCCTCTGGCAAAAGAGCGCACCACGAAGGAGCCCGCGAGGTACTCCAGGCAGTTGATATGTAGATCCAACTTCTGAGGAGACCAAGTTCCTCCCGTGGCGACAGAGCCGCATCCCGCTCCCCAACCGAAGGGACTGGCATCTGATTCGATGATGATATCTGGGGTGGATCCGAAGATCGCTCCGCCGTTCCAGGCTTCCATGTGAGTGAGCCACCAGTTGAGCTCCGCTCTCGCTTGAAGTGACAGTGTCAGGCTCTAGAGTAAGAAAGACTGTGTCTTAAGTGTTGGCCTTTCAATCTTTGTAATTCCCTGTAGTGAAGGGGCCCGGGAAATATTGCTTGGATGGAGAAGGATAGCAAACCTATTACTCTTGCTAGCTCCCACAGTGAGAAAAGGCTCCTCTTTAGAAGTCTGTGTATCTCCCGTTTGGTGGAGTGAATCTTGGCTGTTGGAAGGCGAAGTTGAGAATTCTGAGTATCCACCACGAACCCCAGAAATTCCAGGCTTCTGGATGGATGAAGAATTGACTTTTGCCAGTTTATGAGAAAGCAGAGGCTGTGTAGTAAGTCTATGGCTAGTCTGGTCTGTATCTGAACTAGCTCTTTTGATTGAGCCATAAAGATGACATAGTCTAAATAAATTATGAGTCGGACACCCTGTTCTCTTAGATGAGCCACTACTGGCCGTAGAAGGTTGGTAAATGCCCAAGGTGCTGAGGAGAGCCCGAAAGGTAGACTTGTGAACTCCCAGTCTCGATTTCTCCATGAGAATCTTAGATATCCTACGTGTGCCGGATGAATGGGCACTGCAAGGTAAGCATCCTTCAGGTCTAGGCACATGAGCCAATCGTTCGATCTCAGAAGGTCCCTGAGCATGTGTATACCTTCCATCTTGAAATGGCGGTAAATGATGAATTTGTTGAGAGCTCTCAAGTTTATCACTGGGCGCACCTTTTGCTTTCTGCGCACCAGAAAAATGGGGCTGAAGAAACCTCCTTGACTTAAGCAGGGGCGAATCGCTTGTTTCCGATGCAGGCTGTGTATTTCGTTGTCTAACTCTATTTGGGACATCACAATCTGGGTAGGGCGACAGACTTAAACGGGCTGGACGAAAAACTCTAGCCGCAGACCGTGAGCTGTGTCCCTGACCCAAGCATCTCCCGATAAGGTATCCCAAGCTCTTGCAAGCATAGCTAGCCTCCCTCCTACAGGTGTCTGTGGCGCAGGCGCTGTTATAAGTACACTGACCTGAGGATTGTTGTTGGGCTGGATGTCTAGCCGCTCATCTCCAGGCACGCCCTCTTCCACGTCCTCTTGAAGGGAAGAAAGTGTTGGTGCGCTCTTGCCAGGCATTATGCTGGTCCCTGGAGTGCTGAGGTCTTTAATCAAAGAAATAACGGCCGGAGGAGCGACCTCTACTTCGTCCGGCCCTGGAGAAAACTTTGGAAGCGAAAACTCTCTTTATGGAGGCCTGGGCTTTGTCCAATGTGGTGAAGGTATCGATGAATTTAGACATTTCCTTCATGAAAGGATCCCCAAAAATCAGGCCTCGAGTAATCACACTAGACTCTGTGTCTGCTAATTCGCTCAGCTTGGCGTCGATTTTAAATAGAATGCCTTTATAACGCTCGGTTGATATGGCACAACTAGCATTTCCTAGTAGGCAAATGGCCTGTTGAAACCAGCTTGAGAGAATCACCGGGTCAACGGAGTCAGATTAGTCGATGGCCGCTTCCGCTAGGTCCAATATCTTGGCTAGTGGACCCGTAACGTCCAGGACCTTGTCCTGACAGGACTTCTAGGCACAGTCTATGCCTTTCCTAGGGTCCTTCACATTTTTGCCCAAAAAAGTAATCATCCTAGAGTCTAGCTCAGGTGTTAAAGCTACTTTGTCTGCAATGACTGGGTGGGGGCATTCAGCCCGAAGTCTGGCTCTGACCTCCTTGTCGAGGGGTTTGCGCAGTCTGGAGTAAATGTAATGAGCTGTTCTGGAAGATGGTTCCCAGTCAGTGGATCTGGAATGTATTAGATCCTCCGGCGTGAGCATCCCCTTTGAAGGGGATTTATTCCTGGTTGTCTTCTTGGGGATGGGGGCTGCCACAATCCCCAAGCTTGAGGGCTTCAAACCCTCAATTTGAAAGTCCTCCTCAGAGGAGGTGTGGGAGTAACCAGTGTTGTATACGCCTCTGCTTTGATCCTCTTCCTTGCCCTGTATACCTCCCTCCGGGCTTGAGCGTCTATTACTCCTGTTATCCTCCTCGGGGTTAAAGGGTCCATCATGGGAAGGGGTTACCTTCCGATTCATAAAGGATTTCTTTAGCCTGGAGAAGGCGTCTGACACGGCAGCAGTGGCAGGTTCTGGCTGGCTCAGGGTGCGGGGGGCGGAGAGCTTCTGCTCTTGCGAGTCGGAATGCATCCTCCTTCAGTAAGGTGCTTCCTCTTTTGGGTCTTTTTACTCCCAGGTGGAGAGGTTTCTCAGAGGTGCTCCTCCATAGTATCTAAGCAGTGTTGAATAGGTAGGAGCATGTCAGTCACTGCTTTCTTAATGCTGGTCTCAACTGAAGATCCCAGCACTTTTTGCAGGCTATTTGCCATTGTCACCTCATCAATGTAGCAAGTATCTTCCTCACCTTCAGACCAAGCCTGATCTGACTGAGGAGAGTACTGCGCTGCCATGACTAATTTTAAGCACCTTTACTCACTTTTTTTTTTCTTCTGGGCTTCTGGACACCTTCTCTCTATCCCAGTGTGTGGATTGTTCAGCTGTAAGGGATCCCAGTCCTTAGAGAAGTTGTCAGCTGAAAGAAAATATTTCCTCCTCTTTTTTTTTTTTTTTTAATGGAAATTCGTAATAAATAAGAAGAGCACTGCAGAAGAAGGATTCCGGCACTCGCGCTTGCAAAGACCGTTATAATTCTAACGGTCATGCGCACTCGAGCGCCGGAATCCAGAGTAAAGGACCAGGGAGAGCAGGAGCTCCCCTGGTGGCCCGCAGATGGCACTGCGTGTTCCAGGAAGGCCGCACCGACTTCCCAGTGCCTGAGAAGAGCAACGAAGGGCTGGGGAAGCGAGCACGGGCTCACTGAGGGGTCCGCTTTGCGCGGACCTGAATCAGATAATAAGCTGAAGAGCTCAATCAAGAGCTTTGTGTGCCACTGCCTCCGACGCCCGCAGGAAGTAGCTGGCGCCGGAGGGAAACAACGAAAGATACGAGGCTACTGAATTGTAGCTAAACAAAATAAAACAGTAAGAGGCGCGCTCTTAATATGAATACTGCATTTAAATATGTTATTTATAAAATAAACTATCAACATCGTTATATATAAATCTTATAAACACTTCATAAACAGTGTTGAACTTGAATGTACTTCTCTCTTGCTGTGAGCAGCAAAGAAAGAGGAAGTCATGTTCAAGACTGTTTATGAAGGTATACAGATGCCTATTGGAGGACTAAGGTCACTTGTTGGTGTCCTCTAGTTGAACTCTAGGGAAGTCTTGGAAATGTAGTTTCTTATTTTCCTCAGAGACTTATGGATTTATGATGTTTTTTACTAGGTTGTTCTACATTTTGTTATATTTGGTGCACCTTTTCTTTATGCATATTAACTATATTGCACTCAGGTGCACAAAATATCTTGCTGCTGAGCTTTCTTTACTTGTTTTAATAAAGAAAGAGAAGCATAATGTGAGCCTCCGGTCTTGACATAGAATCTTGAGCACATCTGGGGCATGTGTGAGCCAATGACCCACATCCTAGTCGGGGTCATATAGACCCTGTGACGAAAGTTGAACTGGATCACTTTGAACCTGGCGTTCCTGAATACCTTTTTAATTTGCTCACACAACACCAGCCAATCCTGCTCCGCCCAAGTCAATTTCCCATTTACCTTTAATTGCAAAGACAAAGGACTGCCATCCATGTAAGAATATTTTATGCATTTGTGAAAGCGTACCTTTCCCTACACCTATTGAGAAGAACTCTTGCAGGAGAGGGATGGGTTGTGGCTCATCTGGAATAACCAGCCATAATTCAGCATTCTTCCAACTACCATAGCATAATCTTAAACGTGCCCTGATGTCATACCATATCCCTCCAACCAAGGAATACTGAAACCTAAGAGAAAGAGGTAGCTCTATGCAATATATCTTGATGTACTGTTCTGCCAATCTTGGCATCAGCCCTGGAATCAGAATATATAATACAACACATTGCACACATGTGGGTGGCGTAGTGGCTATTATGTCAAACATAGATCCAGGAGACCCAGGTTCTAATACATGTTTATAGAACTTCACGTGCCCAAGTTCCCTTCTGTTCCCGAAGAAAGTACTTCAAAACAAGTTAATTGCTGGTATTTCGTGCTACACAAATAACTTGGATTGTGTGGCCTAAATAAAGACCGTCAAACTGGTTAACTAAAGTGGAAAGAAATGATTTGGTAACAAATGTTCTCTGAAAACTACTTTTGGTCAAATAAAATCAATAGAGAGACTCATTACTAATCTTCACTGTTGTAGCAGATACAGTTACCACCAAATATATCACCAAAAAATGCAAGAGCATTTAGGTAGACATATTACACATTCACTCCAAGGAAAGTAATAGCCAGAACTCACAATGAGAACACAAGCTGGCCTTTCACAGACCACTACATCCATTGTACAAGACAGATAAACCAGAGCGTGTCTGTATCTGGTAATGCGATTAAATATACAACAGAGAACCAAGGACAATGCATGGATCAGAATATTAACAGAAATAAAACTGTAAACCATAGTGAGGCTCAGTGATGTTGGCAATGGCATGGGGCCCAAAGGAAGAAGAAAAAACAATGAGCTTAACTACTATTAGGAACAGATTTCTTTTTGCACCTTTCTATCCATACATTTCTACGGGACACCCTTTTTTTTGCTTCTTTGTGAACGTTTTGAAAAAAAGTAAAGCCCTCAGCTTTGCTCCCCTTGCATTTTGCTCATTGTGTTGGGTAAACTGACTAGTCCCCAAGACTGGCAGTACTGAGAGACTTTGGGGTTCATTATGAGTTTGGTGGTATCCCTCTGGTAAATCCATCAGGATACCACCTAACGGAATTACTGTTACCGACACTCATTTTTCCTGAATTACTGATAGGTTCCAAGGGCCAGTAAGGGTAAGTGAATCCCCATTCCATGGGGGGGGGCTTGCCTGTAGGCCCCGGTAACACCTATGCCAGTAATACCAGCAGTTTTTTGCCAGTGGGGCGCCTGACTTACCTCCAGCTCTTGGCTGGAGGTAAATCAGGCTTCCCACAAGCAAACTGAGTATGCCGGCGTGGAAACATGCCAGTAAACGGAATCACTGGCACGTTACTTCCAGACCGGCATACTTGTAATGAGGCCCATTTGTCTCTCTTTTTGGAATTCTTATATTTTTACAATTGCACACATCACCTTAGAGTGAAGTGCAATTAGAATACTTTGTATCCTTATAACTTTTTTTACCTTTTGGGTTTTTGGTTACATTTTATATGAGCCTAAGACAAGCTGGTGTCAGCAGTGATATTTGTAATGTGTATATGATTTGGGGCCGGTCAGAATAAGGACATGGACACTGTGTGGAGATTCATACTGGTTATTTATTAAGGCCTTTCTCTCCCTATTGCTATGTGGGTATTCCTGCCTATGTAAATGACTACAGTGTTCGTCAGTCATCAGAAAGTCTCAGATCAATCAGTCTGCTGTCCAAAACTAATTCTAGCTGAACCTACCACTATTCTAACCAACTAAAATAAGATCTAGAGAGCGTCTCGTTATGCCTGAAAATAATAAGGCAATGGGCCTCATTACACGGACGGCGGTAAGGGTTAACGGTCACCGTTAATGGCAACGGTGACCGTTAACCCTTACCGCCGTACTACGAGGTCCCTTAGCGGGTTGGTGCTCTAACGCCTGCTTTTTGCAGGCGTTAAAAACCAACCCGCTAAGGGACCTCGGAGCTAATTACGGCACCGCAAAATTGCGGTGCCGTAATTAGCGCCTTCCCCATTCCCATAGAGCCCTATGGGGCAGAAATGGGAATGGGGAAGGGCAATGGCGGAAGGGGGATTTACCGCCCCACTGACCTTGGGATGGGGCGGTAAATCCCCTTACCGCCAAGGCGGTGCCGGTAATTTGCCGGCATGGTCCAGGGTGCTAATAGCACCCTGGATAACCGCCTTCCGTGTAATGAGGCCCAATGTCTCTTCTTCGCTTCACGATTACTTTTTAGTAGGCTATTCTTAAATAGTCTCTCATCACTTCCTGTATCAGTTCTTGCCACTCTTTCACAATGTCTTTAGGTTTCCCTTCCTCTTTAGGGATAGTTTTCCAGTATCCCCTTTTGGGTCTCTTGAGTATTCTCCAATTGAGGATGCTATGCCCTTTTGGGTTCGATAACATACCTTCTTAGCTGTGAAATGCCTTCTTGGGCCTTAGGGGTCACCCTCTCCTCGGATGGTTTGCTCAGAGTATCTTTTCCCTTGATGGGTTCACTTGCCTTTTCTTCCCATTCACAGAATTCTCTGTTATATTCTCCACACTTTACTTCTTGGCTTATGGGGTGTGTGCCCCCCTTTCCGGAGTATCTGTGCTCTGGTCATAGAGATCTATCTTTCAGATTTATTTGGGATTCTCTTTCTCACATTATTACAGTTGTACTTTATCAACTTCAAATTCAATGTCTCGTCAATTTCACTGGGATGAGTTTCTCCTGCTTCATAATGATTCCCAGACGACCTTGCGGTTCCCTCGTTCACCCGGTTATCTTTCAGTCTGGAGGGGAACGTTGCCAGTGTCTGTAAGGGGGGGGCTCTCTTCGTTTTCTCTCCTTCTCCGTCTTCTCAACTCCACCGGCATTCCACTCTTGGTCCTCCCTCTTCCCGGGACCATTTATGGTTGAGATGTTTCACGGTTTCCTCAGCATTCTGGTTTTGGCGTCATTGGACAGGTGCTCTGCCAACCAAGAAAAGGTCATGGTCATGCCACCACTGGGATTTGGATTCCCATCTCCTCGGCTTCTCACTGCGTTTAAACGCTGAGCCTCCAGCGTTTCACTCTCATATCTAGACAATGAGCAAAAAGGATACAGAACTTAATCTGAACCTAGGTGTGCTCCCTTATTGCTGAGGCTTTGGCTATTATGGTAAATTCTTGAGCAGGCTTTGCTGGTGAAAGCTAAGTCGATGTAGCAGGTTGTTACGGTCTGTCTCTTTGCAATACATGTTTGTTACATACCTTCCTTCACTAACAGATATGGCTACATCCAAGAAATGTATTTCGGTGGAGGAACTTTCATGAGTGAATTGAGATAATGTCAATTCGATATTTAGGGCACACCTTAAAACCCTGGCACCGGGTATAAGTAAACAATGAGCAAAAAGGATACAGAACTTAATCTGAACCTAGGTGTGCTCCCCTCGCTCTCCAAACAGAGTTGCTTCAACTTTGTGTAAATATAATATATAATTCCATCAATTTCAAAATCATCACTCTGTGATCAATTGTTAAAATCATGAAGTTTGTTATCTTCTATTTATTGCTGAGGCTTGGGCATCATGCACTCAATTAGCATCACGAAAGTACGGAGGCTAGCATAGCCACTTAAGAGGGATTGTTTACTTATACCCGGTGCCAGGGTTTTAAGGTGTGCCCTAAATATCGAATTGACATTATCTCAATCCAAGAAGTTACTTTGAATACACAGCAGTGCCAACCCTTTCCAATTCAATCACCCTCATATCTAGGCCACTTCTGAAAGTCAATGGCTCCGCAGCTCTCCTTAGCTCCACCTATCAAAGGTGTCACGCCGTCAGGGAGCTTCCCCTGCTTATGCTCTCTCTATGGACATCGTCTCTGCATGTGTCCCGTACGCAGTTTACTCATCTCAGTTATATGGCGGTTGCTCCTTAAAGAGAAAGATCCTCTTTCTTGTTCACAAATGTATATTTTAGTTTAGTCTTCTGCCAAGTCCCTGGCTTCTATAGAGTTCTTCATATCCAATAGTCCCATATAGAAGAGGTAAAACATGGCTAACACTAATGAGCTCTAGAAACTTCCATAATGCTGCCAATGCAACAAAGAGCCAAAAATTGATCCCTACATGGGAACGCGACAACTCATCGGCTACCCTTGATTATATTTTTGTTTCTGAACAAATTTATCACCGCATAACCACCTTTGAAATAATTAGAACCAAGGCGAGTGACCATAACCTTTTGAACCTTATTTGCAAAACCGCTGCTCATGATCAGCAATTCTACAAACAATCGATTGAGATAAATTCCCAGGCAACCCGCCTTTGTATGTCTACTAACGATATCAAATCATTGACTGCTAACTATAAAATGTTAACCTCCGTTATTGATACTGATGATGCAACTTTCAGAGATAGCTATATTCCACTACTCCTTCCGTTCAAAAAACCACGGAAATTTCCTAACTATTCTGCATCACAATACAATCACGTCTACAACACCAATTTGGTAACTAAACGTAGGACGCTAAGGAAAGCAAAGAAAAAAGCTGCTGCTTTAAACACAACCACCTCATGGGAAATTTACCTCACAGAAAAGAGGAATTACAAACAATGGCTGAGACATGTATGGAGTACCCTCTACCAGTCCGACGCAGAAAACATGCTCAAGGTGTTAGCCTCGAAAAAATCGCGGGATTTTTGGACTATGATAAATCAAACAAACCATCATCCAAAAGCTGCTATGACCAACTCAGTCGCTGAAAAAAATTGGGTCAAACATTTCTCTGATCTTTTTGAGGCACCCTCAATAACCACCACCCCTATAAAGCAACTGCCAGTGAGAAAATGGGTGGACCTTTCTGACGAAGACGTGATAAAAAAAAACATCACAAGATTAAAATTATCCCGAGCCCCAGGTCCGGACGGGCTAGCAAACTCGGACCTTAAGCAAAACCCTGACGACTGGGCTGCAGTAATGAGCCTAATCTTCAAAGATTGCAGAGATCAAAAGATAATACCAGACTCCTGGACCCAGGCGGTCATTGTACCGATTTTCAAAAAGGGCGTTAGGGAGGACCCTTCGAATTATCGTCCTATAGCCTTGTTGGACGTTATAGGCAAGGTCTTCGCCACTATGCTTTTGAATCACTTCCAGAACTGGGCAAGGCTATCCCCCTCGGCAGACCCACTGCAAACTGGTTTTCAAAAAAACGCAAGCACGGCAGCTAACATAATGATCTTGAGCATCATCAAAGACAAAGTATTGTCGGGAGCACCAAGAGTCTTTCTAGCATTCGTTGACCTTTCCCAGGCGTTCGACCGAGTGGACAGGTCGAAATTGTGGAAGAAATTGAAAGCGTGGAGGTGTCCTGAAGACATCCTGGACCCTATAATCGCCCTTCATTCGAACACCAGGGTGGCCGTTCGCCTGAACAATCAAGGACTCCTATCAGATCGAATTCCCTCTCATCGTGGAGTGAAGAAGGTTGTCCGCTGGCCCCCGCACTTTTTATATCCTTCCTAGGCGACTTTAAAGATTCCCAGGATTCGATCAGGTCATTTCCACCCAAAGTGGGCAACGTAGGGGTCAGCCGACTTCTATACGCCGACGACCTGATCATTTTGGACCATACGCAGGTTGGACTTCAGCGACAACTTGACAATCTTGCTCAATACACAAAGGATAACAACTTGGAGATAAATAAAGCAAAAACCAAAGTCCTGATCTTCCAAAAACAGGGGAATAAAAAGAAAGAAAATCTACAGTGGTTCCTTCATCAGGCAAAAATTGAAGTTGTTACAACATTCAAATATTTGGGAGTGGAAATTGACAGTTCTAAGAACGCCAACACGATGCAACAAACTCTATGGACAAAGGCGAAACATCTAGCATCCCAGCTTCGAGCAGTCCATAGAAAATACGGCAAATTCAGTCTCCTACCCGCAATCCATTTCTATAAAGCTAAAGTAATCCCATCTCTAACGTACGGCATGGATGCAACACCAACAATTCCATCGACGCTCTGGACCAAACTAGAAGGCCATATTTGGCGAACAGTACTTGGACTTCCTAAATCTACATCCTCTGCAGCAATAAGACGCGAACTAGGTCTGCTCTCTATAGCTGCAGTGGTGGCACAAAGTGGGATTCAGTTATTTAGAAAAATAAGAAATCCAGAGAGTCTTCAAATATACCGTATGATCAACGAAGAAATCAGCAAGGGAAACAATAAGCTACTCAAAAACTGGGTTGAAACCCAGCAACAATTCCTGCAGGCGATAGCCTGTTCAGAAGACGAACTAATCAAGAATCCGTTAAGAATAAAATCTAAAATGGAGTGGTTAGACTGGATAAATACGAATGAAAAAGCAACATCAAACAAGCTGTTAATCCATCTACCACCCGTCTTTAACAAACTTAAAGAGCCTATGGAATACTGTAAAAAATACCCCAGTAAGCTGTCTATGAAAACTCTACTGAAAGCCCGTCTTAATCTGCTTCCTACAAAAGAAATTCTAGCCATCCGAGCTGCTATCAAGGAGAAATCATGTCGTCTCTGTAAAAATTCTGAAACTACAGAATCCATAAGACATCTCCTGATGGTTTGCCCAGCGCTCGCACAGGAAAGGGACGCCTTTTTTGGTCCCTTGTTTACAAACTCCTTCATTAATGACGAAGACATGTGGTGGAATCGCCTAATTACAGGAGCCCAAACTAGATGGCTAATCCCGACGGCAAAACTACTAAACATCACCATGGAAAAGATTAGCCATCTCTCTGATATCTCTGACATCTAACGAGTAAAGCCACCGAACTTTGATGAATTTTGGATGGTGTAAACACTAATATTGTTCTAAACATTTATTGGTGTGCAACTTTCAACATTTCAATATTTCTAGCTTCTTTGGTCAGGTATACGCAACCATGAGAACTCCTTTTGTAAAAATCTAATATAGATTATATACAAAATAAAAAAAAAAAAAAAATAGTCCCATATATGCCACTAAGGGAAATGGTTTAGGGAATTTCTCACAGTTTCTCATAGGAACAAGTCTATCCTCGTGAGGTGCCACTTCCCGAGACCCGTAGGGAGGGTCTTGCAAAGCGGGCTCACCTCCCTATTTATTTATTTATTGGACATTTGTACAGCCCCTATACACAAGTGTTTCCAGGCGCCACAAGACAAGTTGGCTGGGGGACATCGGAAAACAACAGGAATAGTTATATTGGCATCGTGACAATCCTACCGGGCAAGTACAAGACAAGGTGATAAATGCGGGGGTGGGGGGAGAAATGCAGGAGTGGGGTGCCCAGAGGGAGGGTGGGGGCAGATGCTGGGGGGGCCAAGACAGCAAGTGCCAGGGGAAAGAGAGGGGGGGAGGGAGGGTGAGTGCAGTGGACAGTGTGGACCAGGTTAGGGCTAGTCCGGGGAAGAGAGTCCGAGGGAAAGTGCTAGCAGGGGATGCTGGGGGATTAGTAGGGGGAGAGGATCCCCCTTGAGGAGAAGGGACGAATTCCCTCAATTCATGACAGATGTTTTACTCATGCACTTTTGCGTTTACTGCAAATGGCAACTAAAGGTGGCTAGCACCCAATGATGGCAGTGCCACGTGATTTTTCGCTTGTTCTTTGGCCGTATTGTAGTTTGGCCTTCTTCCTGCCCGCTCAGTTCAGAAAATCCCATAAATGGTATTGCACTTCTCAATGAACGCTGCTGCTTTTGCAGGCTTGTGACCCTTTTGTGTGTGAGCCAGGGGAGGGGGCCGGGACTGTCTGGTCCCAGTTCACATCCCCTGGTGCCAGAAAGTCTGTTGCTGGGCAGATGTAGAGACAAGTGGTTGCTCTATAACTGGACAACCCATGGCTGTTTGAATGTGGCAGATCTTACCATTGGTAGGCTTTAACCTGCTTCCACCCTCAAATCGGTATGAAAGAAGGACTCTGGAAGCCATTATTCAGATCCACTTTGGAGCCAAGATTTCCATGAAGAAGAGTAGCCGGCTGGCGACTTGAGGACAACTCCTGAAGATGAAAAGCATCAACTCCAGTGATCGGTCCGGTGAAGACCTGCTCCTCTGCCTGATCTCAGAAGACACTTCTTGGTGCTTCAACCCTTGGACTAATGGGGCCAACTAGTCTCAACCCCTGTTCAAGGATCTGTGCCCGCAGAGCCTTCAAAAGTGACCCCGAGTCATGGACTGACCAGCTCCCTCATGGGTTACCTTGCTGCAGCTGTCGCCATTACGAGTTGAGTCTTGCAACTCGGTGGGTCCTCAGCTTGTGCCATAAGTGGCCTGCTCATAGATTTTCAGCTTCCTATCATCAAGGGAGGCCATGATGTAGCTGCTTTTGTGTTTGTTGTTGAAGTGTGGCCTGTCGTCGCCCGATTGTGGTGACAGTCGCTGGAACCGGTCTTCATCAGTCCTGTGAGGTGTCCTTAGGGGGTCTTTCCAGCAGAGGTCTTCATTTTACATCATTTTGGACCTCCACTGGGAAGCTGTCCCGACACCAGGAGTAAGCCTCGAATCTGTGACCCATATCTTTCACCCAAACAAAGGACAGTGAATCGTGTCCCCAGCGAATTCCGGACGACCCACAATCTCACTTGCACGATTCAGAGTCAGGGGGCTAAGTAAACATATCTGCTCCTGCCCCTCCTGTCCTCAATAGAGTAACATTGGATGCAAAGCCCCTTGTCCCCCAACTCCCTCAAGCCTGACCTTTGCTCATCAAACCTGGGTCCAGGATCCTACCGTAGGGCTAACCTTGGGTCTCGCATACGCTGGACCTCTTAAAATAGAGGAAACTGGGGTTGGACTGATTAAAATTACTTTCCATGCCTTTTATTATTTACCTGATGACTACTAATAAGTGGTATTATCTCTGAAAGTGAATATAATATATATAAGAAGGGACGAATTCCCCAGATTCGTTACAATGGTTTTTGATTGCAATAAGTACCCGTGATTTTCATCTTCTAGTGTGTCTTTAAAGGCTTAATAAACTGCTGTATTGTTGTACACTGAATGTCTAACTTGAATTATTAAGTGTTGCCTTAGACTACTATCACACTTTTCCTGAGTCTAAGCATTGGCTGCTCATGCACACTACCTTAATTGGGTTTTTTCTTACCACTCAGTGCCTTCCCTGTTCAACATAACTAGGTTGGCTTTCTAAAGTTCCCTCCCCCACCAACCCCAGGGCTGACTTTAGAAATCCATCTGAACAACTAGACAGGTTGGGCAAGTTACTGCAAGAGGCACTGGAGAAAGCTCTTCAGATAAAGGGTGCATCAGCCACTTATACGCTATAAAAATTGGCAAGTATTCGCATAAAGGAAAAATAGGGTGTACAAATGCTCCCCAAAAAATAGGAAATCGACACATAGGAGCCTGGCCACCTGTTTTCACCCACACAGCTCTATGGATATGTTTGGCCTAGAGGTACATGTAGTGCTGAAGGAAGACACTACTATTATTATTGCCTATTCGGAAGTGTTAAAACTGTATCTTTTAATGTCCAATAATAAATAGATGGAAATAAATATTTGTCACAAAACCTTTTCTGTTTTACAGTTTAAACATTTTTACTTGCTTATAAAATGCTCCCATTGGGAATGGGACTTATGTTTGTATTCCATAAAAATCTTTGTAATCCCCAAAAAATAGGTAATGTCTTCAGGTAAAAATAGGTAAAAATAGGTTCAAAATCTTATCTGGAACTTTCAGGACTAATTTAGCAAGTATAGGCGCTCTGCTAACATTATGGTTAGAAGCAGCAGCAGATGTCCAACTACCAACAGCAAGGAGAAAGTCAGGGGAGGTGCAAAGACATTTTAGAGCCAACAACAATTCTTAAGGCAGGTAATGCTTAAGTCCAGACAGATCGGTGCCAACCTCAAGTCAGACAGAGTTAGCTAAGCTTAGTCAGCTATCAACCAACAGCAGAAAAAGATAAATCCTTTCCATAGAAAGGCATAGTCCTCTCTTCTGAGCATCTATCCCTTTTAGTCCTGGTCAGCACATGCCATGTCTTTCTGTTCTTCTCAAGTGGCTTGGAGAACCTAGAGAAAGTATGATTTACTTGTCTTTATTTGGTTTTTCTTCACAATGTTTAAGGCAGCTTCTTAGCCACGTTGGAGTGCTATGATTGGATAAAAAAATGGTTTATATGGGCCAAGCTTTCTGGAATTAGTAAAGAAAAGGTTTCAGCTCTTCTGTAGATTTCAATTATCATGGCACCAGCATGCCGTAGGAGTCAATGAACATGTAGGTTTCCAACCTTCTCCAGAGGTTCAGGAAGACTTCTTTGTGCCTATGCTAAATTTATAGATCTCTCCAAATACCACTTGTGTTTAGCAGGAAGAATGGATGAGTGGTTCAACGATGCTGAAGAGGTGACTTGGTGAAACATGTGTTGTGGGCACTATCATGCAATAAAAATCTTTATGACAAAAGAATCTCGCAGTATGAACATTATTTATCCTCTATGAACAATATCTGAAGGAGCACTAAAAGGTGACTAGTAAATCTTTAATTCCATAAACCACTACAATACAAATCTACCAACATATTATAATGAAGCTGCTTCACTCATTTATCTTTGCTGCTAAAGTTGATCTTCAGTGTGTTCAAAAGTCCTCACAGAGGCACAAGCACAATACAAGTAAACTTTAGGATGAGTTGTGAGTAGGAAATGTTACATATTGGTAAGCGGCAGCTGTATAGTGACAACGAACAATGTACTGCGACATATGGGTGCTGACATTTCCCACTTTGGGCTCTCACTCAAGAACGGGGATGGGCCTTTCATTCTCAGGCAATAGATCGGGCATCACACCCTGGACTACATTCCTAGCCTAAACATGAGCTGCTCTGGTCAAAATTAGGTCACAGTCTTTCAGCTTTTCAAAGGCAGAGGAATTGTATCAAGAGTGTGTGTTCCTTGGAGCCATCATTGTCAGCGAGGGGAAACCGGTGGGAGCTGTCAAATCAGCCCCAGCATTCTCTACAATGTGTTCCATGAACGAGTAGTCAGTGTTCGTCGAATTGTGAGGCTTTGGTTGTCGTCTTCTGGGTATGATCCTTGTGGGTGCTGAAGGAATGTGAAGTTCTGCCACATATAGTCTTTCAGTGTCCAAAGAATTAACCACTTTTGTCACCGAGCCACAAAGATTGTATGCAGATATCACAGTGTCTTTGATACCGGTTACCATAAGCTGCAAGGTTCTCTGCATAGTACTGGACTTCCCTTGGGGTGGAGATTTTAGTTTTACCTTACAGGGGCATAAAAAAAATCAAAGATCTCGTTCGTACACATTTCAATATCTTCATCTGTGGGGATCACCAGAGTCCAGGAACTGTGTATGGTGGACACAATCACTCATGCAAGGAGCGTGGCTGTTGGGCAGCCAGTAGAGGACTGAAATGTTGTGCTGCTTGGGAAGTGCAGAAATCGTCGTTTATGGTTTTTAAAGGGGGTGCAGATTGAGGTTGTTGACTCATGCTGCTACACAGGCTTACTGTTTGCTAAGAATGGGAAATGGACAAGGCATATAAAAATGATCGCTTCGAAAGCTGCGACCAGGCTAGGGGGTCCGGTTAGGGTTCATCACATGTCTGGTGTGCGTCTGCTTGACACATGCCTCAGTGTTATAACAGGGCTAAGGTATGCTCTCTCTTACTATCCAGGAGTGAGATCTGGGGCTATTGAAACTTCTCCCCAATTGAGGTGATACAAAACAATTTTTTTAAACTATCAGGACTTCCGCAAAGTAGCCCTAATTATGTGATCCGTTTAGAATTTCAAGCATATCATCACAGGCGAAATTGAGGTTGGATATTTTCTGAAGGCATGCCTGGGCTACTTGGAAAATCACAACATGCATAAAGGGATGGGGGAAATAGTTGGGTCCCCTGTGGTCAATAAATATTTTTGGTAACGAGAAGGTCACAAGTTATTGGCTAATTGTGAAATACAAAACTGGGATGTCAATCAGTATATCTATTTATCCAACTTGAAAAATATTGTGAAGTAGAGAGCTCGGAGAAATGATGAGGAGACGAGTAGACAAAAAGTGAGCACCTTGTCCTCCCTAAAATGTATGCTTGTCTTCGTGCAAATATGATGCAGGGAGGAGAAATATGTGTCAAAATCTGCAGAGTGCAGAAGATGGGTGCTAATGACTTGGTTGAACATGCTCCTTTTAAAAGATACAAGAGAATTGGACAAGACCGTTCTTGACAAAAAATGCCATTTCAAAATAGAAGCAGTTGAATATATCTAGCATTTCTTATTATGTTTTATAAATTATACTGAGTCCGCAGGAAATGTTCAAATCCCTATATTTAAGGAGATCCAATATCAGTTTTTATTGGGATGCATTATTTTCAACAATGAACTGCAATTATATAAATGCTATGAATAGCATATGAATTTGTCAAGGAGGCTCTTTTAAGGCGGCTAGATTTATTGCATGGTGTGTAGTTTAGTATTGGGTTTTTTATTGTTTTTTCTAGTCATGTTTTACGTTTTTAATTCTGTTTATGGAGAAATCTGATTCAATAAAGATTGATTGAAGTAATGTGGTTCTATAATTCTTCATGAATCAGAAGAGCAGCTGTTCCAATTCTTGTTCCACTTCAGTGGATATTATCACCTTTTTTACAGACCTGATAAATTGCTCTACATCTCTGTTCACCTGAGGCAACAAAGGTGGATTGTGTCATGTTTTCACACAGTCTTTCAAAATATTCCTGCATGTCTCTGCTTTGAAAGGGTGATCCATCAGTCTTGAGGGGCCATTTGACATGTGGTTAACTAGGATATCAAGCTTTAAGATGACTTCTCTGGCATGATACATGTCACAGTCCCAATTCTGTGCACCAAGAGTAGTCTTAAGGAACTTCCGGAATTTAAGAAGGTCCTGCTCAAGGCGCAGAGGGAGCGGGAGGGTGTTGTATAGGAGTGAGCCAGCTGTAGTGTGAGTGACAAACGCCATTTTACATGTAGAATGTTTGTTGTCTTCCTTGTGGCTATCAAGACACTATCAAGGGAAAGCAGGTGGGTGGTGCTTAATGCAAAAATCACACCTTATTCTGTAATAAGGATGGCTGGAGGTACAATGCACATAAATAATCTGGAAGCACACGGTAGATGCAGCCGGATTGATATTGGCTCAGAGAAGGTTCACCTCTTACTTCCAAGGCACCCTATGAAAATACAGCCACCCTCTCTAGATTCCACTTTTTTCCATCTTGGACACACACATGGTTTGCACCCACTGGCATAGCGGGGGACCCTGACAGCACATGTCCTTGGAGTGGCCCCCCTCAGCCAAAATAAAGAGAAATAGTTTGTTTTTGAAGTCACTCTGCCTTCATAAAGAAATTATTTTGGTTATAACGTAAAAGAAATAATTTCTTTATGAAGGCAGTGATTACAAAAATACACTATATTTTGTTTTAATCCATGGGCTGGCAGCACCCCATGGCCCTCTGGGCTGGAGGCCTCCATGTCATGGGGTGGGGGGCTGAGGGGAGTCCTATGACATCAAAAAGAAATAGTTTATTTTTGAAGTCACTCTGCCTTCATAAAGGAATGATTTCCTTCACGGTCCAGTCCTTTAACGGAAATAATTTATGTATGACGTCAGAGTGACTTAAAAAAGAAACCATTTCTTTTTGAAGTAATAGGGCTCCCCTCCACCCCATGGCAGCCTCTAGATCCTCTGCAGATGACAGAACAAGTGTTCCTGGCCACTGCAGGTAGCTAAAGGCATTGTTGCCTGGACAAACTAATTAAAAGTAAGAAAATGTATTTCCTTTAAATGTGTGTGCGTGCATGTAAGCGTGTGTGTGTATATATGTATGTAATGTGTATGAATGAGTGAGTGCATGATGCATGGGTGGTTGCGTCAGTGTGCCTGTGTGAGTGTATGGTGAAAGGGTGCACACTTAAATGTATGGTTGGCTGGGTGTGCATGTGTGAGTGTATGGTGAAAAGGTGCATACTTAAATGTATGGGTGTCTGCCTGTGTGTGCCTGTATGGTGAAAGGGTGCACACTTAAATGTATGGGTGGTGGCCTGGGTGTGCCTGCATGGTGAAAGGGAGCACACTAAAATGTATGGGTGGTTCCTTGGGGTGCCTGTATAATGAAAGTGTGGACACTTAAATGTATGGATGGCTGCCTGTGTGTGCCTGTATGGTGAAAGGGTACAAACGTAAATGTACGGGTGGCTGGATGTGTGTGTGTGTGTGTGTGTGTGTGTATGGTGAATGGTGTGTGTGTTTGTGTCCAGTGTGCTACAAACCTACATTTGTCTGGAGGGATAACCCTTCAAATGTTGGGAGATGTGCTAACTTCACAGGCGGTGGGGGAGGGGCAAACGTATTTGTGTTGGGGGGTCCAACTTCTTTATGCATTCTAAGGAGATTATTCTAGTGCAGCTTTAACGTTACAAGCAGTTATCTCTCTCCTTTAAGTCTGAAAGTACCCATGTATGGACTGTCTGTGAGAATGAGCGGTCTCCTGTCCCCTCTCTACCCTTCCAATCACTCCTGTGGCATGCAAGTACTAAACCCACATCACAATTTCAATTGCCTAAAAAAATGAACATTTGAATGCACGTACTAATAGTGAAATGCTTTACGTTAGTAATTACCGGCCCTTTGTTAACACGAAACCCAAACACCGTTTAACATCTGTGTCCTGTTCTTTCTGGCAACGGCTCTGTAGGTCAGCCAGGTCGAGTCAACATGGCCCAAAATGTCGGGTGGGGGTAGGGATGAAGCCCAGTCATCTCAGTGGTGTTGTGCCACTGTTTATGCTTAATGCCTTGAATACTTCTTGGTAATCTTCATTAATCCTGGTCCTATTCTTCCTAGTCCCAGTGCCTCATACACAAGTACTGGGATGGGGTAGAGGGGCATGGAGGTAATGCCTGGCTTAGTTACCTGTAATATTCATTACTCCTAGTTGCACTCTTCCTCGTCCCAGTACTTACCTATGTGGCACTGGGACAATGAAGAGGGACGTGGAGGTAATGGTCATCCATGTCCAGACTAAGAAGGCATGATATGTGGTATTAGTGGCTAGAAAGGCATTTTGGTGCAATCAGTCTAGTAATTTTTTAGTTTTGCTTGACTTTTTTTTAACTGGGCATCTCTGATAAAGTAATCCTGCTAAGTGTAATTACCTGACTAGACTGACATTTGTCGCTGTTTAGGCACTCATAACATCGCTCCAGCATGTGCTTTATGGCCACCAGCGCAGTTCCCCTTCCCTGTGTCTTGTCATGTTACTCCCTAAATGCCCTGAATGGGCACTATCTAGTATGACTTTCCTTGGTGTAATGGGAGGCATCACTGGCATCTCTGAAAAGAAACCCATTCTCTTTGTGCATCTCATTCGATACTTTCCAGTACGGACGCAGGCCTTCTGGAACTGCCCTTTCATCTGGTTAGCCATTCTTGATCCATCTTGTCAATTTGAGTTCCAACTCATCCTTGGCTGATTCTTTCAACCAGTGTTGCTCACGCATCTCCAGGAACTCTTTGCCCCTTAGATACCACAATGCACTCATCTTGTAAAAACATGCGATTACTCTCATTCAGTTCGGGGAGTCGGGACATGCAATCAGCCCGGGAATTTTTCCATCCCGGAATGTGCAGTATTTCATACATATATTCCTGCATCTTGGGTGCCTTGCCTGTGTAGCAAATGTCTTGGTGCACCCCGGGTTCAACATGTGCACCAAAGGTTTGTGGTCTGTAACCAGATGGAACTTGGTCCCCACTCGCAAGTCCTGAAATTCTTTGCCCACGCACTAACAAGCATTTGCTCTTTGATTGTCAAATAGTTCTTCCCTGCCTCAGACAGTGCCTTGGATGCAAATGCTATGACATGTTCCACATCACCTCTCTTTTGTATGAGAGTCACCCATAGGCCATAAGCACTGACATCCGTGGTGATATAGTCTTCCACATGGGGTTAAATGGGTGTAGACAGAGGGCTTCCAGTATCGTTCTCTTCACCGCTTCAAATGCCAAATTTACGCTGTTGTCCATAATCAACCCCCTTCTTCAGTAGCTCCCTCATTGCTGTGGTCATTTCTTTGAAGCATGTTTGAAGACACAATGAAGACACAGACAACAGATTCAACTTTCTAAGAAAAGCTTTATTTATTTTAAATGTCAGGATGGAGTAAGGCCTAACTTGCCCTATGCTAAGGTGGGATTTCCCTACCTAAACAAAACTACGGATAGTCAGTGTCAGTAAGTTCAAATGAAAAGTCTGTTTGTATCCAAAACCTATACTTGCCCTTGCAACTAAATCTATACAATGTGTAGGGATGTCAGCAACGAAATCAATAGTGTTCAAAAGTAAAGTTCTGAGCTTTCTCCAGCTCTTTGGCTATCTCTCAACTTCCCCTGCCTCAAATTCAGCACGGTTAAACAGCTCCTCAAAGGCCTGAGGGTTTCCCTTCTACAAGGGTTCAACACAGTTCATAAAGTCTTGGGGGATCCTTCCCAAAACGCGGACTCTTTCAGCTTGGACAAACTTAAGTCAGTTCAAATCCTCTGGCTCTCAAGATAGTATCAGTTCAACTTCTTGTTCATGCTCAGTGGGCCACTCGGTCTATACGCAGTTGTCGGACCACAGAGTCCACTCACTACAAGTCACGCAACAGATAGTCCTGCTTTTCTTGGCTCTTTTCAAATAAGGGTTACTCGATCTAGGTGCAGTTATCGGACCACACAGTCCACCCATCACCTGTCACGCAACCGATAACCTTGTGCACTTTGCTGTACTTCTGTATTCTTCAGATTCTGGCCAACACAGGTTTTTCTCTCTCAACCTGTAGTCCTGGGGACTCTTGTATCTTGGATCAATCCTTATTTCACATTCTTCTTGGCAGTCTTTTTGGCGTTGCCAGAACTTGTATCTCATACAATTAACTCTGGTATTTTGTCTCTTCTCACCACATTGCTTTCACTTAATCTTTCACTTCATTCATAAGTGCTCATAATGGTTCAGCACTTGTTTTGCTTTGTTGCTGCATTCAAAACATACTCAATATATCCCTTAGTTAGTTCGGTATTTAATAGATAATGGGACCTTTCAAAAGTACCCATTATACTTGCTAACTTGTTAGTTATTCAGAGTCCTCTCATTTGATCTTCCGTAGCATGTGCAATAAGATTCAGTTTGTTCAGCATTCAGATATGTCGGTTTCCCAGACCCGGATTGCCCCGGTATAAGTGTTTCCCTTTTCTGCACTCACCGGTAAGTGTTCACTCGTCCAGGCTTCTCTGTTTACTTTTCTCTGCTCTGACTTCCCTTGGACTCCTCGGCGAGCACCGCTCACTGTCCTAGACAGTTCACAGCCCCGCTCTTCCACGGTGAAAGCTGTTGAGAGCCTCTCTCACTTCCTCTGCTTCCTCTTGTTTTGGTGCCCCACAGCTTCTGTTGTCGACCCTCTCACGGCCAGTCTTGGCCCCGGCATCTCCCTCGCACTCCTGCTTGGCCTGGATTCCCTCCAGCTGGTTCCTCTCCAGCCCGCTCTGTCTTCATAAACATCATCCTTCGCCAGCTCCTTCTCCCTATGCCGTCTCTCCCTCTCACTCTTATACACCTGAGGCTTGTTAACAGGCTGCAGGTGCAAGTCCTTAACATTGATTGCCACTTTGGTGAAGCTGATTAGTGGGACAAGCCTGGCTATTGTGGTTGAGCTCCTCAAGAGCCCTCTTCCTCGTGTCAGTACCAAAGTGGTGTAAATGCAGGGGAGTGTGCAGAACTCCTAGTTGTCTCCTCTTCAAACCAGTCTTAAGATAAAGGGACTGTGGGACATTTTGGTCAGAATAAAAGTCAAGGGCTGACAATAGTCTACAAAGGCAGGGGGAATATTGGGTTCACTCTGACCATGTCTCACTCAAATGGGGATGAGTTCTCTTAGTTGATCTCTTCGACTTCTTAGTATAACCACGGCATCTCTGAGGGTCATTTGGAAAGGATGAAAAGGGATGAGGTAACCTACAAAAGATGTTGGGACAGAGGGTTCATTGTGATAAGGGAATGGGCTTACCATGTCTCATCTAAGGACGTCCTCTCCCCATTTCCCAAGTTCTCTTCACCCAGGCAATCCTCCCTCGCATATCCACCCCCAGGGTCAGGATCCAAAAGCGATCGCCTTTCCCTGGCCACCTGAGCAGAGGATGTTGGGGAAAAAGTGAGGATGCCCTCAGGTTCCTCACCATTGGCACGAATTTCATACAATATTCAGCAAGGCCTAGAAACAACCGCAGCTCATATTCGGTGGTCGGATCGGGTGCATTTTCAATGGCTTGTAATAAATTATTTCTGGGACCAATGCCTTCCGCCGGTATCTGGCACCCCAACTATTCTACCTCCTTAGCCTTGATCTTACATTTCTCATTCCTTAATTTACCTCCCGCATGCTGCAGCTTGCTCAGCACATTCCTTAGCACAAAATCATGAGTTTCTTCATCCTCTGCGTAGATGAGGATATCATCCTGGCAATATCACATTCCTGAAATTGCACAGCAAAGAGTCCATCATCCTCTGAAGTACATGCTCTGCCGAAAATAGACTGAGCACCATTCTGGTATATTGATATGTTCCGAATGGGATTATAAAAAATGCAGTGAGTGAACTTGACTCTGTGTGAAAACTTATCTGATGATATTTATCCCGCATGTCTAACGTCAAGAAGTACTTTGCTGCCTCCATCATTAAAATCAATTCATGTATACTTGGTAACGGGTAGCTGTCCGTTACTATCTCTAGATTAAGACTGCAAATGTCTCTGAGGATGCTCAAGTCATTTGACTGCTGTTTTTTGATCAATACGACTGGGCTTAGCCACTCCGATGATTCCACCGTCTGAATTGTGCCCTCTGTCGCCATCTTGTGTAACTGTTCTCACAGTGCGGCTCTCTCTGTAGCTCAACCAGTCTAACTTTATGTATGTGGCAGATTGTCTCAAGCATATTTTGTGTTTGTAATTCTTTATTCTTACCAGTTGTTCTGAGAGCAACCTCAGGCACTCATCTCTGGACAGCACGTGCCCGGTTGTTCTTATGGAAAGGACTTGATCTATTGTACTGGGATCCAGCTTAATGTTCAACTTCGCCTGGTCATCCCAACCCAGTACAACAGGTCCTTCTTCTGAATAGTATATCATGTCAGCCTTTCTGCATTAGAACTCCACGCATCTGTTTATGTACCCCAACAAGCGTATGGTGGGACATCCAAACACCTTGCGTTGATGCTTCGCCTTAGGTACTTCTACTTCTTGCTTTCCTACTATTTCTTTATAGATGCGTATGGGCAGAAATGTCAAATCCAAACCCTGAATCTGCCCACTACCTTGATTAGGCAGTGGGATTTTTCTCTTCTGGTGTTCCCATAGTTCACCATGTGGACGATGGGTTAGTCATCTTCTGACAACTCTTACTCCACCATCTCCTCCTTTACTTCCACTGGGTGTCCAGTTAAAGGATCGATAGTCAAAGGATCAAAAGACAAAGGATCGACTACAAAGGGCCGAAAACAAAAGGATCAAATTTTTTTTTTTATTATATTTTTTTGGGGGGTTTTCGTTTAGGGAGAAAAAAGTGTTTTTTACCACAAAAACAGGGGTTGGGGGGGACCCCCCTAAAAAAAAAAAAAAAAAGTTGATCCTTTTGTTTTTGGTCCTTTTGTGTCGATCCTTTGACCATTCGATCCTTTGTAGTCGATCCTTTGACCTACAACCCTTCCACTGATGTCACTTTCCTGTGCCTCCATCAGGACGCTGTGGGAAAATGTCCTACTTTCTTGCAGTTGGTACATGCCTAGCAAGGTGTTGCATGCTGGCGCACGTGTGGCAACTCAGAGGTTCTTTGTGTCTGTCTTTCGCCTCTCTGGCATCGTACATTTGACTTTTCTCTAGTCCCTCAGTATTGGAGGGCATGCACCTCTGCGCCTTGAGAGTTTCCTGACAACTTTTTTAATCTAAGCTTAGTCTCTTCTCCTGCTCTGGCGATCTGGTTGGCCTTGTCCAGCTGTAATTCTTTCTCCAATATGTACTTATCTTGAACCTTCCTGTTGTTGATGGGCATTACGTGTCGCATATCATGCTGTCTGTGTTGTTCCCCAAGTCACACAGTGCAGCCATCTCTCTCAGTCTTCTGAAGTCATCAACACAGGCTCAGTGCTTTCTTGCTTTCCATTATAAAATCATCTTCTGTACAGTACAGTGTTCTCCTTGTTCGAGAATCTCTTCAGTATCCTAATGGCTTCCTTGTACACTATCTTCTTCATCACCGAATGGTTTGGGTTTCTATCTAGCAAATATTCACTACCCTTCCACACCCATGGCATTCAGCAGCATGGCCTTCCTTCCCAGGGTGTACGAAAAGCATTCACTTACATAGCAAATAGTGGTTCCCACTGTGGCCATGGAATCAGCAGGCTACCTGGCATCTGCAGAAATGCTGGGGGTGGTGTCACTTCTTGGATCCTTCATTGAATTATTTCCTTGTGGCCAGTGACTTGATCCCATCCTTGTCGCCAACTATGTCATGGCTTAACATTAATCAAGATGTCCACAAGAGTATATGTATTGAAGGAATTTATTCCTTCAAGGATATTGGCAATGACAAAACGGGCAGTTATTTTTTTAATAGTTATTTGATTACATCTTTACAAATAGTTAACCAACATTATATAACTAAAAGAATTACAAGATTACAATTTTTACACAATACAATGTGTTCAACTCATTTAAAATAGAGCATTGCTCGCACCACAAAGACTGCCAGTTATGTTCACTGTCTGCAGTCCCCACAGCTGCACTGTCCTCTTGTGACTGGCAAAACACAGGCCCAGTGGGTCCTCAGATCAGGAGACAGACAGGTCTCATAAGGCACAGGCCACCAATTTCTTGGGATCGGAGCCCATAGGCCACACATTCATCACAACATAGGAAAAACAGGCACATGTTGGCCCATGAATACCAGGTTCACATGTGACCCCTGAAGCAAAGCACTCATGACCCATCCACCAGTAATAGGATACATGTGACCCACACCATTGTCTTTTGTGGCCCCTGAAACAGGGCCCACACATAGACCTACAGAACCAGGCCACATGTGCCCCCTTGACGGTCACACAAAGGCCACCGGCACCAGGCCGAACATGGCTTCTGCTCCAAAGCCATTACATGGCCCACTGACACTAGATATCCTAAATTAAAGCCATAATTGTGCCACATTCTCGGTTATAAGTGGACCACGTTCTCCTAGACCAACTACCATCTCTCATTAAAACTAGCATCATCCACAATGCCTATAAGCAATAAGATATGGCCTCACATGATCTCCAACCCTCAAAGAAAGGCAACCACGAGAGAATCTGCAAAACCAAAGTCAACCCACATTCAGCATTGGAAAACATATCATGCCTAGTCAGATTTTGACGAGGTCCAAGAGATGCCTAGCAAAGCTAAAATACCAGAAGGAGTCTTGTCAGAGGCGGGCGCTATGAGAGTGGTGCAGCCTGACCAGCCGATGCTGTGCAGATGTAGCGTGATCTGCTCCTCAAAGGGGAGGTTCATCCTCAGGAGTGCCCGAAACGTTTGCAGGTGTCCAGGTACTGGGTTCAGGTGCTGCAGCGGAGGTGCCACTCGGAAGATGGGTTCAGGTGCTGCAGTGGAGGAGCCACTCTGAAGGAGCACGAAAAGGGAGGAAGGAGTGGGCAGCTCTCTCTGGGGGCTTGCACTGACTGTGCAGTGGCAAAGTGGTTCTAGTGTGTAGCATCTCCCTGCCATGCTATACACCTGATACCTGTTATGATTCAGGAGGATCTTGGGACAGGGGAGGTTAGACTGCCTGTTGATGCAAGTGTACAGCCATAGACAGAAGCAAAGCTTTATCACTGACTATGCTCCCTGATCTTCGAGATCTACGATTGCAGGGGGTAGATCAAGCCTCAGTCCCAAGGGGGTATTTGTTGAAAATGATGCGATGAAAAAAGGAAGTGGTGGAGATACCATTGGTGGTACTGGGCGGGGCGGGGGACTCCCTCAAAAAGAACACTAAAAAAAACATGTATGTACAAGGGACTTACAGTTAAACTCAGAAGGGTCAGCATTCCCGAAGGGAAAAAATGTCTGAACCAGCATTCGTCTGGGTAAAATTTCACTTGTTCCAGCGGTGGTCCAATACAGAGAGGCAAAGGCACTGGGCTTTGCTGCAGATCGCTAAAGGAATTAGAAATAAATGAAGCTCAGGTTCTGCAAATTCACAAGACCTCTCATCCGGTTTCAGCTATCAGACTACAAATGATCACTTCAGTTTTGGGATCCTGGGAGCATATGCAAAGGATCATGAGCTATCTCCAACTGGTTTAGTCTGTGGCATCAGCCCCATTTTATTACGTGCTCATTGATCCTTTCCAGGCAGCAATTACAAAAAGCGAGGCAAGAATGAAGAACCTGAGAAACTACGTAAATCAAGCCAAACACAGGCCAGGCCCCTACGACTCTTCGATGTCGTAGTCAGGTGGGCTCACTACGATGACAAATCCTGTGCAATATCCATCTGCACAGTCAGCGATTATTCATAACAATCACAAAATTCTCTCTAAGTCCTTAAATTGCGTCAGAGTCAGTCTGCAAGGCAGGAGAGAGAGATGATGAGGTGGTCTGGAATTAAATCTGCCCACCTCAGCAATTTGTGTAGTGGAGGAAGGTGTTCCCAGAAGCATACTCAAAAACAGTGGGGACCAGAAGACGCAGACCTCACCTTTGAAAACCCTGATATCTGCCCCATTGGACTGTCCAAATTATTGGCATATCAACGAACTGAATTCCTCAGTGCAAGCTCTTAAGGTTGCCATAGAAGCATGGACTAAAATCCTGCTTGAAAGGCAGCTTTCAACGGCGCAGGATTCTAAAACCAAGTGGGCTACAGATCTAAGGGTCATACAAAGTTAAAGTTCTTAGGAGCGATTTATCTATTGACATTGCACCAACAGCAGATGTTAATCCATCTGACAAAGCGAGAGGTCATAACAACAAAAAAGAGCCATCAGTGCCCATCACACACTGCTCTGATAGCCATGCCCTCCACAATGGGAGCACCATAACCTTGTGAACAACTAAACATCCAACCATGTCATTGGTCAACTAAAGGCAAACTGAAGCGGCAGAACACATGGATGCCATTAGGCGAAACTGTCGGAGAGAACTCAACAACACATGAGCAAAGTGTCCCCCTTGAAAAGCACAATCAGGAGGGTGCAAAGGACAGAGTGCATGTAACTACCGGCAATTACAGTTGTGTGGAAATGCAAAAACAGGATCTGTATTGAACTTGGATCCGTATGGAACAAAACATGGCACAGTGAAGACCTAGTCATGGACTCTGATGGTGTGACTAATTTGCAACCCTTAACCGCCTACAAGGCAATAGAGGAAATGCAGCTATGTAAATCTCCCCATAGCCTAGGCACAGAGACCTTGGGAACACGTTTATCTGGAATGCTCAATAACAATAGAAAAATGCTTCTGAGGAATGTTCAGACACCCAATAAACGTGGAAACCGACAAGCCATATGAAATGTGGTTTACAGATGGCTAGGCACTAAGCTTGGGGAAGGAACAAGTTTGAGGTCTGATTTAAAAAAATGTAAGAGGCTGCCAATAAAGACTATGGACACTATTCAAAATGCAATTCTTATTGGCTGTGGCAACTCTAGTCTGATTTATTTAATCAAAAAGGCTGACCCACTAGCAAATCCTTTCTCCAGGATACGGCTGTTATCAAATAGCCAGTGCATCCCTGATGGGAGAAATCCTCTGAATACAGCTATATTAATGAGAAAGGAGAGTAGGATTTAAGATAACAGACCTGTCCAAAGCCGATCTATGCATAAGAAGAGACCTGAGACTGTTAACTCCAATTTTCTAATAAATCAAAAGAAGAATGTATGCAACCAGAGGCCATTAGTGGCAATCCGAAGTAGAATAATTGAGAGAGACACTGCGGAATGGCCACCACCTACTTTCACGACAAGCCTGTAGCAGTACGTGACTAAATGGAGAAGATCTTCACCCTGTGAGTGAAGCGCATCAAATGGGGCAGGACTGCACCCGTTGGATGAACATCAAGGTTATATCTTAAATGTTGCTGGTATTCCTCAAAAACATGGTGATCCAGATTTTAAAGAATGTGTTGCACGATTCGATCTGATAATTTTACAAGAAACATGGCCATTAGAACCCTGGTCTTTGGGAGGTTAATTGAACTTTTTTTAAGGTGCAGGAAAGGGGTCATGGCAAGAACTCTTGTTGGGGGACAGATTGCATGCATAACTAGTGCATGCAGACATGCTGCAGAGCTCAAACCTAACACCAATTATGCAATGGCAGTAGACGTTACTTTACTAAATGGCAAATCACTTAGTGATAAGGTTCTACTACAATTGCAAAAATGTCTCAGAGTTCTCCCAGTTATTGGGGAAATTGGTGGAGGAAGCTTTTTGTTGAATGGGGATCATGATTTTATGGTGTGTGGGGACCTGAATGCCAAGATGGGTTTATGGGGAGGAATCAGTGATACACAAAACAAGAAGCTCGGCGCATATGAGATACCCATTCAAGCCATAGTTGGGTAAAGGACAGAGGCTAATGATAATTGATTTCGTTGTGGTATACAATAGACTCTGACACAACAAATCAAAACACCTATAAAGCTAGAGGTTCATCCTCAGTAAGATGACGTGCTGTTCCCAACGACAAATGGCTAACCTACCGCCATTTTACAGTACTCTTTAGGGTAGAAAGGGACCATAATGCAATCTGTTAGTTTATATGAAGCAAGAGGCACGGCTGCACCTATAGAATAAGTGCTTCCATAGAGTTCACTCTCAAATAAAGTGAGAGTTAGGTTGGGGCCAAGACTGGAGGAATGTTGGCCTTTATTGTTGTTTCAGTCAAATTCAACCAGGCTTCTGGACCAAATCCTGACAGTATGTGGGTCAAACAGTTAGGAGGGTCAAGAGTCTGATGTCTGTGTTAGTCGTCTGAACGAGGAAATAATGTCCTCTCTCACCCCTCTTGTAACCAAAGTGAAAAGGCCCCAGACAAATACGTGCACATGCGAAGAAAATGCAGTAGGCTATTTTGACAAGGAACACACTGAGGTAAGGAGGACTCTACAAGAAGCAGTCAGGTCAGGAGATAGGTCATTTTGGTTATTGCGCTGAGAACAATGACAAAAAATTTGCTAAGCAGAAGCAGATCGTCCACCAGAGTCATAAATGGCAACATCTTGCAAGTGGAGAAAGACTGAAAAGCTTCCTGGAAGGCCACAGCTCAGGAGCTGATCCAATACAAATCCTGCATTGATGCCAATATCTCTGAGGAGCAGTGGTTGGCTCACAACTCCAGGGTTTTTGGGTAGCTGATGGGTGAAAACCCAGTTCAGCTGGAGGATTCATCCACACTCAGAGGGTCAGAGGATGTAACATAAGCAGATGCGAGGGAGGTATATGCCTTGTCGACATTTACCGAAAACAATATCTGTAAAACTATCAATCATATGACAAGGCCCCAAGTCCAAATATGATACCTACAGAAATCTTCAAATACGCCAGCAATTGATGGACGTGGCTGCTAAGAGCAGTGTGCTCATTCTTTGTAAGAAATGGGACATACACAGTATCCCATCCTGTCAATAGTGAACAGGTGGATTGAGGAGAATAGTATTCTAAATTGGGTACAGGTAAGTTTCAGAAGTGGGTCAGGTTTTCGTACTTGGCATTTAGCCAACAAATACATTGTAGCCAAGAAGTTGCTCATTTATGCAGCCTTCCTGGACTTCTCATCTGCCTTCAACCTAGTCGTCAGAGAGAGGCTATGGGTCAAACTTGTGTAGTTGGGAATAAACAGCACACCCCTGCAAATCATCAGGGCCTTATATTTCGGATCTACTGGTCAAATCAGGTATGGTCCATGTGATTAACATACAGATTATCTACTCTTTCTGTGGGTATTTTAACAGGCGTGTCTATTAGCACCAGTTCTCTTCTGTTTATAGATCAATGACCTGCCAGAATTTTGGGAGGAATCTTCTAAAGATACACCTGCCATCTGTAGGAAGTCAGTGCCAATGCTATTATATGCAGATCGCTCAGTCCTTCTGCCTAGGACACCAAATGTCCTCGGAGCCCAACTAATGGCAGGTGTGACCTACTGTAAGGTGAATCATCTAAATTCTAAATAAAGGTAAATCAAAACTGATGATCATCAATAGTGTTTGTAGCAGGAAATGAAATCCCTGTTGTAGAATGCGGGGTGAACCAAAATAAGTTTTAAATTGTTTCTACTACCTCTGGATTTCTATTTCCTCACACCTGGCCTGGAAAGGACTAACTAGGAAAGTAGCAGCAGCAGGGAAGCCAAATATAAACCTAGCCCATATGTATAGGGGCAGTTTTGGGGGCTGAAATTTTAAGTCTTTAGAGGGAAATTTGGTGGGATAGTCACCTATGGAATGGTTATCTGGTCAACAGAGTAGGCATATGCGAATGCAAATCCTGGAAACTTCTTCTGTACTTACCACAGGGTTTCCCAAATGCTATCCTGCATGCCGATGTGGGCTTTCAAAGGCAACAACGAAGGGTAAGAAGCTAACCGGCAAGGTATGCTCTGAAAAGAGTGTTAGCTCAGACACAAGGCTTGTGTTGGATATGTACAAACACTGTTTCCAGTCCTTTTTCACGAACAATAGAATCGTGGATCTTACTTCCCTGGGCTTAGAGAGTATATTAGATACTGCAAGTTAAAAAATAAGTAATATGAAAAGGGAAAATTGACAGATAAAGAGCTGGCTGACCTGCCCCACCCACAATGGTTGAATATTGTGACGGGTCAGAAATGTGAAGCAGACAACATTTTATCAAATGCCTCACTACCAGTACTCTGCTGAGGATTTCCCTGCCTAACAAAACTAAGGGGAAACACTAGACAGGAGGTCTCGCCCTCACACTAAACGCCAAAATACAAAAGAAAATATATATATGACAATTCAATTAACATCAACAATGATATTCACAGTTTTTTGATACCCTTTTAGTAACCTGAGTGAATTCCCTTCCCCGGGATTCAAGGTATATTCAGCTTGAATATTCATCAAAAGAAATAAGGAAATCCACATAGGTAACAACGTCTCAATTCAGCTCTTGGAGTCTCAATGTTAGGGTAAGGTTTTGTTTACCACAGTTCCAACAACAACAAAAGTTGTTCTTGGTGAAATAAAGACATTCCAGTTCCTTAAGAAACAGCATCAATGTTATTCACAGCCACAATGCTTTGCCACCAATTTCAGTTATCAAATAAATCTTGACAAAGTTCAAAAGAAATACAACTTCTAGAATGTTAGTGAAACACATGTCTTGGTTAACAGTAATTCTTCTTCTAATCAGATTGGGATTCATAATAGGTATATTTGTCAGGATGATACTTCCACTAGAGTTTACCATGAGGACATTCTTCTTTCTCTCATAGCATTCCACTTCATTTGTACTACTGAAGTCTTGCATCTACTGACAATCAGATATACAACAGGTTCTGACAAGATTCACTTCAAGGCACTTCATCACCTTCAATTAGGCAAGGCACTATTCCCCTGAATATCTGTCTTCACAAGGGGTAACCTCTTTGCCTCTCTTGTCTGTCTACAACCATGACAACTTCAGTATTTTATCATTTATAACAGTTTCAGGTAGAACAAGATTCACTTTCGGCACTTGAACTCCTTCAAGTAGACAAAGCACTCTTCCTCTAGACAGAGGGGCAGCCTCTTTGTCTTTCGTGTCTGCGTACCACAAAAACCACCTACAATTGCCTTTAGTATCCACCTCTCTCCTTCTCCAACCCTCTTTGGCACTATAGGTTGTTTCAACTTCAAGTAATCTGTTTAAGCAGCAAGGTTTCCCTTCCCCAAATTTGCCTTCACCTCTCTGCCAACTTTTAGCCAAATAATTACCCAGAAGCCTTGTGCCACCCTCTTGGCTTCAGGTAATGCTTGCACAGTTTTATATTAGGGAAGGTTGAACTTCTATCAGGGTCACAGTAATTACTAGACCATTTTCAGGCTTTGAGAAAGGTTGCTTTCAATCTCAATAAGGGGAATACTCTTGGCTTGGGCAATTCTTGTGCTCTCTCCAACTGCAGATACAATGTTTAAGTACTCAACTTCTTTTATGAACAATGATTGTTTGTTAGAATAAAGAGGTAAAGTTCACTCTTCACTTAGAAAACAAAATTAGGCACACGCGATGACCTCTTCACATGTTTTGCAAGGTTTAAGTGTTCGACAATGGTTTTCCACAACTTTCATTCTGCTTAATGAGAGACAAGCAACCACTTCTTCATAAAGTTGTAAGGGCTTAACAATGGCTTTCAGCAGCATTTTCTTTCAAAGAAGCAAAAGAAACATTTCCAACCACACACAAGTGCTACTTTCCATTGTTCCCTTGTGAGTAACGCAACAAACAACTTCAGCTTGCATCTACTGCTACACGAGCGAAGACTGGACTGGATACTGTTGCCGGCAGTGCTCGCACAAGGAATCAGAACGTCAGGTTTGGCTTTTGTGATCCTTGTTCTGCGGGTTGCATGACTTCAGGCACAACTTCTACGGTTTCTGGCTTCACAGGGACCCCCACCCTTCCTCTCTGAAGGCGTCTCCAGTCCGGCCACTCAATAAAGGAGCTCCTCTCGCTTCTGAGACCCGCGATTCACCCACAGCTCCGCACCTTGGTCTTTGACACGTTTCCTGCACAGCAACCACAACAATCAGGCTCACATGGGCAAAGACAGCCTCCCTGCAATTCTTCCACTGCGCAGCCTCTGCACTTCAGAGTTTGTGGGAACAGGACCCTCTCAGAATAAGAAAGTGAAATCTGTTGTATCCACATTCTGGCATCCCTCTGGTTCTCCCACGTCTGCTTGGTTTGCCAACACTGTGCCTTCTTCTTTCTGCCTCTGCTGCTACTGCTTGCACTCCAGTCACAGCTCCAGCTCCTTCTAATTGCCTGCACCTGAGGGGGCCTTTTATGCATCCCAGATCCTTCAGGTGTGGACTGTTAGACTGTTGGATGTCTTAACCCACTGATCCAAGCCCTGCAACATCACTGTGCATTACTGGCAGCAGAAACATCATAATGGCCGCCGGAAAGCATGCTGCTCGCTAGAAATCACTAGAAAATGCGCAGTGGAAACCTGAAAAATAGGCCACCATCTACTTTTGCCTATGTCAGTGGTAACACAGGAGACCACTGCCAAAACCCATCATTCGGCTGCTCACAGAGCAAAATCATTGCAAAAGAAACAGAGCTGGTTTCAAAAATCCGTTTTTATTTGGTGTCAAATTTGCACAAATCATGGCTCACAAACTACACAAAAAGATCCAACCTCCTTGTTGGGTGGTCAACATCATTCTCCCGCAAGAATCTACATAAATATAAGGTCCACAGAAGTGTATCTATATCTGAACAAAGTCCACTTTTGAGGATTGCTTGCTTAACGAAACCTGTCAAAAATGGGTGTAATACCGTTGCTCACCTCTACCAGAACCCGGCGTTTTAAAACCATTTTGTGTAAAGTTGAACAATGAACCCAAACTATGCCAAAGAAAGACTTGCTCTCAGAAGCCTAAGAGGTGGATACAATGTAAAACCATATTCTGAAAAGGCTTGAAGCAAGAAATTGTTTAATGTATGTGTTAAAAATGTGAGTTATATTATAAGAAAATACTATTTGTAGACATTGGGTTAAGAGTTAAAGTTTCACACACTGTGTTCAAACGAATTCCACACCTTCTCCCTGGACAAAGGAGACTTCCCCTGCCCTTGGCTAAGAAATTGACAGGCTGGTGTCAAAAGGAACTGGGAGTGGCACCCTGGCCTGTTGCTCTGAGTAAAGACAATGGAGTCCTTGGGCTGAATAGAAAATGCTAATTCGGGTGTGACTGACAAACTTCTGGCAGGAAGGAGAGACATGTGACCTCTGAGTCAGCCCAGACCTTGGAGGCAGAGACAAACCATTGTGTGGATTCAGAAAGCACAGCAAATGTATGTTTTAGAAAAATGTTTATAACAAACTGCACTGAACTGACAAAAAGGTGAAACTTTGAGATTGTTAAAATGAAAAATTTGCTCACAGTTGAAGACTAAGCTGGACTCTGTGCGATGTTCTGAGACCAAACCCCGGAATTATTCATATTGTAGCTACTGTGTTTATGCTATGAACATAAAAAATTACAGAAATATGCCCAGGTGGAGTGTGCATGAGGGTAAAAAAATTGGTGCAGAATTAATATTGAGAAACCCACCAGAAGCGCGAAGAAAGTTGTCATTTCTGAACCAAAGCTCTTAGAAAGATGAGAGTTGAACAGAAATGTACCTTAATTAATCTGTCATGTCATTTATGTAGTATTAACAAGTGGTGCACCTTGTAAATATGTGTTTTATGAAAAATAAGATATACTGTACAGAGAAAAGGGGAGGGTCTTTCCCCTAAGCCATAAACATGACACATGATGACACAGGATGACATGCTGCTCCTTTCTCCAATTAGGGGACAGGGAATCCTCTAACCCAGGGGTGCACGACTGATTTTGACAGAGGGCCGAAAGTACCTTACATGAGGGCTATAGTGGGCCGAAAAGTAAATGTGGGCGGGGCGGTAGGCGGGGCGTGGCGGAGGCTTTTTAAACCCCCAATTTCTACTAAACACATGGAAAAAGAATGTTTTTGAGGGGTAACGATTTTTATTTGCATTTCAAACTTACATTTTGTACTACACATTTTCCATTGTTATAATTTATTTCTATTTAGTTATTGTATCTCGCATGTTTAGTTAACTTATATATATTTTATTGACCCTAGATTGGACATGCCGTTATTTTGGACTGCTACAGTTTGCTATTTGGGTTGCCCAAGAGGAGTATGGCCTTCATTGAGTCAGGTTTCCTCAAAAAGCCAAAGATGAACATCTCCCAACTGTGCCTGTTTTAGCTTTATTATTGGGTTCACTCTTGGAGTGCAACACTATGCCCCATGTCCCTCACCCCCAACCAAACACTATGCCCCATGTCCCTCACCCCCAACCAAACACTATGCCCCATGGCCCCCTCACATCCAACCAAACATTATGCCCCATGGCCCCCTCACCCCCAACCAAACACTATGCCCCATGGCACCCTCACCCCCAACCAAAGACTATGCCCCATGTCCCTCACCCCCAACCAAACACTATGCCCCATGGCACCCTCACCCCCAACCAAACACTATGCCCCATGTCCCTCACCCCCAACCAAACACTATGCCCCATGGCCCACTCACATCCAACCAAACATTATGCCCCATGGCCCCCTCACATCCAACCAAACATTATGCCCCATGGCCCCCTCACCCCCAACCAAACATTATGCCCCATGGCCCCCTCACATCCAACCAAACATTATGCCCCATGGCCCCCTCACATCCAACCAAACATTATGCCCCATGGCCCCCTCACCCCCAACCAAACATTATGCCCCATGTCCCTCACCCCCAACCAAACACTATGCCCCTTGCCCCCTCACCCCCAACCAAACACTATGCCCCTTGCCCCCCACACCCCCAACCAAACATTATGCCCCTTGCCCCCCTCACCCCCAACCAAACATTATGCCCCATGGCCCCCTCACCCCCAACCAAACACTATGCCCCATGTCCCTCACCCCCAACCAAACATTATGCCCCTTGTCCCCCTCACCCCCAACCAAACACTATGCCCCTTGCCCCCCTCACCCCCAACCAAACATTATGCCCCTTGCCCCCCTCACCCCCAACCAAACATTATGCCCCATGGCCCCCTCACCCCCAACCAAACACTATGCCCCATGTCCCTCACCCCCAACCAAACATTATGCCCCTTGTCCCCCTCACCCCCAACCAAACATTATGCCCCATGGCCCCCTCACCCCCAACCAAACACTATGCCCCATGTCCCTCACCCCCAACCAAACACTATGCCCCATGTCCCTCACCCCCAACCAAACACTATGCCCCATGGCCCCCTCACATCCAACCAAACATTATGCCCCATGGCCCCATCACCCCCAACCAAACACTATGCCCCATGGCACCCTCACCCCCAACCAAACACTATGCCCCATGTCCCTCACCCCCAACCAAACACTATGCCCCATGGCCCCCTCACACCCAAGCAAACACTATGCCCCATGGCCCCATCACCCCCAAGCAAACACTATGCCCCAGGGCCCCCCCCACAAGCACCCAACCAGGCCCGAACCCCCACCCCCCAACTCAGCACACACACACAAACATGCACCCATACAGACCCGAACTCCCCACGCCCCCCAACTCCAAACCCCCACCCCCCAAATCAGCACACACACACAAGCACCCAACCAGACCCGAACCTCCACCCCCCAACTCAGCACACTCTCAAACATGCAAACATACAGACCCAAACCCTCACCCCCAAACTCACCACACACACAGACCCGAACCCCCACCCCCAACTCAGCACACACACAAACATGCACCCATACAGACCCGAACCCCCCAACCCCCCAAATCCAAACCCCCACCCCCAAATAGGAACACACACACAAGCACCCAACCAGACCCGAACCCCCACCCCCCAACTCAGCACACTCTCAAACATGCAAACATACAGACCCAAACCCCCACCCCCCACACACATCCAACACCCCCCACCCCCGCATCTCAACATACACACAAAATACATTCAAATCCAAACATCCGACACACATCCAACACCCCCCCACCCCCACATCTCAACATACACACAAAATACATTCAGATCCAAACATCCGACACACATCCAACACCCCCCCACCCCAACATACACACAAAAAACATTAAAATCCAAACATCCGACACACATCCAACACCCCCCCACCCCCGCATCTCAACATACACACAAAATACATTCAAATCCAAACATCCGACACACATCCAACACCCCCCACCCCCACATACACACAAAATACATTCAGATCCAAACATTCATACAGATCCGACACACATCCGACACGCCCCCACCCCCGCATCTCAACATACACACAAAATACATTCAAATCCAAACATCCGACACACATCCAACACCCCCCCACCCCAACATACACACAAAAAACATTAAAATCCAAACATCCGACACGCCCCCACCCCCGCATCTCAACATACACACAAAATACATTCAAATCCAAACATCCGACACACATCCAACACCCCCCCACCCCAACATACACACAAAAAATATTAAAATCCAAACATCCGACACACATCCAACACCCCCCCACCCCCGCATCTCAACATACACACAAAATACATTCAAATCCAAACATCCGACACACATCCGACACCCCCACCACCCCCGCATCTCAACATACACACAAAAAACATTAAAATCCAAACATCCGACACACATCCGACACACATCCGACCCCCCCTCGCAACATACACACACAAACAAAGCAAAACAGACCCGACACACAAACACAAACAGACCACTTACCGGAGACGTGCTGGAAGGCAGGCAGGTAAGCGGCAGGTAAGCTGGAACGCTGGACTCGTACTACGGCTGGCGTGGTCCAAGGCTGAAATGCCTTCCGGCATCAAGCCTTATGGTCCACGCCAGCCGTAGTGCTGGCCCTCCATTGGTGCAGCACACACGCATTACGTGGCTCGTAGGAGCGACGTGGTGCGTGTGTGTGCTGAGCCCATGAGGGCCAGTGTTTTGTCCGGCCCGGAAGACAACAAAGACTTTCCTAATGGAGGGCGGCCGCGGGCCGCCCTCCATTAGGAAAGTCTTTGTGCCTCGCGGGCCGGACAAAAGAGCATGGCGGGCCGCAACTGGCCCGCGGGCCGTATGTTGTGCACCCATGCTCTAACCTATCAGATCCTTAGAGGGTTGGGCATTGTAGAATCAGACTCCCCACTCACTTTGGAAATACATAAATAGGGACTGCTGAGGACAGATAGGACACACACTTTTCCACTACTCAACTGATTTCTTGGCGAAGCACCCTGCAAGAAGATCCAGACCAGATGCAGACAATATCCAGACTTAGACTCTAGAACCAAACTGTAGAACCTGGAAGCAGAGAGGCCTAACCCAAAAGCTGAACTCTTCTCAGCAGGCCTTCAGAATCTTTTGCAACCTGATTCTAACCCTTAAACTTCCACGGGGCCTAACCAAACCATTCAACAGCCTGGCTGAGCGGATTTGCTATTCTAGCTAAGAACCCTGTGCTAGAACCAAGATCCAGACCCGGAAAGCAGAGCTGTATCCAGGGTATTACCCAAATTGTTTACAATTGTTCGAATGACACAATTGTTCGAATAATAGGGGTCCTAATTGACCTTCTGCAAAATTGACCGTATGGTCATTTTAATATATATCATGGGTTGGGTTGGTGTAATAATAATATAAGGGGATTGGGGAGGGGGTTGGATTGGGTGGAGGGCTGCGGGGGGTTTCCCCCGCATATATATCCTAATTGAGAGTTTAAATTCGGTCAATTGTGCAGAAGGTCAATTGTTATTCGAACAATTGACATTCGAACAATTCGTATACAACCGTATCCAGAACCCGTCAGATCCAGTCCAAGAGACCGCGCAGACCGCAGTGCAGTGCTGAGAGCCGAACTGAGACCTGTCCGGTGGCGAGAGACTTCCAGCCAAACCCTTGACCAGATCTTTGACGGGGCCCACTCCATTCCAAAGCCATAGGAGTGAGCATCTAGTCTAGAACTGTCCATAGCCATCTCTTAGTTTAAAGTAACCTATTCCAACCATTTCAACCCATCCAGAACTGCATTATAGAACCTCTTTTGTCCATCCTAAATTCTCCTCTCATCCACATAATTCTTGATAAATTGTAGCGATAATCATCTATGCACTGATATTTTTTCAAGTGTCTTGACGCACAACTATCAGAGCGGAAGGAGCCCTGTTTCTGGTGGTTGTCACGTTAGGTATCTTGTAGTTTCATAGCCCTTAGTATAATTCCATATTGATTCCTAATCTGTAAAGTGCAATCTGTCATTTTGAATCTTGACTTTATTTCTGAAAATTCTACCTTCACAAAAACCTCTGTAACTTTTGTACCACACGTCCTAGAACCGAAATGTGTCAAAACTGTCATTTTGAAGCTAAGATCCTAAGCTTTCTAACGAACCCAGAACGACATTCCAATTCCTTGCCGCGAATTGCAATTTAGCTCAATTTCACCACATGTCAAAATAGCTGTTTCTTGTTTTCTACTGCTGAAATTCGTTTTCAATCTGATAATCATTCATGAATCATTGCTAGTGTTGACCTGAACCAATCCAAAGTAACTCTCACTCATTCTGAATCCATTTAGTGAATTAAAATCATTTTAGCATATTTTCCCTTTCATTACAATCACATTCAAAAGCATTTTTGCCTGTTTTAAATCATACCTGTTCTCTCTAAGCTTGCTGGGAGAACTGGGATTGAACTGCATTGTTGATTGTATTCCTGAAATCTGTGTGCCCTCATTTCCATCTCTTCATATTGCATAGTGGGGGGGAGTGAGTAGTCACAGGGGAAAGAGTCATCATATTGGGCCTCATTACGACCCAGGCGGTAACTTACCGCCTGGGTCGTACCTTTACCACCATGGCGTAAACTACGTTTACGCCATGGTGGTTGGCGGACTTACCGCCCCATTCCGAGGTTGGCGGGGCGGTAAATCCCCAATCCCCATTTACCCTTCCCCATTCCCATTTTTGCCCCATAGGGCATAATGGGCGTGGGGAAGGCGTTAATTACGCCACCGTAAATTACGGTGGCGTAATTAACGACAAGGTCCCTTAGCGCCATGGATTTTAACACCTGCTAAAAGCAGGTGTTAAATCCTCCATGGCGCTAAGGGACCTCGGAATCAGGCGGTAAGGGTCGGCGCTGTTTACGCCGCCGTAAACCCCTTACCGCCTGGGTCGTAATGAGGCCCATTGTCTTTTGTGGAAATCGTATCAAGTTTTATTTCTGTGCTGAATTCTTTCCTATTATTGCATTTCCTTGATTCCATATCAAGTATTCTATGCTACCTTATCCTTCCTAGTCCTACTTCTAAGTGATTAAAGAGATTGTGATATTGTAATATTACCCTTACTGATCACTGTAAGTGTGCTATTCAGATATTATTCTATTCATAAAAGTGTGATATATATATATATTGTTTAATTCTTCAAATAAACCTTTTAATTTGCAAAACAAACCTACTTCTTGGCTCAGTGAGGTCATGGAGATTCAAAGAGAGGCGTTATATAAGGGTTCATCATCCAGATTTAAAGAACTGACATAAAAATATATAAATAAGGGCTTCCATTGGGCATCCCATACTAAGCATTGACTCAGTTGGAGTGCTGGATAAGTCACTTACAAGACGAAATTGCCTGACTACTGCTACAGGATGCCTCTTCAGTCCACTTCCTCGTCCCAGTACTCATGGGCTTATAGGACTTGTAGTCCTCAACAACAAAGTTAGTTATTTTCTTTATTTTAAGAGTAGATTTATTTCCCTTAAAATTATTTAAAGATGGACCTTTAGAGTTTGTCATTACAGAGGAAGACATTTTATCTAAGGGAATGTCTCTAGATCCATTTACATTATACCTTTGGGAGTAAGGAGGATTGTTATCTGGAAATACCTTGAAGGGTCTTTCCATAGTTAAGGCTTGCTCAATTTTTATGGTACTTGTAGCCAGAGCCACAGATCTTATATGTGGTTCAGGGACATTATAATGACAATAAGCCATTACATGTTTTGGTAACCAAGAAAGATTCTCCCTTCCACAGGATAAATACTGTGTCTCATCCAACGGGATCGCCTCACCACCCTGGGCCTGGTCTTCTCCCAGGTGATCCTGCTGCAGTACACCACCCCCAAGGTCAGGATCATGAAGTGTCTGCCCTTCCCTGGTCACTGGGGAGGAGACTTTAGGCATGGTTTCAGTGAGGGAACTGTAGCATCACAATATTTACACACTACATGGCGGTCACCAACCTTACCTGAAATCTCTTCCTAACCCCCAAATAAGACGCCTTTTCGCTCTTGCTAGAGCTGATGCATATAGCATCAAATGCTAAATGTGTGAGGTGGAGGAGGAAAAATGTACCCCATTTTCTCCTCGTCGCTTGCCCAGCTTCAGAACCCTGGAGGGCAAGATGCATTGCTTCCCTAAGAAGGAAGGTTTCATGGCTAACGAGGAGGCAGAACTCTCGTTCCTTCTACGGAATTTTGAAGAGGCTATTACAAGAATCGACCACAGGGTTCATTTACGGGGTATTTATAAGGCATGGCAACAGATCTAGCAAGGTAGATGAATCAGAGTGTAACATTTAGATTACAAGAGCTGCGAGTGACAAAGTTTACTATTTTATCTCATTGTTTCTCTCTCTCCCGTGGAGTAGCATTTTTCTATTAAATCAGTCCTTTTAGAATCATTGCTACAGGTAATGTGGATCTGATCGCCTCTGATGTTTTCCATATTTTTATGGATGGAATCTTTATTTTTAGCTTCTGTTTTGTTCAATTTGTGTATGTTTGATTATTGCTAAACTATTGTATTAATGATCCTATTTCAATCACGAAAGGCCTAAATCAGCCAAAATTGCAATAAATGTACTCTTACTCACATGCCACACCGCATTGACCACAAGAAACAACTTCCATTTAGAGTTTACATGCTTTTTAAGCTTTTACCCAGATGGAACGTATTATATTGGCTTTTAGTTACTATAAATGGAAAAACAATGTGTCCAGATCAAACCACACCTTAAGGCTCCAGGGGGAGGTATTTCAAATCAGCCAAAATGTTTGGGTCAAATTCGCATTTTTTTATTTTTTATTTAAATTTTTTTATTTTATGTACACATGTTGTCTGGTGGCCCTTCAGGGGGAGTCAGTACAGTCGGAAGGGCACACCTGAAGCTAATTCTTCTGTACAGTGAGGCCGTCCGAATGATTGGTTAGGATCCAGAACACACATTAGATGGAAAAGTAGGTTTGCGATCTTTACGGAAAGTCTCACAAAGTTAGTTGGAGGGAAAGGGAAGAGGGTCATTTAGGCTCGACATTCATGCATGTAGTGTTCTTTCCCCAAAGTGTTTGTCTTTCACCGGAAAGATAACTTGTTTTTGGAAGACTAGCCCTTACTTAATTGGTGACCAATAGCATGCCATCAGGATTGTATTTTGTAAATAATAGCAATTATCTTTCTTACTAATATTTACTTGTTCAATTCTCGCGACAAATACAAAATAGAAACCAGTGACCGATTATGCAGTCATTTGCTGCATCATCCACTGCACAACAATCCATTAAGCTGCCCTTTTGCCGTTTCTGGCTCTGGAGTCCGGGAATCCTATTCTTAAGCTCCACAGCAAGGATTTCAAAACCACCTGACAGACGAATGCCAACACAAAACTCTATCTTCTTACTCTGCTACTATTCACATAAAATTGAAGAAAACATGGAATGCACAACAGACAAGTTAGATTTTCACAGCACAAGCCAACACTCCATAATGTATCCCACACATGTTCACTGTTTCATGGACTGAGATTGGATTTGCCTCAATCTCCTACTTATTCACATAAAATGTGCACGGCAATACACACCATGATCAAGCAATGCCGGGCCACCACTGCTCTGTTATCCTCCTAGAGACCATGAGCAACACAGCCAGCACCTGAGAATATGCCCATGTACATGCTTACAGAGTCCTAGATCAGTCCTAGATCAAACGACATACCCTATACCCCACAAATATTAACCCGGTTAGCAACTCTAGACCCTCACACATGAACTCCTGCCACCAAGAAATGCACCAGTCATACCCAACCAAAGCTTCCCAAATGACAACCAGAGCCTTGCTAATACAGCAGTGATGCTGCAGTGAAGAAAGAAAAACTATTTCCAGGCTATTGAAAGGGGCAGCAGTATGAATCAGTATGCTTCTCTGCCATCACTCCATAACACATGTTCCTAGCACATGCGTCACAGCCACATACCAAGTCCACCTGACGACACACACATCACACATGCAACACACACTCCCTTGTTGTCGAACCACAAAGACAAACTCTAAACTCTCATCCTATACACAGGCTGACCCGCAAATATGAAAATAAACCATGGAAGAAATACCAGAAGCAAAGAGCACTCCATTACTGTATCACAGGCAAACCGACACAGTGGACACCAACCCACCTGGAGGTGTCACCACCCCCACGTATGAACGGCACTGACCAGCCATGAAATTGTATTTTAATGTTATTTATTTATAAAGTGCTGGGGGGGCAGAAGGCATAAGGGTGCTACCCTAGTAAGGGTACAAACATAAAAACAAGACAAACACAACCTATAACTAAAACAGATCAGCTCTGTTGCTGACCAAAGACGCCAAGGGAAGAGCCAAGAATTAACTGAAGAGGTATGTCTTCAGATTGCATTCGAAGGCTTCAATTGATTCCATACTTCTAAGGTCGGGCAGCAGGGCATTCCATGGCCTAGGTGCTGCCGCAAAGAAGGCATATCTCCCTGCTATGGTTCATTTAGTTCTGGGCACAAAGAGCAAGTTGGTGTCGTTAAATTTGAGTGCTCTCTGGGCGGCCTTTTTGGTCAGACACTCTGCCAGATAGTTGCCGGACAAGCACTTATGTGTAATCGTGAGTAATCAGTGCGAGATTCCCGCTTCCATAGGCAGCCAGGGCAACTTCTCCTGGCATGAGAGTGATGATCTCTCAAGAGTCAGTCCTACCACTCTTACCATATTCTCGATTACCTGAAGTTTCGATATGTCACCCTTGTTGATGCCCATCAGGAGAATACTACAACAATCCATCTTTGAGCCGATGATCGCCTGGACCACAGTAATGCAGTTTTTCTTTGACAAGAATGGTCAAATCATCGTCGGTAATTTGATGCAATAGACTGACCTAGAGACTAAGCCGTTCACATGGGATCGCATGCTCATAGTCTGATCCATATGGATCCCCAGGGTCTTGACCTTTGTGTGTTGATCCTGCAGTCTGCAACCATGAAATGCTGATATTCAGAACTCAGGTTGCGTAGTCTGGCCCCGATACTCGCAGTCATGATTTCTGTCATCTCATCATTGAGCACAAGCCCATCCCTTACCATCCACACCTGTATTAACGAGTAGACTCTATTGATGTTCTGCGAGTCCAGATTTTATACGGCAGACATGGGAATACACCGTGCATCATCTGCATAATTAGTAAACTTGATTCCCTTGTCCTCAAGTAGGTGACATAGCGGTAAGGTGAAGATATTGTAAAGTAATAGAGAAAGACAAGCCCCTTGTGGGACCCCATACAAAACCTTAACAGGGCTGCCTCTGTAGTGCTACTGCAAACTCTAGCTAACCGGTTTTCTGGAAATGATTTAACCCAGGCTGCTGCTGAGTTGGAAAAAGCAGCTACCTTATGAAGCTCTCTGTCAGCAGCGCGTGATCAACTAGGTTGAACGCTGCAGACAGATCTAGTAGCATAAGCGATACTAGCTGCCCACTATCAAAGTATTGTAAGATGTTAAGACTTCAGATCCAATGGGGCTGTTTCAGTACCATGGGAAGGCCTAAAGCCAGACTGCCATTTACTCATGAACAGTGTTATTCTCCAGATGGTCCAAGACTTGCAAATATGCCACCCTATCCAATATTTTTAACAGAAATTGAATATTCGTAATGGGCCGGTAATTTGCTGGCAGCATTTGATCAAGCAGAAAAGAGGGAGAAGACTGTCCCTATCTACACGAGGTGCATAATTCTCAAAGTACATGTAAAAACAATTCAACCATTGCCCACCTTAACTAGAGAGATATAGACCCAGTCTCATCTCATGACACTCTGGACATTTCAGAGGGGAATATTCTTTTACAAAGCCGTTTTTTATTCACCCACAGTGAGGTATGTACAAGCAATGCATGGTCAGGGCAAACTGGTAACTAAAAATGCTGTTGTGCCTAATATCAGCTACAGCATACTTCTTTTATAATTCTTTTTTTATAAAAAAATAAAACGAATTACTCCAGCCGTTAGGCCGGTGTTGGATGTACATTAGAACAAGTCGTATCCAAATATCTTTGAGATATTTGCACTGGGAAAGGTCACCACCGATGACCTAGGGTTGCACGCCCTGACTGGGATAGGGTGTGCTTCTGACTAGGGACAGTGATAGTGGATCAATAGATTGATTTCATTAAAAATTATTTATGTACGTATGTGTGCTCAAATACCGTTTTTTGTGTTATAAGATGTAAGAGATATAACGGTGGCGTGTACCCGGAGAGAGTTCCAAAAATTGCTCTAGTCCCTAAGTGTCACTAGTGGATCAAGAACAGGTTTTTTAAGCAGTGGAGCAATCCAGGCATTCTTGATGTATTCTGGAACCACACAATCCTCGAATGAAAGGTTAACAAATTTCGTTATGGTGGAGATCAGAAATGGAAGACAAGCCTTCACAGTCAAAGCGGGACACGCATCTCACCCACAACTAGTGGGCTTTTGCTTGGTAATGGTATCTACCAACTTTTCTTCAGTTACTAACTCAAAACTGAATGTAGTTTACTATGGCTCTATGTAGGGCTCCGTGTTAATGTCTGTGACTTCTTCGATCTCATCCTCGAGGTTTAAAATACTATGTTTGCTCTTTATGCTCTCTTTAATCCTCCGAAGTTTCCCCAATAATGCCTCTTGAATTGAAGCGCACCATGCGCTATTTTTAACAACCACTGCCATTTTTTCTGGGCAGGGGTTTTATATCTCCTTCAGTATCTTGAACAGTTCCACCGACTCAATTTCTGCATTAGTGATCCTGGTATTAAACATGACTTTCTTGGTTTCTATAATGGCCATTTTGTAAACATTAGTTGCTTTCAAATACATTTCCTTATCAAGTGTTCCCTTTGATTCATACCAGTTGTTAAAGAGTATTCTTTTAGCTGCTTTCAGTCTCTGTAGTTCAGGAATTGACTTTTTTCCCTGGGGGTAGCTGGTTATAAGTGGTGCAATAGAGTTAACTGCTTTAGTCTCCGCCTCCTGACACATAAGGGCTACATCATTGGCTGATACAGCCCCCCTGCTAAAGTCTGCTAATGGGGATGATAAGTTCTCCATAGCTTCAGCAGTATGTTTCCTGAGATTTCTAGATGTTATCAAGGTTCTCTTAATTTTATGTCTACTCAGCTGCTTAACCAATATAATGTCGAAAGTGACAAAGCAGTGGTCCGACCATGGACATAGAGATATGATGGGTTCAGTGATTGGTGTATTATGTGTTCCAAGCCAATCTAACGTGTTATCAGTGGCTTTATGTACCTGCTGCCTAAAGCCCAGTTCATTCAATGATGACTCTGATCCAATGGCAGCCTGATCTGAGGCTTCTCCTAACCACATATTAAAGTCTCCCATTAGAATGAACTTAGAAGAGGGCCTAAATAGTGGGAGCAGTAGGTTAGTCAGCTGATCTGTGAATTCTGACATAGGGGGTCTGTACAGCAGGAGGAAATTAAAAGTAGTATTGGCATCCGTGATAATTTTGTAATATCTCACAGCCCTTGAGGACAGAAGTTGCCACTTCCCACACCTTTCGGTCTGCCCTCTAGATGAATGCTACCCCCTCCTTTTCCATTCATTCTATCTGCCCGAGATAAGGCATATCTTGCTTCATCAGCCAGTGAGAGCAGTGGACCGGCAGCTTGATGTAACCAGGTCTCGGTGAAGGCGCATACATTAATGCTATTAGAAATGATATCATCAGCAACGTCTTGTCCATGCCTTTATAAAGATCTAGTATTCAAAATGATGATCTTAAGGTGATGAATGTCACTACCTCCTGATTGACAATATTTACTTGACCCAGCTTCCATGGTTTGTGACCTCTTGTCGGTGTCCAGTCATTCGTTCGAAAACAAAAGGATCTAATGCAATACATTAGAGTCAAAAGGACCGAAAAAAAAGACTGAATGCCTTTTATGTTTTTTTTGGGTTTTGGTATAGGTGAAATTAATGTTTTTTGGGCAAAAAACGAGGGTTTGGGGTCCCCCGAAAAAAAAAAAATAATAAAAAAAAAAAATTGGTTCTTTTTTTTTGGTCCTTTTGACTCGAATGTATTGCATTCGATCCTTTTGTTTTCGAATCTTTAACCCCTTTCGTCTTCCTTTCTCCCTGACATGTTGCTGCTATTAGTATTACAAAACTGGCTACCTATAGTTATGTTATGATGGGACTGATGGGATTACTGCACATGCCCTGTGGGCCAATGCTGCATAAACAAAACAGAAAGGGTGACGTTCACTTGTGAACACCACTAGCATGGAGCTCATTTTCTAATGGGGCGTAACGTTAATAGAAGGCGTAAAAAAGCCTGTAGTAAGGTTTTAACACCTTCCATTAACTTCACACCTAGGGTCTGTCTGGGCCATAAAATTGTCTCGGGCAACCATGAAAAAGTGGCCCACTTTGACCCCCAAAACTCGCCCACACAAGCATTTTGTGTTTTTGGTTGGGCCCTGCCCCTATTTTCCTATAGGCCAATCCGAGCCTGGTCACACCCCATTTTCGGAGCGCAACGTGTGGTTCCACCAACCTTCCCTCCTCTCTGCCATACAAATGTTCCAACATTTGCGCTGGCATGGATTTGAATGCGGCTTGAGCTTGCCATGTGCACATGGTAAGCAGTTGAAATTAAACCTTGCCCGACATGCTCGCATGGCAAGCGACGCTCACTCACTTTGCACGCCGGAGTGCAAAAGTGCAGGGCAAAAGGCAGCAAACACACGTGTATGCCGCCTTTTGCCGTCCCTGCCATCAAATTACGTATTGGAGCAACATGAGCTCCCATGTGTCTCCATACATGTCAACGCTGCAGTACTGAAAAAGGGGCTGTCTAGGGAGGAAGGCGGAGCTTTGCACTAGATGTATGTTAGCGCTGTGGAAGTTGGGGAAGTTTTCACAAGCTGCGCCCACAGCTTGTACAGGGAGAGATTATGCTCACTGAGATCCACCTTGGCATTGTAGCATTGTTTTCATGCAGCTGCACCACACAGCTGTTGTTGAGGAAGATTATCCTCTATCTGCACTACATATATGCGACTGGGGCGCCCTCCTCTAGGTGCACAACAGAGCTAAAATATGCGAAATCCCTGGCCCATACGTGTGAACCCTCTCTATTGAGGAGGAATACTCCCGATTTGTATAAGATTTTGATATACAAGATGTTCACTTTTCCCCGCCCAAAACTATCACCACAATAGAAGTATTTCGGCAAATGTCATCCTCCTGTCCGTTTCACATTCTCCCTAGTGGAGGCTCTGGTGCTGGCATGTATGACGCTCCCCACCCCACATCCTTTGAAAAGGAACCCTCTTTCCTAATTTCTTGACAGAGTTGGTGCAACATTCTTAATGATGTGGGTGTATTCGGGACCGGTAGATTTGTTTCGCTGTTAGTACATGACAGAACCTAAAGGGACCGGGCTCTTCAGCCAAATGTATATGTATTTCTGAATAGCAATGATGAAAGAGACTTTTCTCGCTGGGAACAACCCACATAAACACAGAGGCTGTTTTAAAGTACCTGCTCTGACGCAGCCGAAAACGTACCGGTTTCCAGTTTTGCTGCACTGGGCACTACGGCATGAGTGTGCAGGTGATGAATACATCAAATAGCATTGGAATGCAGGGATCATTTTCAAAACTGGGATTGGTCGGGCGTTATTTATCACAGTGAGGTGATTTAAAAAAGATTGCTCGACACATTTTGGCGGGTATCACCCGCCTTGTAAAGGGCGGACTCACCCGCCAAGCCTCCTGCACGCCCATTAATTCCAATGGGCGTCTCACCCGCCAAAAACAAAATCGGGTGATTTCACCCGCCTTTGCGACACAAATCGTTGAGAGCTATGCACGGAGATTATCTTAAAATAGGCATCTGCTTGAGTAAAATATGATCAAGTGTTTAAATAATCACGGAAGACATTCAGACAACGATATTCTACCCCGTTACCACATTATGTGTCTCTGGCAAATCACTTAATTTCTTTCGGTTCCCATCTCCGCCAAACCTGGGGCACGTTGAAACAAGTAGGACGCCGGAATGAAAAGCTACCTAAAAACTGGACAATTCTAGTTTACACCCAGACGACTCACCATATTCCAGGGAACTCTTGGTTTCCTTCCACTCTGCGCGGCCTTTCAACTTCTTCCTCAGCATCTTAAACCGAGCACAAGTATTGGTCACGACGCGGATTTAAAATAAAATAATGGCGTATACTTGCAAACCCCAAACGAGAGCTTTTATTAAAAAAAAAAATCTGTATATATTTCCTGTCCCCACTATTGGTGAACTGGACGACAGTCCCGGCCTTCTGGGGCTTGTCTCCCTGACAGGATATCCCATTAACTTTGGGAGGAAAGTAGTATAGTGCGACTTCCTGAGTCAGGCGGGTCCCGTCCCTGCCTGCACGCCCACTGTACCCCTGCTCTATGCCCCCACCACCCACAATGGCCTGCCTGCCAGATCAAAACAGATGTTAAGAGACTAATGGCACACCCATCCATCCCTCTGTAGACTGAGGCTCATTTCAGCACCAAGCACGTAAGATAAGAGGACTCCTGGGACATTTGCACAGGGGATCAATCTTCCCCTTGGTGCAGCTTCCTTCCCGTCACAGTATAACAGGGCCAGTAGGCGGTCCCATATTGAAACAGGAGATTTCCTCTCAAACCTTTTTGCGAAAGGCTGGTGTGGCTGAGGTAGAGTTTGAACCACAGTGTTCTTATTTGCTCCATAATATGGGCCTAAATATTTATATAGCTACAGAATATGGGCAAATAAGGAACGACACTTTTCTCAGAATCAAGCCTCCATGATCAGGTCTTAGAAGACACCAGCTTTTCGACAACTCCTTCCATTCTCGTCAATATTCCCTGACGGGCAACGGCCTCCGCTGAACAAACAGAACCAAGTAACAGGAACATTCACCACTGTAAAATAAAACAGCTCGTTATTTATTTCCGATTGCTTATGTGCTTCGGTACTGCGCCTTCCACTACGCCAGTAATAGGTAACTTCTTGTACATTACCCTGGGACCTGTGCGAAGACTGAGACTCACAGCCAAGTGTCGCAGCAGCTCCCACAGATGAGTCAGCGGCCCTCACGCACGCAACCACCCGGAAGAACGTGACGGCGTGAGGTGCAGCATGACTATGCGAATCCTGCCCTGGAGCAGTAGAGGAAAATAGGGGATGAAGTAGGGCGCGAGCCTCCTGTCTCGCGCTAATGTATGAATGACTGAACATAACTACTGTTATCGAGCTATTGTGGGGGTCACATTTAAGAAACTGATTTCAGTGTCAATGGCCCTTTGTGTTCATCTACAGATAATATCATTGGTATACACAGACATAATTAAACTAGTAGTCAAAGAAAGACACTACAATTGCTGATGTTTAAAATAGACTGTTGCAACTAGTACATTATTGAAGTTACCGAGGATCAAATTAATAGATGCTAAGGCTTTCTTAAAAGAGTGCACTTGATGGGTGGTGTTGTGGGTGTCCCATGACCCCCACTCTTGATGCCCATAAGCCCCCACGCATATACAGACACACACAGACACGTCCGTACTGCTCAGGCTTCCCGGTCGCACTAACGCGGACGGGAACGCCCCCTTTATTTATACAGCACGCGGCGGCGTGCAACGTCACGCCGCCGCGTGCGCGTCCGTTCAAGGGGCAGCGCCACACTCCTCCTTTTTCGGGAGGACAAACAACAAATACTTTAATACTATACACCACAAACAAAATAACCATAATAACACAACACTTCAAAACAGTTCCCCACACACCCCTTTATTAGCATCCACCCGGGTCCCCTTAATTAACACTCCAGGGCCTCAGGCCGATTAGACATGTGTCCCAACACGTAATCGCTGAGATAAGCGGGTTTCCCTCGCCTCCCGCTTACCTCTGGCACGGGTAGTCCATTCGCTGGCACTCCCCGGGCGGGGGACTCGGGTATGTAAGGCTGGCCTCCTCTGTCATCAGGCACCTCCATTAAGTCTGGTTCAAGGCGAGGCTCAGTTCTCGGATCCCCTAGCTTCTTGAAGAAGCTCACATTGCGGGTGATAGCCGACCTCCCGTCCGAGGCTGTCACCATGGACCCCTTGACAGCCACAACGTCCAACGGCTCCGGTTCGTAGGGAAGTGAGAGCTTTCCATGGGGGTGTCTGTTTCTGATGAGGACTTTGTCGCCTGGCTCCAGCCGCTGCAGGCAAAGCCCTCTTCTCGTGTTCTCCTGCTCAATTCTCAATCGCCGGTCCAGCTCTACCTGTTGATCGTCAATCACCCCCGGCTCCTTCTCCCCCACTTTGGGCAGCGCTTCAGCCGGGGCCAACCCTGTGGAGGCATGCAGAGTGGTGCGGTACACCCGCAGGAACTGATAGAGGGCCCTCTGCAGGCACTGTCCTTGGCCTTGGGCAATCCTGAAGGTCTTGTTTAGTGTCCTCATCAGCCTCTTGGCCTCGCCATTTGCCCTTGGCCAAAGGGGGGTGATCTTTCTGTGTTGTACCCCGCAGCTCTCCATCAGTTCCGAGAACAGCTCGCTCTGGAACGGCGCCCCGTTGTCGAAGCACAATGTATGGGGGAACCCATGGGCCGCAAACACCTTCTCCACGGCCACTACCACGTGCTCAAAGGCCACAGAGTCCACGAACTAACCCTCTGGGTATCTCGAGTATTCATCCACGATCACCAGGAAGTGGGTACCCAGCGTCGTAGATCCAAAGTCTGCATTTACCACCTCCCAGGGTCGGTCCCCCGAGGCATCGCCTCTATGGCCGGTTCTCTCTGCAGAGGAGAAGCCGCCTGCACCAGACACAGGCAGCCACAAAATCGTCCACTTTCCGCTCTAGCTCAGGGAACCACACCTTTAGCCTTAGCCGGGCCTTGGTCTTCGCAGCGCCCTGTTGGCCACGGTGAGCAAGGGTGATCTACCAGAACCCGGCGTTTTAAAACCATTTTGTGTAAAGTTGAACAATGAACCCAAACTATGCCAAAGAAAGACTTGCTCTCAGAAGCCTAAGAGGTGGATACAATTTAAAACCATATTCTGAAAAGGCTTGAAGCAAGAAATTGTTTAATGTATGTGTTAAAAATGTGAGTTATATTATAAGAAAATACTATTTGTAGACATTGGGTTAAGAGTTAAAGTTTCACACACTGTGTTCAAACGAATTCCACACCTTCTCCCTGGACAAAGGAGACTTCCCCTGCCCTTGGCTAAGAAATTGACAGGCTGGTGTCAAAAGGAACTGGGAGTGGCACCCTGGCCTGTTGCTCTGAGTAAAGACAATGGAGTCCTTGGGCTGAATAGAAAATGCTAATTCGGGTGTGACTGACAAACTTCTGGCAGGAAGGAGAGACATGTGACCTCTGAGTCAGCCCAGACCTTGGAGGCAGAGACAAACCATTGTGTGGATTCAGAAAGCACAGCAAATGTATGTTTTAGAAAAATGTTTATAACAAACTGCACTGAACTGACAAAAAGGTGAAACTTTGAGATTGTTAAAATGAAAAATCTGCTCACAGTTGAAGACTAAGCTGGACTCTGTGCGATGTTCTGAGACCAAACCCCGGAATTATTCATATTGTAGCTACTGTGTTTATGCTATGAACATAAAAAATTACAGAAATATGCCCAGGTGGAGTGTGCATGAGGGTAAAAAAATTGGTGCAGAATTAATATTGAGAAACCCACCAGAAGCGCGAAGAAAGTTGTCATTTCTGAACCAAAGCTCTTAGAAAGATGAGAGTTGAACAGAAATGTACCTTAATTAATCTGTCATGTCATTTATGTAGTATTAACAAGTGGTGCACCTTGTAAATATGTGTTTTATGAAAAATAAGATATACTGTACAGAGAAAAGGGGAGGGTCTTTCCCCTAAGCCATAAACATGACACATGATGACACAGGATGACACGCTGCTCCTTTCTCCAATTAGGGGACAGGGAATCCTCTAACCTATCAGATCCTTAGAGGGTTGGGCATTGTAGAATCAGCCTCCCCACTCACTTTGGAAATACATAAATAGGGACTGCTGAGGACAGATAGGACACACACTTTTCCACTACTCAACTGATTTCTTGGCGAAGCACCCTGCAAGAAGATCCAGACCAGATGCAGACAATATCCAGAGTTAGACTCTAGAACCAAACTGTAGAACCTGGAAGCAGAGAGGCCTAACCCAAAAGCTGAACTCTTCTCAGCAGGCCTTCAGAATCTTTTGCAACCTGATTCTAACCCTTAAACTTCCACGGGGCCTAACCAAACCATTCAACAGCCTGGCTGAGCGGATTTGCTATTCTAGCTAAGAACCCTGTGCTAGAACCAAGATCCAGACCCGGAAAGCAGAGCTGTATCCAGGGTATTACCCAAATTGTTTGTTTACAATTGTTCGAATGACACAATTGTTCGAATAATAGGGGTCCTAATTGACCTTCTGCAAAATTGACCGTATGGTCATTTTAATATATATCATGGGTTGGGTTGGTGTAATAATAATATAAGGGGATTGGGGAGGGGGTTGGATTGGGTGGAGGGCTGCGGGGGGTTTCCCCCCGCATATATATCCTAATTGACCGTTTAAATTCGGTCAATTGTGCAGAAGGTCAATTGTTATTCGAACAATTGACATTCGAACAATTCGTATACAACTGTATCCAGAACCCGTCAGATCCAGTCCAAGAGACCGCGCAGACCGCAGTGCAGTGCTGAGAGCCGAACTGAGACCTGTCCGGTGGCGAGAGACTCCCAGCCAAACCCTTGACCAGATCTTTGACGGGGCCCACTCCATTCCAAAGCCATAGGAGTGAGCATCTAGTCTAGAACTGTCCATAGCCATCTCTTAGTTTAAAGTAACCTATTCCAACCATTTCAACCCATCCAGAACTCCATTATAGAACCTCTTTTGTCCATCCTGAATTCTCCTCTCATCCACATAATTCTTGATAAATTGTAGCGATAATCATCTATGCACTGATATTTTTTCAAGTGTCTTGACGCACAACAATCTGAGCGGAAGGAGCCCTGTTTCTGGTGGTTGTCACGTTAGGTATCTTGTAGTTTCATAGCCCTTAGTATAATTCCATATTGATTCCTAATCTGTAAAGTGCAATCTGTCATTTTGAATCTTGACTTTATTTCTGAAAATTCTACCTTCACAAAAACCTCTGTAACTTTTGTACCACACGTCCTAGAACCGAAATGTGTCAAAACTGTCATTTTGAAGCTAAGATCCTAAGCTTTCTAACGAACCCAGAACGACATTCCAATTCCTTGCCGCGAATTGCAATTTAGCTCAATTTCACCACATGTCAAAATAGCTGTTTCTTGTTTTCAACTGCTGAAATTCGTTTTCAATCTAATAATCATTCATGAATCATTGCTAGTGTTGACCTGAACCAATACAAAGTAACTCTCACTCATTCTGAATCCATTTAGTGAATTAAAATCATTTTAGCATATTTTCCCTTTCATTACAATCACATTCAAAAGCATTTTTGCCTGTTTTAAATCATACCTGTTCTCTCTAAGCTTGCTGGGAGAACTGGGATTGAACTGCATTGTTGATTGTATTCCTGAAATCTGTGTGCCCTCATTTCCATCTCTTCATATTGCATAGTGGGGGGGAGTGAGTAGTCACAGGGGAAAGAGTCATCATATTGGGCCTCATTACGACCCAGGCGGTAACTTACCGCCTGGGTCGTACCTTTACCACCATGGCGTAAACTACGTTTACGCCATGGTGGTTGGCGGACTTACCGCCCCATTCCGAGGTTGGCGGGGCGGTAAGTCCCCAATCCCCATTTACCCTTCCCCATTCCCATTTTTGCCCCATAGGGCATAATGGGAGTGGGGAAGGCGTTAATTACGCCACCGTAAATTACGGTGGCGTAATTAACGACAAGGTCCCTTAGCGCCATGGATTTTAACACCTGCTAAAAGCAGGTGTTAAATCCTCCATGGCGCTAAGGGACCTCGGAATCAGGCGGTAAGGGTCGGCGCTGTTTACGCCGCCGTAAACCCCTTACCGCCTGGGTCGTAATGAGGCCCATTGTCTTTTGTGGAAATCGTATCAAGTTTTATTTCTGTGCTGAATTCTTTCCTATTATTGCATTTCCTTGATTCCATATCAAGTATTCTATGCTACCTTATCCTTCCTAGTCCTACTTCTAAGTGATTAAAGAGATTGTGATATTGTAATATTACCCTTACTGATCACTGTTCATATTCATAAGTGTGCTATTTAGATATTATTCTATTCATAAAAGTGTGATATATATATATTGTTTAATTCTTCAAATAAACCTTTTAATTTGCAAAACAAACCTACTTCTTGGCTCAGTGAGGTCATGGAGATTCAAAGAGAGGCGTTATATAAGGGTTCATCATCCAGATTTAAAGAACTGACATAAAAATATATAAATAAGGGCTTCCATTGGGCATCCCATACTAAGCATTGACTCAGTTGGAGTGCTGGATAAGTCACTTACAAGACGAAATTGCCTGACTACTGCTACAGGATGCCTCTTCAGTCCACTTCCTCGTCCCAGTACTCATGGGCTTATAGGACTTGTAGTCCTCAACAACAAAGTTAGTTATTTTCTTTATTTTAAGAGTAGATTTATTTCCCTTAAAATTATTTAAAGATGGACCTTTAGAGTTTGTCATTACAGAGGAAGACATTTTATCTAAGGGAATGTCTCTAGATCCATTTACATTATACCTTTCGGAGTAAGGAGGATTGTTATCTGGAAATACCTTGAAGGGTCTTTCCATAGTTAAGGCTTGCTCAATTTTTATGGTACTTGTAGCCAGAGCCACAGATCCTATATGTGGTTCAGGGACATTATAATGACAATAAGCCATTACATGTTTTGGTAACCAAGAAAGGTTCTCCCTTCCACAGGATAAATACTGTGTCTCATCCAACGGGATCGCCTCACCACCCTGGGCCTTGTCTTCTCCCAGGTGATCCTGCTGCAGTACACCACCCCCAAGGTCAGGATCATGAAGTGTCTGCCCTTCCCTGGTCACTGGGGAGGAGACTTTAGGCATGGTTTCAGTGAGGGAACTGTAGCATCACAATATTTACACACTACATGGCGGTCACCAACCTTACCTGAAATCTCTTACTAACCCCCAAATAAGACGCCTTTTCGCTCTTGCTAGAGCTGATGCATATAGCATCAAATGCTAAATGTGTGAGGTGGAGGAGGAAAAATGTACCCCATTTTCTCCTCGTCGCTTGCCCAGCTTCAGAACCCTGGAGGGCAAGATGCATTGCTTCCCTAAGAAGGAAGGTTTCATGGCTAACGAGGAGGCAGAACTCTCGTTCCTTCTACGGAATTTTGAAGAGGCTATTACAAGAATCGACCACGGGGTTCATTTACGGGGTATTTATAAGGCATGGCAACAGATCTAGCAAGGTAGATGAATCAGAGTGTAACATTTAGATTACAAGAGCTGCGAGTGACAAAGTTTACTATTTTATCTCATTGTTTCTCTCTCTCCCGTGGAGTAGCATTTTTCTATTAAATCAGTCCTTTTAGAATCATTGCTACAGGTAATGTGGATCTGATCGCCTCTGATGTTTTCCATATTTTTATGGATGGAATCTTTATTTTTAGCTTCTGTTTTGTTCAATTTGTGTATGTTTGATTATTGCTAAACTATTGTATTAATGTTCCTATTTCAATCACGAAAGGCCTAAATCAGCCAAAATTGCAATAAATGTACTCTTACTCACATGCCACACCGCATTGACCACAAGAAACAACTTCCATTTAGAGTTTACATGCTTTTTAAGCTTTTACCCAGATGGAACGTATCATATTGGCTTTTAGTTACTATAAATGGAAAAACGATGTGTCCAGATCAAACCACACCTTAAGGCTCCAGGGGGAGGTATTTCAAATCAGCCAAAATGTTTGGGTCAAATTCGCATTTTTTTATTTTTTATTTTAATGTTTTTATTTTATGTACACATGTTGTCTGGTGGCCCTTCAGGGGGAGTCAGTACAGTCGGAAGGGCACACCTGAAGCTAATTCTTCTGTACAGTGAGGCCGTCCGAATGATTGGTTAGGATCCAGAACACACATTAGATGGAAAAGTAGTTTTGCGATCTTTACGGAAAGTCTCACAAAGTTAGTTGGAGGGAAAGGGAAGAGGGTCATTTAGGCTCGACATTCATGCATGTAGTGTTCTTTCCCCAAAGTGTTTGTCTTTCACCGGAAAGATAACTTGTTTTTGGAAGACTAGCCCTTACTTAATTGGTGACCAATAGCATGCCATCAGGATTGTATTTTGTAAATAATAGCAATTATCTTTCTTACTAATATTTACTTGTTCAATTCTCGCGACAAATACAAAATAGAAACCAGTGACCGATTATGCAGTCATTTGCTGCATCATCCACTGCACAACAATCCATTAAGCTGCCCTTTTGCCGTTTCTGGCTCTGGAGTCCGGGAATCCTATTCTTAAGCTCCACAGCAAGGATTTCAAAACCACCTGACAGACGAATGCCAACACAAAACTCTATCTTCTTACTCTGCTACTATTCACATAAAATTGAAGAAAACATGGAATGCACAACAGACAAGTTAGATTTTCACAGCACAAGCCAACACTCCATAATGTATCCCACACATGTTCACTGTTTCATGGAATGAGATTGGATTTGCCTCAATCTCCTACTTATTCACATAAAATGTGCACGGCAATACACACCATGATCAAGCAATGCCGGGCCACCACTGCTCTGTTATCCTCCTAGAGACAATGAGCAACACAGCCAGCACCTGAGAATATGGCCATGTACATGCTTACAGAGTCCTAGATCAGTCCTAGATCAAACGACATACCCTATACCCCACAAATATTAACCCGGTTAGCAACTCTAGACCCTCACACATGAACTCCTGCCACCAAGAAATGCACCAGTCATACCCAACCAAAGCTTCCCAAATGACAACCAGAGCCTTGCTAATACAGCAGTGATGCTGCAGTGAAGAAAGAAAAACTATTTCCAGGCTATTGAAAGGGGCAGCAGTATGAATCAGTATGCTTCTCTGCCATCACTCCATAACACATGTTCCTAGCACATGCGTCACAGCCACATACCAAGTCCACCTGACGACACACACATCACACATGCAACACACACTCCCTTGTTGTCGAACCACAAAGACAAACTCTAAACTCTCATCCTATACACAGGCTGACCCGCAAATATGAAAATAAACCATGGAAGAAATACCAGAAGCAAAGAGCACTCCATTACTGTATCACAGGCAAACCGACACAGTGGACACCAACCCACCTGGAGGTGTCACCACCCCCACGTATGAACGGCACTGACCAGCCATGAAATTGTATTTTAATGTTATTTATTTATAAAGTGCTGGGGGGCAGAAGGCATAAGGGTGCTACCCTAGTAAGGGTACAAACATAAAAACAAGACAAACACAACCTATAACTAAAACAGATCAGCTCTGTTGCTGACCAAAGACGCCAAGGGAAGAGCCAAGAATTAACTGAAGAGGTATGTCTTCAGATTGCATTCGAAGGCTTCAATTGATTCCATACTTCTAAGGTCGGGCAGCAGGGCATTCCATGGCCTAGGTGCTGCCGCAAAGAAGGCATATCTCCCTGCTATGGTTCATTTAGTTCTGGGCACAAAGAGCAAGTTGGTGTCGTTAAATTTGAGTGCTCTCTGGGCGGCCTTTTTGGTCAGACACTCTGCCAGATAGTTGCCGGACAAGCACTTATGTGTAATCGTGAGTAATCAGTGCGAGATTCCCGCTTCCATAGGCAGCCAGGGCAACTTCTCCTGGCATGAGAGTGATGATCTCTCAAGAGTCAGTCCTACCACTCTTACCATATTCTCGATTACCTGAAGTTTCGATATGTCACCCTTGTTGATGCCCATCAGGAGAATACTACAACAATCCATCTTTGAGCCGATGATCGCCTGGACCACAGTAATGCAGTTTTTCTTTGACAAGAATGGTCAAATCATCGTCGGTAATTTGATGCAATAGACTGACCTAGAGACTAAGCCGTTCACATGGGATCGCATGCTCATAGTCTGATCCATATGGATCCCCAGGGTCTTGACCTTTGTGTGTTGATCCTGCAGTCTGCAACCATGAAATGCTGATATTCAGAACTCAGGTTGCGTAGTCTGGCCCCGATTTCTGTCATCTCATCATTGAGCACAAGCCCATCCCTTACCATCCACACCTGTATTAACGAGTAGACTCTATTGATGTTCTGCGAGTCCAGATTTTATACGGCAGACATGGGAATACACCGTGCATCATCTGCATAATTAGTAAACTTGATTCCCTTGTCCTCAAGTAGGTGACATAGCGGTAAGGTGAAGATATTGTAAAGTAATAGAGAAAGACAAGCCCCTTGTGGGACCCCATACAAAACCTTAACAGGGCTGCCTCTGTAGTGCTACTGCAAACTCTAGCTAACCGGTTTTCTGGAAATGATTTAACCCAGGCTGCTGCTGAGTTGGAAAAAGCAGCTACCTTATGAAGCTCTCTGTCAGCAGCGCGTGATCAACTAGGTTGAACGCTGCAGACAGATCTAGTAGCATAAGCGATACTAGCTGCCCACTATCAAAGTATTGTAAGATGTTAAGACTTCAGATCCAATGGGGCTGTTTCAGTACCATGGGAAGGCCTAAAGCCAGACTGCCATTTACTCATGAACAGTGTTATTCTCCAGATGGTCCAAGACTTGCAAATATGCCACCCTATCCAATATTTTTAACAGAAATTGAATATTCGTAATGGGCCGGTAATTTGCTGGCAGCATTTGATCAAGCAGAAAAGAGGGAGAAGACTGTCCCTATCTACACGAGGTGCATAATTCTCAAAGTACATGTAAAAACAATTCAACCATTGCCCACCTTAACTAGAGAGATATAGACCCAGTCTCATCTCATGACACTCTGGACATTTCAGAGGGGAATATTCTTTTACAAAGCCGTTTTTTATTCACCCACAGTGAGGTATGTACAAGCAATGCATGGTCAGGGCAAACTGGTAACTAAAAATGCTGTTGTGCCTAATATCAGCTACAGCATACTTCTTTTATAATTCTTTTTTTATAAAAAAATAAAACGAATTACTCCAGCCGTTAGGCCGGTGTTGGATGTACATTAGAACAAGTCGTATCCAAATATCTTTGAGATATTTGCACTGGGAAAGGTCACCACCGATGACCTAGGGTTGCACGCCCTGACTGGGATAGGGTGTGCTTCTGACTAGGGACAGTGATAGTGGATCAATAGATTGATTTCATTAAAAATTATTTATGTACGTATGTGTGCTCAAATACCGTTTTTTGTGTTATAAGATGTAAGAGATATAACGGTGGCGTGTACCCGGAGAGAGTTCCAAAAATTGCTCTAGTCCCTAAGTGTCACTAGTGGATCAAGAACAGGTTTTTTAAGCAGTGGAGCAATCCAGGCATTCTTGATGTATTCTGGAACCACACAATCCTCGAATGAAAGGTTAACAAATTTCGTTATGGTGGAGATCAGAAATGGAAGACAAGCCTTCACAGTCAAAGCGGGACACGCATCTCACCCACAACTAGTGGGCTTTTGCTTGGTAATGGTATCTACCAACTTTTCTTCAGTTACTAACTCAAAACTGAATGTAGTTTACCATGGCTCTATGTAGGGCTCCGTGTTAATGTCTGTGACTTCTTCGATCTCATCCTCGAGGTTTAAAATACTAGGTTTGCTCTTTATGCTCTCTTTAATCCTCCGAAGTTTCCCCAATAACGCCTCTTGAATTGAAGCGCACCATGCGCTATTTTTAACAACCACTGCCATTTTTTCTGGGCAGGGGTTTTATATCTCCTTCAGTATCTTGAACAGTTCCACCGACTCAATTTCTGCATTAGTGATCCAGGTATTAAACATGACTTTCTTGGTTTCTATAATGGCCATTTTGTAAACATTAGTTGCTTTCAAATACATTTCCTTATCAAGTGTTCCCTTTGATTCATACCAGTTGTTAAAGAGTATTCTTTTAGCTGCTTTCAGTCTCTGTAGTTCAGGAATTGACTTTTTTCCCTGGGGGTAGCTGGTTATAAGTGGTGCAATAGAGTTAACTGCTTTAGTCTCCGCCTCCTGACACATAAGGGCTACATCATTGGCTGATACAGCCCCCCTGCTAAAGTCTGCTAATGGGGATGATAAGTTCTCCATAGCTTCAGCAGTATGTTTCCTGAGATTTCTAGATGTTATCAAGGTTCTCTTAATTTTATGTCTACTCAGCTGCTTAACCAATATAATGTCGAAAGTGACAAAGCAGTGGTCCGACCATGGACATAGAGATATGATGGGTTCAGTGATTGGTGTATTATGTGTTCCAAGCCAATCTAACGTGTTATCAGTGGCTTTATGTACCTGCTGCCTAAAGCCCAGTTCATTCAATGATGACTCTGATCCAATGGCAGCCTGATCTGAGGCTTCTCCTAACCACATATTAAAGTCTCCCATTAGAATGAACTTAGAAGAGGGCCTAAATAGTGGGAGCAGTAGGTTAGTCAGCTGATCTGTGAATTCTGACATAGGGGGTCTGTACAGCAGGAGGAAATTAAAAGTAGTATTGGCATCCGTGATAATTTTGTAATATCTCACAGCCCTTGAGGACAGAAGTTGCCACTTCCCACACCTTTCGGTCTGCCCTCTAGATGAATGCTACCCCCTCCTTTTCCATTCATTCTATCTGCCCGAGATAAGGCATATCTTGCTTCATCAGCCAGTGAGAGCAGTGGACCGGCAGCTTGATGTAACCAGGTCTCGGTGAAGGCGCATACATTAATGCTATTAGAAATGATATCATCAGCAACGTCTTGTCCATGCCTTTATAAAGATCTAGTATTCAAAATGATGATCTTAAGGTGATGAATGTCACTACCTCCTGATTGACAATATTTACTTGACCCAGCTTCCATGGTTTGTGACCTCTTGTCGGTGTCCAGTCATTCGTTCGAAAACAAAAGGATCTAATGCAATACATTAGAGTCAAAAGGACCGAAAAAAAAGACCGAATGCCTTTTATGGGTTTTTTGGGTTTTGGTATAGGTGAAATTAATGTTTTTTGGGCAAAAAACGAGGGTTTGGGGGTCCCCCGAAAAAAAAAAAAATAATAAAAAAAAAAAATTGGTTCTTTTTTTTTGGTCCTTTTGACTCGAATGTATTGCATTCGATCCTTTTGTTTTCGAATCTTTAACCCCTTTCGTCTTCCTTTCTCCCTGACATGTTGCTGCTATTAGTATTACAAAACTGGCTACCTATAGTTATGTTATGATGGGACTGATGGGATTACTGCACATGCCCTGTGGGCCAATGCTGCATAAACAAAACAGAAAGGGTGACGTTCACTTGTGAACACCACTAGCATGGAGCTCATTTTCTAATGGGGCGTAACGTTAATAGAAGGCGTAAAAAAGCCTGTAGTAAGGTTTTAACACCTTCCATTAACTTCACACCTAGGGTCTGTCTGGGCCATAAAATTGTCTCGGGCAACCATGAAAAAGTGGCCCACTTTGACCCCAAAAACTCGCCCACACAAGCATTTTGTGTTTTTGGTTGGGCCCTGCCCCTATTTTCCTATAGGCCAATCCGAGCCTGGTCACACCCCATTTTCGGAGCGCAATGTGTGGTTCCACCAACCTTCCCTCCTCTCTGCCATACAAATGCTCCAACATTTGCGCTGGCATGGATTTGAATGCGGCTTGAGCTTGCCATGTGCACATGGTAAGCAGTTGAAATTAAACCTTGCCCGACATGCTCGCATGGCAAGCGACGCTCACTCACTTTGCACGCCGGAGTGCAAAAGTGCAGGGCAAAAGGCAGCAAACACACGTGTATGCCGCCTTTTGCCGTCCCTGCCATCAAATTACGTATTGGAGCAACATGAGCTCCCATGTGTCTCCATACATGTCAACGCTGCAGTACTGAAAAAGGGGCTGTCTAGGGAGGAAGGCGGAGCTTTGCACTAGATGTATGTTAGCGCTGTGGAAGTTGGGGAAGTTTTCACAAGCTGCGCCCACAGCTTGTACAGGGAGAGATTATGCTCACTGAGATCCACCTTGGCATTGTAGCATTGTTTTCATGCAGCTGCACCACACAGCTGTTGTTGAGGAAGATTATCCTCTATCTGCACTACATATATGCGACTGGGGCGCCCTCCTCTAGGTGCACAACAGAGCTAAAATATGCGAAATCCCTGGCCCATACGTGTGAACCCTCTCTATTGAGGAGGAATACTCCCGATTTGTGATTTTGATATACAAGATGTTCACTTTTCCCCGCCCAAAACTATCACCACAATAGAAGTATTTCGGCAAATGTCATCCTCCTGTCCGTTTCACATTCTCCCTAGTGGAGGCTCTGGTGCTGGCATGTATGACGCTCCCCACCCCACATCCTTTGAAAAGGAACCCTCTTTCCTAATTTCTTGACAGAGTTGGTGCAACATTCTTAATGATGTGGGTGTATTCGGGACCGGTAGATTTGTTTCGCTGTTAGTACATGACAGAACCTAAAGGGACCGGGCTCTTCAGCCAAATGTATATGTATTTCTGAATAGCAATGATGAAAGAGACTTTTCTCGCTGGGAACAACCCACATAAACACAGAGGCTGTTTTAAAGTACCTGCTCTGACGCAGCCGAAAACGTACCGGTTTCCAGTTTTGCTGCACTGGGCACTACGGCATGAGTGTGCAGGTGATGAATACATCAAATAGCATTGGAATGCAGGGATCATTTTCAAAACTGGGATTGGTCGGGCGTTATTTATCACAGTGAGGTGATTTAAAAAAGATTGCTCGACACATTTTGGCGGGTATCACCCGCCTTGTAAAGGGCGGACTCACCCGCCAAGGCTCCTGCACGCCCATTAATTCCAATGGGCGTCTCACCCGCCAAAAACAAAATCGGGTGATTTCACCCGCCTTTGCGACACAAATCGTTGAGAGCTATGCACGGAGATTATCTTAAAATAGGCATCTGCTTGAGTAAAATATGATCAAGTGTTTAAATAATCACGGAAGACATTTAGACAACGATATTCTACCCCGTTACCACATTATGTGTCTCTGGCAAATCACTTAATTTCTTTCGGTTCCCATCTCCGCCAAACCTGGGGCACGTCGAAACAAGTAGGACGCCGGAATGAAAAGCTACCTAAAAACTGGACAATTCTAGTTTACACCCAGACGACTCACCATATTCCAGGGAACTCTTGGTTTCCTTCCACTCTGCGCGGCCTTTCAACTTCTTCCTCAGCATCTTAAACCGAGCACAAGTATTGGTCACGACGCGGATTTAAAATAAAATAATGGCGTATACTTGCAAACCCCAAACGAGAGCTTTTATTAAAAAAAAAAAAAATCTGTATATATTTCCTGTCCCCACTATTGGTGAACTGGACGACAGTCCCGGCCTTCTGGGGCTTGTCTCCCTGACAGGATATCCCATTAACTTTGGGAGGAAAGTAGTATAGTGCGACTTCCTGAGTCAGGCGGGTCCCGTCCCTGCCTGCACGCCCACTGTACCCCTGCTCTATGCCCCCACCACCCACAATGGCCTGCCTGCCAGATCAAAACAGATGTTAAGAGACTAATGGCACACCCATCCATCCCTCTGTAGACTGAGGCCCATTTCAGCACCAAGCACGTAAGATAAGAGGACTCCTGGGACATTTGCACAGGGGATCAATCTTCCCCTTGGTGCAGCTTCCTTCCCGTCACAGCATAACAGGGCCAGTAGGCGGTCCTTTATTGAAACAGGAGATTTCCTCTCAAACCTTTTTGCGAAAGGCTGGTGTGGCTGAGGTAGAGTTTGAACCACAGTGTTCTTATTTGCTCCATAATATGGGCCTAAATATTTATATAGCTACAGAATATGGGCAAATAAGGAACGACACTTTTCTCAGAATCAAGCCTCCATGATCAGGTCTTAGAAGACACCAGCTTTTCGACAACTCCTTCCATTCTCGTCAATATTCCCTGACGGGCAACGGACTCCGCTGAACAAACAGAACCAAGTAACAGGAACATTCACCACTGTAAAATAAAACAGCTCGTTATTTATTTCCGATTGCTTATGTGCTTCGGTACTGCGCCTTCCACTACGCCAGTAATAGGTAACTTCTTGTACATTACCCTGGGACCTGTGCGAAGACTGAGACTCACAGCCAAGTGTCGCAGCAGCTCCCACAGATGCGTCAGCGGCCCTCACGCACGCAACCACTCGGAAGAACGTGACGGCGTGAGGTGCAGCCTGACTATGCGAATCCTGCCCTGGAGCAGTAGAGGAAAATAGGGGATGAAGTAGCGCGCGAGCCTCCTGTCTTGCGCTAATGTATGAATGACTGAACATAACTACTGTTATCGAGCTATTGTGGGGGTCACATATAAGAAACTGATTTCGGTGTCAATGGCCCTTTGTGTTCATCTACAGATAATATCATTGGTATACACAGACATAATTCAAATAGTAGTCAAAGAAAGACACTACAATTGCTGATGTTTAAAATAGACTGTTGCAACTAGTACATTATTGAAGTTACCGATGATCAAATTAATAGATGCTAAGGCTTTCTTAGAAGAGTGCACTTGATGGGTGGTGTTGTGGGTGTCCCATGACCCCCACTCGTGATGCCCATAAGACCCCACGCACATTCAGACACACACAGACACGTCCGTACTGCTCAGGCTTCCCGGTCGCACTAACGCGGACGGGAACGCCCCCTTTATTTATACAGCACGCGGCGGCGTGCAACATCACGCCGCCGCGTGCGCGTCCGTTCAAGGGGCAGCGCCACACTCCTCCTTTTTCGGGAGGACAAACAACAAATACTTTAATACTATACACCATAAACCAAATAACCATAATAACACAACACTTCAAAACAGTTCCCCACACACCCCTTTATTAGCATCCACCCGGGTCCCCTTAATGAACACTCCAGGGCCTCAGGCCGATTAGACATGTGTCCCAACACGTAATCGGTGAGGTAAGTGGGTTTCCCTTGCCTCCCGCTTACCTCTGGCACGGGTAGTCCATTCGCTGGCACTCCCCGGGCGGGGAACTCGGGTATGTAAGGCTGGCCTCCTCTGTCATCAGGCACCTCCATTAAGTCCGGTTCAAGGCGAGGCTCAGTTCTCGGATCCCCTAGCTTCTTGAAGAAGCTCACATTGCGGGTGATAGCCGACCTCCCGTCCGAAGCTGTCACCATGGACCCCTTGACAGCCACAACGTCCAACGGCTCCGGTTCGTAGGGAAGTGAGAGCTTTCCATGGGGGTGTCTGTTTCTGATGAGGACTTTGTCGCCTGGCTCCAGCCGCTGCAGGCAAAGCCCTCTTCTCGTGTTCTCCTGCTCAATTCTCAATCGCCGGTCCAGCTCTACCTGTTGATCGTCAATCACCCCCGGCTCCTTCTCCCCCACTTTGGGCAGCGCTTCAGCCGGGGCCAACCCTGTGGAGGCATGCAGAGTGGTGCGGTACACCCGCAGGAACTGATAGAGGGCCCTCTGCAGGCACTGTCCTTGGGCAATCCTGAAGGTCTTGTTTAGTGTCCTCATCAGCCTCTTGGCCTCGCCATTTGCCCTTGGCCAAAGGGGGGTGATCTTTCTGTGTTGTACCCCGCAGCTCTCCATCAGTTCCGAGAACAGCTCGCTCTGGAACGGCGCCCCGTTGTCGAAGCACAATGTATGGGGGAACCCATGGGCCGCAAACACCTTCTCCACGGCCACTACCACGTGCTCAAAGGCCACAGAGTCCACAAACTAACCCTCTGGGTATCTCGAGTATTCATCCACGATCACCAGGAAGTGGGTACCCAGCGTCGTAGATCCAAAGTCCGCGTGTACCACCTCCCAGGGTCGCGTCCCCCGAGGCATCGCCTCTATGGCCGGTTCTCTCTGCAGAGGAGAAGCCGCCTGCACCAGACACAGGCAGCCACAAAATCGTCCACTTTCCGCTCTAGCTCAGGGAACCACACCTTTAGCCTTAGCCGGGCCTTGGCCTTTGCAGCGCCCTGTTGGCCACGGTGAGCAAGGGTGATCACTTCTTTCACCTTAGACTGGGGGACGACTATCCGGTCACCTCTGAGCAGCAGGCCGGACGTCGAGAATGATAATTCTTCCCTGACCTTCCAAAGCTGCTCTAATCCCGTCTTGGCCTCTTGAGTACATCCGGCCAGGGATTCCAGCACCGACTTCCAGGAACACCGCTGCATGGAGTGTCTTAAAATCTGGAAGCACTCGTCTCCTGCAGCTGCCGCCTCGAGTTCCTTGAGGGGCATCGCACTAGGCGTGGCCGCCTCCTCCACCATGCGAACATGATCATCAGCTTCTTCGGCACAGGTGTCATGATCTTTCCCCCCATGTGCACCCGGGTGTCTGGATAGGTAGTCTGCCACATTATTCGCCCCTGGCCGATATATCAGAGTAACCCCATACTCCAGGAGGGCGAGCATCCATCGCTCGATCCTCGCCGATGGTTTCGATGACGACCATGCAAGGATGGGAAGCAGGGGTTTGTGGTCTGTCACGACCATCACCGGGCATCCCAGAACATAGAGCCTGAAGTGCCTGCAGCCCCAGAGCTCCGCCAGCGCCTCACGCTCAATTTGTGAATACCGCTGCTCAGTCTCGGACAGCGCCTTACTGGCTTAGGCCACCGGGGCAGACACCCCCATCCCGATCTATTTGTGTCAGTACGGCCCCCAGGCCAAATGGGCTGGCGTCCATAATGACTTCGATGGTAAGGCAGGGTCGAAGAACGCCATGGTGTCTTCAGCCGAAAGTGCGCCCTTAATGTCCTCAAACGCCGCCTGCTCGAGCGGGCCCCAGTGCCAGGTGGACTCCTTCTTCGTCAGGGCCCTGAGAGGTTCAGATCTCGATGCGAGGTTCTGGATAAACCGTCCACAGTAAGTAACCATGCCGAGGAAACTCCTTACATCGGACACCGACTCGGGTGGCTGTACCTTTTTGATGTCCTGGACCTTCTTAGAATCCTGCGACACACCTCCCTCTTTGAAAACAAAGCCAAAGAACTCAATGGACGGGCGCAAAAATTCACATTTCTCCCTGTGAAGGATGAGGCCCATCGACTGCAGTCTCTCGAATGTCTTTGCCAGCCTCCGCAGGTGGTCCACCTCAGTTCTGGCGAACACCAGGATATCATCACTGATGTTCAAGACGCCCTCTAAGTCTGCGAGGGCGCCCCGGATGATATTCTGGAATACCTCTGCTGCTGAGGATACGCTGAAACTAAGTCTCTTGTAGCGGTAGAGTCCCCAGTGGGTGGTGAACGTCGTGATGTATCTTAATTCAGGGTGTAGGACCACCTGATGGTAACCAGCCCGAAGATCCAGCTTGGAAAAGAATCGAGCACCCCGCACTTCCGCAATGATGTCATCAATCGTTGCGGTAAGGTGCCTCTCCCTTTTGATGGCTTTGTTCGGCAGCCTCATATCGACACAGATGCGGACAGAGTCAGGTTTCTTAGGTTTCCTCGCCACGAAAAATCAGGGACACCCTATTACGCTCACCTGGTTCCACGGGGGCGCCACCCAGCAATCGGTGTCCAGGTATCCCTCCCTGTGATGCCCAGTACTGACCAGCGGAAGAATCCTGCCAGAAATACAGGTAAACAATGTTTAGGACCGGGTAACTGGGATTAACAGCCTCCCACCACCAGGTATGTCTGCGGTCCCTCTGGGCTTCCTCTCACCTTGTTCTTGATGTTGGCGGGTTCTCCGTCCTGCTGTCTCGGCAGGGGCGCGTGGTGCTTTGCGGGCAATGGCGATCAAGTTACTTCACTGATGCCGGCCCGACGTGAGTCTTTCAGGTAGGTCTTATTGCTATGATGTTTTGCTGTCCTAGCATGCCTTTCTGGAATTAACAATTTCTTTTTTCTCTTCCTTAGGTACGTGGAAGTCCAATTTGTGGCGAAGATTGGATTCAGGTTTCGCTAGTAAGTATTAGTGTTTTTGGAGCGCCTAGACGCGGCGAGTTGGCGCTTAACTCAGCACTAAGGTGCCTTGCCTTTGCTAACCTGTTATCTTTTGTCTTCACAGGTCGCAGTGCTCCGCCGGAGTGTAGTATTCCAGAGATGTTGCGGAATGAAGTGTGAGTGGGAAGGTAAGCCTTTTGGCGGAGTTCGTTAACTGTGTAAAATGTCTAAAGCCTTGTCTTTCCCTTTGTGCAGGTCCGTCGATCCGAAGGAGCGCTGGTTCCAGGATGCCGGTCGGAAGAGCTGAGAACCGCTAATGATGGAATTCAGGTAAGTTGCAACCTTTTCTAACAATATCTTCTTTCTTTTTCTGCAGATGCTGTTTATTCGAGGTTTGTGGCTGAAGCTGAACGCATACACCATACAACATACACCGCAGATACTGCTCTAGGGTCTGGTTGGTCCTTTCGGTCTGGCCGTCTGTTTGAGGGTGATGGCTAGTGGATAGTCGAACGTCAATTTGTGCCATAGCACAGCACTTCCTCCAAAAGGTAGAAACAACCTGACTACCTCGATCGGAGATCAGGACTGACGGAAAGCCATGTAATTTAACAATATTGTCCAGAAATACCTTGGCTAACGTGGATGCATCTGAAAGATCCTTGAGTGGAATAAAGTGGGCCATTTTTGAGAATGGGTCGACAACTACAAGAATGGTGTTAAACCCTTGACTGGTAGGTAGCTCAGTGATGAAATCGAGGGAAAGAGTGTGCCATGGTGCTGGGGGAATGTCCAAAGGTTTCAGGAAGCCAGATGGTTTGTGTTTTTGCGATTTATTCTGTGCGCAGACTCCACAAGACTGAATGTATTGGATGATATCTCTTCGCCAGGTAGGCCACCAGAAATTCTGTTTAACCTTGGCTAAGGTTTTGGTAATTCTGGGGTGTCCCTCGATTAGGGAGTCATGGTAACTAGAAATAACCTGTTGTTGTAAGTTCTTGGTGGGTATGTATAAGCGATTCTTGAAGAATGGTAATTGGTCTTGGACGGAATACTGTTATCCTTGCGCTTGCCACGCAAGGTAGGCATCCGGATTCATGCTCTGTTGAATTTCTTTTTTCAGTTCTGTGTGGGTTAAGGCAGTAGTAAGGCCTAAGAGCTTGTCTACTGGTATGATGGGGACTGGATCTGGAGCCGTATAAACCAAGTCATTAGTGTCAGTACAAGAAAGTGCGTCAGCCTTTCCATTCTTGACGCCGGGTCGAAACATTATGACAAAATCATATTCTGCGAAGAAGAGAGCACACCGCGGCTGGCGTGAAGATTGGGCTTTGGCTGTCTTAAGGTATTGCAGGTTTCGATGGTCTGTGATTACTATAATGGTGTGTCTGGCTCCCAGAATGTAGTGTCGCTCGGCTTTAAAGGCGGACTTGATTGCCAAGAGTTCTTTGTTTGTTATTGCATAATTTCTTTCTGGGGGCGAGAACTTCTTTGACCAGAAGGCCACGGGATGTAGCTGGCCAGTTTCGGGATCCTTTTGAAAGAGGACAGCTCCCATTGCAATACTGCAAGCGTCCGTTTCCACGATGTACGGGAGGTCTGGACATGGATGTCACAGGATTGGTGCTGAGGTGAACCTTTTTTTTTAGTTCCTGAAAAGCCTTTTCTGCGTCTTCAATCCAGGTGAATTTTTTGTTATTTTCTCACAGTAATGCAGCTATTGGGTGTACGATTTGGGAGAAGTCTGGTATAAACCGGCGATAAAAGTTCGCAAAGCCTAACATGTCTTGTACTCCTTTTACAGACGTTGGTGATGGCCATTTCAGAACGGCGTCGACTTTGTGCAGGTCCATCTTGATGCCTCCGGGAGTAAGAATGAAGCCTAGAAACTCTACTTCGGTTACATGAAAATGGCACTTTTCCATCTTAGCAAATAAACGATGTTCACGGAGTTTGGCGAGGACTGAACGGACATGTTTGACATGGTCTTGTTTGGAAGTTGAGTACACCAGGATGTCATCAATGTACACTAAGGCGCAGACATCAATTAGCTCTCTCAGGACGTCATTCATGAACTATTGGAATGCTGCCGGCACGTTGCATAACCCAAAGGGCATGACTTGATATTCGAACAAACCATATTTAGTACGCAAAGCAGTTTTCCATTCGTCACCGCTTCTGACCAGAACCAGGTGATATGGACCCCGCAGGTCCAATTTGGTGTAAATTTGAGCATCTTTGACCTGCTCCAGCATTTCCGGAATGAGTGGCAAAGGGTAACGGTTCTTTACAGTGATCTGGTTCAATGCGCGGTAGTCAATAGAGGTCCTTAAGTCCCCTTCTTTTTTCGGTACGAAGAACAAAGGACTGGCTGCAGGGGACTTCGACGGACGGATGAATCCGTTTGCAAGGTATTGGTCTAAATAGGACTTCAGGTGAAGGTTTTCGGGTTCAGTTAGAGCATAGATTCTCCCACAGGGGACTTGGGCACCAGGGACAAGGTCGATTTGACAGTCATAGGGCCTGTGGGGTGGCAGGGTATTTGCCTGGTCCTTCTGGAATACATCCTGGAAATCGTGGTATTCCTCAGGCAGATTACTGATTGCACCCAAGACAGAAATCGTTGTTTGGGGAGTTGTTGAACTACTGCAATGTGTCTTCTGTTATTGGTAATAACAAGTTAGAGAACAGTCACTGGGGAAGGTTAATTTCCTGTCTCGCCAGTTAATCAAAGGATTATGAGCAACTAGCCATGGCATCCCTAGTATAAGCCGAAATTGAGGCGCTTTGATGATGTCAAACGAAATGAGTTCTCTATGCCCATCCTGACACAGCAATGTTATTTCAGCTGTGCATTGGGTAACGGGTCCGGAAGCAATTTCAGTTCCATCAACTGTAGTCACCTTATCAGTAGTCGGCTTGGAACATAAGGGAAGTCCCGTCTCTGCAACCAGATCCTGATCAATATAATTTCCGACTGCCCCACTGTCGATGTAAGCATCAATGGCATGTATTCTTGAGGACCATTGGTTGTTGATTAGGATCACTGGTATTGCAATGTGTGAGGTCGGTGGCTCCTTTCTCTCACTCGACAATCTGACCTCTAAGTTTGTCGAGCTGGGTAGTTTTACGACTTAGGTTCTTTTTCCTCATCTTTCTCAGTGGCCCTGATGACCTTCCTAGGGGGTTTTACTGGGCAGTCCTTCAGAAAGTGTCCTGATTTTCCACAGTACAGGCATAGTTGTTGCTGCCTTCTTTTGTCTCGCTCTTGTTTGGTTAACGGGGGTCGCACTCCCCCAAGTTGCATGGGATCCAAAGGGTTTTTGTCATGATCTCTGCTTCCAAAAGGTCAGGGTTTTCCCAACTCCCTTGGAAGCAGGTCCATAACCCAGGTTCCGAGTGCCAACCAGTCCCAATTGGGACCTTTTGGACCCAGTCCTGGCGCCAGTGGCACCAGGCTCATATATATGCCCAGTCCCAGCGCTGGAAGCGCCGGGCTCATAATGCTTGGGTGGACTTACCTGCAGCAGACCACGCTGCTTACTTGCCTGCCAGTTGAGCCTCTGATCCTCTTCTGTTTGGAACTACTTTTCCTGTTGGGTGGGGCAGGAGCCACTCCCTAGATTCAGAACACTGGAACTGTTCTGGAAAGCAGGAACTCTTTTCTTACCTAGGCGTGGCTGTGGCAGGAGACACCTAAGCACTACAGGAGGCTATTTAAACCACACCCGATGGATGAATCTTGCTTTGCGTTATTCTGCATCCTCTGCAGCAGAACGCTCATTGTGTCTTCTGCATCTGATCCTGGGCCTAAGGAAAAAGGCTTACCATCCTGAATCCAGTCTTCAGCAACACCTATAAAGACAAGAAAGAACAGGTTAGCATTACGGTCTTCAGTGACAGCTCTTCACTTACCTGGTCCATCGGCTGTCACCAACGCCTCGCGCTGCATTCCGGCATCTGAAAGACAAAGGCTTACCTACTCTTCGTGCGCTCCGGAGGTCTTCACACTGCATTCCGGCATCTGAAAGACAAAAGCTTACCAACTCTTCGCACGCTCCGGAGGCCTTCGGCGCTGCATCCCGCATCTGAAAGACAAAACAAGGTGCGTTTAAAGACATTGGGGAACTTTAATACTCACGTGCCATTACTCCTTTCCACATCTAACCCAGTGGGTATTCCGGCACCCTGCAGCCGCTCCGAACTTGTACCTGCAAAATAAAAAGACAGTTAGAGCGCATCGTGAAGCAGGCAACAAGCGCTTACTTACGTGCTTCCAGGCGCTTCTATTCATCACACGGGCTCCATCTTCAACTCACTTCAGCCCGTCATCAGCCATCGCCGGAACCCTGCAAAACAAGAAACATCATTACTAAAGACTTTAAAGACATTAGAATTACTCGAAACTTACAGTTCGTGCAGTAAACGACGGACAGCAGTCCTCTGAAGTCAAGAGGCCTGCTCCCCTTATCCAGTGAAGAAACTGGTTACAGCACCCTGCCCCGAGGCAGATGGAGAGCACGGCGTTCACTTACCTAAGGTGAGAGCGTTAACCTTTGGGGTTCTACAGGAGAAGAGAAAGGGAAGAAGAGAGAGACATTCAATAACCCAGTTCCTTAATCCCATATTTTCTATCTGCAGACATCTTACCCTTCGAGTCAGACATACAGTGCACAGAGGTCCAGCCCAAAGAGCCAGCCGTGTGTTACACATCACCTTTGAAGATACGGTATACGCCCAGTCAAGACCGGCGCCTCTACGGGAATCAGGTGAGCGTTACAGTTTTCTTGTGCACGAGGTCTTGACCGAACATACACTGCCCGTGGATCTATTTTGGAGCGATCTGCTTTTCGGTCTTGCAGCCGATGATCTAATTGCACAACTAAGTTTATGAACTCCGAACAGTCTCGAGGGGGGTCCACTACTTGAGCTAGAACGTCTTTTAACTCTCCCCTTAACCCCCGATGAAACAACGGGTTCTCTTGTTTTCAGGCCACCTAGCTTCAGCAACCAGTCTGTTGAAAGTTGCGATGTACGTTACCAAATCCTGATTTCCCTGTCGGAGGGAAAGGAGTTCATTGTCCACTGCTTGTTCTCGAGTGTGACGGGCAAACAGCTTCTCCATCCCCCTCTGAAATCCCACAAAGTCATGTAATATAGGATCATCATGGGTCACTAATGGTACTGACCAATCTGCTGCGCTACCGCTCAAATACGATAGAACAAAGGCCACCCGAGCTTGGTCATTTGGAAATGCTCCTGGCCTGCAAAGAAAGTGAAGGCGGCATTGAGTCATGAAAGAGGCATATTTCCGTGGATCGCCTGTAAATCGTTCCGGTGGGGCTAAAGGAACTGCTCCTGCTAGAGTAATTTGCACTGGAGTTGAAGAAGCGGAAGGCAGTGTAGGGATCTGCATCGTTGGATTGCCTCCCGGCAGAGGTATCTGACCTGCCTGTGATTGCAAGTATTGTCTGCTAAGGTCTTCTGTGCGCTCCTTAGTCACAATTAAATCTCTTAGGAGAGCATTAGTCTCCTGACGGGCAGATTGAACCTCGGCGCGTAATTCTCCTATCAGATGGGCCAAACGGTCTAGTTCTGAGGTTTCCATGGCGCCCAGGTGGATTTTATTTTGGAGGCTTCGCATTCTGTTACGCTCACCTGGTTCCACGGGGGCGCCACCCAGCAATCGGTGTCCAGGTATTCCTCCCTGTGATGTCCAGTAGTGACCAGCGGAAGAATCCTGCCAGAAATACAGGTAAACAATGTTTAGGACCGAGTAACTGAGATTAACAGCCTCCCACCACCCGGTATGTCTGCTGTCCCTGTGGGCTTCCTCTCACCTTGTTCTTGATGTTGGCGGGGTCTCCGTCCTGCTGTCTTGGCAGGGGCGCGTGGTGCTTTACCGGCAATGGCGATCGAGTTACTTCACTGATGCCAGCCCGATGTGAGTCTTTCAGGTAGGTCTTATTGCTATGATGTTTTGCTGTCCTAGCATGCCTTTCTGGAATTAACAATGTCTTTTTTCTCTTCCTTAGGTACGTGGAAGTCCAATTCGTGGCGAAGATTGGATTCGGGGTTCGCTGGTAAGTATTAGCATTTTTGGAGCGCCTATACGCGGCGAGGTGGCGCTTAACGCAGCGCTAAGGTGCCTTGCCTTTGCTAACCGGTTATCTTTTGTCTTCACATGCCGCGGTGCTCCGCCGGAGTGTAGTATTCCAGAGATGTTGCGGAATGAAGTGCGAGTGGGAAGGTAAGCCTTTTGGCGGAGTTTGTTAACTGTGTAAAATGTATAAAGCCTTGTCTTTCCCTTTGTGCAGGTCCGTCGATCCGAAGGAGCGCTGGTTCCAGGATGCCGGTCGGAAGAGCTGAGAACCGCTAATGATGGAATTCAGGTAAGCTGCAACCTTTTCTAACGATGTCTTCTTTCTTTTTCTGCAGATGCTGTTTATCCGAGGTTCGTGACTGAAGCTGAACGCGGTGAGCGTCACCTTGCAGTATTGCAAACTAACGCGAAGCGTGTCAGTCCAGTCGGGCGTGGTTTAAATAGCTTCAAGAAAGAAGTCCAGGTAAAAGAGTTCTAAGGTGCCACACCCAAACCATCCTTCTGCAAGCCAGGTTCCAAGAAGCCTGATTCTGTGGATGCTTCCACATTGAATGACAGTAACAAAAAGTAGTTCCCAAGCACAAACTCATTATTAAGGATGGGCCTGGCGCCGACTGGCCCCAAGAAGGCCTTGGTTGGAATTTGGAGGAGACTGGAGTCAAGACTACCCCTGGCCCATGGGTAGGCCAGGGGGGCTTCGGGGTAAGGGTTGTGACACACCCAGGGAGTTGGACTCCCCACCTTGTCTATGATGTCGAGGTTAACAAGATTGTCCAGCTCTTTGTCCACCTGCTCACGAAAATGAAAGGGTACCCTGCGATGTTTCAGGGCAATGGGCTGCACGGACTCGTCTATGTTCAGCCTCACCGGGTCACCAACCATCTGTCCAATTCCACTGAACAGGGCAGAGTACTTTTCTAGTAGGTCGCTAATGTCCTCCAGATACACTGAGTAAGCAAAACTGACTATGCCGAGGGCCTCAGCCGCAGCGCAGCTCAAGAGAGTGTTCGTGCTTACCGGCGTCACATAGAAGCGTGCAGTGATCTGTGAGCCATCATGCTCCACCTTCGCTATGAAGGCACCATCCAGCGGGGTGGCTTCCAAGCCTCCGAATGCAAAGATGCGGGCTTTTGGTGTGACCAGCTTTGGAGGCATGTCCATGGCGTCGTAGTGCCCACGGGCCATCACATTGACCGACGCTCCTGTGTCCACGAGGACCGGGACTGGTGACTTGTTGACCTCCACCACACACCTCGGTTGTCGCCTGTTCCTCGTGTTGAGGGCCCCCACACTGGAGACAAAGAAAATGTTCTCTTCCTCTTCTTCCTCCACCTCTTCCACCGGGGCACCCTCCTCGCCCTGGTCCACCTGGGCAACGTTCGGCGGGCGATTCTGGTAAAGGAACCCGGACCGAACCGGGCCTCTTGGCACCATCACAGTCAGGGCTGCCTTGCACACCCGGGAAAAGTGATCTGGCAGCCCACACCTTCCACATGTCCTTCCAGCCGCTGGACACTCCGCTGGGTGGGGAAGGTCGTACCCACACTTCTGGCACGACTCACCAGCTCTTTCACGGAGTCCAGAACCAGGTCTTCTGATGCCTCTTCCACCTCGCCACATGGCACACACTTCCTCTGTCTTGACCGGATGGGATCCAGCCTCCATCCTGGCTGCCCGAGCCTCGGACACTTCATGGCAACGTCCCAGCTGAAGGATGCGAGGCAATGTGGTACCCGGTTCTCTTAGCACCTGCCGTCTCAGTTCTGCATCGCCCCATGCACACGCCAGCGAAAGGCGCCTGAGGCGGCCATAAAAAGTGTCCAAAGTCTCATCTTCCTTTTGCCTCGCAGACAGCATCACAAATCTTTCGTAGTCCGCATTGCCAAGGGGCAAAAAATTAGCCTGGAGGGCTGTCTTTGCTGTCGCATGGGTGCCATCCGATGTTTGTAGCGACTCGAAGATCTCCTGTACCGAAGGTCCTACCGAATACAGCAAGGTCACCAGCATGCTGTTATCATCCGTCACCTGTGCGGCCCTGAAATACATGTCGAGGCGGTCTACCCACCTCTTCCATCTTGGCCCCAGGCTGGATGGTGGACCCGAGACATCGAACTCAGGAATTGGCTGTAGAGCCGCTGGGGCTCGCGCTTGGGCCATGAAGGGAGGTGGTGGCTGAACTACCAGTTGTGCCGCTGGTGGCGCCTGAGGTAATGGAGCCTGACCTCCTGCCAGAGCCTGGGGAGGCTGCTGTTGAGCTGCTGGTTGCCCACTGTCCTGAGGAGGCTGCTGTTGAACTGCTGGTTGCCCACTGACCTGAGGAGGCTGCTGTTGATCAGCTGGCTGGCCACCGTCTTGATCACCAGGCCCGTTCATGGGCTTGAGCGCACAGGCACACCCCAGCGTGGATCTTGGGGGCCGCAACTCACTCCCACCCCCACATCACAGTTCTGACACACACCCAGGCAAATGAAATGTCCAACCTGGCAGTGAAGATGATGATGGCAGAGAATCCACCCCCACAGAATGTCTCATGCACAGACACAGCAGCTGGACATGATGATGAAAAGAATGAAGAATATGGAAGTCCCCAGCTGCAGCAGCTTGCAATGATGATGAAGAGGATGATGAAGAATGAATCCCTAGCTGCAGCCGCGCTGTGTGTAGGCACGGATGCTCCAAAAATTGAGCCAAGGAGATTTTGGGCTAAGCAGTCCCAGCCATTGTAGCCCTTCACCTCGCTTTCACTCGACATAGGAGGCCCAAAAATAAAAATAAAATCGAAAATCGGGCATGGGTGTGCAGGAATAACTGCCTGCTAACAGTTTGTCCAAAAATTTGGCCTGGATGCCTCTCACTGTGCAAACCAGAGCCCAGTGAGTTTCCACGGGCGAAATTCAAAATGGCCACCTGCCACGTGATAAATGCACGGCCTATGGCATGAAACGAAAACCCCAACAATCTCCACTTCACAAAGAAAAATTGACGTGACTTTCACCGCCAGGCCCAGGCATTCCACCGACCTCATCGCCACTGTTGTGGGTGTCCCATGACCCCCACTCGCGATGCCCGTAAGCCCCCAAGCACATACAGACACACACAGACACGTCCGTACTGCTCAGGCTTCCCGGTCGCACTAACGCGGCCGGGAACGCCCCCTTTATTTATACTGCACGCGGCGGCGTGCAACTTCACGCCGCCGCGTGCGTGTCCCTTCAAGGGGCAGCGCCACAGGCGGTCTGTTTGTACATAATGGGCACGGGGCCCCGCCCCCCTAGTACCTTTGCCCATTATGGAGGAGTCGCGCCGACCCGCTAGTACCCTCGCCCATTATGGTGGAGTTGCGGTTTAAACTGTCAAAGAAAAACGTGGTTTTCCTTTCACGATTTATGTTCCCCAGGGCACATGTCCAATGGACAATGCAAGGCTGGGGGCATTTTGCCTGCCCAGGCTTGCATAGCCCAATGGGGATGTAGTCTGGGGAGCTGCACGTCTAAATGTGTGAGGGGGCGCTACTGCACCACCCTGCAGATTAATACTGAATGGGGTGCTGACAATGCATCGCTCTATCTCCTATGCTCATGTGCAGGAACCAGGATGCGCACTGTCGTTCCTGTTCTTATGCTCGGGAGCCAGAGGGCCTTGTCACAAGAGGCGGTGTCGGATAGTAGCATGATCCGGACCTGGGCTGCGTAAATGTAAAATCAAATGGAACGTGTGTGTGTGTGTATGTTGCATTACCTGATGGGGTGCTCATGCGCCCACGTTTGATGGGACCTGGTCCAGGTCAGGCCCTGAGCGTAGGAATAAGGACACGGACACAGTAGTTTGTGTCTCACCGGGACTCCTGCTCCAGCAGGGGCCTGCCTTTATTGGCTGAACCACATGTGACTGCTGGACGCAGTCACTTAAAGGGATACACCACACTTCTCCCTTTTCAATTTTTTTTTCAAACAAACAAAACAACAGAACCATGGACTTTTTGCACTACACAAACTTGCAACAGAGGTAAATCAAATTCAAATACAGATAAGTTCAACGATACCAACTGACAAACACATCAGGGGAGGCCTACTTCAAAGTCACGCAGGTAGCTGGGCTGGGATAGCGCCTCTTCCCTCCATGGTCATCCTTAGCCGAGGTCAAGCCTGCCACCTTGGTCGGTCGGGCTGTCTTCCCTGTCACTGGATGCCGGGCCTTCCTGGCTCGTCCCTTCTCTTTCGCTGTCAAAGCTCGGCCACCTACGTATGGGCTTGGTCCTTCGGCGTCGTTCGGGGCTTGACTCTGGTGACTGTCCAATTTTTCTGAAGAAGCAGGAGTTCCTGGTCATCGTTGTGTTGCCAGCGCTCTGCATACAAGGCTGGCAGATACTACCATCTTCGAGACTCTTAGCACAAGACCATCTTCCATGAATGTGAGTTCTCCCATCACTCTGCACATCGGCTCTAGTGCCCTTCTTGTCTCCGTGGTCTGTGCATCAAGCTTTTCGAGGACTCTCCGCCACTCGCACTTTGTTCCAACGGCCTCTGAGATTTTTGAAGCACTCATCATTGACTGAAGCTTTTCTAATATTGTCGATTGCCATGAAGGCAGGGGTCATTGAATCCTCTAGACTGTGCAGGTACTCTTCCGTTTCTGCCTCTTTAGTACTCTCTTTCTCCCGGCTGGGGTGGCGTGACAGGTACTCTGCAGCATTGATGTTCCCTTTGTGAAATGTCAGCTCAATGTCGTACTCCTGTAAAGCAAGCAGCCACTTTTCGATTATTTCCGTAGCCTTTGAGGAAGAGCCGGTCATGATCGGTATCAGAGGCTTGTGGTCCGTGCCGACCTTCACGGGGTTGCCGTAAATATACAGGTGATAATGTTTGCATCCCCATAGCACCGCCAGGGCTTCCCTTTCCATTTGTGAATATCTCTGCTCGGTCGCCGTTAGTGCTAGCCGGTGGCTATGGGCGACCGAGCAGAGATATTGAAGGTCGGCACGGACCACAAGCCTCTGATACCAATGCCAATGGTCGGTCTGACTCGTGTTTGTCTGGCTGCATAAGTACAGCCCCTAAGCCAAATAGGCTGGCATCAACTATGATCTCCGAGTTCCTTTCCGGGTCGAAACACGGCATTGTGTCCTATGCTATTAAGCCCCTTTTATGTTGTTGAACACACTCTGTTCAAGTGCAGTCCACTTCCACGTACATTCTTTCTTCGTGAGGTTCCGCAGTGGCTCAGCGAGGGTGGCTAGGTTCTGTATTAACCTGCCATAGTAAATGGCCATCCCCAGGAAGCTACGCACCTCTGACACGTTCACCGGGGCACAGGTTTACCTTAAATCCTTCACTTTCTCTGTGTCTGGGGAGATGCCACCTTCCTGGAACATGAATTCAAAAGATTCGATCTTCCTCTGCATGAGGGCACACTTGTCCCGGTGCAGGGTGAGAACTAGGTGTTGGATGCGCAGCAGGACACTCTCCAGTCTCTCCAGATGCTCCTGCTGAGACTTCGCGTAGACCATGATGTCGTCACTGATGTTTATTGCCCCTTTCAGGCCAGCAAGCGCCCCCTGAACGATATCCCAAGGTTCAAGCCTTTGTGTGTGCTGAGGGTTGTGATATAGCACGATTCGGGATCTAGCTCGAGCTGGTGGTATCCAGCACGGAAGTCCAACTTGGAAAAATAACATGCACCCTGGAGGTCTGCCAGGATGTCGCCAAGGGTGGGCGTGATGTGTCGCACCCAATGGATTGTTCTGTTAGGGAGACGCATGTCCACGCAGATGCGTATGTCCTCCAGTTGTTTGGGCTTCCTTGCAATTGCGATCGGGAAGACCCAGGGGGTCGGTCCCTCCACCTTCTTGATGATATCTAGTCTGATTAGATTGTCAAGCTCTTGTTCCACGTGGTCCTTCAGGTGAAATGGCACCCTGCGATGCTTCTACGTGACAGGTTGGACAGTGTTGTCGATGTGCAATCGCACCAGGTCTCCCACCAGCTTCCAAATTCCAGTGAAGACGCTTGTATATCTGGCCAGCAGGGACTGGATGTCCTCGAGGTATACTCCAAACACAAAGTTTACCTTGGTGGCGGCACACTCCAGTAGTGTCACCTCGCTCACCTTGGAAACAGAAAAACAGGCTCTGATGGACGTTTCTTCAGATGGACCCGGGCTACGAACGCGCCCTCCAGGGGCAAAGGGTGTTTTCCACCTAACGTGAATATCCACACGTTTGTCTTGCCTAGGGTTGGTGCGTTGTCCAGCTGTCAGTAGTGGTCCTCCGGCATGACATTCACAGAGGTGCAGGTGTCAATAAGTACAGGTATCAGGGAGTCACAGATGCTGATTACGCACCTAGGCTTGTGCCTTTTTGACCTTTACATCACCAACATGCTCGAGATGAAGAACACCAGCTTCCTCATCGACTTCCTGCTCTTCGGGCTCGTCCTCTTCTGCCATTGGTTGTTCCACTTGGGCCACCTTGCGCTGCGACCTCTGTGTCACCGGTCTCGTGGATGCCTGGCCTCTCGAGTGAGTCGATGGTGCTGGTGCCCTGCAGATGTGCTCAAAATGGTTCGCTATGCCATAGCAACCGCACACATGACCCTTCGCCAGATAGTCTTTGAGATGGGGTAGGTCATAACCGCAGTTAAGGCATAGGGACGTGCCCCCCCAACGTTTGTCTTCTTTACTGCTCCACTGCTGGCGCTTGTCACCTCTATGAAACTGCCTCTAACCTACTGCACATGCGTCCTCCAGCTTGACGGCTTTCATTGCTGAGCACATCTTGTTCGCCCGGACATCCGCTAGTTCGTGGGATGGCCCTAGCTCTAAAATGCGCATGAGCGTGATACCGGGGTCATGCAGTATCTGGCGCCGTAACTTGTTGGCGCACCTCATGCTCCACGCCAGGCCAGGCACACCCCACTGACATGTGCCGTGGTCTGCTGTTAAAGGCGCCGAGAGACTCCCCTTCCTTCTGTACAGCAGTCCTCATGAGCGGATTACCCACAATCCCCGGTAAAGTCAGAAATTTGGCAAAACAAATACAATTTTCAGACATTTCCCTCTGCTAACCCACCAAAACACACCACCAACAACACATGTCCTACCTTGCTGCGTTCCCACAGGTGTCCTTACGAAAACGGTAACTCACATGTGTGGGTGCACCTACCTGGGTGCAAAGGGAAAAGGCGAAACCACTGGTAACCCCAAGTCTTTTGACAGAGCAGATTTTGCGGGATTTTGCTCTTGTGGACAACCTACAGATTTGGGCTTAGGTTGTGGAAACCACCAAGGAAAACAGGGAGCGCCATGCATTTCCAAAAAGAAGACACCCGTGGGAATCCGCAGAGGCCTGATTCGTGCGAATCCCCCCAGAATGTATTACCCACAATCCCTGGCAAAGTCTGAAATTTGGCAAAAAGAACACAATTTTCAGACATTTCCCTGTGCCAACCCACTGAAACACGCAGCCAACAACACAGTCCTGCGTTCCAGCGTTCCCACAGTTGTCCAGATGAAATGGTACCTCACATGTGTGGGTGCACCTGTGATGCTGAAAATGCATTAGAGGGTCTCCCTGTTCTTGTCCTGTAGTCCTTTTTCATTTGTGTTCTGGATTGTTTTCTGCCCAGGAGTCCATGTGGGACTCCTGGCAGTGCAGCTCTTCCTGTTTTTGGTTTGGTGTACAGACTCATGGGATACCCTCAGGGCACCCATGGGTGGGGGTGCAACCCTGTGCCCCTAGTGCATGTTTTTGGACACCTTTGTGTGGCTCACAGAGCAGGGTATGGGCTGGTGGCAGCTCCATGCTGAATTTATTTGACAGGTGCTCTGAGTATCCTCCATTTTGGGATACCCAGGCTCCGGCATTGGAATCAGTTGATTCTTGATAGGAAACAAGAAGCCCCCTGTGACCTCTTGCTTTCTATTGCCTGTTACCTTGTTTTCCCAAAGTCCTGGGAAGCCCTGGCTCTGTCACTTCCCCCTGACTGGCTGTTGGGTGGAAGTTCCATATATGGTGTTGTTGTGAAGTCCAGGCCAGACTGGCTGGAGCCTTCCCAGTGACTGTATGTTGTGGGTACACCCTGTGGGTGGGACCTGGGTGAATGGAGTGTGTGACGAATATGCACTTCTTGTTGTGGATGTCTAGTTTCTGGTGTTTGACACAATGACTGAGACAGCCCTGCCCAAAACGGGTATGAATGCAGTGTGGAGTGTTGAATGGCTGGGTACTTGTCCCAATACACAACTTGTTGTGAGTGTCTGGAGAGAAGTGGATGGCCTGAATGCACTATGCACCTGATTGGCTGCCTGCCTGCATGAATGCCCTTCTGACTGATTGGTTGCCTGAGTGTGACCCAGCAGAATGAATGGGAGATCAACTAGTATATCTGGGGGCCTCTCACAGCTAGGATTCGTGTTCAGAAGCTGAAGAGAAACTGGAGTTGAAACTGAAGCTTAACCTTGAAGCCCTGCTGGAAGAGAAGTCTTGCTGCTGCTCTACTTCGTTGATCTGAAAGCTGCTGTGTCTCCAAGGACTGACCCAGAGAGGACCTGGTTAGGCGCCCTCTTCCCGAGCTACGTGGGACCATTGTGCACCAGCTGATCTTTGCCAAAGCTCCCTGGTAGACAGACCTACGACAGGCTGCCGACCGGAGACGGGGACCGCCACGGAATCACAAGGAGAAGTGCCCGGACACTGTTGTCCATCACCGTCGCCAACCGGAGCCGCCTGTGATGGTGTGTGCTTCAAAACCCCTGGAACTGATGGGCCCACCCCAGTCACTGGCACCAATAAGGGCTTATCTAGCCCCAAAGGAGTGTCCTAGAACCTCCTGGACCCAGTCCTGGCGCCATAATATGTGTTGAACTGCATGAGACTACTTACTCAGCCTAGTGAGGCTGAGCCTTTCTGCATAACCAGGGTGTGGCTGAGGGACTAGTTTACCTGAAATGCAGGGTGTGGTAAAGGTACTACTTTACCTGGAACTACTTGCAAGGCTATTTAAGCCACACCTTGCAGGCAGAACACGCTTCGCGTTATTCTGCACTCCTGCAGCGTAACGCTCACTGTGTCTGCTCAGTCCTTGAACGTCTACAGCCACGCCTGTTCTGAGATTCCAATCTGGAGTTGAAACTGAAGCTTAACCTTGAAGCCCTGCTGGAAGAGAAGTCTTGCTGCTGCTCTACTTCGTTGATCTGAAAGCTGCTGTGTCTCCAAGGACTGACCCAGAGAGGACCTGGTTAGGCGCCCTCTTCCCGAGCTACGTGGGACCATTGTGCACCAGCTGATCTTTGCCAAAGCTCCCTGGTAGACAGACCTACGACAGGCTGCCGACCGGAGACGGGGACCGCCACGGAATCACAAGGAGAAGTGCCCGGACACTGTTGTCCATCACCGTCGCCAACCGGAGCCGCCTGTGATGGTGTGTGCTTCAAAACCCCTGGAACTGATGGGCCCACCCCAGTCACTGGCACCAATAAGGGCTTATCTAGCCCCAAAGGAGTGTCCTAGAACCTCCTGGACCCAGTCCTGGCGCCATAATATGTGTTGAACTGCATGAGACTACTTACTCAGCCTAGTGAGGCTGAGCCTTTCTGCATAACCAGGGTGTGGCTGAGGGACTAGTTTACCTGAAATGCAGGGTGTGGTAAAGGTACTACTTTACCTGGAACTACTTGCAAGGCTATTTAAGCCACACCCTGCAGGCAGAACACGCTTCGCGTTATTCTGCACTCCTGCAGCGTAACGCTCACTGTGTCTGCTCAGTCCTTGAACGTCTACAGCCACGCCTGTTCTGAGATTCCAATCCATCGGTACCTGAGAGAAGAAAGAGAAGAGAATAGAATAGAAGTTAGTACAGCAACGAAGGCCTTACCTGCAGTACTTCATCCAATCGGTCGCGCCTTCAGCTGATCTCCGAACCGCCGCCCTTGCAGAGAAGAAGGTATCCGTTCAAGCATCCAATACTCACCTGGGGTCGACATTCTTCCGGAATACGTTGGAGCGGTTCTTCTCATCGCCGTCCTGGAGCCGCGCCGCACCTGCAAAGAAGGAAAAGAAACAGCAGGTTAGTCGTGCACGAAAAAGAACAGTTATTCAGATATTCAGCGCCACCCACTCGCGCTAATACTCACCTGAAAGATATCTGCTCAGCATATTAGGAAGAGTCATTCTTCATCCAAAATCCGCACGAGACCGCGCCTGAAAGAAAAGACAAAACACGTTTAAAACTTGGGCAAAAAGGACTTTAAACACCTATGCAAGCATCCATTGGCATAGAGACTTACCTGCTTAATCCAGCTATTCCAGACTCAGTCACAGCCGCACTGGATCAGTGAAGTAACTAGGTCCGGGCAAAGACTGTGCTTAATGCGCCCCTGCTAGAGATTGCAGGACGGAGAGCCTACCCCACAAAACTCCAAGGTGAGACAGAAGAGGAGGAGGGCTTCAGGAGGTGAAAGGAGGTGGGACCAATCCAGCCCCACTCAGTAGCTAATATCTTGTTTCGACCTTGCAGACAAACGCCTCCTCTGGTGATTTCAAGGGAGAAGACGCGAGCAAGCATCATCATTCAAGCAGTGCCACGCTAGTGCAGACATCATTTGTGCAGGTATGTGCTACGCCCCCGTGGAGACCAGGTGAGCGTGACAGAATGCGAAGCTGTCTACAAATTCTGTACCTGGGCGTCATGGAAACCTCTGAGACAGACAAGCTAGCCCAGCTTTTGGGGGAACTCAGGGCCGAGGTACATTCAGCTCGGCAGGAAACCAATGCCTTAAGGAGAGAACTGGTCATGGCCAAGGATCGTACCGATGAGCTCACTAGACAACTGCTTCAATCACATGTGGGGCAAACACTGTTACCAGGATTGGGGTCAACGGTTCCGACTACACCAAGCAATCCAGTTCAGGTGGTCCTTCCAGGAGCCGTACCTTTGGCACCTCTGGAACGCTTTGCAGGAGACCCAAAATGGTATGCGGTTCATCATGGTAGGATCATCATGGGTCACTAATGGTACTGACCAATCTGCTGCGCTACCGCTCAAATACGATAGAACAAAGGCCACCCGAGCTTGGTCATTTGGAAATGCTCCTGGCCTGCAAAGAAAGTGAAGGCGGCATTGAGTCATGAAAGAGGCATATTTCCGTGGATCGCCTGTAAATCGTTCCGGTGGGGCTAAAGGAACTGCTCCTGCTAGAGTAATTTGCACTGGAGTTGAAGAAGCGGAAGGCAGTGTAGGGATCTGCATCGTTGGATTGCCTCCCGGCAGAGGTATCTGACCTGCCTGTGATTGCAAGTATTGTCTGCTAAGGTCTTCTGTCCGCTCCTTAGTCACAATTAAATCTCTTAGGAGAGCATTAGTCTCCTGACGGGCAGATTGAACCTCGGCGCGTAATTCTCCTATCAGATGGGCCAAACGGTCTAGTTCTGAGGTTTCCATGGCGCCCAGGTGGATTTTATTTTGGAGGCTTCGCATTCTGTTACGCTCACCTGGTTCCACGGGGGCGCCACCCAGCAATCGGTGTCCAGGTATTCCTCCCTGTGATGTCCAGTAGTGACCAGCGGAAGAATCCTGCCAGAAATACAGGTAAACAATGTTTGGGACCGAGTAACTGGGATTAACAGCCTCCCACCACCCGGTACGTCTGCCTTCCCTGGGGGCTTCCTCTCACCTTGTTCTTGATGTTGGCGGGGTCTCCGTCCTGCTGTCTTGGCAGGGGCGCGTGGTGCTTTACCGGCAATGGCGATCGAGTTACTTCACTGATGCCAGCCCGATGTGAGTCTTTCAGGTAGGTCTTATTGCTATGATGTTTTGCTGTCCTAGCATGCCTTTCTGGAATTAACAATGTCTTTTTTCTCTTCCTTAGGTACGTGGAAGTCCAATTCGTGGCGAAGATTGGATTCGGGGTTCGCTGGTAAGTATTAGCATTTTTGGAGCGCCTATACGCGGCGAGGTGGCGCTTAACGCAGCGCTAAGGTGCCTTGCCTTTGCTAACCGGTTATCTTTTGTCTTCACATGCCGCGGTGCTCCGCCGGAGTGTAGTATTCCAGAGATGTTGCGGAATGAAGTGCGAGTGGGAAGGTAAGCCTTTTGGCGGAGTTTGTTAACTGTGTAAAATGTATAAAGCCTTGTCTTTCCCTTTGTGCAGGTCCGTCGATCCGAAGGAGCGCTGGTTCCAGGATGCCGGTCGGAAGAGCTGAGAACCGCTAATGATGGAATTCAGGTAAGCTGCAACCTTTTCTAACGATGTCTTCTTTCTTTTTCTGCAGATGCTGTTTATCCGAGGTTCGTGACTGAAGCTGAACGCGGTGAGCGTCACCTTGCAGTATTGCAAACTAACGCGAAGCGTGTCAGTCCAGTCGGGCGTGGTTTAAATAGCTTCAAGAAAGAAGTCCAGGTAAAAGAGTTCTAAGGTGCCACACCCAAACCATCCTCCTGCAAGCCAGGTTCCAAGAAGCCTGATTCTGTGGATGCTTCCACATTGAATGACAGTAACAAAAAGTAGTTCCCAAGCACAAACTCATTATTAAGTATGGGCCTGGCGCCAAAGGCGCCAGTACTGGCCCCAAGAAGGCCTTGTTTGGAATTTGGAGGAGACTGGAGTCAAGGCTACCCCTGGCCCATGGGTAGGCCAGGGGGGCTTCGGGGTAAGGGTTGTGACACACCCAGGGAGTTGGACTCCCCACCTTGTCTATGATGTCGAGGTTAACAAGATTGTCCAGCTCTTTGTCCACCTGCTCACGAAAATGAAAGGGTACCCTGCGATGTTTCAGGGCAATGGGCTGCACGGACTCGTCTATGTTCAGCCTCACCGGGTCACCAACCATCTGTCCAATTCCACTGAACAGGGCAGAGTACTTTTCTAGTAGGTCGCTAATGTCCTCCAGATACACTGAGTAAGCAAAACTGACTATGCGGAGGGCCTCAGCCGCAGCGCAGCTCAAGAGAGTGTTCGTGCTTACCGGCGTCACATAGAAGCGTGCAGTGATCTGTGAGCCATCATGCTCCACCTTCGCTATGAAGGCACCATCCAGCGGGGTGGCTTCCAAGCCTCCGAATGCAAAGATGCGGGCTTTTGGTGTGACCAGCTTTGGAGGCATGTCCATGGCGTCGTAGTGGCCACGGGCCATCACATTGACCGACGCTCCTGTGTCCACGAGGACCGGGACTGGTGACTTGTTGACCTCCACCACACACCTCGGTTGTCGCCTGTTCCTCGTGTTGAGGGCCCCCACACTGGAGACAAAGAAAATGTTCTCTTCCTCTTCTTCCTCCACTTCTTCCACCGGGGCACCCTCCTCGCCCTGGTCCACCTGGGCAACGTTCGGCGGGCGATTCTGGTAAAGGAACCCGGACCGAACCGGGCCTCTTGGCACCATCACAGTCAGGGCTGCCTTGCACACCCGGGAAAAGTGATCTGGCAGCCCACACCTTCCACATGTCCTTCCAGCCACTGGACACTCCGCTGGGTGGGGAAGGTCGTACCCACACTTCTGGCACGACTCACCAGCTCTTTCACAGAGTCCAGAACCAGGTCTTCTGATGCCTCTTCCACCTCGCCACATGGCACACACTTCCTCTGTCTTGACCGGATGGGATCCAGCCTCCATCCTGGCTGCCCGAGCCTCGGACACTTCATGGCAACGTCCCAGCTGAAGGATGCGAGGCAATGTGGTACCCGGTTCTCTTAGCACCTGCCGTCTCAGTTCTGCATCGCCCCATGCACATGCCAGCGAAAGGCGCCTGAGGCGGCCATAAAAAGTGTCCAAAGTCTCATCTTCCTTTTGCCTCGCAGACAGCATCACAAATCTTTCGTAGTCCGCATTGCCAAGGGGCAAAAAATTAGCCTAGAGGGCTGTCTTTGCTGTCGCATGGGTGCCATCCGATGTTTGTAGCGACTCGAAGATCTCCTGTACCGAAGGTCCTACCGAATACAGCAAGGTCACCAGCATGCTGTCATCATCCGTCACCTGTGCGGCCCTGAAATACATGTCGAGGCGGTCTACCCACCTCTTCCATCTTGTCCCCAGGCTGATTGGTGGACCCGAGACATCGAACTCAGGAATTGGCTGTAGAGCCGCTGGGGCTCGCGCTTGGGCCATGAAGGGAGGTGGTAGCTGAACTACCAGTTGTGCCGCTGGTGGCGCCTGAGGTAATGGAGCCTGACCTCCTGCCAGAGCCTGGGGAGGCTGCTGTTGAGCTGCTGGTTGCCCACTGTCCTGAGGAGGCTGCTGTTGAACTGCTGGTTGCCCACTGACCTGAGGAGGCTGCTGTTGATCAGCTGGCTGGCCACCGTCTTGATCACCAGGCCCGTTCATGGGCTTGAGCGCACAGGCACACCCCAGCGTGGATCTTGGGGGCCGAAACTCACTCCCACCACCACATCACAGTTCTGACACACACCCAGGCAAATGAAATGTCCAACCTGGCAGTGAAGATGATGATGGCAGAGAATCCACCCCCACAGAATGTCTCATGCACAGACACAGCAGCTGGACATGATGATGAAAAGAATGAAGAATATGGAAGTCCCCAGCTGCAGCAGCTTGCAATGATGATGAAGAGGATGATGAAGAATGAATCCCTAGCTGCAGCCGCGCTGTGTGTAGGCACGGATGCTCCAAAAATTGAGCCAAGGAGATTTTGGGCTAAGCAGTCCCAGCCATTGTAGCCCTTCACCTCGCTTTCACTCGACATAGGAGGCCCAAAAATAAAAATAAAATCGAAAATCGGGCATGGGTGTGCAGGAATAACTGCCTGCTAACAGTTTGTCCAAAAATTTGGCCTGGATGCCTCTCACTGTGCAAACCAGAGCCCAGTGAGTTTCCACGGGCGAAATTCAAAATGGCCACCTGCCACGTGATAAATGCACGGCCTATGGCATGAAACGAAAACCCCAACAATCTCCACTTCAAGAAGAAAAATTGACGTGACTTTCACCGCCAGGCCCAGGCATTCCACCGACCTCATCGCCACTGTTGTGGGTGTCCCATGACCCCCACTCGCGATGCCCGTAAGCCCCCAAGCACATACAGACACACACAGACACGTCCGTACTGCTCAGGCTTCCCGGTCGCACTAACGCGGCCGGGAACGCCCCGTTTATTTATACTGCACGCGGCGGCGTGCAACTTCACGCCGCCGGGTGCGTGTCCCTTCAAGGGGCAGCGCCACAGGCGGTTTGTTTGTACATAATGGGCACGGGGCCCCGCCACCCTAGTACCTTTGCCCATTATGGAGGAGTCGCGCCGACCCGCTAGTACCCTCGCCCATTATGGTGGAGTTGCGGTTTAAACTGTCAAAGAAAAACGTGGTTTTCCTTTCACGATTTATGTTCCCCAGGGCACATGTCCAATGGACAATGCAAGGCTGGGGGCATTTTGCCTGCCCAGGCTTGCATAGCCCAATGGGGATGTAGTCTGGGGAGCTGCACGTCTAAATGTGTGAGGGGGCGCTACTGCACCACCCTGCAGATTAATACTGAATGGGGTGCTGACAATGCATCGCTCTATCTCCTATGCTCATGTGCAGGAACCAGGATGCGCACTGTCGTTCCTGTTCTTATGCTCGGGAGCCAGAGGGCCTTGTCACAAGAGGCGGTGTCGGATAGTAGCATGATCCGGACCTGGGCTGCGTAAATGTAAAATCAAATGGAACGTGTGTGTGTGTGTATGTTGCATTACCTGATGCTGTGCTTATGCGCCCACGTTTGATGGGACCTGGTCCAGGTCAGGCCCTGAGCGTAGGAATAAGGACACGGACACAGTAGTTTGTGTCTCACCGGGACTCCTGCTCCAGCAGGGGCCTGCCTTTATTGGCTGAACCACATGTGACTGCTGGACGCAGTCACTTAAAGGGATACACCACACTTCTCCCTTTTCAATTTTTTTTTCAAACAAACAAAACAACAGAACCATGGACTTTTTGCACTACACAAACTTGCAACAGAGGTAAATCAAATTCAAATACAGATAGATAAGTTCAACGATACCAACTGACAAACACATCAGGGGAGGCCTACTTCAAAGTCACGCAGGTAGCTGGGCTGCCTGCAGCGCTCTCCTATGGGATAGCGACTCTTCCCTCCATGGTCATCCTTAGCCGAGGTCAAGCCTGCCACCTTGGTCGGTCGGGCTGTCTTCCCTGTCACTGGATGCCGGGCCTTCCTGGCTCGTCCCTTCTCTTTCGCTGTCAAAGCTCGGCCACCTACGTATGGGCTTGGTCCTTCGGCGTCGTTCGGGGCTTGACTCTGGTGACTGTCCAATTTTTCTGAAGAAGCAGGAGTTCCTGGTCATCGTTGTGTTGCCAGCGCTCTGCATACAAGGCTGGCAGATACTACCATCTTCGAGACTCTTAGCACAAGACCATCTTCCATGAATGTGAGTTCTCCCATCACTCTGCACATCGGCTCTAGTGCCCTTCTTGTCTCCGTGGTCTGTGCATCAAGCTTTTCGAGGACTCTCCGCCACTCGCACTTTGTTCCAACGGCCTCTGAGATTTTTGAAGCACTCATCATTGACTGAAGCTTTTCTAATATTGTCGATTGCCATGAAGGCAGGGGTCATTGAATCCACTAGACTGTGCAGGTACTCTTCCGTTTCTGCCTCTTTAGTACTCTCTTTCTCCCGGCTGGGGTGGCGTGACAGGTACTCTGCAGCATTGATGTTCCCTTTGCGAAATGTCAGCTCAATGTCGTACTCCTGTAAAGCAAGCAGCCACTTTTCGATTATTTCCGTAGCCTTTGAGGAAGAGCCGGTCATGATCGGTATCAGAGGCTTGTGGTCCGTGCCGACCTTCACGGGGTTGCCGTAAATATACAGGTGATAATGTTTGCATCCCCATAGCACCGCCAGGGCTTCCCTTTCCTTTTGTGAATATCTCTGCTCGGTCGCCGTTAGTGCTAGCCGGTGGCTATGGGCGACCGAGCAGAGATATTGAAGGTTGGCACGGACCACAAGCCTCTGATACCAATGCCAATGGTCGGTCTGACTCGTGTTTGTCTGGCTGCATAAGTACAGCCCCTATGCCAAATAGGCTGGCATCAACTATGATCTCCGAGTTCCTTTCCGGGTCGAAACACGGCATTGTGTCCTATGCTATTAAGCCCCTTTTATGTTGTTGAACACACTCTGTTCAAGTGCAGTCCACTTCCACGTACATTCTTTCTTCGTGAGGTTCCGCAGTGGCTCAGCGAGGGTGGCTAGGTTCTGTATTAACCTGCCATAGTAAATGGCCATCCCCACGAAGCTACGCACCTCTGACACGTTCACCGGGGCACAGGTTTACCTTAAATCCTTCACTTTCTCTGTGTCTGGGGAGATGCCACCTTCCTGGAACATGAATTCAAAAGATTCGATCTTCCTTTGCATGAGGGCACACTTGTCCCGGTGCAGGGTGAGAACTAGGTGTTGGATGCGCAGCAGGACACTCTCCAGTCTCTCCAGATGCTCCTGCTGAGACTTCGCGTAGACCATGATGTCGTCACTGATGTTTATTGCCCCTTTCAGGCCAGCAAGCGCCCCCTGAACGATATCCCAAGGTTCAAGCCTTTGTGTGTGCTGAGGGTTGTGATATAGCACGATTCGGGATCTAGCTCGAGCTGGTGGTATCCAGCACGGAAGTCCAACTTGGAAAAATAACATGCACCCTGGAGGTCTGCCAGGATGTCGCCAAGGGTGGGCGTGATGTGTCGCACCCAATGGATTGTTCTGTTAGGGAGACGCATGTCCACGCAGATGCGTATGTCCTCCGGTTGTTTGGGCTTCCTTGCAATTGCGATCGGGAAGACCCAGGGGGTAGGTCCCTCCACCTTCTTGATGATATCTAGTCTGATTAGATTGTCAAGCTCTTGTTCCACGTGGTCCTTCAGGTGAAATGGCACCCTGCGATGCTTCTACGTGACAGGTTGGACAGTGTTGTCGATGTGCAATCGCACCAGGTCTCCCACCAGCTTCCAAATTCCAGTGAAGACGCTTGTATATCTGGCCAGCAGGGACTGGATGTCCTCGAGGTATACTCCAAACACAAAGTTTACCTTGGTGGCGGCACACTCCAGTAGTGTCACCTCGCTCACCTTGGAAACAGAAAAACAGGCTCTGATGGACGTTTCTTCAGATGGACCCGGGCTACGAACGCGCCCTCCAGGGGCAAAGGGTGTTTTCCACCTAACGTGAATATCCACACGTTTGTCTTGCCTAGGGTTGGTGCGTTGTCCAGCTGTCAGTAGTGGTCCTCCGGCATGACATTCACGGAGGTGCAGGTGTCAATAAGTACAGGTATCAGGGAGTCACAGATGCTGATTACGCACCTAGGCTTGTGCCTTTTTGACCTTTACATCACCAACATGCTCGAGATGAAGAACACCAGCTTCCTCATCGACTTCCTGCTCTTCGGGCTTGTCCTCTTCTGCCATTGGTTGTTCCACTTGGGCCACCTTGCGCTGCGACCTCTGTGTCACCGGTCTCGTGGATGCCTGGCCTCTCGAGTGAGTCGATGATGCTGGTGCCCTGCAGATGTGCTCAAAATGGTTCGCTATGCCATAGCAACCGCACACATGACCCTTCGCCAGATAGTCTTTGAGATGGGGTAGGTCATAACCGCAGTTAAGGCATAGGGACGTGCCCCCCCAACGTTTGTCTTCTTTACTGCTCCACTGCTGGCGCTTGTCACCTCTTTGAAACTGCCTCTAACCTACTGCACATGCGTCCTCCAGCTTGACGGCTTTCATTGCTGAGCACATCTTGTTCGCCCGGACATCCGCTAGTTCGTGGGATGGCCCTAGCTCTAAAATGCGCATGAGCGTGATACCGGGGTCATGCAGTATCTGGCGCCGTAACTTGTTGGCGCACCTCATGCTCCACGTCAGGCCAGGCACACCCCACTGACATGTGCCGTGGTCTGCTGTTAAAGGCGCCGAGAGACTCCCCTTCCTTCTGTACAGCAGTCCTCATGAGGGGATTACCCACAATCCCCGGTAAAGTCAGAAATTTGGCAAAACAAATACAATTTTCAGACATTTCCCTCTGCTAACCCACCAAAACACACCACCAACAACACATCTCCTACCTTGCTGCGTTCCCACAGGTGTCCTTACGAAAACGGTAACTCACATGTGTGGGTGCACCTACCTGGGTGCAAAGGGAAAAGGCGAAACCACTGGTAACCCCAAGTCTTTTGACAAAGCAGATTTTGCGGGATTTTGCTCTTGTGGACAACCTACAGATTTGGGCTTAGGTTGTGGAAACCACCAAGGAAAACAGGGAGCGCCATGCATTTCCAAAAAGAAGACACCCGTGGGAATCCACAGAGGCCTGATTCGTGCGAATCCCCCCAGAATGTATTACCCACAATCCCTGGCAAAGTCTGAAATTTGGCAAAAAGAACACAATTTTCAGACATTTCCCTGTGCCAACCCACTGAAACACGCAGCCAACAACACAGTCCTGCGTTCCAGCGTTCCCACAGCTGTCCAGATGAAATGGTACCTCACATGTGTGGGTGCACCTGTGATGCTGAAAATGCATTAGAGGGTCTCCCTGTTCTTGTCCTGTAGTCCTTTTTCATTTGTGTTCTGGATTGTTTTCTGCCCAGGAGTCCATGTGGGACTCCTGGCAGTGCAGCTCTTCCTGTTTTTGGTTTGGTGTACAGACTCATGGGATACCCTCAGGGCACCCATGGGTGGGGGTGCAACCCTGTGCCCCTAGTGTATGTTTTTGGACACCTTTGTGTGGCTCACAGAGCAGGGTATGGGCTGGTGGCAGCTCCATGCTGAATTTATTTGACAGGTGCTCTGAGTATCCTCCATTTTGGGATACCCAGGCTCCGGCATTGGAATCAGTTGATTCTTGATAGGAAACAAGAAGCCCCCTGTGACCTCTTGCTTTCTATTGCCTGTTACCTTGTTTTCCCAAAGTTCTGGGAAGCCCTGGCTCTGTCACTTCCCCCTGACTGGCTGTTGGGTGAAAGTTCCATATATGGTGTTGTTGTGAAGTCCAGGCCAGACTGGCTGGAGCCTTCCCAGTGACTGTATGTTGTGGGTACACCCTGTGGGTGGGACCTGGGTGAATGGAGTGTGTGACGAATATGCACTTCTTGTTGTGGATGTCTAGTTTCTGGTGTTTGACACAATGACTGAGACAGCCCTGCCCAAAACGGGTATGAACGCAGTGTGGAGTGTTGAATGGCTGGGTACTTGTCCCAATACACAACTTGTTGTGAGTGTCTGGAGAGAAGTGGATGGCCTGAATGCACTATGCACCTGATTGGCTGCCTGCCTGCATGAATGCCCTTCTGACTGATTGGTTGCCTGAGTGTGACCCAGCAGAATGAATGGGAGATCAACTAGTATATCTGGGGGCCTCTCACAGCTAGGATTCGTGTTCAGAAGCTGAAGAGAAACTGGAATTGAAACTGAAGCTTAACCTTGAAGCCCTGCTGGAAGAGAAGTCTTGCTGCGCTCTACTTCGTTGATCTGAAAGCTGCTGTGTCTCCAAGGACTGACCCAGAGAGGACCTGGTTAGGCGCCCTCTTCCCGAGCTACGTGGGACCATTGTGCACCAGCTGATCTTTGCCAAAGCTCCCTGGTAGACAGACCTACGACAGGCTGCCGACCGGAGACGGGGACCGCCACGGAATCACAAGGAGAAGTGCCCGGACACTGTTGTCCATCACCGTCGCCAACCGCAGCCGCCTGTGATGGTGTGTGCTTCAAAACCCCTGGAACTGATGGGCCCACCCCAGTCACTGGCACCAATAAGGGCTTATCTAGCCCCAAAGGAGTGTCCTAGAACCTCCTGGACCCAGTCCTGGCGCCATAATATGTGTTGAACTGCATGAGACTACTTACTCAGCCTAGTGAGGCTGAGCCTTTCTGCATAACCAGGGTGTGGCTGAGGGACTAGTTTACCTGAAATGCAGGGTGTGGTAAAGGTACTACTTTACCTGGAACTACTTGCAAGGCTATTTAAGCCACACCCTGCAGGCAGAACACGCTTCGCGTTATTCTGCACTCCTGCAGCGTAACGCTCACTGTGTCTGCTCAGTCCTTGAACGTCTACAGCCACGCCTGTTCTGAGATTCCAATCCATCGGTACCTGAGAGAAGAAAGAGAAGAGAATAGAATAGAAGTTAGTACAGCAACGAAGGCCTTACCTGCAGTACTTCATCCAATCGGTCGCGCCTTCAGCTGATCTCCGAACCGCCGCCCTTGCAGAGAAGAAGGTATCCGTTCAAGCATCCAATACTCACCTGGGGTCGACATTCTTCCGGAATACGTTGGAGCGGTTCTTCTCATCGCCGTCCTGGAGCCACGCCGCACCTGCAAAGAAGGAAAAGAAACAGCAGGTTAGTCGTGCACGAAAAAAGAATAGTTATTCAGATATTCAGCGCCACCCACTCGCGCTAATACTCACCTGAAAGATATCTGCTCAGCATATTAGGAAGAGTCATTCTTCATCCAAAATCCGCACGAGACCGCGCCTGAAAGAAAAGACAAAACACGTTTAAAACTTGGGCAATAAGGACTTTAAACACCTATGCAAGCATCCATTGGCATAGAGACTTACCTGCTTAATCCAGCTATTCCAGACTCAGTCACAGCCACACTGGATCAGTGAAGTAACTAGGTCCGGGCAAAGACTGTGCTTACTGCGCCCCTGCTAGAGATTGCAGGACGGAGAGCCTACCCCACAAAACTCCAAGGTGAGACAGAAGAGGAGGAGGGCTTCAGGAGGTGAAAGGAGGTGGGACCAATCCAGCCCCACTCAGTAGCTAATATCTTGTTTCGACCTTGCAGACAAACGCCTCCTCTGGTGATTTCAAGGGAGAAGACGCGAGCAAGCATCATCATTCAAGCAGTGCCACGCCAGTGCAGACATCATTTGTGCAGGTATGTGCTACGCCCCCGTGGAGACCAGGTGAGCGTGACAGAATGCGAAGCTGTCTACAAATTCTGTACCTGGGCGTCATGGAAACCTCTGAGACAGACCAGCTAGCCCAGCTTTTGGGGGAACTCAGGGCCGAGGTACATTCAGCTCGGCAGGAAACCAATGCCTTAAGGAGAGAACTGGTCATGGCCAAGGATCGTACCGATGAGCTCACTAGACAACTGCTTCAATCACATGTGGGGCAAACACTGTTACCAGGATTGGGGTCAACGGTTCCGACTACACCAAGCAATCCAGTTCAGGTGGTCCTTCCAGGAGCCGTACCTTTGGCACCTCTGGAACGCTTTGCAGGAGACCCAAAATGGTATGCGGTTTTTATAAATCAGTGCCGAGTACACTTCCTATGTAGACCAGGACCTTTACCAGATGACCAATCTAAGGTGGCCTTTGTGCTTTTGTATCTTAGTGGCAGTGCTGCATTCTGGTCGGTACCACTAGTCAATCGGGATGATCCCATCTTGCAAGACTTCCAGAGGTTCCAATTGGACATGGAGAAGTTGTTTGCCCGCCACTCTCACGGTCAGGCATTGGATAATTAACTCTTGTCTCTGCGTCAAGGCTACCAAGATCTGTTAACTTACATTGCAACCTTTAATAAACTGGTAGTGGAAACCGATTGGCCGAATGACAAAAGAACAACCCTGTTTTACCGTGGTTTGAGAGGGGAGTTAAAGGATGTTTTAACCTCAAGTGGTCAACCCTCCCAGAGATTGTGCTGAATACATAGACTTGGTGGTTCAGCTTGATTATAGACTACAGAGCCGTAAGGCAGATCAAGCTAGAATGGACACCCCGGTATTTGTGCGCCCAAAGGAAAATGCATCCGAGACCACCGACTTGGCCGAGCCCATGCAGATTGGAGGAGTGCGAGGGCCGTTATCCAAGGCTGAAAGAGATAGGACAAGACAACAACAGTTGTGTTTCTATTGTGGGTCAGCTGGCCATTTCCTCCGAGAATGCCCAGTAAAACCACCCAAGAAAGCAGTTGGGGTTGCCGGCAAAGTTGAAGCAGAGCCAGAGTCGGAAAACTTCCCCGCCCGACAAGCCTAGAGGTCCGCTTGTCGAGCGAAAAGAAGGACTCCCAGACCTCGCACCTAGCCCTGCCAATGATCCTCATAAGTCACCAACAGCTGCCTTGAATGCGTGCAGTCAGAGCATATATCGATAGCAGAGCCATTGGAAATTATATGGATCAAGAATTGGCTACAAGGATGAATATTCCTCTTTGCGAAAAGGCAACAACAGATTTAGTCACCACTGTCGACGGAATTGAGATCGCTTCGGGTCCGATAATGCACTCAACGACAGAGATGACACTTTTGTGCCAAGACGGACATCGGGAAGCCATTGTGTTTGATATAATCAAGGCTCCACAATTTCAAATAATTCTGGGAATGCCATGGCTAGAATCACACAATCCTTGCATCGACTGGCGTGCTAAGAGGCTGACCTTCTCAGTCGAATGTGCTTGTACTTGTTATCAAACAAAAGAACCTTTGGTCAAGGAAGTGACAACAATCATGAATCTAACTAACTCGCTACCTCCGGTATATCAAGACTATCAGGATGTCTTCCAGAAGGATCAAGCTAACACTCTTCCTCCCCATAGATCGTACGACTGTCAGATCTACCTCATACCTGGCACACAGATTCCATGCGGTCGAATCTATGCACTCACGAACCTGAAAATCTGCATTAAAAAAAGTATCTAGACCAGTACCTGGCTAATGGTTTTATCCGCCCGTCCAAGTCCCCAGCAGCCTCATCCTTATTCTTCGTGCCTAAGAAGGAAGGAGACCTTAGGACTTGCATCGATTACCGTGCATTGAACCAAGTCACTGTTAAAAACTGTTACCCCTTGCCACTAATTCCTGAACTATTGGATCAAGTTAAAGATGCCCAAATTTATACCAAGTTAGATCTCCGAGGAGCATACCAACTGGTACGAATTAAGAAAGGAGACAAATGAAAGACCGCCTTCCGCACAAAATACGGGCTATTTGAATACCAAGTGATGGCCTTTGGCCTTTGTAACGCCCCATGGGCGTTCCAGTATTTCATGAATGACGTCCTGCGAGAATTGATTGATGTGTGTGTCGTAGTATACATCGACTACATTCTGGTATATTCCCCATCCGAACAAGAACATGTGAAACATGTCTGTGCTGTTCTGGACAAACTTCGACAACACAAACTATTTGCAAAACTGGAAAAATGCTTCTTCCATGTTACTGAGGTCGAGTTCCTTGGATTTGTCCTAACCCCTCATGGTGTACGCATGGATTCACGGAAGGTTGATGCCATCCTCAACTGGCCTTCTCCAACCACAATTAAAGGAGTCTAGAGTGTGCTCGGATTCGCGAACTTCTATCGTTGCTTCATTCCAGGCTTTTCGCAGCTAGTACATCCCATCACCTCTCTACTGCGAAAGAACAAATGTTTTCAATGGTCAGAGGAGGCAGAGAAAGCCTTCCAGGACTTAAAACAAAAATTAATCTCCGCTCCAATCCTGAAACACCCTCGTCCCAATCTACCGTACGTGGTAGAGACCGAGGCTTGCAGTTTGGCAATGGGAGCTGTCCTCTCGCTAAAGGATCCTAAAACAGGTCAACTTCATCCGGTGGCCTTTTGGTCACGGAAATTCACGGATCCAGAGCTGAATTGTGCCATTACGGACAAGGAACTTTTGGCCATCAAGGCGGCCTTTAAGGCTTGGCGGCATTATCTTTTAGGAGCAAGGCATACGATCACAGTAATCACTGATCACCGCAATCTACAGTACCTGAAGGTGGCGAAGGTTCAATCATCCCACCAACTTCTGATGGACATTATATTTTGCTGAATTTGACTTTGTAATTCCTTACCGACCTGGTTGTCAAAATGGCAAGGCAGGTGCCCTATCTCGTATAAGGGTAGACGAGGAATCCACCAACCCCGACCCAGTGCCCATCATCCCCGGAGAAAAGATCTTAGGAATTACAACGTCTCTAACCATAGATGACATCCACGAGGAAATCACACATCACATGGATACCAACACTCTGAGGGATTGGCCAACCCAAAGTGCTCACCACTCAGTCTCAAACCAATTACCATATTTTCAGGGACGTCTCTACCTGCCCAGCAAAGAACTTCAGGAAAAGGTCATCTCAAATGACCATGAATCACTGATGGAAGGTCATTGTGGGATCGCTAAGACCGAAGCCATGATCAAGCGACACTTTTGGTGGCCAACATTGCGTAAGGACATCAAGCAGTTTGTGCTATCCTGTGGAGGTTGTGCACAAAACAAGGCCCAAAAGAAGAGATCACCAGGTCAACTGCAACCACTGGATATTCCGCCTACACCTTGGCTTACATTGTCTCTTGATTTTATAACTGACCTTCCTCCTTGTAAGGGGTTCAACACAATTTTGTTGGTGGTGGACTTGTTTTCCAAAATGGCCCATTTCATCCCACTAAAGGGCTCATGCTCAACTTAAAGAATTCTTAGAACAAATAGTCCGAATACACGGATTCCCTTGCATCCTGATTTCAGATCGTGGCAGCCAATTTATCTCACGATGTTGGAAAAAGTGCTGCAAGTTAGCTCAAATCGATGTAGGACTTTCCACCAGCCACCATCCCCAAACTGATGGTCAGATTGAGAGGACCAACCAGACTTTGGAGCAATACCTCAGATGTATGTTACACCAAATGGAAAGCTGTTGGAAAGATATTTTATGGATAACCAAATATGCCTATAACAATTCCCTACACTCCAGCATTGGACAGAGCCCTTTCTATGCCCTTTACTGGATACATCCATGAACCTCTAATCTTGACCCGCCTCAACCTCTGGAAATGCCAGCAGTAAGAAGTTTGCACACTACTATTACTCAAGCCTTTAAACAAGCAACAGACCATCTGAGACAAGCTAAAGAAAGATACAAGAAATCGGCAGACATGCATAGAAGTGAAGCTACAAGGTATCAAATTGGAGATGAAGTCTGGTTGGCGTCAAAGCACATACCAATGAAAGGAACCTGCACCTTCAGTCCCAGATATGTAGGTCCATACACCATTAAGGCCATCATCAACCCGGTAGCTGTGAAATTGGACTTACCTCCATACATGAGGATTCATCCCGTGTTTCATGTCTCACTTTTAAAACCAGTGCAACCTGGGACCCGAGTACAGAAACCACCGAAACTGATCACAGTCGACGGGGAACCTGAATTTGAAGTTAAGGATATCCTGGACTCAAAAATTATCAAATCAAAACTATTTGATCTAATAGATTGGAAAGGATATGGACCACATGAAAGATCGTGGGAACCTAGTGAACACATTCATGCTCCACGGTTGTTGAAAAGGTTTCATCATAATCACCCGAACAAACTGGGACCAATGGGAGAACCCACCGTTAGGGGGGCCTTGGAGGGGAGTGCTGTCATGGTGTGTGCTTCAAAACCCCTGGAACTGATGGGCCCACCCCAGTCACTGGCACCCATAACGGCTTATTTAGCCCCAAAGGTGTGTCCTAGAACTTCCTGGACTCAGTCCTGGCGCCGTTGGTGCCAGGCTCATAATATGTGTTGAACTGCTTGGGACTACTTAATCAGCCTAGTGAGGCTGAGACTTTTTGCATAACCAGGGTGTGGCTGAGGGACTACTTTACCTGAAGGGCAGGGTGTGGTAAAGGGACTACTTTACCTGGAACTACTTGCAAGGCTATTTAAGCCACACCCTGCAGGCAGAACACGCTTCGCGTTATTCTGCACTCCTGCAGCATAACGCTCACCGTGTCTGCTCAGTCCTTGAACTTCTACAGCCATGCCTGTTCTGAGATTCCAATCCATCGGTACCTGAGAGAAGAAAGAGAAGAGAATAGAAGTTAGTACAACAACGAAGGCCTTACCTGCAGTACTTCATCCAATCGGTCGCGCCTTCAGCTGATTACCGAACCGCCGCCCTTGCAGAGAAGAAGGTATCCACACAAGCATCCAATACTCAACCGGGGTCGGCATTCTTCCGGAATACGTTGAAGCGGTTCTTCTCATCGCTGTCCAGGAGCCACGCCGCACCTGCAAAGAAGGAAAAGAAACAGCAGGTTAGTCACGCACGAAAAGACATTCAGCGCCATTCATTCACGCTAATACTCACCTGAAGGATATCTGCTCAGCATATTAGGAAGTCTCATTCTTCATCCGAAATCCGCATGAGACCGCGCCTGAAAGAAAAGACAAAACACGTTTAAAACTTGGGCAATAAGGACCTAAGCACCTATACAAGCACAAATTGGCATAGAGACTTACCTGCTTAATCTAGCTATTCCAGACTCAGCCACAGCCACACTGGATCAGTGAAGTAACTAGGTCTGGGCAAAAACTGTGCTTACTGCGCCCCTGCTAGAGATTGCAGGACGGAGAGCCTATCCCACAAAACTCCAAGGTGAGACAGAAGAGTAGCAGGGCATCGGGAGGTGAAAGGAAGTGGGGCCAATCCAGCCCCACTCAGTAGCTAATATCTTGTTTCAACCTTGCAGACAAATGCCTCCTTGGGTGATATCAAGGGAGAAGACGCAAGCAAGCATCAACATTCAAGCAGTGGCACACCAGTGCAGACATCATTCGTGCAGCTGCGTGCTACGCTCACGTGGAGACCAGGTGAGCGTGACACCGCCGTGCTCCCTTTGGCTAAGTAACATTTGATCCAAGGACGCTATCACCTACACCATCGACCACTTTGTCCCGCAGGAGAAAGTCAAGGCTGCCGACATGCCGAGGAGCATCCGCCGGTGGGTTTCCTGCCACCTGACGACCGTAGAGACGTCGGATGACTCGACGCCCTTTCTGGGCCACAGTTCTTCACAATCTCTTTGCGGTCCTGAACTATCGTCATCATGGTGCCCCGCACGCCTCTTCCTTGTAGGACGCCAACACTCCGTCGTCGAGGAGCAGCGCTAGGAACGAAGCTGCCACCTCCCCGTCGTCGCTCAACCGTTTTCCTCATGGGATCTCGACGATCCGTGGCTCCTGCCTTAAAGGCAGCCGCTCAAGAACGATCCGTCGACGATCCGACGACGAACTCTGCTATTCCAGGTACCTGGGGGTTGTAGAACTATCTTAGAAGGAAATACGACTTCTAGAACAATATATGGACTGGGCTTGTGATATATCTTTACTTTCCAGGTTGCCCAGGTGGGGGGATCTCCACACAGAACTGTGTCTAGTCGGTAGGGGCCAGTATTCTGCCAATTGTTCTATCCAGCTGCTTTCCTCCTATATCTATTGTTGGTAATCTTTATTAATTGATTTATGTGACATTTAACCAGAGTACAGTGGATTCGCTTTAATGGAATCTAATAATAATCATGGTACCACATAAAACTGTATATATTTGCCATTCTAGATCTGCTGAGCACAACGTGAGTTATTGTGATAGTTATTGAATATTAATAACATAAAGGCTGTGTTTAACTAATACAGTGAGTGGACATTCCTTTGTGGGGGCTTGGGGACTATACTCTATTAAGAACCAACCTGCATCACCTCCTGAGAATCTAGGCCTTGATTGCTCGACCAGCGCTACCCTATAGCGAATCTTGGCTGGGGTCCTTTGTGCCTCTCCTCTGCCATATAGAGAGCAGGAGTACAGACACCCCCTCCAGTCTTTACAGCACCTACCTGGGCACAAAAAGAAAAGGCTAAACCACTGGTCACCCCAAGTCTTTCGGCAGATCCGATTTTGCAGGATTTTGCTGTTGTGGACAACCTACAGATTTGGGCCTAGGGTGTGGAAGCCACCAAGGAAAACAGGGAAGCCCGTGCATTTCTGAAAAGAAGACACCTGTGGGAATCCACAGAGGTCTGACTTGCGCAAATCGCCCCAGAATGTATTACCCACAATCCCCGGCAAAGTCCTAAATTTGGCAAAAAAACCCTCAATTTTCAGACATTTTCCTCTGCCAACCCATCGAAACAAGCTGCCAACAACAAATGTCCTACCTTCTCGCGTTCCCACAGGTGTCCTGACGAAAACGGTACCTCACATGGGTGGGTGCACCTACCTGGGTGCAAAGGGTAAACCACTGGTCACCCGAAGTCTTTCGGCAGAGCAGATTTTGCGGGATTTCGCTGTTGTGGACAACCTACAGGTTTGGGCTTATGGTGTCGAAGCCACCAAGCAAAACAGGGAACCCCATATATTTCCGAAAAGAAGACACCTATGGGAATCCACAGAGTTCTGACTTGCGCAAATTGCCCCAAAATGTATTACCCACAATTCCGGGCAAAATCCATAATTTGGTGAAAAAAATACAATTTTCAGACATTTCGCTCTGACAACCCACTGAAACATAGCGCCAAGAACACATGTCCTATCTTCCTGCGTTTCCACAGGTTTCCCGACGAAAACGGGACCTCACATGTGTGGGTGCACCTATCTGGGCGCAAAGGGAAAAGGCGAAAACACTGGTAACCCCAAGTCTTCTGGCAGAGCAGATTTTGAGGGATTTTGCTGTTGTGGAAAACCTACAGATTTGGGCCCAGGGTGTCGAAGCTACCAAGGAAAACAGGGAACCCCCCATGAATTTATGAAAATAAGACACCCGTGGGAATCCACAGAGGTCTGCTGACTTGTGTGAATCGCCCCAGGATGTATTACCCACAATCCCCAGCAAAGTCTGAAATTTGGCCCAAAAAAATACATTTTCAGACATTTCCCTCTGTTAACCCACCGAAAAACGCAGCCAACAACACATGCCCTACCTTCCCGCGTTCCCACAGGTATGCCGATAAAAACAGTACCTCACATGTGTGGGTGCACGTACCTGGGCGCAAAGGGAAAAGGCGAAACCACTTTTAACCCCAAGTCTTTCGGCAGAGCAGATTTTGAGGGATTTTGCTCTTGTGGACAATCTAAATATTTGGGCCTAGGGTGTCAAAGCCACCAAGGAAAACAGGGAGCGCCATGCATTTCCAAAAAGAAGACACCCGTGGGAATCCACAGAAGTCTGACTTGCCCAAAGCACCCCAGAATTTATTACCCACAATCCCTGGCAAAGTCAGAAATGTGGTAAAGTAAAAAAACAATCGTCAGACATTTTCCTATGCCAACCGACCGAAACACGCCACCAACAACACATGTCCTACCTTCCCGCTTTCCCACAGGTGACCAGATGAAAATGGTACCTCACATGTGTGGGTGCACCTACCTGGGCGCAAAGGGAAAAGGCAAAACCACTGGTCACCCTGTCTTTCGGCAGATCCGATTTTGCAGGTTTTCGCTGTTGTGGAAAACCGAAAGATTTGAGCCTAGGGTGTCGAAGCCATCAAGGAACAAAGGGAACCCCATGTATTTCTGAAAAGAAGACACCCGTGGGAATCCACGGAGGTCTGATTTGTGTCAATCTCCCCAGAATGTATTACCCACAATCCCCGCCAAAGTCTGAAATTCTGTGAAAAAAACAAAACACAATGTTCAGACATTTCCCTGTGCCAACCCACCGTAACACACACCAACAACACATGTCCTACCTCCCTGTGTTCCCACAGGTGTCCCAACAAAAACGGTACCTCACATGTGTGGGTGCAGCAACCTGGGCCCAAAGGGAAAAGGCTAAATCACTGGTCACCCCAAGTCTTTCGGCAGAGCAGATTCTGTGGGATTTTGCTCTTCCGGACAACCTACAGATGTGTGCCTAGGGTGTCAAAGCCACAAAGGAAAACAGGGAACCCCATGCATTTCCAAAAAGAAGACGCCCATGGCAATCCACAGAAGTCTGACTTGTGAAAAGCACCCCAGAATTTATTACCCACAATCCCTGGCAAAGTCAGAAATGTGGTAAAGAAAACACAATTGTCAGACATTTCCCTCTGACAGCCCACCGAAATGCGCCACCAACAACACATGTCCTACCTTGCCGCGTTCCCACAGATATCCCGACGAAAACGTTACCTCACATGTGTGGATCCACCTACCTGGGCACAAAGTGAAAAGGCTAAACCACTGGTAAACCCAAGTCTTTCAGCAGAGAATATTTTGATGGATTTTGCTCTTGTGGACAACCAACAAATTTGTGCCTAGGGTGTCACAGCCACCAAGGAAAACAGGGAACCCCATATATTTCCAAAAAGAAGACACCCATAAGAATCCACAGAGTTCTGACTTGCACGAATCGACCCAGAATTTATTACCAACAATCCCTGGCAAAATCGTGATTTGGTGAAAAAAAACACAATTTCCAGACATTTCCCTTTGCCAACCCACTGAAACAAGCCGCCAACAACATATGCCCTACCTTCATGCGTTACCACAGGTGTGCCGATGAAAACGGTACCTCACATGTGGGGGTGCACCTACCTTGGCGCAAAGGGAAAAGGCTAAAGCGCTGGTTACCCCACGTGTTTCGGCACAGCAGATTTTGCGGGATTTCGCTGTTGTGGACAACCTACAGATTTGGGCCTAGCGTGTTGAAGCGACCAAGGAAAACAGGGAACCCAATGCATTTCTGAAAAGAAGACACCCGTGAGAATACACAAAGGTCTGAGTTGTGCGAATCTCCCCAGAATGTATTACCCACAATCCCCGCCAAAGTCTGAAATTCTGTGAAAAAAACACAATTTTCAGACATTTCCCTGTGCCACCCCACCTTAACACACCACCAACAACACATGTCCTACCTCCCTGTGTTCCCACAGGTGTCCCAACGAAAACAGTACCTCACATGTGTGGGTGCAGCAACCTGGGTCCAGAGGGAAAAGGCTAAACCACTGGTCACCCCAAGTCTTTCGGCAGAGCAGATTCTGTGGGATTTTGCTCTTCCGGGCAACCTACAGATGTGTGCCTAGGGTGTCAAAGCCACAAAGGAAAACAGGGAACCCCATGCATTTCCAAAAAGAAGACACCCATGGCAATCCACAGAAGTCTGACTTGCACAAAGCACCCCAGAATTTATTACCCACAATCCCTGGCAAAGTCAGAAATGTGGTAAAGAAAACACAATTGTCAGACATTTCCCTCTGACAGCCCACCGAAACACGCCGCCAACAACACATGTCCTACCTTGCCACGTTCCCACAGATATCCCGACGAAAACGTTACCTCACATGTGTGGATGCACATACCTGGGTGCAAAGTGAAAAGGCTAAACCACTGGTAAACCCAAGTCTTTCAGCAGAGAATATATTGAGGGATTTTGCTCTTGTGGACAACCAACAAATGTGTGCCTAGGGTGTCACAGCCACCAAGGAAAACAGGGAACCCCATATATTTCCAAAAAGAAGACACCCATAAGAATCCACAGAGTTCTGACTTGCACGAATCGACCCAGAATTTATTACCAACAATCCCCGGCAAAATCGTAATTTGGTGAAAAAAACACAATTTCCAGACATTTCCCTTTGCCAACCCACTGAAACAAGCCGCCAACAACAGATGTCCTACCTTCCCGCGTTCCCACAGGTGTGCCGACAGAAAAGGTACCTCACATGTGTGGGTGCACCTACCTGGGCGCTAAGAGAAAAGGCTAAACCACTGGTAACCCCAAATCTTTTGGCAGAGCAGATTTTGCTGGATTTTGCTCTTGTGCATGTTAGGGAGAATTATCATAAATGTGCTAATTCCCTTCACCTTAGAGACCCCAAGCAATTTTGCTGGATTTTGAGGACTTGATTTTTTTACCTGGAAAGAGTGTGAGCCTTTTTCCCCACTCTTTCATGTATTTTGATGTGTGTTTTACTCTTGTGTTCTTTGATTATGGAGATTTAAGGTAACTTCATAGGCATCCTTTCATGTGTGTCACACAGACCCCTCAGTGCAGTGACACAGGGATGTCTTTTTAGACCTCCCAAAGGTTTAAATGCCTTATCTGGGATAAACTACTATTTTCCAGAGAATGTAAGGTTAAATTGACTTTACTAGTCTTTTTAAAATCCTAGACTCAGCACACACTATCTTCTATAGAGTGCTGGAGGGGTTGCCTAGTATCCCCTGCATCTAGAAACTCATATAGCAGTCAAATGCTACCCTTTTCTATCAAAATAGCTGGCGGCAGTGGTTTTACAACGAACTATCATGATTCTTCCCTTTGGCGTCTGAGTGTCTGGGGTGGGCATGAAGTGAGGGAGGTGCCCAAACCTCCCTCTGCTTAGTCTTCTAGGAGACCCAAATGCACTCTGGCATGATTGGCTGGCTAACTGTGTCAGCAAGGCCAGCCACCCTGCTGGGTGAGTGGCAGCTAGGCTGGAATGAAAGGGAGAAAACAGTTTAAAAGGTGAGTCTTGTGGACTGGAAAGCATAGTCGACCACTAGAACGAAAGAACCACAGATGAGCTGGAAGACGACGGCTGCTGCAACTCCTGGACCGTTGGTTTGCCCGGTGAAGCCCTGCTGCAGGTCCGAATTGCCAAGTTCATCTCGACAGAGAAGCCCCTTCAAGGACAACTTCTTCCTTTGAGTTGGTGAGACCAATCAACTTGTAAGCCACCTGGATACCATTCTCTGAGTTGGTTAGGATTATTCAGGGGGAAGGACACCAACTTGTGTGCTTGAATTACAGCTACTCAAACTGAAGTGACTCCATTTTGTCCGTGTTTTTTGACGATCCCGTGCAGTGCAGGAGTCCCCCGACGTCCTCCCTCTTGTCCCCACGACTGAGGCTCAGGAACAGTGAGATTTGCAGGCATTGCCAGGAACCAACGTCTTATGCTGCATCTTGTTCTTCATATTAAGGTACTGTGCCAACCCGATTGAGAGAACTTACCTCTCGCAGTGAAAGTTACTGGAACTTTCCCAAGTTGTAGGCCTAATCAGCTTGTGAACCAACATATGATTCTTTTTCCTACAAACTACTTCTGAAAACATTGGCAAAGACTTTACAGTTTACTTCAAGAACTGCTCTTTCCTATCCAAGACACTAGTCCATTGACTTTGGCCTAGGCCTATTAAAGTGAATCGAGTCCTTTAGTGAACTAAAACTATTTGCACTGCCTAAGAAATATTTGTGATCTATTCTGCTAACTTGTGCCTTTTTACTCTCATTGAAAGTAACTGAAATGCCATTTTGCTCCTATCTCAGGGGAGCCTAATTTGTTCTGAAACATATTGGTTGGGTATTGAATTGTGTTTGTGTATGATATTAAGTTGCCGCCTTCTAGTGAATGTTTTCTAAATGATTGTGTAAAAAATTAATAGGTGTTTTACCAAGAAACCTTGAGTGTAAGTGTCTACCTGAACCACTGTGATTGTAAGGCTTCTGTGTAACATCCTTGTACTGCTCACATTCCCTCTTGAGATAAGCCTGGCTGCTCAGCTCGCTACCACAAACTGTGTATTACAGACTTATACCAAAGGTTGGTTTTTGCTTACACCTGTAGTCCTAATTGGATGTGGTGGTCCCAGAGGGTACTGCATGCAATTCTGCCTAACACTGGTGACAAGTGGTGAGGATAAAGTATAGTTGAGTGCTGCTCTTACTTTTGTTCAAATAACCTTCACAAGGCTAAGCACCACTAGAAAAGCAATTGTTTTATAATGCCAAATATGGATAACTTCAAACAGGAAACCCTGATCATTCTAACAGTAGATCACCTGAAAGATATGTGTAAAGTCAGGTCTCTCTCTGTTAAAGGCAAGAACAATTAATTGATTGAGAAATTGTTCAATCATCAAAGACTGGGAGGTAGAGCTTTAACCCCTAACCCCTCAGCAAATGTGGATAGTGTTGATGAGGATGATAATGATTCAGAGTCTAACTCTAATGTTATTGATTAGCTACAAGAGTCAGAGGAGTCTCAGGACGTGAGCCCCACTGCATCTCTACCTGCTTTAGGCCCTCAACCTGTAGCCACAGGGACCCTACCAGGTCCAGTACTGAGTGCAGAATGTATATCTCTTGAAGAAATGAGACTTGAGTTAGAGTTCAAAAGGTTCCAAATGCAAACTGAAAGTAAACATCAAGAAATCAAACTCAGAGAAATGGAAATGCATCATGCTCTTGAAATTAAGAAATTGTTTCTTGAAAATGGTTCTATCCTCGAGTCTTCTAGGTCTTCCAGTCCTAAGAGACCTTGCATTCCTAAAGAAGCTGTGAGTATGTATGAGGTGAGACTTCATATTTTGGATTAGTTGGCTGCTTTTGAATATAACTATGGGATTCAGGGTTTTACAGGGACTCAGTTGATTCCTTGGCTTTTGTCTAGTCTCCCCCAGGTTGCAACTGATGCTATAATGGAGATGGGGGAACTTGAAAGATTGGAGTATGAAAATGTGAAGCTAGCTTTGATAGCTAGATTTGGGAAAACTCCTTCCCAGTACCTTAAGAGGGTTAGGACCCTTAAAAGCATGATGGTACCCCTTGGGCTACCTGGGTGTGTGAATGTTTGAAGAACTAGGAGGTTGGGTAAAGGGTTACAGAGTTAACACTTTTGAAGGAATGAGAAATCTATTTTTGTTAGAATCTATTTTTGATGCCTGCTCTCCTAAGCTGAGCCAGCACTTGGCAGACTCTAAGGAAATTGATACAAAGAAGTTAGCAAAGGCTGCTGACTTGTGGGTTGCCAACAGGGCTACTCACAAGGATTCTGGGGCAACTCAGAAGAAGGATGATGGGAAGCAGCAAAAGAAAGATGGCAAAGAGAATTCTAATACCTCCAATCCAAAAGAGGGCCCAGAACAGAACAAGGGTAAACCACAACGGAAACCAAATCAGGCTATTGAAACCTCTGGTGCTAAACCAGAGGGAGGTCAGCAGAAACCCCCATTCATCAGATCATTTGGAAATTGTTATGCTTGTGGGTCTACTGAACATGTGAAAGGGGATCCCAGATGTAAGGGTAAACCTTCAGGGGTCCACCATAGGGAGAAGTACAAATGGCAAGTGGAAACTTTCAATTACTGACTGAAGACCCCATTGGAGTCTCTGCCAGTGTTTCTTTAGTGTCCCTGGGTTGTGCGAACAGCAGCATTTAGATGTATATAATTTAATTCCAGATAACACAAAATAATAATTCAAGGACAGTGTACTTGTGAATGGTCAGGAGACCCCTGCCATTAGAGACACTGGGGCCAGCATTACAGTGGTGGATGAATCTTTTTTCAAACCTGGGTATGTTGCTAAGGCACCCAAAGGGCTCACTAAGCTTGTTGGAGGCCATGTCCAAATGCTTCCTAGACTACAAGCTCTCATCTAGTGAAACAACATGTCTGTCAAGATACCTGTTAGTGTACAAAATGAGGTGCCTGGGAGAGTTCTGTTGCGGAATGACTTAAAAGCTCTTGGAGTTGTATCAAGCAACCCCAGGCCTCCCAGCAAAAGGAAAAGTAGCCGACAAGGACGGCCAGAGAGAGTACCTTAACTGACTCTCTAGTGGATGTTACTGAGGAATCTATAACACCCAGTCCACAGGAACTACTAACTGCTATTTCTAAGACGAATCAGACAAAGAGTAAACTCGAGATCTCAAGGAAAAAGCCAGAAAGCGTTCCTGTGCTCCAACAAGGACGTCCCCGAGAGGACTGTCCAACGTCACACCTGTCTTTCGGCAGAGCAGATTTTGAGGGATTTTGCTCTTGTGGACAACCTACTGATTTGGGCCTAGGTTGTGGAAGCTACCAAGGAAAACAGGGAATGCCATGCATTTCTGAAAAGAAGACACCCGTGGGAATCCACAGAGGTCTGATTTGCGCAAATTGCCTTAGAATGGATTACCACAATCCCCGGCAAAGTTCATAATTTGGCGAAAAACCCACTATTTTCAGGCATTTCCCTCTGCCAACCCACTGAAACATGCCATCAACAACACATGTCCTACCTTCCCGCGTTCCCACAAGTGTGCTGAAGTAAACGCTACCCCTCATGTGTGCGCGCACCTAACTGGGCACAATGGAAAAAGGCAAAACCACTGGTCACCCCAAGTCTTTCGGCAGAGCAGATTTTGAGGGATTTTGCTGTTGTGGATAACCTACAGATTTGGGCCTATGGTGTGGAAGCCACCAAGGAAAACAGGAAAAAGCATGCATTTCCGAAAGGAAGACACTCGTGGCAATACATAGAGGTCTGACCTGCGCGAATCGCCCCAGAATGTATTACCCACAATCACAGGCAAATTCTGAAATTTGGCTAAAAAACACAACTTTTCAGACATTTTCTCTCTGCCAACCCACGGAAACATGCTGCCAACAACACATGTCCTGCCTTCCCGTCTTCCCACAGGTGTCCCGACAAAAATGGTACCTCACATGTGTGGGTGCACCAAACAGAGCGCAAAGGGAAAAGGCAAAACCACTGGTCACACCAAGTCTATCGGCAGATCCAATTTTGCAGGATTTCACTGTTGTGGACAACCGACAGATTTGGGCCCAGTGTGTGGAAGCCACCAAGGAAAACAGGGAACCCCATGCATTTCCAAAAAGAAGACACCCGTGGGAATCCACAGAGGTCTGACTTTCGCGAATCTCCCCAGACTTTATTACCCACAATCCATGGCAAGTCTGAAATTCAGTGAAAAAATAACAATTTTCAGGCATTTCCCTCTGCCAGCCCACCGAAACACGCAGCCAACAATATATGTCCTACCTTCCCATGTTGCCACAGGTGTCCTGCAGCGACCTGGGCGTAAAGGGAAAAGGCAAAACCACTAGTAACCCCAAGTCTTTCGGCAGAGCACATTTTGTGGGATTTTGCTTTTCCGGACAACCTACAGATTTGTGCCTAGGGGGTCGAAGCCACCAAGGTAAACAGGGAACCCCATGCATTTCCGAAAAGTAGACACCTGTGGGAATCCACAGAGGTCTGACTTGCGCAAAGCGCCCCACAATTTATTATACACAATCCCTGGCAAGTCCGAAATTTGGTGAAAAAACACAATTGTCACACATTTCCCTCTGACAGCCCACCAAAACACACGGCCAGCAACACATGTCCTACCTTGCGGCATTCCCACAGGTGTCCCGACGAAAACGGTACCTCACATGAGTGGGTGTAGCAACCTGGGCGCAAAGGGAAAAGGCTAAACCACTTGTAAGCCCAAATCATTCGGCAGAGCATCTTTTGAGGGATTTTGCTCTTGTGGACAACCTACAGAATAGGGCCTAGGGTGTTGCAGCCACCAAGGAAAACAGGGAACCCCATATATTTCTGAAAAGAAGACACCCCTGGGAATCCACAGAGGTCTGACATGCGCAAATCGCCCAAGAATTTATTACCAACAATCCCCAGCAAAATCCATAATTTGTTGAACAAAAACACAATTCTCAGACATTTCCCTCTGCCAACCCACCAAAACACGCCGCCAACAACACATGTCCTACCTTCCCACGTTCCTACAGGTGTGCCGATGAAAACGGTACCTCACATGTATGGGCGCACCTACCTTGGTGCAAAGGGAAAAGGCTAAACCACTGGTAACCCCAAGTCTTTCGGCAGAGCAGATTTTGAAGGATTTTGCTCGTGTGGACAACCTACAGTTTTGGGCCTAGGGTGTCACAGCAACCAAGCAAAACAGGGAACCCCATGCATTTCCGAAAAGAAGTTACCTGTGGGAATCCACAGAAGTCTGATTTGCACGAATCGCCCCAGCATTACAGCCTTTCCCTCTGGGGAAGAATGGGGACCCTGCCAGAACTGCCACTGGACTTGGGGACGGTGGACCCGCAAGGGAGACAGCCACCCAAGGCCAGAGACATCACCCCTGACAAATCCTGGAGCTCTGGCTCGGCTGTGTTACAGAATTTCCCTCGGGGAAGAATGGGGACCCTGCCAGAACTGCCACTGGACTTGGGGACGGTCGACCCACATGGGAGACAGCCACCCAAGCCCAGGTATATGACTTCCTACTACCCTGGAGCTCTGGCTGGCCTGCGTTGCAGCTTCTCCCTCCGGGAAAGGTCGGGTCGCTGCCGGGACTCCCTGGGACTGCAGCTGCACTTGGGGATGGCCAACCCACATGGGAGACAGCCACCCAAGACAGCCACGTTAGCCCCGACTTTCCTGGAGCTCTGGCTGGCCTGTGTTACAGCTTCTCCCTTCGGGAAAGGTCGGGGACCCTGCTGGGGCTCTGTGGAAGCGCTGTTGGGCTTGACGACGGTCAAATCACATGGGCAACAGCACCCAAGCCCAGGGATATCACCTCCGCCCAGCCTGGAGCACTGGGTGGGCTGCGTTACAGAATTTCCCCCTGGTGAGGGCAGGGGACCCTACCAGGGGCTCCCTTTTGCTACCGCTGTGCTTGGAGATGGTACACCCACATGGGAAACAGATGCCCACGGTCGGGGACATCACCTCCAACTGCCCTGGAGTTCTTGCTGGCGTGTTTTACAGCTTTTCCCCACCAGAGAGTCTGGGCAGTGTGCCCATGCCTCCCCACAGAGAACCGGAAAACGTGTATGTTGTCGCTATCGATTTATCTGCAGCGTTCGACAATGTTGATCTACCTTGCCTTTGGGGGGAATTGACAAAGGTTTGCTTGGCATGATTCAAATGCTATACTCAGACAATAACACAAAAGTGAGGTTAAGTACTAGAGGAGAGCTGTCCAGGAACATGCCCGTAACAAGGGGCATACGATAGGGCTGCGTAATTGCAGCCACACTATTTAATATGTACTTATCAGACCTGTGGGAGGAGGCAAGTAAGTGGGAAGGTTACGCACCAAGGTGGATGGATTTCAAAGTAGGGTGCATAGCATATGCCGATGATTTAGTTATGCTAGACTGTACTCCACTTGGTTGGCACGATGAAGTATTTGGCCCGCAACAACTTGATAGTAATTCCAGCTAAATCTTACATAATGACCTGTAGTAAGAGGAAAACAAATACTCATTATACATGGAAGATAAAAATGCACCTATTGAGAAGGTAGAATGCATTTGCTATCTTGGATACTTTGTTTCCCATAAGCAAAAGAATAGAACTGAAGAACTCAAGATAGAGGAGAAGTTAGGCGCTTGTACCTCACTACTAAAGGCCGATGATTGAGTTCTATAGAGCAAAACATCTGCCACAGTATTGTATGGCTGCAAACTATTAAATAATAAGAACAGGAAATTCTTTGATAGAATAAAAGGTAGGATTTTGAAAAGTGTTTTTGGTCTTCCTCGTTCAGTACCCGTGAGCGTAATTCAGTTAGAACTGGGTATGATCTCATGGTGGGCACAAATGATGAAGAGGATGCTCTCTTTCTTTTTTTAAATGTCAAGAGCAGCGAAACCACACATTGATTTCTACATGTTTAATATGATACAAAAGAGCAAAACCCCATTATGGAACAACTTGTTCTAAGTTAACTTTTTTTCCAAAGAGTCATTAAAGGGAAAGATAAACAAATGGGACCTCATTGCTGAGATGCAAGATCTAAACAGGTTAAAGTAATACAAAGGGAGAGAACTAGAACATACATCAAGCACTGGAGTGAAACTGGATGTGAAAAAATGTCCATCAAACAAATATAGAGAATGGTATTTCAAATGTACAGTTAATTGCCTGCCAACGTTGGATGTGATAGGCCCCAAATTAGAGATCCCAGAGGAATTACGAAATTGTAGATTGTGTGGAGAAGAGTGTGAATCGTTAAAACATCTAGTACTGTACTGTCCGGAGATGATGACTGAACGGATTGCACTCTTCAGTCCCTTTATAAACTCACCTTCTGCTATAATATCCTCAGAGCTCTGCCATAGGCTAATGACGACCTCCCAACGGTCACTTATGTTGGCACTAGTTACATTTTTTATGACTGCTACTGAAAAGATAACAGGTCTGGCACAATTAGAGGTGCTAAATGGTACTTAACCAAAATAACTTATTTCCATTTATATTGTTGATTTGCTGTTTAGTTGGACTGGCCTAGCATATATAATTACTGCTGTGATGTGTGAATGTGAACATGTAAACAAATGCAGGAGTTGTGTGAAAGCTTAGAAACATTTTTCCAACCTTTTCATTTTGTTCTTTTTTATGTGATTTGTTTATGAGAAGATGTAACTTTGAGTTAATGTAAAAGTAATTCTTGTACTAAACACATTTTAAAGAAAAAAGAAAAAAAAGAAAGATAGTAGAGAAGAAACGTGAACAAATAGAAGCCCAAAGATTGAAAAGGTTACAAAGAAGGTGAGAGGAATAAGTGAATAGAGAGATGAGGAGAAGGGAAGAAGAAATGAGAAGGAGAATGAGACAAAAAGATGACAATATAGATCATATTGTTAGTAGAAGTATGATACCCATTGAAGCACGAGTGCGATGGGAAGAAGAGAGAGGATCACAACAGCCCCGCAAAGAGCTGCAAGGGATACCGAGAGTACAGACATGAAGCAGAAAGCATAGGGAAAAGGATTGGGGATCTATATAGACAGATGAGAGAGAGGTTGGCTATGAGGCTATAGCGTGCATCGCAGCATATCCACCAAAGGAAATAGGAGATAGAAAGGATAACACACTGATGGACGAGCATCGAACACTGTCCTTAAGTACACTAGATCTTGATGATGAGGAAAGGGATAACAGCCATACCAGTTGGGCTATAATGATATCAGACGAAAAGATGGAGGAAAATTAAAAAGTGTGAAGAGAAGGCGCATGCAGCTTTTCGATAGACCCGAACATACAGAGAGGGGTAAAATAGTTAGATTTAGAAGACCTGAAAGAAAAAACACCAGAACCAACACCATATTCTGAGCGACCACCAGCCCAATCGTGTAGTGCAGGGATATGTCCCCGCCTTACGTATGCAGGTTAAGGTCACTTCCAGGAAGAAGACAAACGGGTCAGACAAGCACCACATGGAAGACGCGAAGTATAGGCGGATATGATTTTGGATGAGGAATCGTTTTACAGGAACAGGGAGGAATTGATATCCACAATAGGAAGGCACACAGAGTGACCTGATGTGTTCAGTGCTATCTGTGACACCAGACCCACAAGAGGAACCAAGGGTCAGGGTAATGATAGAAGACAAGACCGTTTTGTTCCTTGTGGATGCAGGAGCAACTCATTCCTGTGTTCAAGAGGGAAAATACCCAATGTCTGAGATTGCCATGAATGCACAGGCATTCTCTGGGGCCACAAGTTTGGTTCCTTTCCCTGACGAATTACCACTTTGTATAGGTAAACATGACATGTCAATGTCACCATTGTATTCTCGGCTGACACGGGTGAACATATTAGGACGTGACTTGATGACAAAATTAAATATGACGATATCTTTTACTGACAAAGGGATAGTGTGTACGACTCCACGGATACATTATATGAATGTAAGGGAATTCATATTAGCTTTTACAGGCCAAAACGCACTACAAGGGGTCTCTTTAGATCCAGAAATATTTTTGTTCGGAGTAAATATTTTGTTGACATGGCTTCCTGGATTGACAGGGAAAATATTGAGAATACCTGATGAATTTTTGTTTAGACCATAAATACCTATGGATGATGAGGAAGGACAGGTTATTCCCATAGAGCTAGAAACAGTAGCAGCAAATCGAGAGAGAGTGATTGTTCATGTGACAGATGATGAGGGAAGAGCATGTAGAACAGTAATAGTCTTTAAGGAAGGATACAGACTGACAGATTTGACAGGCAAAGACTTGTTTAGAGATGAATATTCAGACAATGAATAAGTATTTTTCATAAATCTCACTTATTGGATGAAAATTGAGAATAGAGAAATACCATAGAGAATGGCACTGGTGTAACGCTTACCCGGACTCTGCAGAAGTGCCTGGACTCCCCGCTGTGTGACCCACACCACTCACCACATCAAGCTTGTGTGCTGTTATGCTGTGCCACCCCACAGATCTTGAGGAGGAAGGGATGGGGATGTTGGTTAGATAAATCCATGTGGATGCGCAGAGCTGTGATGGAGACAGTCTGGAATGAATGCCTACAAAGCAAAACACAGGTGTCAGGATCCCCATCCAGAGCCTCTGATGCCCCTTCCCCTAGGAAGGCTGGGCGTACCTGTGGTTATAAGAAGATGTAGGCACGTAAACGGACTCCTGTTACACCTGTTGCCAGTTACTTCACTGGTGAGTGCTTGCCCCGGCCAGCTGTGACTTGCCAGGTGCTGGAGGTATGTTTCCTTGTGTAGGCTCTCCTCCTGTCTTTGTTTTCATGGTCTCTTTATTATTGTCCCCTTGATGTCTTTGTTTTCTCTTGTCCTTCCCCTTCTATCTTTCTTATTGTTTGCTCTTTCATGTTCGGGTCTGTCCCCTTGTTGCTTACTGCTCTGATTGTCTGTTTTCCCTCTCTTTATAGGTGCTGAGCTAAGTGGAAGTGGTTTCTACGGCAATGCGGCCAGCTGGGGGAGTGTAACTCCTGTGGAGACGCATTGGCCTCTCGCCGCAACAGGTTTCCCGGGTGCTGAGAACAGGTGAGGGTTAGCTTACGTGCTCAAGTCTGTGGTCACGGGGCATTCTTGCTAATGTCTTTCTGCTCTCTTATTCATTACAGGAGCTGCAGAGCAAAGGCTTGTGGAAACACGGAGCTCGTGGTAAGTGTTCTGCTGTATCAAACAGTAGAAACGCAAAGCGAAGCAGAAAGCCTTGGGCGTGGCTTAAATAGTGGGTCTCCATTTAAGACTAGCGTGAGATTCCTGCTTTATTTCTATGGATCTTTCCATGGCCATCTTGGCCATCTTTGATACCCGACTAGCCGCAAACAGAGTGACCATTTTGGAAGGTCCTTAATGCGATTTAAGCAATTGAAGCAAGGCTTTAAGTCCAGCCTCCCCTTTCTTTGTGGGTGTTGGGGAACTGCACATATGTAGCCACAGAAGGTGTCATAGTGCCAGGACCCTGACCTGTGATCATGACAATTGGTAAAAAAGAAACCTTAATTTTTCCAGGAAGATTTAGAAATGGTGCCAAGAATCTTATGGCCCAACAGACCCTATGACGTAGGTCTATTGAGAGGAGCAGTTAAAATCAAGCTTAAACTAGGAGCAATTTTGCCACGTGCAAAACAGTATCCCATTTCCTGAGAAGCCGTTAAAGGCATATTTTAGAGCATTTCTGTTTTAATAAAGCAGGGAATATTAGTGCCATCAGAGTCCCCATGTAACACGGGCTGTGTACCCAGTGAAGAAATCAATGGGGGAGGAGGGGTCATGGAGATTTATTCAGGATCTCCGGCCCCTAAACAATATTGTTGGAGCAGAAATTCTCTTGGTTCCAAACCCTGCTACAATATTATGTAACATACCATCTCAAGCCAACTATTTTACAGTTTTAGATTTATAGAATGCCTTCTTTTCAATTCCCCTTCATGAAGACTCACACGATTTGACTTGCTTTTTGTATAGAAATTGGCGACTAAAACACACAAAACTGCCTCAGAGGTACTGTGAGTCCCACCGATCTTTAATAGAGTCCTTCAGGTGGACTTAGGTAATGTACTACTCGAGAGCATGATCATTTAGTACGTGCATGACCTATTAGTGTGCAGTGAAACAGGAAAGATGCAGCGAAGATTCAGCTAGACTAATGACAATACTAGCAGAGAAAGGACGCAAAGTAGACAAAGAGAAGCTCCAATATTGTCAGGGAGAGGTCATGTACATAGGGCAGCTTATCCCTCAAGATGGGAGAAAAGTGACACCTGAAAGAGCAGAAGCAATATTGAAAACTCCAAAACCTGAGACAGTAAGGGAAATGCAGCAGTTTCTAGTCCTATGTAATTATGGTAGTGCCTGGGCTTTCGAACACAATATATATATTCAACCACTTTTAAAAGGACTCAAAGAAGCACAGATAAGGAAATGTAAAATAACACGCACAGATAAAATTACTGAAGTATTCAAAGAATTAAAATGGGTGATTGGCACAGCCACAGTGTTAGGAATACCAGACTATAATGAAGAATTGTACTTATTCTCACATTCAAATGGAGAAGTGGTGATAGCAGTACTCACACAGAAGACGATTAGAATATTATAGTGGGATTTTAGACCCAGAAATGAAAGGACATTACCTCTGCGAACAAGCAATAGCAGCTGCTACTTTTGCAATTGAGAAAGACACCAGTGTTACAATGGGATGCTCAATAACATTATTTGTCGAGCACTCCCTATTTGCCACTTTGGAGAAACCTAAAAGTACATTGGCTATACAAAGAGCGTCTGAAAACTAAGTGATTATTTTGAATCCAGCAATCAAAATTGTTAGATATAGAATAGTGAATCCAGCGACATTTATAGCAGAACCAGTAGAAAACGATGACTATGTACCCAATTGCACAACGTATACTGAAGTCTATGATGACATTCCTCATGTTAAAGAAAATGCTTTCAGAGGTAGGGGAGTTCTCTTTATTGATGGTTCTTCAAAACTTGACCAAACAACTGGTGAAAGGCATAATGGGATGGCAGTAGTGAAATAAAAAAAAGAATGGTGAATTGGAGGTAGTGTCGTATCCGAGATTGCCTTCACATTGTTCAGTGCAAGCTACAGAATTAGTGGCATTTATTGCCGCGCTTAAGAGATTTGAAGTTGAGGAAGGGACAGTGTATTCTGCTTCCACCTACATGATGAAAACGGTGTATGCATGGCTGTCCCGTTGGAAAAGGAGGGGTTTCCGCCACACAGGCGGCACTCCATTGCAACATGCGTCCCTATTGGGCAAGCTCATAAAAGTACTAAAGCTCCCATTGGCTATCCCTGTGGTGAAATGTGCAGCCCATACTAAAGGGGCAGACTTAATTTTGGGAGGTAATGAAGTCGCAGATATAGAAGCCAAAAGAGCAGCATATTTTCCAAATATTTCTGATTTTGAATTAGAGCTGCAAGATCGAGCTCCACACGATTTGTGGAGAAAACGGGGTGTTCTTTATCCCTCAATGAGGCTTCATGGAGACAGGGCAGCACTGGAAAGCCAGTTATGCCTCTAGCATTATTGAGGTTGGCGCTGGAGCAGCATCACTGCCCCGCGCACACCACTAGAGAGAGCCTTGCTGCAACGATCGCAAAAGACTGGTTCACACCAAATTCACTAGAATATGTGGCACCGTTTATTGTAAATTGCATTTTGTGCCAGAAATGTATATCAGGGCAAACAGTGAGATGAGCAATCCATAGGCCTAATGGTCAGTTTCAGCATCTACATATAGATTATGTGGATATGTTCCAAGTATGTAACTGGTATAGGGACATGCTGATAGTAGTATGTCCCTTTTGCTGATTGATCAAGGCAGATCCATGTATGCACCCTGATGCCACATGTGCTGCCAAGTACCTTGTGCATGAGGTGTTTCCTAGATGTGGTGTGTGATGCTGGAAATGCATTGTAGGGACATGGCCTCCCTTGTCCCTGTTCTATAGTCCTTTTTCATGTGTGTTCTGTATTGTTTTCAGCCCAGGAGTCCATGTGGGACTCCTGGCAGTGCAGCTCTTCCTCTTTTTTGTTTGGTGAACATACTCTTGGGATACCCTTATGGCACCCATGGGTGGCGGTACAACCCTGTGCCCCTAGTGTATGTTTTTAGGCCCTGTGTGCGGCCCACAGAGCAGGGTATGGGCTGGTGGCAGCTCCCTGCTGAAGTTTACAGATGCTCTGAGTATCCTCCATTTTGGGTATACCCAGGCCCTGCCATTGGGATCAGTTGATTCCTGGTAGGGAACAAGATGGCCCCTGTGACGTCCTGCTTTGTATTGCCTGTTACCTTGTTTTTCCCTAAGTGCTGGGAAGACCTGCCTCTGTCCCTTCCCCCTGACTGGCTGTTGGGTGGAAGTTCCATATATGGTATTGTGGGGAAGTCCAGGCCAGACGGGCTGGAGCCTTCCCAGTGACTGTATGTTGTGGGTACACCCTGTGGGCGGGACCTGGGTGAATGGAGTGTGTAACCAATATGCACTTCTTGTTATGGGTGTCTGGTTTCTGGTATGTAATACAATGAATAAAACAGCCCTGCCCGAAACTGGTATGAATGCAGAGTGTAGTGCTGAATGGCTAGGTATTTGTCCCAATACACATTCCTTGTTGTGAGTGTCTGGAGGGAGGAGAATGGCCTGAATGCACTATGAGCATGATTGGCTGCCAGACTGCTGAATGCCCTTCTAAGTGATTGGTTGCCTGAGTGTGACCCACCAGAATGAATGAGAGACAGATCAGGCTATCTGGGGGCCTCTCACTGCTAGAATTCGTTCAGAAGCTGAAGTTTATGCTCGTCCTTGAAGCCCAGCAGGAAAAAGAAGACTTGCTGCTGCATTTGCTTCGACCCGATCCGAAAGCTGTCAAGTTTGTCGAGGACTGATCCGAGAGAGGACCTGGCTAGAAGACCTCTTCCCGAGCTACGGGGGAACATCGTGCACTAGTAACCTTCGCCAAAGCTCCCTGGAAGTCAGACCCTCGACAGTCTGCCGACCGGAGACAGGGACCACTGAGGAGAACGAAGAGAAGTACCAGACATTCCATTCATTGTTGTCGACCAGGGTTCGCAGGTTTGCTATAACCGCTGGAGGCCTGTTGAAGTCATATTGCCCAGAAGCGGGTACCGCTTGACGGCCGGAGCCGCAACACTCCATTGATTAAGACACTTTGAATCCAAGGACTTAAGCACTGAATAAAGCACCGCTGACCGCTTTGTCCTGCCGGAGAAGTCAAGGCCGCTGACACGCCGAGGAGAATCCGCTGGTAGGTTTCCGCCACCCGAAGACCGCAGAGACGCCAGACGACTCGACGCCCTTACTGGGCCAAAGTTCGTCATAGACTCTTTGCAGCTCCAAACCATTGTCATTGAGGTGCACCACATGCCTCGTCTTTGCAGGACGTCCACGACCGATCGTCGACGAGCACCGCCAGGACCGAAGCTGCTGCCTCGACACCATCAAACCTTTTTATCGACAACTCTTGACCCCACGGTTCACCTTCTTCGAGACCTATCGACGATCAGTGGCTCCTGCCTTAAAGGGGGCCACTCAAGAAGGATCCATTGACGCCTCATTGAAGAACACTGCTATTCCAGGTACATTGGGATGGTAGAACTTTTATAGAAGGAAATAAGACTCATATTGAACAATATATGGACTGGGCTTGTTTTATATCTTTATTTACAGGTTGCCCAGGTGGGGGGATCCTCATACAAAATTTTGCCTAGTGTTAGGGGCCCAGTATTTTTCCTATTGATTTAACCAACCTGCTTTCCTCCTATGTCTATTGTTGGTTCACATTATTAACTGATTTGTATGACATTTGAACTGCGTACAGTTAATGCATTTTAAAGGAATCCAAGAGTAATTGTGGTACCACATAGAAACTGTATATATTTGCCATTGTAGAATAACTTGAGCACAAAGTATGTTATTGTGATTGTGTATATAACCTTGAACCTTATTTATATAAAGACTGTGTTATCACTAACATAGTGTGTGGACATTCCGTTGTGGGTGCTTGGGGACTACACTGTACTTAAGAACCAACCTGCATCACCTCCTGAGATCTAGGCCTTGATTGCTCGCCCATGTTTTACCAAATAGAGAATCTTTGCTGCGGTCCTCTGTGCCTCTCCTCTGCAATATAGATAGCAGGAGTACAGACACCGCCTCCTGTCTTTACACTGGTGGCAACGGTGGGATGCTAATGGTTTTAAGAATCAGTGTGTAACCTTGCCACTTACAAATTATCCATACTTTGTTAAACTGAGGTTTAGTTGCGTACAAGATAACTACATTACAAGCAATGGAGTCTATTGCAAATGGTAAATTGACTAGGGTGAGCTTAGAGGCTCTCCAGAGTGCTTGTGAAGCCAGGGAGTTAGACTTTGAGGATATGTCTAGGGCTGAGCTGATAGCTGCCCTGGTGGACTACCAGACTGATTGTGAAGCTCTTGAAGAGGGGGGAAGCAACCAATGAGGACTCTGCCCCTGGGGTTGTTATTGAATCTGATTCTGGGAACGCCACTACTCCTGCTGCCTCTGTTGCGACCTCCAGCAATGTTTCTTCAGGGAATTCCTTGGAACTGGAATTATTATGGATGAAATTGACCTTTGAATATAGCAAGTTGGAAACTGAAGCTGAACTTAAGAAAGAGGAGTTGTCACAGCAATTGATACTCAAAGGTAAGGACCTGGAACTCAAAAGCAAGGACACTGAATGTCAGAAAATCCAGCTAGAGAAAGCTAGAGTGGAGACTTCAGCTAAACCAGTCGAGAGTGTCAGGTTCCCAGCTACCAAGTTTATGAAAGATTTGGTTGGTGTGTATGATATGATATGATATGATATGGCATTTGTAACGCGCCTATAGACAAGTGTTTCAAGGCGCGACGAGGCAGGGAGTGGGGAATAAGGGGAAGACAGACAACGATCCTACTAGGCCAGGTGTCATTCAGATCGCGCAAGTGCAGGGGTAGGGGGAAGGGAAAAAGTGCAAGGGGAAGGGGAATGGGGAAGTGCAGTACAAGGTAAGTAGAATAAAATAAATAAATGGGGCCAGCTGGTGGTAAGTGCAGGCAAGTGCTGGGAAGGGGGGGCTTGCTGGGAAGGGGGGGCTTACAGGGATACAGAGACAGTCCCGCAGTGCAGGGGTTGCCAGGGAGGCAGTGCAAGTGGAGAGTGGCTGGGCCCAGGACTGAGGTCGGTGAGAGTGGCCCAGTTGCAGATTCAGTGCAGTTTCAGTGAAGAATTTAGCAGGGGAGAGGGAGAGAGAAAGCAGAAGCAAAGAGGAAGGTTTTGAGGTGCTTCCGGAACCGGAGATGGTTCTCCTCAAGTCTCAGGGAGGCAGGAAGGCTGTTCCAGAGGGAGGCCCCTGCCGCGGAGAGAGATCTACCCCCAGCTCGTTGCTTTGTGAAGCGGCTGACCCTGAGGGAGTTGGAGACGGATGAGCGAAGGGCTCGGGAAGGAAGATATTTAGGAATAGAGAGTTGAAGGTATTTCGGCCCCAGGCTCCAGAAGGCATTGTGGACAATGCAGAGGGTTTTGAACTTAATCCTCACAGACACTGGGAGCCAGTGTAGAGATTTCAGTCCTGGAGAGATACAGTCCCTGGGCTTGAGGCCAAGGACAAGTCTCGCAGTTCTGTTCTGGATGAGTTGCAGAGGGCGGAGAGTGGAGGCAGGCAGATTAGGATAGAGGCTGTTACAGTAGTCCAGCTTCGAGAGAACCAGGGATCTGGAGACAGTGAGCTTCTGGGGGAAGGAGAGGAAGGGAAGAATACCTCTGAGGAGGTGCAGCTGGTAGTGTGACTTCTTAGAGACGTCCGATATATGAGGAGAGAAGGAGAGAGTAGAGTCGAAGATGACCACAAGGTTTTTTGCCTTGCAGGTAGGAGCAGGGAGAGGGCCAAGAGAGGCTGGCCAGAGAGCTGCAGGGAAGGAGGGAGTGGGACAGCCGATGAGTAGAATCTCAGTTTTACTGGCATTAAGGCAGAGGACATTGGCGGCACACCATTCCTGGATAGCAGACAGACAGTCAGAGATGAGGGAAGGAGAGGAGGAGGCCGAGGGTAGCCTGAAAATGAGCTGGGTATCGTCTGCATAGCACTGAAAGTTGGGCAGAGAGCGGCGATGCGGTGGGCAAGGAGTGCCAGATACTGGTTGAACAGCCAGGGAGAGAGATTAGATCCCTGGGGGACACCACAGGTGGAGAAAAAGATGTCAGAGAGGAAGGACCCCAGTTGGACCTGGGAGGGTCGATTGGAAAGGAAAGAGGTCAGCCACGCCAGAGCCTGACCAGTGATACCCAGGTTGACACGGAGACGGTTGAGCAGGATGGCATGGTTGACAGTGTCAAAGGCAGAAGAGAGATCGAGCAGAATGAGAACACACGGAGTGTTGGAGTCGAGGTTCAGGAGCAGGTCCTCGTGGATGTTCAGGAGAGCAGTTTCCGTGTTTCTGGCAGCTCTGAAGCCAGATTGATGTTCATGAAGACTACCAACAGATTCAGCATGGAGGTTAAGCTGGGATATGGCCAGTTTCTCCAGGAGCTTGCCCAGAAAGGGAGTGATGGAGATTGGGTGATAGTTAGCCGGGCAGGAGGGGTCGGAAGAGGGTTTCTTAAGAAGAGGGTGCACAAGGGAGTGCTTAAGGGGGGATGGGAAGACTCCAGAGGCGAAGGAGTGGTTGCAAAAGTCAGCCAGGGCAGGAGCCAGGGAGTCGATGTGGTCCTTGATAGTTTTGGAGGAACAGGGGTGAACCTGTTTAGACGAGACTTTCATAGATCGGACTTGTCTGGAAACCTCGTCAGCAGAAAAAAGGGGAGAGGCAGAGAATGAGGGAGGAGGGATGGCTGCAGAAGGGCCAGAGGAAGAGCTGGGAAGAGAGGGAGGGAGGTGATAGGAGGAGAGTGAAGACAGGATGTCCTGAGTTTTAGAGATGAAGTGAGAGGTCAGTGCGGTGCAGAGGGCCTGGGAGGGAACAGGAGAGGTAGAGACTGCAGCAGGGTTGGCAAGCTCATTGCAGATTTTAAAGAGTTCGGCCGAGTTGTTAGATGCCGCAGAGATGCGGGCTTGGATAAGGGCTCTCTTCTTGGTGAGAACGGAGAGACGGTATTGCCTTTGGAGCAGGCGGCAGGCCAGTTTGTCAGAGGATGAACATGAAGCCCGCCATTTCCTCTCTGCCAGGCTGCACTTGCGTTTTAGGGTGACGAGATCCGAGTCATACCAGGAGTTACATTTGGCTTTGGGCTTCAGGTGGATTCTCATGACGGGGACAAGGATATCAAGAGTATCAGATATAGCAGAGTGGAGCATGGAGAGGGCTGTGTCAGGGTGGGAGTCAGCCAAAGGGGGAGGGGCGGGCGAGAAGGTGGCAGTGAAAGCCTCAACTGACACGCGCTTCATGGGTCGGATGACGGAGAAGGTGGGTGGCAGTGATGAGGGTGGCTTTGCCTGTGGGGTAGGGAGGGTGAGGTGGGAGGATAGGAGAAAGTGATCACTCTATGGGGAGGGTTCTGATCTCTGTAGGGGAGGACTGGTCCAAGAGACCCCCCTCGCCTACGCTTTCTCCCCAGGTGAGGACTATGGGTCCTTTGGGCGTCCCCTCATGCCACCCGGGCCCAGGTGGTGGAGGGTTCACCCACTGGAGACATTGCCCGCACGTATTAATTGCCCACACGTATTAAAATTTAGCTAGGCCTAGAAACCATTTTGTCTGGTAAAGATGGTGTGAGCTCAGCGCACTGTAGCGCGGCCCCCACCCTTGGAGGGTTTCAGTCATCCTTGTTGCCGCAGCACCCTGGCAGATCCGCTGCGAGCACGTTCCCACGAACAAGACGGACATGAGCTAGTATAATACATTAACATTGTAACAGTTCACCTCCCGCAGTGTATCATCGCTCCCAGCATGACCCGGCCAGCAGGCCTAGGCAAATGAAAAGAACAGTAAAATGGTCGTTAGATGACAGACAATCTTTGTATATTAATGTTGAGACTACTTGCAAAGGATGCTTTTCTTCCATAAAATCCCTTATATTACAAAAGCCTGTAAGATGTAGAATTACAAGAGATCATGCCCCCATGATATAAGCGATGGTGAGCATATACCATTGCAGTTGGATACTAATAATAACGGCACGCACCAGGAATCTGTTTGTTACGTGTATGACTGGAAAACGTACACCCCATGGGCTCGTGCCATAACTGAACTAACGCTGCTAGAGGACACAAGAAAACGAATGTAAAGCATACAAAGGGCCCATGTGAAGAATGCATGAGAAGGTGCATGTCTAGGCCCCACATGCGCCACCACCATCACGAACAAGTGGCGGGTTACTTTCTATGTTCTCCACCAACCCTAACTCTACCTCACTTACTGCAAATATATATATGCATATAACTAAATACTGCACGTGTTAAAACATAATGTATGAATAAGGTACTCAGACTGGGTATAATCAAGACACATCCAGCAAAGTTTAAATACATGTTTTGTAATGTTTTAAATAAGTATTATAGAGTGTTCAAATGTTTGTGATGTCTTTACCTAAATCGGCAACACACGAGGGAGATACCTTTGTGAAATACGCGCAAGGCCATTCCCCCTCCCACCCCGCGAGGGCTGCCAAGGCATGAGAGCAGAGACCGCGCCGTGCTGCTTTACCTCCCCCAACCAGACTGGAGCCGCTTCAAAGACTTGTAACCCCCTCTGTAGCACCCAAGGCCGCCACCCGCCACCTGCATTATTTACAGCGCAGCAGTAAACCTCTGCCTGAACACACGCGCCCCCTCGTAAACCTCGCAACCCACCGGACCATCCTAGACTTATGGCCCTGTGCAATCAGGACACCCAACACTTTGACAACACACAGCGAAACATACATTACAACTTCTAACAAGGCAGTAAGACATGTACCGCCCGTCCCAGGCCCTGAAGCTTAGCCCCTCGACCTATGGCCCAGGTCAACAGGACACTGGTAACCATGTCCTGACGTATTACCTCCAGACCCCTTACAAGGTACATTCCTCCTGTGTTGCATTAACCTGTAGTATAACCTATTGGAAGATTTACTAAAGAAGATAATACTGAAACGAGTGAATGACTGCGGTGTGCATGGCCTAGGGCAAATAAGTCAGGAAAGGACATTCATCTCTGACATTGGCCGCGATGGCACGACAACACCAGCCGGATGAACTCCGCCACCCTGCCAGGCCCAGCCCAACCCACGAGGCTGACCAGTGACGTCTTCCAGCCAAAGCCAACCACATCACAGCAGCACCTATAGTTAGTCGTCGCCACCCAATCCCCTTGAACTTGTGCCCCCTATAGTATGTAGGTTCTTATGACGTTTTTTGTAAATATATACGCCTGTCTTTGCTATTGTCAGACAGAGCGCTCTCGGAGTTTGCAGAGTTCTTTGCATGCCCTATTCTGATTGATAAACTCCCATTTACGCTCACCCGCACTCTGTCTTGGCCTTATTCCCATCTTGGGAGAGTCCTTCATTGTCTCTCATTGCGGGGAGGATCGTGCTGTGTGGGGACGCTTGCCTTCATCTCCTCCAATGGATTGAAGTGTTTGAAATGGCTTGTGCAATCCATGATGTTGATGAGGGAGATTGGGCTAAGTGTTTGATAATCAGAGTGCCTCAGACTGGATATGACTATTCTGAAACTGAGTGTGGAAGAAAGGGGTCAGTATGAGTGCATGAAGTCTGCATTGAATTGCCAATACCTTAAAAGGTTCAGGGAATTTAAGAAAAGAGAGAATGTGTCTTGGATTCACTAGGTGAGTGCTGCACATTTGAACATGATGGGGTAGATTGATGGATACAAGGTGAAAACTTTTGTTGAATTGTCCCACCTTTTGTTTTTTGAGCATTTTTCTGAAGCCTGTTCACCAGAGCTGCGTCAGTATGTTGCTGACCAGAACATTTTAGATCCCTCTAAGCTGGCCAGGCTGGCTGACAAGTGGGTCTTTCAGCAGGTGTCCCCTAAGGACTCCAGTGGGAAGGACAAGGACAAAGAAAAGGCGACCTCTCAGAAGACTGAGGAGTCCCAGAAGCAATCACAGTCGAGTAAACCAAAACCTTCCTCTCCTAAGACCCAAAGATCTAGTGGGGATAAGTCCTATGCGGGTGGGAGTAAGAGTAGTGGTCCACCTGCTGCAAAGCAGGCTCCCAGTCGTTCCAATACCGTACCCCGCATTCCTGGCACTTGTTGGGACTGTGGGGCTCTGGATCACAAAAAGGGTGACCCGAAGTATAAAGGTAAGGCACTTGGAGTCCAGGCTGTCAGCCTGACCTACCCTTACCCCATGCCTGAGGTGGACGCCAGTGTCCTCCCCTCCTCTACAGCAATCACATTCGGTGCTCCTGTAGAGATTTCCCTAGTGTCCCTTGGGGCCTGTGACCAGTACGCAGAAGTACTAGCTACTATTCCACAGAACACCCGTAGGTTTTTTAGAAGTGTCCTCTTGAATGGCCAGCCTTCTACTGGCTTGAGAGACCATGGGGCGAGCATGAATTTGTTGGACAGGACCCTGCTCAAGCCAGAGGACTATGTAGGTGCTCCTCTGAGAACCAGCAGGTTAGCTGGTGGGCCTCCCAAATTATCTCCTGTAGCCTTAGTCACACTCACTATTGGAGACAAGACATCAAAGCTTCCAGTCCTGGTTCAGGACAATGTCCCTGCTAACATTTTATTAGGCAATGATTTAGTAGAGTTGGGGTTGATCTCTGAGGATCTCCCCATGACTGCTGCTGCAGTCACTAGGTCACAGGTGACACTGGGTCTGACCGAGAGTCAGGAACCCAAGCCAAAGGCGAGGCCTAAGGCATGAAGGAAGAACAAGAAGGTCACCTCTGTGCAAGGGGCTCCTTCTCCCCCTGCTGCTCCTGCAGCACCGATTGAGATACATGCTCTGGGCGGGCTGGGTCCAGTGGTAAACCCAAACTCAAATCCTGAGGGAGAAGAGGCAGAAGACCCTCCTGCGGGAGAGTTGCTTAACCCAGGGGACCAACCCGACCTTCAATGCCTGTGGCTGAAGGGGGACTCTCCCGGGTGGACCTCTGTAAGGGTTAGAGAGAGTGGCACTCTCTCGAGGGTCTGAGGAAACAGGTCCTATCCCAGGCACAAGGAGAAGTGCCTAGGACATTCTGGATATTTTGGGAGGGTGAGCTCCTTGTTAGTGAGCCCACTAAGCCTGAACCTGGTGCCCTCAAGAAGTTGGTGGTACCCCAGGTTTACAGGCCCTTCCTATTGCAGTTGGCGCATGAGGTGCCCTTAGCTGGTCATCTTGGTACCAAAAAGACAAAGCAAAGGCTCTCTGCCCATTTCTACTGGCCGCGGATGGGAGTATAAGTGGCGTTCCACTGCAGGACCTGCCCAACTTGTCAGTTGTCTGGCAAGACTGGAGGCAGTGTAATTGCCCAACTGCAGCCATTGCCAGTGCTTGACACACCATTTGAGAGGGTGGGCATTGACATTATCAGTCCCCTTGACCCTCCCAATTCAGGTGGACATCGGTTCATCATGGTCTCGGTAGATCATGTCACCAGGTACCCTGAGGCTATACCCCTTCGGACTATTACTGCCAAGGTGGTTGCCCGGGCTCTCCTGGCCATTTTTACCCGAGTTGGATTCCCTAAGGAGGTTGTCTCTGACAGAGGATCCAACTTCATGTCGAGTTACATGAAAACCATGTGGAAAGTGTGTGGGGTAACCTACAAGTTCTCCACCTCTTACCACCCCCCAAACCAATGGTCTGGTTGAGAGATTTAACCAAACTCTCAAGGGTATGCTAGGTGCTTTGGAAGAGCCCCTAAGGAGGAAATGGAATCTCCTTCTGCCATGCCTGCTGTTCGCTTACAGAGAGGTACCTCAAGAGGGTGTTGGTTTCAGCCCCTTTGAGTTACTCTTTGGACATCCCGTGAGGGGGCCCCTTGCCTTGATCAGAGAAGATTTGGAACCCACCCCTCCAGGTCCTGCCAAGTAAGTGGGGGACTATGTGTTAGGCCTCAGACGGAGGATGACACAAATGATGGGTCAGGCGACAGCGAATCTCAAGGCCAGCCAGGAATTGAACAAATACTTGCATGATCTTAAAGCCTCGCAAGTGTATTGGACTCCTTCCCGATTTGCTGCATAGTAACCCTCAGGATGGCTCAGTGGAAGGAGTGCATCTTTCTCCAGATCTTATCCCAGAACAGCAGAGGGCCTGCAGTCCTTTGCTCCAGCAGTATGCGCCTCTGTTCCTGCTGACACCAGGCCCATGGTGCAGGCACATAATTGACACTGGTGACAGCGTACCTGTTAAAAGCAGATGCTACAGGATGTCTGACTGCATCACCTCCTGAGAGCTAGGTCTTGATTACTCCCCCCCCGTTTTACCAAATAGAGAATCTTGGCTGGTGTCCTCTGTGCCTCTCCTCTGCCATATAGAGAGCAGGAGTACAGACACCCCCTTCAGTCTTTACAGGGTGTGTGTGAAGTCCTGCGGTCTGATAATGGCACACATTTTGTAAACAAGTTGTCTGAACAGATAATTCTTCTATTAGGCATAAAACACAAGTTTCCTCAGCTTATCACCCGCAAGCAAATGGTGTCTGCAAGAGGCTAAACAGACTTCTCAAAGAACGGATAGCTAAAATAAAAATTACTCTGAAGAAGGGATGGCTACATTGCCTAGCCATTCCTTTATTTGTCCTCAGAAACCAGCCTGGTTCAGATCACCACCTAACTCCTCATGAGTTGGTGACTGGACGCCGCATGAGAGTACCCCTTGCTCCCCCCACTCAAGTAAAAACTGATGCACATAGTGTAGCGAAAACATTAGGTGATGAGATGCTTGATTATTTAACAAGTATGACTGCTAGCTTTTCTTTTATTTCTCAACAGATCAACAGTCAGAGTGAAGAGTCAAAAAGGATTTGAGGAAGACAACCAACCAACTATTGTTATTGAGTCACTCAAACAGCCTAGTTTGCATCCAAGGGATGAAGTGCTCATAAAGAGCTTTGTTAAAACTTGAAACAAGCCCCGTTTTGAGGGACCGTACCTAGTAGAGGGGGTCACTCGCACTGCAGTAAGAATCCAAGGAAGAAGTGCCTGGCTGCTCTTGAACAATGCTCTATAAAGGACCCCAAACCCTCCGGCACTCGTTGACAGTGAAGATAGAGAAGAAGTTATGCACATGCTGACCAGATCGGCTACCAAGGACAAGGATAAAGAATCAAAAGATTAAAAACACTCTGGAACAAATTGACATTTCCTAAGTTTAATAGGAGATAAATGGACTTGCTGCAGTTCCACAAACTGTTTCAGTAAACTAAAGACTATACATTGAAGACACAATACAAAGATTGTACATTACAACTTAATGTTGCCTGATACGTTCCACACATTTCTGCATGCTGTTTGGTATACATACTTCAAACCTATACAGGTTTAGTGCGACAAAATTGGATGTTGTATTTTTGGAAAATCCTAAAAACAGTCTTATCATTTGCAGATGTATTATAGCCATTATAATTCAGTTTCTGTTATTAAAAAAAGTGCAAATTTGAAAAGTGACTGAAAGGTGAGCAAAGTAAATTAAAATGTGAATTTTCCATTATATAAAACACACACTTTTAACGAGAAGACAAGCTACTCCAAAAGAGATAATGTGGCATTTGAATACTATGGTAATACTTCTTACAACTATGTTTTGCTTTATGTGTTGTCTTTATTTTCGTATGCTCTTTACAGTTCGTGAGATATTGTTTTATAATTCAAGTTTTAATACCAGACAATGAGACATCTCTTTCTATCCCTGATAAAGGTACAAGTGATATTTTTTCTGATATTTCTGAATAAATTGCCTGATCTAAAAGAGATGTTGGGGAAGATAATGAAGGTATGAATTCATATCTTGATAATTCGGCCCATTTAAAGAATAACATGTGCTATCAACACATGAGAGAGGTGGGGGGAGAATGTCATATGAAAGCTGCTACGTATGTTCTCTCATCCCTTATGCCACGAACGCAGCCAGAACATTAATTGCAAGAGAACTACCCATACATGATTCAAAGTGTTTCAGCCATCTAGCAGCGTACACAACAGGATGACAATTTGAAGGAAGATAGGCAACCCTACATTGGCGATCGAAGAATACATTTCCATATGAAAATGCTTACATAAAAACGCAGAAGATGGAAAAAGACATACGTTGGGCAAGCAGAATGCTTGTGTATTCATTCATGACTGGAGAACAAATAAGAATTGTTGAACAAAAAAGGTTATTTTGCAGACACATGGGAAACACCAGGATTGCCAGGATGCTGGGAGAGACCTCAGCTATTGTTGTATGGACAAGTTGCCACCAGTACAGGATGGGAAGAATGAATGTTAGCATGCAGTGCACATTTAGTGATGACAGCACCATTACAAATACTGCAAACAGTGAATGATGAATGCCTAAAGTCATGGGCCAAGTATTCGAAATTACTAACATGGGTTGAATATGAAGCAGGACCAGTATCCATACTACCAATGAAAAATGCAACACTGTGTTTTAGAAACAAAGTCCTGATCCCAGTTGGAAAAAATAAAGGATGCAATCAAATAATTGATGTACCATGAATGAATGGAGGAACTGCTGTGCTGATGGCTCATTATAGGGCTTGTGAATCTAGAGCCTAAATGAAGTTGCCTAAAAATTGGGGCGGAACATGTTCTTTGGTGAACATACATAGTCCTGCATTGGTGATTCCCCAAAGTGATCTCCATATTGACAGCCTCCCGAAAATGGATTCACACCGCAGAAGGAAAAGATTGCTTAGCCTCATTCGACGAAAGAGGAAGAACTATTTTTCAGCAAAATCAATAGAAGCCTATCAGGATACTCCAGCTGAGCATACATTGTTCAGCAGAACAGCAGTGATATTTACAGCTATATTCATGCCAGGAATTCAGACTGCAGTAAATGCCAAGTAGTTACAGATCACTAGTTGGGAGCTGTTACAAACGATCAACACTACAATAAAAGGCTTCCATGCAATCCGAGAAGAACTGAGGGCCATCAGACTCATGACCCTCCAGAACAAGTATGTACTGGACTTAATTACAGCAATGGAAGGAGGCGTGTGCGCCAAGATTAGGCCTTCTTGCTGTACATTCACACCTGCCCATGATGGAGAAAATGGAACCCTGACAGAAGCAATAACTATGCTGTCAATCCTGCATACGAAGATGGTCGATGAAGTAAATGAGACCGAGGATAAAGATTGTTTTTGTCCCTTTTCTTATGGGTTCCAACTTGGTTAGCGACTGCCTTCAAACTACTTGGACCAATACTAGTGTTAGTGTTGCTGGGATTCTGTCTTATAAGAATATTCATAGGAGAGTGCAAAGAAAGCAATTTGAATGAAGATAATAATCAATGTGAATACTGTGACTGACACACACACACAGACCGAAAACACCACCTGTTAGCACCTGAAAGGAAGTTCCCTGGCACCCCCAGAAACAAAGTTTTATTACCCCAAGGATCATAAGAACTATGTGGGATGTTGGGTATTCTGTCAACCAACTGGGAAGTTTTGCCATATGACCTGGAGTGCGGAGGTGGTCGAGGACTCGGCCAGAGGGGGGAATGTAGAGGAGCAGATATGCACATCACTGACAGGCCCCACCCCCTCACCTCCAACCTATTGGATGAAGAACAGGAAGACACTGTGTATGACAACAGGTATTATTCCAATACTGCATCGAGTGCATGAGAGATGTTACGTACTCAGACAACCATACCAAATGTACCCCCGAACTGAACTGGTAGCAGGCGATTTGCAGACACCACTGAATATCGAAGAGCTGTAAAAAGAACCTGACAGGTGTAGAGTGACGTCATAAGAAGAAGATACAATGCTTCACTGAAATCATATAAGGAATAATTAGAAAATTAAGATATAACTAAAGAAGCATAGTAACATACATACAAGTGAGCAGAAACCATGTATACAAACAAGATGACTAACCTGATGAGTAGTGAATGTATATACACAGAAACGCAAGGTAGATGAGTTACATAGACGCTTACTGCAGTAGAAAATATAACACAGGTAAAGTGGCCATGTTGAAAAGATGGATGTCGGCTCCCAATTATAGTAAGTGAAAGACTCGAAGGCGAGAGACCAGGGCTGCAGAACTGACATAGGCTAGAAATACAAATTTGTGCATGAACAAAGAATAGCTGTTGGCCAGAGATCGAGGGTGCCACAGCAAGAAGCTACTGGAGGGTACAAGGGCAGTCAACGAAGATAAGCAATGTACACACACCATATTTCTCTCAGATTAAGCAAACGAGTGAACATTTGCTAATGCCAAGTATTGATAAATAAAGATGCAGAAAAGCATATGTGAGACAGAAACAACCAAGTATTCAGGGGCCGTAGAGGGTAATGACACCTGACATAATTGAATCAAATAGCACTAAATAAAAGGGAAAATTAACAAAATCGTGGTCTCTTCACACGTGGTGCAAGACCAGACAACAAGGTTTATTCATGAAGCCTTGGATAAAGATAACGGTGCACCTCAACTCCCCTTAAAGTTCCTTAGAAGAGAACATCCAGCAAGGTCAAGTACTAAGGAGAAGCCTTGGCTGATGAGAGATGGTAGACTAATTGAAACTAAGTGGGCAAGTGGGCAGTAGTCTGACGTTGTTCTCTGCACCTGGGTTTTGCTTTGCTTACGTGCTGTTAACAAGCCGAGTGTCCAAGGTTGGGCGTGAATGTAAAACAATCAAAGGGTCTATTCAATGGCGAGCATACATTGTGGCAGAAGCCAATCCGCTGCTGTTATGCTTCTATAATCTGGATTATACATAGTTAGAGGGAAGTTCAAGGCATGTCTACCAGACCAGAAGCAGCCAATAACACTTAGAGAACCTAGAAGTACATATGTTCCCCTAACCAAACCCTCCACCCGATATGTGTAATTATTTGCTACATAGGATGACGTCATAGCTGATGCACATTAAGGTATAAAGCCTTTGTGTACCTGAAATGTAACTGAGAGTGTGTGGACTACAACTTGTTGTTCGTCAGGTTTCTCTACTTTATCGAACTGATAATAAATTAGTATTTTGCCATATTCTTTGAGTCTGTCCAGTTATTTGTGTCCAAGATTATTTGTTATGGTAATTCAATTCATGCACATAGAAACACCCAAAAAGTGCTACTGCACAATTGGAGGTACTGAAGATAGCAATTTGACACCAAACCTGTCAGGAAGAAGTCCTGTTCACTCAAAGAATGTCCCTATGATCCTTGTCAAAATAAAAGTGGAGTCAAACTTTCCCCAGCAAGATCTAACTGCACGAACTTCCAAGCACAGACAACAGTAAAATTGCAGATGAACAAGTTTGCGGTGGGTATCTGTACAGTTATTGACGAATATGCGCAAGATAATCCATGTAGGCGGCCTCCACAGTCAAGACCATTAAACAGTTCCCTATATAAACCAATGTATGTTTCGCAGATCTCGAGAGATGACAGTCGCAAACCCAATTTGCAATCAGCTGGAGGCAACTTTGCCACAGAAAGATGTCGGGTCTATATGGTCAATGTCCAGAAGTTGGCTAGGGGGCAATCTGAAGATAATTAATCTCTTATCAACAAGGTAATTCATTGGATTAGGAATATAAGAGGTTGCATGACAGTAATTAGAGAAAACACAAAGAACAAAACATTTGAAACAGATAATAACAAGCACCCCATGGATTGATGTTGAAGAGTGGTGGGAGTGTTTCTATAGTGGAAATGATTTTAAACAAATGTTTGGTTTAGTACATTTTGTAACTGACATTTTCCCTGAGATAAAGCAATTTTAGGGTTAACAAAAGGACTATGTACCAATTCCTGACAGACTATGAAATGTTGTGATGTAAATTTATTATGTGGGTTTTTCTTTTTCTTTTTATCTTTCTTTTTTTTTAATTTTCTGCATTTGCATATCGCTTATCTTCACAAGTTGAATTGTATTTGGTAAAAGTTTACTGCAAACTATATACCAATAAAAACAAATTTAAAAAACAAACAAAAAGAACATATTCTTGCATGCAGCAGCAAACAAACTTTCCCAAGACGCCTTGACTATACAGAGCTAACATTAAGGAATTAATCCTTGGCAAATGGGCTTTTACCCATAGGAGCACGTACCCACACACCTAGTTCTACTAACGTCACTTTGTGGTTGTCCCCTCCAGAAAGCTTTATCGAAGGGAGACTCTTGGTGCAAATCTGTGACTAACAGACAAGTGTCCTAGCTAAGTCTGGCTTGGAAGAAGTTGGTTGACTTAGCCAGCAGCAAGATCATTCATTAGGTATAGTCCCCAGAGTTGCAGGCCTAGCGAAACACATGATAGGTCCTGATTGGAGGAATTTTATTTCAGGGTTTAATCTGATATGTCTTCAGGAGCCATGGGCCCCGGAGCAAATTGATCTATAAGGATATACAACTTATTTTTTTTTTTGGTCAAAATCTTTTTATTGAAACATCAGTGTACATTGAGATCTTAACAATATAAACAGTGGCAACGTTGTTTGATTGCAGATCAACAGTTTCATCAACATTCGTCAGCTTAATAAACCTCAGCAATTGTCGCTGTGACCACTTGATTTAACATTAGATTGACATTTAATTTTAACAACTATATTTCCGTTAGTGATAACGCAATTACTCCTGGGGATGTATTATTGCAGTTGTATGCTTAAGAAAGAAAAGGAGAAGAGGGAAAAAAAAAAGGAAAACTTTCACCAGCGCCCTCTATTGTCCGGGCATTGCCCTTAGTGCCCAGTATCTATCCTCCTCCCATTCTGATTCTAGTTCGATAGGGTCCTTTCTTCACTCCAAACTCTTCGGGGCTGAAGGAGACATTTGATCAGTCTTGGTTGGACGAACATGTATTCCTTTTCTTCCACCTAGTCTAAAAATGGGCCCCAAATTTGTCGGAATTTGTCTGCTCGGTTCACTATTGCGACTGTCAGTTTCTCCATTCTTAGGAGTTCCCAGACCCTGACCCACCAATGTGCAATGTGGGAGCCCTAAGGTTCTTTCCAGAATCGCGCCCGCATAAGGCGGGCCGCCATCAGTAGTTGAGTGATTAGCTGTGCTCTGGGACCAGATTGTGGATACGATCCATCCTCAGGGGAATCGCCCAACACCATCACTAACGGGTCCATGGGAAGGAGAAAGCCACAAATGTCCTTAATTTTGGACCGAATCTCCAACCAGAAGGACTGAATAATCGGGCAGTGCCACCACATGTGTCCCAAGTCTCCTTTAGCCCCACACCCATGCCAGCAAGTATCAGGGTAATCTACATTGATAGCATGCAACCTCTGCAGGGTGAAATACCATCTATAACATATTTTAATTGCACATTCCCTCACTGTTGTGCATCTAGAAGATTTGTGTGCTCTGGCCCAGATTCTTTGCCATGATTCAGGAGCAATCTCCCTCCCCAGCTCCCTCTCCCACACTTCCATGTAAGGCGGTTTTTCTTCCTCTGGGGCTATTTCTATGAGTCAGCAGCATGTTGCTACTTTGTGGGTCCGTAGTCCTTCCGCAGCAGTTAGTTCTAAGCCTATAGGAGGCCTGATAGCGGCTTTTTGGTGACCCAGTGCCTAAATTGTATGTATTTAAACCTTTCTGTTTCTGAAAGATTAAATTTCTCCTTACATTGAATAAAGGTTAAGGGAGTACTGTCGGCATACATCTCCTGCAGCCTCAAGGTCTTTGTTCCTGACCAGTTATAGAAAGATCTGGGATGGAGCCTGGGAGTGAAGACAGGGTTCTGGGTAATCGGGGTCATGGGGCCCAGACCCAGGGTCAACCCCCTAGGGTGATCTGCCTATCCCAGCATCTGAGCGAGGAGCTCGTAGTTGGGAGAAGTGGAGATTGAGAGGCCCATATTTCCCGCGGCAAGAAAGGGAGGTGAGAGAGGGGGGCCCCGGCGAATAACCGCTCAATGTCCTACCATTTGGGGGGGTCCTCCTGGCTAGCCCAACCAGGATAGGGGCGATTTGAGATGCACGATAGTACCTTACAATAGAGGGGAGCCCTAAGCCTCCAAGCTGCCTATTTCTGATAAGTATTGTGCGCTGAATTCTGGGTGTTTTGCGCTGCCAGATAAATTGGCATATCTTTTTCTGCAAGTCTTGTAGATCTCGCTCTGGGATATGGATTGGGAGCGCCTGGAACGCATAGAGGAGTCGGGGTAGCAGGGTCATTTTAACAGCTGTCATTCGCCCCAGCCATGAGATCTCCTGGGGAGCCCATTTTAATAGAGACTCCTTAGCTCCTTTTAGTAGCGGGGGAATATTGGCCTTCACCAACCCAGAGTAGTCCGGAGTCAAATATACCCCCAGATATGTTATTTTGGAGGTTACCCACCTGAGGGAATATTTATTCTGTAAGGCATTTAATTCCTCAGGTGTTTTGGATAAATTCAACCCCTTTGATTTGGCCGTGTTAATTGAGAAACTCGAAATCTGCGCAAATCTGTCAAGCAGGGCCATGAGCGGGGGGATCAAGACCTGAGCCTCTCTCAGAAAGCAGAGCACATCATCTACATATAAAGCGACTTTATGATTCTGATCTTTTACTTCAAACCCCTGGATTTCGGGATGTGAGCGGATATGTTGGGCTAGCGGTTCCATTGCTAGATCAAAGACCAGGGGTGATAGGGGACACCCCTGCCTGGTCCCTCTGCCAAGAAGTATCTGTGGAGTCCAATGGGCATTGGCTCGAATTTGGGTGGAGGGGATCTGGAAGTTGGCCAGGATCAGCTTGGAGAAATGCGAGCCAAAACCAAAGCCCTTCAGGACTGAGTGTAGGTAGTCCCATGACATGCTATCGAAGGCCCGATGGGCGTCTAATGATAACAGGGAAAGAGGGCCTGATATGGATGGGGCCTGGGCTATTAGGTCAATTGCTCTACGAATGTTATTATGGGTCGATCGGCCCTGGATGAAGCCCGTCTGGTCTCGGTCTATTAGTATAGGTAATACCTCCCCCAGGCGACGCGCTATGATTTTGCTGAACAACTTGGTGTCTGTATTAACCAGAGCTATGGGCCTATAGGAAGCACAGTCTGCCAGATCTTTTCCAGGTTTTAGAATTAGGGTGGTATATGATTCGGCCATAGATCGTGTAACTGATCCCGATTCCCATAGAGTATTAAATAGTTTAGTTAGATGTGGTGTGAGTTCTTTAGCGAAGGTTTTATAGAATTTGTTTGTGAAACCGTCTGGACCCGGGGCCTTCCCAATGGAGAAAGATTTGATAGCAAATTCTACTTCTTCCCCCGATATTGGAGCTTCTAGGATTTCTCTAAGGGATTGGGGTAACTGTGGGAGCCCCGCTTTGTCTATAAACTCTTTAGTACGCTATGGGTTTCCAGCATGCGGGGTCGCATGTTCCTTGAAAAATTCTTCTATGATGTGACATTTGCCCTCCTCCGAGTATGTGCCTTTGCCTGTCTTGTCTCTCAGGAAGTCTATTCTATTTTGCTTGGTCTGCTTTCCTATTTTGGCCGCTAGTAGTCTGTTCGCTTTATTTCCTTTTGAGTAGAAAAATTGTTTGGTGCGCATCATGCCATAGGCTGCCTTCCCCACATGATGCGCTTCCAACGCTCTTTTAGCCACCCTCAGGTCTCTTAATATGCGTCGAGAGGGTTTCTTCTTATGTGCCCCTTCAAGTCAGAGAACCTCCCCCTCTTATTGCTCTCGCAACAGTTTCCTAGCTCTCCTGCGTTGTGCTGCCTGTTCTATTAGATGGCCCCTGATTACCGCTTTACCTGCGTCCCATATAGTCCCCCAGCCCAGCTCTCCCGTGTCGTTTTCGCTATAATATAACTCCATAGTTTCTCTAATGTGAGCACGGATCATTGGATCATCTAGTAGAAAGGAGGGTTTCGTAGAGGGGGTTATTCGGGGGGGGAGTAATGGACAGCAGGACCGGGGAGTGATCCGCTAATGCCTCTGGGAGATTTCAACCTCCACTACATTTGGGATCAGCGAGTCGGCTATAAAAAACATATCTAGTCTTGAGAATCCCCCATTTACCGCAGAAAAATATGTATAATTACTTTCGTCCTGATGACTATCTCCACACCTCGATCAGAGAATGGTCTTTCAGCACGGAGGGGAGAGCCTTGAAGTTTTTCCCATCATTTACTGTTGGCGGTAGTGTTTTATCAACCAAGGGGTTGATTACAGCATTAAAATCTCCTCCCAGAATCACCTCCCCTTCGGCGTGGTCGAATAGGGCTTTAGACAACATCATGAAAAACTGACTTTGATTAGTGTTTGGGCCATAGATGGAGACCAAGGTGACTTTGCGGCCATCTAGTGTGGCGTTAACCAGCAAAAACCTCCCCTCCTCATCTCCAAACTCTCCGTTGGGCTTAAAAGAGATCCCGTTACGCACCAAAATGGCAACCCCCCGCTTCTTCAGACCACTCGATGCAAAATATCTAAAGGGGTAAAGCCTGTCATTCAGGCGGAATTCATCTGCCGGGCGTAGGTGGGTCTCTTGGAGAAACAAAAAGGATGCATCTAAGGACTTCAATCTGTGGAGGAGTGCTTTGCGTTTCAAGGGGGAGTTCAGACCCTGCACATTAAGTGAGATGAATTTATAGCTAGGGGTTGCCATGGTTCGGTCGCTCAGGTTTCTGGAGCAATTTGGGCCTCCCGGCCATGCCGGAGTGATACATTTCCTAAAGTAGAATACAGCGAAGCAACCAGAATGAGGGCTGTGGTGAACCAACACATAGTCTCTCTCTGTCAACATCAGAGAAGTGCAACACATAAAAACTAATGAAGGAACTTATAAGAAAGGCATACAATCACAAATAAACGAGTTATTTCCATCAATAGTTGCAAAATTCGTAGTTCCCAGGGTAATTTAACCAAATAAACTTTGCCAGGCACCATCCAAACTAGCGCCTAAGTCAGCTTCTAACAGTGAATTTCCAGTATCCAAAACAGACCTAACTCAGGATTCGGAGGTAACAGGTAAGTGCCGTAAGTAGGCAGAAGCTTAACATAAAGAGATTGGACCCTGTTTGCAGACTTATTTTAGGTCTCAGGTGAAGTCTTCTAAGAAGTCATTCCGGGACAGAAAGGGAAACGTTCGGGGCGAACTATGTTCCCCACTTCATCGACACATCTGCTTCATCGGGTCATGTCCGGGAACCGGCGGTGTCCTCGTGGGGTATCATCTCCCGAATGAATTGAAAAAAGTGAAAATTGGGCCTCTTGCCTTCAACCTGTGCAAATCTCGGCCCAACTTTTCTCTTCTGAGGATGCTGGCGATGGAGCCTCATCGGGGGCATTGGTAGTTTTCCTTAACTCGGAGTCGCCGCTCAAGACCATATTCGGTTGCGGCCTGCGACGGGATCTCCCCCTCCTGGGCTTCGGCGCCGGATGTGAGACCGAGCCATTCTCATTCGGGGACTGTGGGTTGCGGTCCACGCTGTCAGATGTCTCCTCCATCAGGCTTTTCGCTTCTTCCTCCGAGGATATTATGTGGTGTTGATTGCGGTGTTCAAACATCAGCTTACACGGGAACACCCAACGATAACAAATCTTCCGCTCTCTCAGCCAGGCTGTCACTCTGTGCAGACGCCATCTGCGTGCCAAGGTGTATGGAGCTAGATCCTGAAATAGGTGTATCTCAGAGCCCTGAAATCGAATTGAGTCTGAGTCTCTGGCTGCCGCCATGATGTCCCCCTTCTGGCGGTAAAAATGCACCTGGGTGAGCACATCTGGAGGTAAGTTGTTCTTCATTTGAGCTGAAGAGTACACACGGTGGGTTCTGTCCAATTTTAAGTCTTTGTTTAGTGGCAGCTCCAAGAGGGCCCTGAAGAATGTCTCAACCTATTCTGCCAGATCTCAGTCAGGAATTTTCCGGAGCACCCCACGGAGACGTATATTGTTTCGTCTCGACTTGTTTTCCAGGTCCGCTTGTTTTGCCCAAATGTCCTCCAAATGTTCCTCCAGGACCTTTACTCTTCCTGCCAGGGCTTCAGTATCACGGGATTGCACGCAGGTAACATTCTCCAGGTCATTGACTCTGGATTCTAGCCCCCCCGAGGTGAGATGTAAATTCTGCAAGCAACTGGGCTAGACAGTCCTTGTAGGTTTTGATGTCCTTCTTAATTTCCTGGGTAATGTCTTGCTTAAAGGACTTAAACAAGCTTTCCAAATCCTCCCTGGACACAGCCATCTTGGTAAGCAGCTCCGGGGTTGAAGGCGGGACAATTTCAGCTGGGGTAGTGTTCGGAGTGGGTGGTTCTCTAGGCTGTGGCGTTAGATAGGCTTGTATGCTGTGTATTTTCTTTCTGTTCCCCGTTTTGGGCATCCCCCGGCAGTACTGCAGATGTCGCTTGCTTGCTTCGCGTGGTAAACCAAAGTGCCTGTCCAGGTTCTTTTCCGTGTCTATTGTCTTGCGTCCACCGGAGCCGTGTGGATCCGCATAAGTTCACTGGGTGTTTCGGGAAGCAGGTTGGGGCCCCCAATATTCTTGGCTTGATCCCTCGAGGGGGTGCCGCAAGTATGTCGGGGCCGATGAGGTAGGGTAGGCCCTTCTCTGTGGGGTCCTCTAGACAAATCCTCCCAGTGCAGACACGGCATGCGCAGCACCCGTCCCAGAACCGGAAGGCCAGTGAGGTCCCCCCACAGAATGTCCTGAGGCCTAACACATAGTCCCCCACTTGCTTGGCAGGACCTGTAGGGGTGACTTCCAAATATTCTCTGATCAAGGCAAGGGGCCCCCTCACGGGATGTCCAAAGAGTAACTCAAAGGGGCTGAAACCAACACACTCTTGAGGTATCTCTCTGTAAGCGAACCGCAGGCCTGGCAGGAGGAGATCCCATTTCCTCCTTAGGGGCTCTTCCAAAGCGCCTAGCATGCCCTTGAGAGTTTTATTAAATCTCTCAACCAGACCATTGGTCTGGGGCTGCTAAGAGTTAGAGAACTTGTAGTTCTCTAACCTGCACTCTTTCCACATGGTTTTCATGTAACTAGACATGAAGTTGGATCCTCTGTCAGAGACAACCTCCTAAGGGAATCCAACATGGGTGAAAATGCCAAGGAGAGCCCTGGCAACCACCTTGGCAGTTAAAGTCCAAAGGGGTATAGCCTCAGGGTACCTAGTGGCATGATCAACCAAGACCAGGATGAACCGATGTCCACCTGAGGTGGGAGGGTCAAGGGGACCGACAATGTCGATGCCCACCCTCTCAAATGGTGTGCCAACCACTGGCAATGGCTGCAGTGGGGCAATGACACTGCCTCCAGTCTTGCCAGACAACTGACAAGTGGGGCAGGTCCTGCAGTGGGACTCCACTTCTACTTCCATCCGTGGCCAGTAGAAATGGGCAGAGAGCCTCTGCTAGTCTTCTTGGTACCAAGATGACCAACTAAGGGCACGTCATGCGCCAACTGCAGCAGGAAGGGCCTGTAAACCTGGGATACCACCAACCCCTTGAGGGCACCGGGTTCAGGATTAGTGGGCTCACTAACTAGGAGCTCACCCTCCCAATAGATCTGGAATGTCCTAGGCACTTCTCCTTGTGCATGGGACAGGGCCTGTTTCCTCAGACGGACGGTCCCCCTTCAGCACACAGGCATTGAAGGTCGGGGTGGTCCTCTGGGTTGAGCACCTCTCCCGCAGGAGGGTCTTCTGCCTCCTCTCCCTCAGGAGCTGAGTTTGGGTTTTCCACTGGACCCAGCCCGTCCGGAGCATGGATCCCAATGGGTGCTGTAGAAACAGCAGGAAGAGAAGAAGCCCCCCTAGCAGAGGAGGCCTTCTTGTTCTTCCGGCTTCTTGCCGTAAGCCTCACCTTAGGCTCGGGTGCCTGACTCACAGCCAGACCCTGTGTCACCTGTGACCTAGTGACTGCAGCAGAAGTCATGGGGAAACCATCAGAGATCAACCCCAACTCTACTAGATCATTTCCTAACAGAATGTTAGCAGGGACATTGTCCTGAACCAGGACAGGAAGCTTTGCTGTCTTGTCTCCAATCATGAGTGTGACTAAGGCTACAGGCGATAATTTGGGAGGCCCACCAGCTAACCTGGTGGTTCTCAGAGGAGCACCTACATAGTCCTCTGGCTTGAGCAGGATCCTGTCCACCACTGTCATGCTTGCCCCAGTGTCTCTCAAACCAGCAGAAGGCTGGCCATTCAAGAGGACACTTCTCAAAAACCCTACGTGTGTTCTGTGGGATTGTCACCAGTACTTCTGCGTACTGGTCCCAGGCCCCAAGGGACACTAGGGAAATCTCTAAGGGAGCACCGAATGTGATCCCTGTAGAGGAGGGGAGGACAGTGGCCTCCACCTCAGGCATGGGGTAAGGGTAGCTGAGGCTGACAGCCTGGTCTCCAAGTGCCTTACCTTTACAGTTGGGGTCCCCCTTCTTGTGATCCAGAGCCCCACATTCCCAACATGTGCCAGGAGTGTGGGATACGGTACTGGAACCACTGGGAGACTGCTTTGCAGCAGGTGGACCATTACTCTTATTCCCACCCACAGAGGACTTATCCCCACTAGATTTCTGGATCTTAGGAGAGGAAGGTTTTGGTTTACCCAACTGCGATTGCTTTTGGGACTCCTCAGCTTTCTGAAAGGTCCCCTTTTCTTTGTCGTTGTCTTTCCCACTGGAGTCCTTAGGGGACACCTGGTGGGAGACCCACTTGACAGCTGGCATGGCCAGCTTAAAGGGCAAACTGTTCTGGTCAGCAACATACTGACACTGCTCTGGTGAACAGGCTTCAGGAAAATGCTCAAAAAACAAAAGGTGGGACAGTTCCACAAAAGATTTCACCTTGTATCCATCAATCCACCCCATCATGTTCATATGTGTAGCACATACCCAGTCAATCCAAGACACATTCTCTCTTTTCTTAAAATCCCTGAACCTTATAAGGTATTGGGTAGGTGTCTTGCCAAACATGGTAATCAAAGTAGACTTCATGCTCTCATACTGACCCCTTTCTTCCACACTCAGTTTCAGAATACAGTCATATCCGGCCTGAGGCACTCTGCTTAACAAACACCTAGCCCAATCTCTATTATCAGCATCATGAATTGCACAAGCCATTTCAAACGCTTCAATCCATTGGAGGATATCAGAACCCTCCACATACACACCAACCAAATCTTTCATAAACTTGGTGGCTGGGGACCTGACACTGTCGACTGGTTTAGCTGAAGTCTCCACTCAAGCTTTCTCTAGCTGAAATTGCTTACATTCAGTGTCCTTGTCTTTGAGTTCAAGATCCCTGTTCTTGAATTTCACTTGCTGTGCCAACTCCTCTTTCTTAAGTTCAGCTTAAATTTCTAACTTGCGGTATTCAAAGACCAATTTTATCTTTAATAACTCAGATGCCAAGGCATTCCCTGAAGAAACATTGCTGGAGGTCGGAACAGAGGCAGCAGGAATGGCGGCATTCCCAGAAACAGATTTAATGGCAACCCCAGGGTCAGGGGCCTCAATGGTTACATCCTCCCCTTCAAGAGCTTCACAATCAGTCTGGTAGTCCACCTGTGCAGCTATCAGCTCAGGCCTAGACTTATCCTCAAAGTCTAACTCCCTGGCTTCACAAGCACTCAGATCCCCCCACCTGGACAACCTCTAAAATAAAGATATACTACAAGCCCAGTCCATATATTGTTCAATGAGTCTTATTCCCTTCTAAAGTGTTTCCACCACCCCAATGTACCTGGAATAGCAGAGTTCCTTGAGGAGGTGTTGAGGGACCCTTCTTGAGTGACTCTCTTTAAAGCAGGAGTCACAGATTTTCGACGGGCCTCGAAAAAGGTGAACTTGACGTCAATGACCTCGATGAAAAGTTTGATGGCGTTGAGGCAGCAGCTTCGGTCCTGGCGGTGCTCCTCGACGACGATTCGAGGACGTCCTGCAAGAATGAGGCGTGCGGGGCACCTTGATGCCGATAGTTCAGGACCGCAAAGAGTTTGTGAAGAACTTTGGCCCAGCAAGTGCATCGAGTCGACTGGCATCTCTATGGGCTTTGGATTGCGGGAAACACACCGGCGGATGCTCCTCTGCGCCTCGACGGCCTGGCCTTCTCCGGCGGGATAAGGCGGTCAGCGATGCGGATGAGCGTGTCAGGGAATCAAATGTCTTAGGCAAAGGAGCTTTGCGGCTCCAGTCATCAATCAGTCCCCGCTTCTGGGCAACTAACTTCGACAGGCCTCTAGCGGTTATAGCAAACCTGCAAACCCTGGTCAACGACGGTGGACGGCTGTCCGATGCTACTCTTCATTTCTCGTCGGTGGTCCCCGTCTCCGGGTGACAGTATTTCATAGGCTGACTTCCAGGGCGCTTCGGCAAAGGTTAGCAGTGCACAATGGTCCCTTGTTGCTCGGGAAGAGGGTGCCTAACCAGGTCCTCTCTGGATCAGTTCTTGAAGACACAGCAGCTTCTCAGATTCAGATTCAGATTTTATTGATTTACTTATAGCCAATATTGGCTTTGTATAACATACTGTACATTGTATCCAATTACATCACAATACGGGTTAAAATTCATATTCAAGTGACACAAGTACCAAAGTTAAAAGAATAATATTGACACTATGCGAGACATTTAAAAATCTCAAGAATTTTCAAATAAAATGAGACTATAAAATATATCAAATTGATATAATCACCTATAAGAAAGGTTGCCCATGTGTCAGCTAAATAGTTCAAATCTACAGTGTTACAATAAGATTTAATGTATTTAAGACGAAGAATTTCTAGACTTTCACAGATTATAATCAAATGTTGGAGTGATTCACATTAGTACCACATAGGCGACAACAGCGTTGATCACGACCCAAGCTCATCCATGCACCCTTAGTCTCTAGCACTTCTGAAACATTCAATTTCATTAATAGGTACGTGCGGAAAGTTCTCATGCTAGGTTAGGCCTTAAGATATTCTGGTGTGTGCGTACGCATGGCTCTCACAGAAAAATAAGGACCACTATTGATCTTAGCAGTTAATGCATTCATGTACCTCTCATGGCCATAGATACTAAGGGCCACTTTTAACTTGGACTTCAGACATAGCTTTGTAATTGGAATAGTGTAAGCCACTGTCCATTGCACATACAGAAGTTGCAAGGAACAAATTAACCCATAGGGTTGTCGGCCCTCTAGCGCATGAACATAGGGTACAAGGATCGTCTCGGTTTGAAGAGTACACAGATCATGAAATAGTGATACTGATTGACATATGTAGGCTTCATTTACTCCAGTTAATTCTAAGTAGATAAATTCGATTGAGACACTCTGAGAAAGTTGCAATAACTTGCGTAACATTTTAGCCTCAAAGGCGACTAATCGCTTGCATTACTTATGGCCCCAAATTGCAATGGCATACATTAATATTGAACATACTTTAGCTGTATACAACGTCAATATTGCCTTGGCTGAATAGCCTACATTTTTTCCAATATATTTTTCCAATAATGCTCAATGCCTTATTTGCCAGCATGCAACGATCTTTAACATTCACCCAATGTGCTTCCCAATTCAATCTCTCGTCAATAATGATACCAAGGTATTTATAGGTTGTTACCTGTTCTAGGCAGGTGTTATTTATTGTCCACACATACTTCTTAAAAGATTTGTTTACAGGGAAGACCATTTTTTTACTTTTAGATATGTTTATGCCTAACCCATTCTCTCTGGAGTATAAAGCCAGTGTGTCTAACATGTTTTGTAGGCCTTTCGGTGTGTAGTCTAAAATCAACAGGTCGTCGGCATATGCCAACCAACCCAGAATGACTGAAATTATTTTGATGGGATTTGCCAGAGTATTGGAAATCAAACCATACCTTAAGAAAAAACTTGGAGGCACCTCCTTCTACCACTTAGCCGCAAAAACGTGGAACAACATCCTAAAAGACATAAGAAACACCGAAGATCACCTGAAATTCAGGAAATCACTAAAAACCTGGCTCTTCAACACCACTGATTCAAACTGAAAACCGAAACTGAGAATAGGACGACTAAACTGGAAAAAAACACAGACAGCCCTAGAAATGACGGGGAAGCGCCCACGACACCGGGACGGGTGACACCGGATAGACTGAAACTCAGACGACATGCACGGAGACCGAGCCAATTACTCCACCCGCCCCTTAGTTACCACCAGGTACCACAGTGTTGTGGAATTGCTGAGATATTGGCAATCAGCACACAACCTGACTTGTTGACATTAGCAGGTGCACTGGCTACAGGAGTGTGAAGGGAGGACAGGTGGACTATGAGAAAGACTGATAGAGGTGGGGACCAGAGGAGTAAGGAACCTTAAATGTCAGAGGGACCCAGATCAGGACAGGCGCATCAGGGGAGACTACACAAGCCCAGTGCCTCAATTCAGGATAGAGAAGCCAAATAACCAACTCCACGAACAATTTCCGCTCTGCATACACCTCTCACATTCCAAACCAACACAACCAAAACCTACAGCACAACAAACCGCACAAACTTCACTACACTGCAACAACAAAACAAAACAGACACATAGACTCGCACAACAGTACACAACGACTACCGGCCGCAAACACCCCAGGCCCAGCCAACAGACCCAACGGGCTGAGGCCACCAACAGCACATCACTGCTCTCCTGCACTTTTCCTGCTTCCTCCCACTAACTCAACCTCCCCCCCCCTCTTTTCAGAGCCACAAGAGCGCCAGGGGACCACTCCGATGGTGATAGTGTGCGGTACAAATATCCTTTAACATTAACATGTCTGCCAAATAAAGATTGAATAAAATTGCAGCAATTATGCAGCCCTGTTTTACTCCGATGCTTGTGGGCATTAGTTCTGACAACCGCCCCTTAGCATTAAGGTGAACACGAACATTGGTGTCATTATACAAAAGCATCAACATTCTCAAGAGTCCCTGTGGTATCTTCCAATTGCTCAGCTTCCGCCAAAGACGGTTTCACTGAACCGTATCGAAGGCCGCTGAGAAATCGATATATACTCCATAAACATTCAGTTCTCTATTGGCTCTTGCATGGTCAATTGCAGATGTAAGCAAAAATAGATTGTGAGTGGTGCTGGATTTTGCCCGGAAACCTATCTGGTTAGAAGGCAGTATTTTCTTATCACTAATCCAGGTGTTATATTCAGATAGTAACACTTGTGCGAACATTTTTGATGATATATCCAACATCCAGGGCCATCTTAAGGAACCTTGGGGCCCGGGGCACAGACTCCTTTGGGGCCCACCCCTAAACGAAAGAAATTAGGGGATTAAAAAATCCCTGGTCACCGCCCCCACAAATCTCTGTAACCAGTACCTAACAAACTGAGCAATCTTCTGAGCAATCATGGCGTTCACATTTATCAACATGAATTTCAACTTTCAGTATGGCACATGAACTATATATAACCCACAGAAGGGTGAGAATACTACAGCTGCTGTGCTATCCTGATTGGACAAACTGGGTACGCAAAAGCTTTATAGGATTAATTGATCTGAGCAAAATAATTGTCATCAACAGCCTGGCTGCAGGTTCGGCACCTCAGCAGCACACCATAAAACATGGTATGTGTTATTTTAGGTTTGTTAAATATATGGACACTGATTTCAATCAGGCAGCCATGTCGGGGCCCCCTCAAGGGTGGGGGCCCAGGGCACGTGCCCCTGTTGCCCTCCCATAAAGACGTCTCTGCCAACATCACCAACATACGGAAATTTAGAGGGTTATCCCAGGGGCCCTTTTTGTGCACTGGCAATATGTGGCTGGTATGCCATGATTGTGGGACCACTCCTAATTTGCCAATATGAGTGAACAATAAATGTAAGGCTGCTGCCCAAAGAGAAGGAGCCTGTTTAAATAGCACATTACAGCTGCCGTCCGGACCAGCTGCACGCAAGTTGTTTAACTTTTCAAAAATTACTGTGATGTCTAATGCTGTAGCTGTGCACTCCCACTTAGCCTCGGGAATTGCAAAGATCTCACTGTCTTGCTCTTCACGTCCTAGAGTATTATTAATATGGTATTGCCATTTTACTTCCGGGATGCAATTAATAGGGAGATCTCTTTGCTTTCCTTCATGTAAGATTTGCCAAATACCCATGGTATTATTCGATAACGCTTGATTGGCAATCTTTTCCCATTTCGCAATCTCACATTCCCGTTTATGTTTTCTTAACCAGTCCCTAAATTTCCTCTTAGTATTTTTTACTAGCGTGACTACTGGAATCTGGAATGGTATACACTTATTTTGGGATATGATTGTTTTCATTTCCATTCTCATCAACTTTTTGGCTTGAACAATCAACTTATCGTGGGCTTCACGTATCAGAATTTTCTTATTTGTCCTCTCAGCACGTGTATTGTAGTTGCAAACTTCTGTAAGTTGTTATTGTGTATTACTCATCAATGTTGAGTAAGTATCCAGTATGTTCAATTTATGTGTCGAAGTGGAAGTGCCCTCAACTATAAATAGCGGGACTTATTCAACTGCAAACTTGGTCGCGTGTTCTACATTCCGAGGATGCCATTGAATTCTATTTTGCGCCTCAATTAAGTAAAGTTCACCATTTGCATCATGTTCAGTCTCATCTGGGAATAGAGTTGGAAACTCAAATAATACACAGAGTGGGAGATGGTCGATCTCTTCTCGGCACACAATGCACAGGTCTTTAATGTAATGCATGCACTTACTGTTTGCAAACACATAATCGATGTTAGTTGCAGACCGTCCCTCAATCCGTGTATATGCTTTCCTTGCATCACTAGGTGCTTGACCATTTAATTGTACTAAATCATAAGGACTTAAGGACAATTCCCACAATTGTCCTTGTTTATTGACTTTGGCCTTTTTTACTACGGCAGATTTGTGGCCATTTGCAATATCATCGGCCACTCCTGGCTGTCGAATAGTTGCATTAAAGTCCCCGACCAACAGTGTTGGATTATATTTACAACAACTCTGTAGAAGTGATTGCACGACTTTGGCATTCTCATTAGTCATACTCATATTTGGTGGATCGTAAATATTTATTAGTATGATTACAGATACACCATTAGTCATCTTTGTTGCGAGTACATTCTGTGTAGACTGTGTTAACTTTATGATCATCCAGGGGGACTTAACTGTGACTAAAATACCCCCTTTTGGTCTACCTCTGGGACCCTGAGTAGCCACTTGATGAACAGTACAATGGCCATCAATTTGCACTTCGATGGTAAACCAAGTTTCTTCGAGCGCAACTATACTAACCATTCTATGTTTGATATTAGACCTTCAGTGCTAAATAGGCGGCTATGCCCTCTTGTATTCCAAGAATACATTGTCTCTAGAGTGCCTTGTCATTGCCGAACTGCTGCAAAATGGGCTTTGTACGCAGTGAATAGCCACTGCCAATAGCCTTCTGATACATGAGCTGAATCTTCTTCAACAACACTCTGTCCATCTTTATTATTAAAGCTTTTAGTGCTTTTCTGATCACCAGGAGGCATGATGTTCTTCTTAGAACAATGTTGCAGCTCACTATCTGGAATATCTAATGTTACTAAATTAGGTAAATTAGATTTAGGCCTCAGGTTGTTTCCTACTAGTTGTGTAACACAATATTTAGTGCTAGGAATCGCTGCCACAGTTATACCATAGCCAAGCCATAAAAGATCTTCCTCGTACCTTAAGATGAAATTTAAGGTAGATGCTATTTCAAGGCATATGTTAGTAATATAATTATTACTCACTACTTCTTGGTCTACTAGGCGTATGTCGTTTGTGGTAATCGATCTAAGGGGCACAATAGTGTGTAAAATGTGTAGAACAGTTTTTCTGTTTAAGGGCATTTACGTAGGTTCATTTGAGATTTGTTCAATGCGTAAAGCTTGCAACATCTCTCCTTTACCCGTGGCTTTATCAGAAATTGATCGAATACCCCTCATATCGACTCTACCTTTCTCAATCACCCAGTGATTGGGGATTGTCGATTGAGAGGCTAAGTCAGCCACTTTCTGCATCTTAGTACTAACTTCTTTGTTTATGACATTCTGTGGTCCTATGTATTGTATCAGCTTTTTATTTATTGCAGCAGGTGATTTTGTGATTTCTATGATTTCTACTTCGTCATAGGCCTCATCATGGTTCGATGCACTAACTTCTTCAACCACATAAGGAACGGTTGAAGGGTCATTTGCATCACTGCTCTTATCCAACTTTACAGATAATTGTTTTTTTCCTTTCCCACTGCTTTTGTACTTTCTTAAATTTAGCTTATGGCTGTACATGAAAGCCTGATGGATTGAAGCACAACCCCTTTTTCCCTTGGATCCATATTTCAACTTTTTAGGTACCTATTGCCTGGGGGATCCTATGGGTCAGCATCTTTATGAAACTTTGATGAATTAATAGTGATTGAACATCTATTTTAATTTCTTTTCTTTTAAACTCTGTTTATTGATGTCATCACAGATACAACTTATTGGGTTTATAGTCATAAAGTCGAATTCAATAAAGTCGAAAGACAAAGTCGAAAAAATAATGTCGAAAAAAAAATTAGAATGTGTTTTTTACTACCTTTTTTATTGGAAATGGGGGGGTTCCCCTCCAACTCCCCTTTTTTTAAAAACTTTTTTTACCCCCTTTTTTTTTATTCGCGGAACCCAATAAACACATACATAAAAAAATAAAACATTAACATTTATTTTTTCGACATTTTGTTTTCAACATTTTTGTAATTTGACTTTATTAATTCAACTTTATGACTGCCCACCAACTTATTGCACATTGCATTTCACAGCAAATACATTGCTTACATTGTTAGATACATATTCAATGAATTACTTTACATGGAGGTTTCCTCGTCTGAAGCCATTTCGCACAGGTATATCCGGAGCGGGGCCCATATGTCTTTGGGGCGATTGGTTGATGTTACAGTCAATGTGTATTGTTCCTCTCATTCATTGACATACGTTAAGTCTCGGAGAACATTTTCGATGTTAGGTGGGAAAGAGTTTGTCCAACATTTCAATATGCATCTTTTGGCTACTGCGCATGAGACATTGAACAGTCTCCTGGTTGTTTCTGCCTTTTTGCCAATGTCCCCGAACAGGTATTTTTGAGGAGATAGGGTTGCTGGGATCTGTGTTATCTCTTCTAAAATTTTTGCCACTTTTTTCCAGAAGTTAGCCACCGGGGGACATTCCCAGTACATGTGAAAGGACCCTGCTTGGGCTGTTTTACATTTAGGGCATTCCCCCGTTAGTCCCGTTGAAAATTTAGCCATCTTGGCTGGGGTGTAGTGGAGCCTGTTTAGGACCTTAAATTGAATCAGACGTAGGCCTGCATTTAATGATACAGATTTTGTAAGCATACAGTATTTGGCCCATTTTTCGTCTGTAATAGTTATATTCACATCTTTTCCCCATTTGGTTTTAAAGGAATGGTTCGGTCAAAAATGTTTATTGTCCCTACGGGTCGGCCATGTGTTTTTAAGCCTAAGTGGCTCGATTTTAGAAAAATTTCCTATGGACCTTACCCGAGTTTTCGTCCATTAAACGCATGCGAAACCCGGCACCATGGCGCTGCCATCTTGTGATAATCCTGTCACTTGCCCCATAGCCCTGGCTGACTTGCTTTTGCGGCACTAAATCATATCCCCCGTCCCTGAGCCTGACATTATCAAAACATTCATATTCCCCGCCTCTCTCCGTGACGTTACTGTGCTGCGTAGGAAAACGGGCCCAGTCGTCTTCTACGTGACTTCACACAGAACCCGGAAACCAACACAGATCAACTCACAACACAGCACGCCACAATTCGGAATATGAAACTGTACTTTAAAATCAAACAGCAATACGGTACATTTGGTAAAATACATTTGACATTAAATGTTTAGAGAATATTCCGCAATTGGCATATTAAATCGGAATGGAATTTTCTTTCTTTTCTCTCGATCCGCAAATCCGGAAAAGTTTATCGTGAGTCACGCACTGTTCCTTTATGGTACACAGGGTGTTGGTTTTCGTTAAAAGAAGCACTTTGGACGCACGGTGAACCGCAAAGCTGTTCCATCAACTAGGCACTAGGCCACCGTAAAGGTCTATATGTTGCTTCTAGCCGCTAGTACCGCGTAAGGGCATATGGCTCCTTGGCGATCGTCCCATAAGATGGTCAATGTAGTGCAGTTGTTTACAAGAAGCTGCAGCTGGCGGTTGAAAAATCCATCTGCCAGGGTCTGGAATAGGTGGCAGTGGCAATACGGTAGGATGTACCTGTTTAGAAAACATAAAAATTGAAATTAGTCTCACCAGCCGATCTATATTACTATTATTCATTTTATTTATTAAGGGCGAGCTGAAACTATTTGCTTGTGAGGATAGTGCAATGGAGTATATTCGGCTCTAAAATCAATGCAAAAACTAACAAAATAAATCGAGGGAGACACACAAACTAATGATTTTTTTTTGCTGTTGAACCACTGAGAAATGACTATTTGTCTACATGCGTGTCGAATGGGCACATGCATGCCCATGTGCCCGGTAGAAAGACGACCCCACAAATGTTGTACTTGCTCTTCATTCATTCATTCATTCATTCATTCATTCATTCATTCATTCATTCATTCATTCATTCATTCCGGTATAAAAGCGTCTAAAGAGTTACTTACATTATATTTGCCATTTCCATTGTATCTCTGCGTAATGCAGTCCGCAAATCCCACTGTGTTCGTGCCAACGATTTTTCATATACTGAACTAACATGAAACTCGGTCTAGTTTCAGAATTTTCAGCCTTATCGTCTCTTACGTTATTGCCCCCCTCCTTCAAATGAAGTCCTTTCGGCATGGTCCCTGTCTCTCAAGGTCAAAAAACAATAGAACCTTATACTGCCAGTGCGATTCGCAGGCCTCTTCAAAGCCGCTGACCTTCACTCTGCATGAGTGTACATTCTTACTTTGCAACATCCCGTCTAAAGCCATCTGTGAGAACTTGAATTTTTGACTTCATGTTTGTACTTGGCCTCAATGTGCGAATGCGATCTGGCTTCTCTCCCATCTGCAACGCCTCGCTTGGGGCGTTCTAAGGCCCCCAATTTTGTCCTCGTTGTCTGCGAGCTTTGAAGCCCTAGAGAACCATAACTATGGAGACATTGACTTTTTGGGGGAAGGTCAGGGAAAGTATAAAGTACCCGAGGAGTTGAGTTGCAAGTGAGATTTATTGTTTATTTGTTTTATTATTTGCAATACGCAAGCCTCCCCTCGGTTAACAGTGCGCAGCATTTACATGAGATTGCGAAACTTAGTTACAGCAACAAAAACATATACATACACATATTCACAAGGTCAGCGATATGAGGTGAATAGAGAGAGAAGTCAAAGATGACACCCATTTTGTTCGCCACCCAGGATGGTGAATGGAGGGTTTTGGGTTAGCATACTTTGTATGCACACTGTACAATAACATTATTTTTCAAAAAGACAATCAGATTACAATGATTTATTTAAACCGGGATCCGAACTTCTCAACAAGCTCTGCTTTGGGTGGACATGGCACAGTGGCAATGTTTGGTGGCAATGCATCAGTGCTCTGCACAGAAATGCTCAAAATTACATATCTGTGCTTCTCTAGTATACAAACAATAAGGCCTTTAACAAAGTCGAACTCCATTTCCTCATATACTGGTTTTACCCCCCATTTCTTAGTTCTTTTTCCAAAGGTCGTAGTGTAGCGAGGCATCCCTACATTTCCCGTAGTCCTAGACTGTTCACGGCCACATTCTCGTTATGGGCCAAGACCACTAGTAGAGTCCTATGTTTCATGCCCTGTAAGCTGAAATGCAATCGCTTTGGCCTGTACTTTAGGCACATATTGTGGAACACCTCCAATTCTCCTGTGTGACAGAATTCTGTCAGTCCCCTCAAATCTCTTGATAGAGTTTTATCGAAAACAATCTTCTCAATGGCTTTGTGTGTAGGTGAAGATGCAATCAACCACTTCTTCTTCCGTGCCTCCTCTGTGGACAAAGGGCCATGTTCACATTGGTAGAAATGTTGGTTTTCTGTCCAGCGGTGAACGTTGGTACAGTGGTGCATCAGTGACCGCCATTTTTCAAGTAGGATTTCCACTGACCCTTCACAAGTTTTGGAGCTCCACCAAAGATGGTTGCTGATAGACTGGGACCACTGTGAAATACTTTCAAAATCTTTTTTTTCCCTGCAGCCGAGATTTTCTTATTGATTGATTTAGCAAGATGCCATACGTCAAATTGATGTTTAATATGTGGGAACTGCTCTCTCATTGTCTTGGCAATTGAAACGTGTCTGTCCGTGGCTATGAGGTCGATGTGCATTCCCCTTGATTGTAGATATCGCAATGATTTTATAAATCCTAGTTTCTCCATGGCCACTGAGGATTTACAATGGGACACCTGCACGACCACCAAATTCACAATTTTCTTACTATCCATGTCCTGAAATTGGTAGGTGCAGTACTTGGCAGAAAATCCAGGGCTGTCGCACCGTCCATCGCCGGCTAGCCTGAATCGTTTCCCTTCGAATGTACTTGCTAGAGACAATTGTTAGATTTTCCAAGCATCACTAATGGCCGGAAACAGATAATCATGTTGGTATTTGTAGTACTGTGTTTTAGAAATGAAATGGAGTCCCACAAACTGAAAGAAAGACTCTAACTTTCTAAAACTGGACCCACTATAAAGTGAGGCAGCTGCACACAATAGATTGCCTGCTGGCAGCTTCCCCAGCATCGCTTGTGCAGACCATGAGAACGCATGATTTAATCTACAGACGGCATGTATTTTGACGTTACTGCCTTGTTTTTGACGAGTCACATGAATCAATGGCTTCCCACATACTTCCCCTCCAACTGAATGCCCACATTTCAGCATACTTATAATATCCATCAAACAACTGTTGAATACTATGTATTTGCCCTCTTTCATTAGACTGTCATCCGGCGTGAAAGTTGTTTCGGACTGTGCCGTTGAGGACGTATCAACAAATTCGAAAGAAATATCGCTGATATCTAGTTCTGATGCGTCGTTGGGTGCTGCTGCTGGTTCATTCTCTGTCATTTCAACATCTCTTACTTCAGCATTGATGGGAGAACACAACATTGTCAACAGTTTTTTGGATGGCATTTTTTTGGCGGGTGTAGATTGTGTGAATTGATCTGCAACTACTTCAGAGCTATCTTCAATACATTCAGTATCATCTTCTTTTGGTGGTGCAGTCGAACTGTAGCAATGGTCCAATACAACTTTACTGGATTCTCCGGACACATTCAATTCATGTTCTGGCCATTGGACATGAGCATCCCGAGTCTCAACACGCCGCGTCTGAATTAATAGTTCCTCCATAGTGTAAATGGTCTAGCAAGCAACATCTCTCATTTGCTTCACTGTCTGTGTATTTATAGTTCGTACACCCACGGGTAACTAGAGGACAGATTGGAAAAGGGATTTTAAACAAAATATAAAGTATAGTACATTTGACAGGAAAAAAACTTAATATAGTCCCCAACACAAAACAATTCCTAAAATTATGAACTGTTTGTAACTAACCTTATTTTTGTTTCTTTTCTTTGCAACTTTCTTGACTCGAACTTCAACATCTGCACGCTGTTGCACCGATTCGTTTCCGCATGTCTTCCCTTCCTCTTGCGCTGCAACGACTATATTTTCTGGATCCGCATAGACAGCACGAAATGACGCTCCATCGACTCCCTGAAACATAGTACTTTCATTACTATGTATCACAATATTGAAAACATAAAACACATGTGAGGACGAACACACAGGTGCATCTCAATAGCTAAACACGAATTAAACATTCTGTAGAACAATCAAACAACAAGTATTCGAGCTCTAATGATCTAGTTCGATGGAACTGTCAGTATCCATACCTCTGGCTCCGCATGGACTGCCATGAATGGTTGTATTGGAGAGGAGGCATCAGCAACTCCCTGAAATGCAGTACTTGCATTAGTATGGTTTTCAATATTGTAAACATAACACACAATTGGGATCGACGGCACAGGTACATATAAAGAGATAACCACAAATGATGCATTGTCTAAAAGAATTAAGGAATATCTAAATATGATCAGATTTCATTGACTTATTTCTCCGATTTATTTACATCTGCATCATCTAAATGGGATGTTGTTATTGTAGTGGAAGCTCCGTCGTCTCCCTGAAACACAGTACTTGCGTTAATAGGGAAGAAAGTATAGCAAATGGAATCACGTTATATGGTGATGCTCGATGGAGCTGTCAGTATCCATACCTCGTGCTGCCGAAGAATATGTAGGGATGTTGTAAATGTAGTGCGCACTTCCGAAAGCTGTTGCGCCGATTCGTATACGCAAGGTCCCGCTTCCACTTCCCCTGGAATTACTTGAATGTCAAGTGCAGGGGTTGAGGCTCCATTAACTGCCTGAAAGATAGTACTTGCATTAGTAAGGATTACAATATTGAAAACACAACACACACTTGGGGTCGACCGCACAGGTACATATCAATGGCTAACCACGAATGAAACATTATGTAGAACAATCAAACGACAAGTATTCCAGCTCTGATGATCTAGTTCGATGGAGATGTCAGTATCCATACCTCGTGCTGCTGAAGAACATCTAGGGATGTTGTCAATGTGGTGGACGCTTCAGCATCTCCCTGAAAGACAGTATTTGCATTACTATGGCTACCACTAATCATAACTGAAAACAAACACCAGTGGACGATAACTAAGGGGTATATCAATTGGAAAGCACTAACCAAACATTCGGTAAAATAATTACACAATACAATAAAAATATTACTTGACATGCATAAAACAAGTCTGTAGCGGAATAGCCAAGTAAGATTACCTGATACGCGCTAGAAGTGGTTGATAACTGCGAGCACGTCACGGATGTAGAATGTTCTTGCTTCAGATTCAAGGGATAGTCAAGCAGTTGTAAAGGTAAATTATTGATTGATAATGAAATGCCAATATTAAAAATTGCCATGTAAGGAGACAGAATACTTGAGAGTAATGCTATTGAAAATGCGCAATATAGCACAGTTCCCTGTGCCCATATATAGATTTCGTTTGTGGGTTATGAAATCGAACAAGAATATATTGATAAATGTCATTATTCAAAAAGCTATACACTCATATCAATGTCGAAAGTATTACAAGGGACACAACACCTAAAATATCAATGAACCCATTCAGCTACCTACACACTACAGCAAGGCCTAGAGCTAAATCCAGACGATTGACTCACCAGTGGTGGAATGTGGACGAATAGAGTGGGAATAGCGTTCGCGAGCAATTTTCGTGTTGTTCGCCATTTATTCTTCTTTGTTACCCAAGATGTTGTGTACATGTTCGAGGAAAAGTGCCGGCTGCAGATGCGGTATCGATCACCCCTCTTGTCCTCTAAGGATATCCACTGGACAGCTCATCCAGTGGATATCCGCAATGCCTGACCCATTCTCTTATTCGATCAACAGTTTTCGGGAATACATGCATTGTAGTGCCTTCAGATTTAGCATGGGTCTTCGAAGGGCAACCGCTAATCGAACAGGCAGGCATTGTTGAAAATTCTGAAAAGTAAATATCGACATTATTATACAATCTTGATGAATAAACATGTGATACAAAAGTAAATGAACCATACAATGTTCAATGCAAGGTTTGTTTTGGTCGCAGGAACTATACCAGTTCATCATGTGCGGCTTAGTATTTGCATACATTGCAGAAATTTATAAATGATGTGACTAAACTCTGAACATGTGACTCGTCCCTTGGATGTTCTGTCTTGCACGAGAAGGAAACATGCTAACATTATAGACTGGACCCCCGATGGATGCAATTCGATGACAATTGACACAGATGAAAATAAATAGATCTATTGATAGCATAACAATGGAAACTCAAGTCAATATCAATGAGACCAATGAACATAGCACTATTGAGTACTCTACTCGAAAATCGATAGAAATTTAAAAATCAGCGAAATATGACTAGCATACATGGCCTTACCTTGACCAACAAACAGTTGGATTCAGCAAGCAGAGCAGTATGTTGCAGGAGAACAGGTAGATGGCCACAAGTAGCACACTGACGAGTTTGCTCGAAGCGGTCACAGAAGTTCACGGATAGCACGACGATGAGCAGATTAGCATAGATCTCAGTGGTTCTCAGGTAGCACGTTCAGGAGTTGACTTGCAAAGCACAAAGATGTTCTCATGAGACATATCAAGTGGTTTATAAAGTATTACAAACAGGGGTGTGTTTGTGAATGAATGACGTGTGTATGTCGTGGTATTATGTGGTTTGCCGGGGCGTGCCAGCGCGAGGGGGGGTCCTGACCGGACACACGGGGTCTGAGGAGGCCATGTGAGCGATGGGCCCTTGGCGTTGGATACCTTTTGAAGTGTACATGCTGTTTGGCACCTTGGCCGTTCGCGCCCCTGACAGCCCCCCATGGCAGCGCGCATCTACTGGCACAAACCGCCTTTGATAGAGGGGGTTGGGATGGATGGGCCTGGGGCGTGCAGGTAAGGCACAGGAAGACTGCTGAATGGAGACACACTTATGTGGATTGCAGGGGGGTGACCTGCTTCAAGGGGGAGCCCTGCCTGGAGACACAGAGTCTTAGGAGGCCATGTGAGCGATGGGCCCTTGGCGTGGGATACCTTTTGAAGTGTACATGCTGTTTGGCACCTTGGCCGTTCGCGCCCCTGACAGCCCCCCATGGCAGCACGCATCCACTGGACTTGTTGTTATGGACTTTTGTTTTTGTTAAACTAACCACTTTTTTATACTTTATATAGTTATACTTCGCCTTTGATAGGAGAGGGGGGTGGATGGATGGATGGGCCGGTGGGCGTGCAGACAAGGCACAGGAAGACTGCTGAATGGAGACACACTTGATTCATTTAAAAAATCGAAACAACCGTTGTTAAAAGATATGTGGTGTTTTATTTTGTTTCTTTTTTTGATGGCACAAAAATACAAAACTTTACACATTGCACAGGTCAGGTTGCAGCACAGCGAGGGAAAATCCCCTGTACTGACCGCTGTCACTCAGGAAAGTTTCTCTTATGGCACCAACGGCACAGGTGGGTATTACTCTTCGAACGCAGTGTCCAAGCCTCCCGTGAAGCTACCATGTAAAGGAACGATAGGCCACCAGCCAGTACCACCTGTGAAAAATAATGATACAAACTGTTTTTAAATGACCAAGATAAGTTGATTAAACGTTTGTTGTCAATGACAATTCTTGTAACTAATGGCATTCTGCTCGGACAAATGCTATCTAGACACTGCACACTATTGAACGACTTTCATGCGTTACAATGATATGTAGATGTAATTTTGGATATAGGAGACGACCATGAAATAGTAGTGGCATCACAAGCAGATTATACTTACTCGTTACTCGAATTACGAGGACGAACAGTTGCGCGAAGTTCGTGCAAAAGCACCATCATTATCCTCAACATGGACCGTGTGAGGCAGGCTGCCCTGAAGTCTGGCAGCTTGGTGATGCATTGCGGTCGTGGCTCGCCTTCCGAAATGTAGGCCACGCATCCCAAGTTTTCACAGCAGCAGCAGTTCTCCTCCTCGGTTGGCATTAGCTCGCACCGATTGCATGTGCACCAGGTGGAAACACCGTCCATGCAACTAGGTCCAGTGTCTTCATCCGTTGATTCGTCCTGCCAACTGCCGTCCAAAGCCCCATCGTATTCGCGTGTTTCCCTTTCCAGTAGTTCCTCCTCTGTATACTCGGGCTCGTACATGTAGGGCATTATCGTAGCCATTGTGTGGTAAACAAACTAAAATAATTTATAGTGATGGTACAGGTGTTCCCACAGGCTACAAGCGGCAAAGGTAGCTGACCAGAGCACAGAAACGAGTCACAGAATACTCAAAGTAACACAGAGAGAGGAATGGAATCGAAAATCTGCTGCTATGTGTTGTGAAACGGTCTGTTTATACTTATCGAGGAAAGAGGCGTCTTGCCATTTCCATGGTGACACGTCATTAGCTGAAGCGCAGCGATTGTTGACACGAGACATGCTTTGGCGTTGTGAAATGGGCGGTACGTGTCTGCTGATGACAGGCTCAGAGGCGGGGATATGATTTAGTGCCGCAAAAGCAGGTCAGCCAGGGCGATGGGGCAAGTGATAGGATTATCACAAAATGGCAACGCCCTGGTGCCTGTTTTCGCGTGCGTTTAATGGACGAAAACTTGGGTAAGGTCCATAGGAAATTTTTCTAAAATCGAGCGACTTAGGCTTAAAAACACATGGCCGACCCGTAGGGACAATACAAATTTTTGACCAAACCATTCCTTTAACTTCATTTATTGTAGGGATTGTAGGGATATGTGACTGTGCTAGTGAATATAACTTAGAGATTCCCAGTCCCGTACCAGATGTTGCCACCTGTAGGCATGGGTGCGTAGGTGGTTCATCCGGAAAAAGTGGCCAACGTGCGTTAAATGCCGACTTCATCCCGTAGTACTGAAGTGTTTTAAGTGGTCCCCATCCCACTGCACCACCAAATTCTTCTCTGGTCACAAACTTCCCCCGCATTTGGACTTCTTTATTTGGGTCCCAGAGTCGCTGTATTGTCTTATCCATTGTGGGCGGTATACTGGGATATTTCCATAATGGAACACATGGGGTATCTATTTTTAACTTTTTGTATAGTGTTATCCATGCACGAACCATATTTCCCACCGGGTCATAGGGACAAGAATCTTTGTAATGGAGGTTGAATATAATGGAACAGAGATCTATGGGGATGCAGCTAATTTCTCAAGCCATATATGAGGTGAGCGGTCTTCCAGATAGTACCAGTGCTTTGCAAACTGCGCTTGCGCCACCAGGTAGTATAATTCCAAGTCTGGTGCTGCAATCCCCCCTGTGCTGTAAGGTTCAGTAATTTTTTCCCATTTCATTTGCGGGGTCTTCACGTCCCAGACAAACACTATTGCCATTGATCGCATTTTTTCAAAAAAGGTTCTACCCGGCCATATGGGTATGTTTACGAACAGGTAGAGCAGTTTGGGGAGGACCACCATCTTGAGAATGGCGACCTGGCCATTCAGGGATATGGGTAGTTTATCCCATGTTTGGAACTTAGCACTGAGCAACTGTAAAGCTTATTCGTAGTTATCGGTGCATAGTGTGTGCCTATCTCAGGATACCATTATGCCCAGGTATTGTATATGTTTGGTTGTCCATTTAAGATTCTCTGTTGTCATCAGGCATATAGTAATTGGCGTCAATGGGAGGATTTCTGATTTTTCGTTATTTATTTTATACCCCGAGTATTCGGCAAATGTATGTATGTCTTGCATGAGGGGTGTTAGGTTAGTTTCAGGGTCGCAAATATATAATACGGTATCATCTGCATATAGTGAGATCGATTGGGGTGGACCTGACATTCGTATCCCTCTATCTCCATGTTTTTGTCTAACAAGTATTGCCATGGGTTCTATGGTTAGTGCAAATAATATAGGTGAGAACGGGCATCCTTGTCTGGTACCTCTGCCCAGCGTGAACAGGTCTGAAATTTTGTGTTTTTTTTATGTAGTAATTTTACATATTGGACAAAATTAGGGCCTATTCTGAATTTTCTGAGTCCCTCCAGGAGATGTACCCATGACACCGAGTCAAATGCCTTCTTGGCGTCTAGGGAGACCGCTATCGCTTGTGCTTCTGGGTTTATTTGCGCCATTACTGCAAACAGCCTGCGTAGATTCAAAGCTGTAGATCTTGTAGGGATGAATCCATTCTGGTCCGGATGGACCAGTGTTGGCATGTTTGGTAATAGCCTGTTTGCCAGTACTTTCCCGAATACCTTGACGTCTACATTTATTAGTGACAGTGGCCTAGATGACGACATGTCCTGCGAAGGACGGCGGGGTTTTGCAAAACAGTTTTCATTGCTTCTCTCATTGAGTCAAGAAGTTTGTTTAGTTCCAATTGGGACCAGTTCTTTCTGAAATTCTTTATATAATTCGACACCTAGCCCATCCGATCCTAGGGCCTTCCCAGAACTTAATGCTTTTATTGCCTCAGTGATTTCTTCTTCGGTAACCAGGTTTTCAAGGGCCATTTTAGCTTCTAACAGGAGTGTTGGGAATTCCAGGTTATTGAGATATGCTTGTATTTCTGATACTGACTTCTTATCATTATTAGAGTATAGGTCCTGATAGAACGGTGTCCAGTCAACTCGTCGAAAAAAAAACTGGTCGACTGCAATTTGGTCGACGCAATTTGGTCGAAAACCATTTCGTCGAAAAAAATTTTTTATTTATATATTTCTTTTTTGGGTTTTCGTTTAGTTAAAAAAGGGGTTTTTAGAGAAAAAAAGGGGGTTGGGGGGGACCCCCCCAAAAAAAAAAAAAAAAGGGTTAAAATAGAAAAAAAAAATTTCGACGAAATGGTTTTCGACCAATTTGCTTCGACCATTTGTCTGGTCGACCAATTTTTTTCGACGAATTGACTGGCAACCGATAGAACCTCGAGAATTCATGATTTATGGCCCGCCCTCCGATGACCATCCCACCCTCCTTAGTTTGGATGCTTGTGATTGGGGCATGTTGGCGATCTGCTTTGATGATGTTGGCCAGGGATCTTTCCACCTTATTACCTTCCCCGTACCTGCGTGCTGGAGCTGGGGCTGCTATGTATTGTACTTCCCTCGTGGCCAGCCTGTCAAAGTTCTTATGGAGTTTGTTTATCTTCACTAGGGTGTCGGATTTTTGGGGGTTTCGCTATAGGAAATTACCAGATTTCGGAGTTGTGCCCCCGTCTCTGTCAACTCGCGTCTCACTGACTTCAGTAGTCCTGTGGTTTTAGAGATCAATGCTCCCCTTACCCAGACCTTGAACGTCTCCCAGAGTGTCGAGTATTTCTCAACCCTTCCCACATTGTTCTTGAAGAATTCCTCCCTTTCTATGCGGAGGGATTCAGCTACATTGGAATCTTTAAGTATGTTCGCAGGCATTCTCCATCTCCTTTGGGGTTTCGGGGCATTCCAGAATATTAACTCAAGGGACACCGGGGAGTGGTCTGACAGTGTTTGAGGGTGTATTTCGCATTTCTCCAATGTGTATAGCATATCCTCAGACAGGAGTCAGTAATCTATCCGTGACTCTGAGTCAGGCGCACTAGAGCAGTATGTGTATTCTTTCGTGCATGGGTGTAATGCCCTACATGCGTCCCACAATGCTAATTGTGGCATGATCTGTCCCAGCGCAATTGATCTCCGCCCCATATGATACTAGAGCTGCCTAATGCCGCAAGTAATTCCAATATGTTGAGGTAGAAGTCTGGGTCGTCTATATTTGGACTGTATGTGTTGACTAGTACAACTGATTTTTCTGCCATCTCTCCCCATACTATTACATATTTACCCTGGGGGTCGACTCTATGCTCTTTGGTCTGGAATCCCAGTGATGGGTGTAGGAGCGTTATCACCCCTCTAGCTTGGGTGGAATATTCTGTATGGTAACTCTGCTTGCCCCAGGAAGCAAGTATATTCGCATTACTGGACCCCTGTGCATGTGTTTCCTGTAGCATCACTATGTGGGGAGAGTTTCTATTTATATAAACGTTCCTGGCCTTCGAGGGATTGTTTAGCCCTCTAACATTCCATGATAGGAGTTTAATCTTCAATCCATTCCCTGTGTCGGCGTTACTCATATTTGTATCTATTCAATATTTTGTTGGTATGAAGGTACTGATTAGTGTGCATAGTGCAATTATCTGCAAGACCATGGTTGGGAAAACTTTTGCAACTTTTTAACAGTTCAATGAACAACCCTCCCCTTGCCCCCTCCTTCCAGCCCGCCACCCACATCATCTTCCCCAACTTGATGATTGTTCCTTACAAACTTTGGAGGTCTCCTGAGGTTGCCATGTTGTCGCCACAACCCGGCTTTCATATTTATGTGCGGTGCCCCCCACAGACGTCTATTTCGCTAAATTCAATTATTATGAAGAGTATTTGCGCAGTTCATTCAGATTACTGGATCGTGTCTATCTGCCTCAGGAGGGGGTCTGTCATTTTGATCTGGTCTGTGGCTTCTGGGGGGTAGGGGTATGGAAGCCTCCGCGTAGGCCATGGCTGCTGCTGGAGTTTCAAAAAAGTGTGCTCTCCCCCCGTGCTGGATTCTCATTTTAGCGTGGAATATTAATGCATATTGTACCTGCCGTGCTCTGAGTAGTCTCTTTACTGGTTCATACGATCTCCGGTCGGCTTGGACTCCTGCTGCAAAGTCCGGGTATACCTGGATGCGATTCTCCTCATATTGCAGTGTGCCTGCTCCCTTGCCTTCCTGAGTATCGCATCTCTGTCCCTATAATTGAGAAGGCGAGCTATGATCGTGCGAGCTGGTGCCCCGGGTTTCGGCACTGGGGCTAGTGTGCGGTGTGCTCTTTCTACTAGGAAGTGTTCAGAGAAGGTCTTGGCTCCGAAGGGGGTCTTTAAGAGGGATTCAACCTGTTGCCCACAATCCTTGTGTTGTTTTTCCTAGATCGTGATTCAAGGTCCTCGCACTTGGGTTTGTACCTTGACTAGATCATTTTTCAGTTGTGCAATATCTCGGTCGTGGTTAGCAATGGTGTCTTCGTTGGTACTGATTCTGCCCTCCGCCTCAGTAATTCTCAAACTCTTTTTGTCCACCCTTGCCTTCAGTGAACCGATGGTGGTAACTATGTCATCTAGCTTGACATTTATCGCAAGAAATCCATTCTGAACTATGGTGGTCAGTCTGTCAACTCTATCTCCGTTCTCTGCCTCTGCCTGAGTAGTGGCTGTGGTTGGTGTTGCCGGCCCCGGATCTGATATTTGGTTATTGGTGAACGAGTCCATTGGGCCTTTCTTTTTGGCACCTGCACCTTTTGACATCTTCTCGGGTGTTTGTGTAACACTTATGAAGTTCCTCTCCATTTGTGGGCTTGAATTGCTCAGTGAGTTTGGAGTCTCTTTTTCACCAGTCGTGCATAGAGGTATGGTGGCTGTTCGCCGAGTTTCTGTGTTTAATCCGTGGAGCGAGCGTACTCTTCGGAGCGGCTTTGGGGCTGATATTTGGCCATTCTTGGGTTTAAAGGGGTGTCCCGCTTTGGGAAGGATCTTACCTTGTGCTTCTTGAGTATTTCCTATGTCCTCTGGTGGGTTGTTTCCTCGCAGCCGGCAAGTGTGTTCTTCCAGGCTACTGTAGCAGCCAATCCCTTCGTCCACTCTGCCTGTGCAGGATCAATTTCTCTGGTTTGTATGCATAGCAATGTAGTGTTCAATTTTTTTTTTTAATTTAACCGTGATTTCCTCAGGAACTATGCCGACAGTGCTTGCCTTGCTTATACCTGCCAGGATGTATTGTCCTGGTTCTAAATGGGGATGAAGCAATCCCTTATCAGAGTCACTGCCTGCCTTGTATATTCAATTCAGCACCGCCTGCTTTGATCCGCCTGGGAATGCTCCGGTCCCTCTGTTCTTGCACGTCTGGGATTGACAGCTATCTCCGCCCTTGTAATATATAGGAGTTTTCTTCAATACAGTCAATTGTTCTGGGCAGCTTACATCCTTACTTTAGCTGTCTTTACCCCTTGCCTGTTGTACTTTTACCCAGTTAGTGTCATGACCTTTGCCCATGGCCCTCACTGGCAAGTCAGCCTTCCAGTTAGGGCCAGGTCCGCTATGCCTTAAAACCTCATCCAAGACTCTCTTGGAGTCAGTCCTGGCGCCTTTGGCGCCAGGCTCATAACCATCATGAAGACCAACATTAGAATGGGGAAGGGGCGTGGCTTGGACGGCCATGTAAGAGGTCGCACTCTGGAGGAGCTCCGCTGATCCTGTTTTGATCCTGATGGAGGGGTACGTCCACGGGGGCCGGCCGACGTTGGAAATCGTTGTCCAGGTGTGTGAATGCCACCACTACATCCTGTGAAAGTTTGGGACGTCCAGAAGGCCTAGAAACCGAAATATTTGTGATTGACTGGGACGAGCCCTGAGCAGGCGGACAAGACAAAATGGCGGCGACACGTTACGAACACCGAGGATCATGAAGTCAGTGTCGCGATCACGAGTGCTGGACCTTTGCGTCCCTTGGCTCGGAGACTAAAACACATGAGCGCCGCCTAGGACGCACGGTGGCCCAGCGAGCGGGAGTGCCGAGTGGCTGTAACGACAGGACCGTGGGCCTGGTGGTCGGAGTGCTCCGGGCGTGTTGGATGCCCCATGGTGTGGTGGGTCAGGCTTTGGACGTTGGGTGGCGTGACTCCCCCTCGGTGACTGGCGGGACGGGCCCCCGCCCGACTCATACAACATTATGACCACGAGAGGTGTGAAACCCAAGGCCAAACAGCCCACGATGGAGGCCTACGCCAAGTCCCCCCCAGGGGCGGAAGGAGGCAAGATCAAAGAGACCCCCGTGACGACCACGGAGTCATCTGGCACGATACAGGAGGTGCTGGCGGCGATTGCGGACTTAAAAGTGTCATGGGAGACCAAGCTGGGCCTCGCCATGAAGGAGCTACAGGAAGGCTTAAACCTCAAGATCCGTGCCGTCCAGGAGGAGGTGAATCTGCTTAGGCTGGATGTGAGGGCGGTCTCGGAACGCGCGGGGGCCATCGAGAAGGAGACGGCCACGAACATGGCAGATTGCGCTGCTCATAAAAAGGAGCTACACGCCCTTGTGCAACGGGTGGGCAACCTGGAGGACAGAGCGGAGCAGGCGGAGGGACGTGCCAGACGCAACAATATCCGTATCGTGGGCCTACCTGAAGGAACTGAAGGGCCAGATCCTACGGAATTTGTGGAATCCATGCTTTTGCAGGAGATTACCGGCGGGGTACTGACCCAGGGGTTTGCAGTTGAGAGAGCTCATAGGGCCCTAACCAGGAGGCCGCCTCCCGGGGCCCCCCCGCGACCGGTGATCGCGAAAATTCTGAACTACCGTGATCGCGAAAAGATTCTTGAATTCTTTCGAAAAGGGGGAACGATTGACAGAGGATCGGCCAAGATTACGGCCTACCCTGACTACACGCTACAAGTACAGCGGAGTCGGATGCACTTCGGAGCGGTGAAAAGGAGACTTCGTGAAGCTGGCCATCGCTATATGCTACTCTACCCGGCCAAATTGAAAGACTTCTACAGAAGCAGATCCCTGTTTTTCGAAACACCAACTGAGGCGATGGACTGGCTAGACGCGCTGGGCAGTCCTCAAGAATCAGGCATCCAGGCAGAGACTACGGAAGATAAGTAGCTTGTGGCTGGGCCACCTGGGGCAACAGGGCCGAGACATTGGGACTTGAATATAGTCATTTGTACGATATGTGATGCGTATGATGTGGTACTGACTGGCGGGCCCGTGGGGCGTGCCTACCCGTGGTCTCTTAATTGGGAGCTCCAAGAGGCTTCCTTTGTCCCCAATAGTAATATATCTAGTTAGTTAGGTCGCTGTTAGATCGGCGACGCCCCGCGGGGTCCTATTCCTTGTAAACGGGATAAGACCAGACGCGGGTGGGCCTGAGATCCAGGGATGGAGCTGGGCTTTTGTTGGGATGGGAGGGGTTGTGTGCTGTGGTGTGTAGTTGGGAAACAGGGAGGGGGGATGGGGATCAAGGGCGGAAGAGCCGGCGGAGTGTTAGACCAAGGGGGTATTGTGGGGAGGGCGGGGCTGAATACAGACCAAACCGATGGCATCGGATAGTCTTCGCATAGTTACCTGGAATGTCCGAGGCCTCAATAGTTACCTCAAGCGAAACAAAGTCATGCTATACCTGAAGAGGATGCGGATAGACATAGCCCTGCTACAAGAGACCCACCTCAACAGGGAGAAATTGGAGGTGGTTACGAGGAAGTGGAAGGGCAAGGTAGTGGGTGCCACGTACTCGGCGTATGCTAGAGGGGTCATCACCTGGGTGGCGCCGCATGTGCCGTTCCGGGTGCTCGACTCGATAGTGGACCCGGAGGGTAGAATGGTGGCGATAACAGGACTCCTGGAGAACAGGGAAGTACACATCCTCAACCTGTATGCCCCCAATCATGATACTGCAGCCTCCTTTAGATCCCTCTATGGCAAACTTGGCCCCTTGGCAGGGGGCGCGATGGTGTGGGGTGGGGACTTCAATTGTGTCTTAGATCCCAAAATTGACCGGTCCGCAGACACCAAAGGGAAAATGTTGCCGGCGGCCAAGGCGCTCGGGACATTGCTAGGAGACTTGAGACTGGTGGATGTGTGGAGGAGACTCCACCCCACGGAGAGGCAGTATTCGCATTATGCGGCGCCATACGACTCATATACGAGATTGGATTATGTGTTTGGAACTGCCGAGATAGCGGGCGAAATAGTGGAGGCGGAATACAAAGCTCGAGTATTGTCGGACCATTCGCCCCTGGTGGTAGAGTGGCGACACCAACCCCCTAGGCCTCGGGTCCCCACATGGAGACTCCGGGCGGAAGCACTGCAGGATGAGGGTTTCCGGGAGGACCTGAGGGTTGCCATCGGGGAATATTTCGAGATAAACACGGGTAGTGTGCGTTCTACGGGAACTCTGTGGGAGGCCTTTAAGGTAGTGGTGCGCGGAGTGGCGATCTCTAAATCCAAGGGACTTCAAGGGGGTATCGAGAGGGAGCTTCAGGACACCGAAAGGGAACTGGAGAGCCTGGCTCGTCTTGAGAATGCCACTCAGGTAGACAAAACTAGGATGAGAGACCTTCGGGTGGCGTGCAGCGCTCTTTGGGACCGACTATGTAGACTGAACCATAGGAAATACACTGAGAGGCTGCACGCGGGGGGCGACAAGCCAGGCAGACTGTTGGCCTGGCTGTACAAGAGTGAGTCCCCCCGAGCGGTTATCCATGAGATCCGTGGTGAGGACGGTGGTCTTCGCAACACTCAGGATGGGGTGAACGAGGAATTCCTCAAGTTCTACAAATGTTTGTATGAGGACACTGGGGAGGACAGGAGCCAGGACATCCTGAACACACTGGAAGACATTGGTCTTCCCACCCTAGACGACCTGGAGCGGGAGGAACTGGACGCCCCTATCACTTCTGATGAGCTGGAGGTGGTGATCCGGGGCCTCCCCACGTGCAAGGCACCTGGGGCGGATGGCCTGCCTGGTGAGTTTTACAAGGTGTACGTGCAGGAGCTGCTGCAGCCTCTGCTGGCCTTGTTTAACGAGGCATACGAACAGGGAGAACTCCCGTTGTCCCTCCGTGAGGCCATGATTGTCCCATTACTGAAACCAGGCAAGCCGGCTGTTGAGTGTGGATCTTATAGACCTCTGTCCTTGCTAAACCAGGACAGCAAAATACTCACGGCGGTGCTGGCCAACAGGTTGAAGAAAGTGATTGGCAAGCTGATCCACCCGGATCAAACGGGATATGTCCCAGGCAGGAACATCAGTGATAACCATAGGAGGCTGCACCATGTTATCGACCATACTAAGGATGACACGGGCGAGATGGCGATAGTGTCGCTGGATGCGGTCAAGGCCTTCGATTCAGTGAGATGGCCTTGGCTGAAAGCGGCCCTGCAGGGATACGGCGTGGGCGCTGGTTATATCAGATGGGTCCAGTTGTTATATAGCAGCCCGGTGGCTAGGGTCAAGACTGGGGCCACAGTTTCAGATGCCTGGCAGCTTAGCAGGGGGACCAGGCAGGGATGCCCTTGGTCACCCATGTTATACATACTTGCGCTGGAACCGCTGGCGATATGCCTGCGGCAACAATATGGTGAGGTGGGCATTAACACTGCCAGCGGCAGCCACTTAACATCTCTCTATGCGGACGATATGCTGTTGTACCTCCGCTACCCGGAGGAGAACCTGCAGTACGTACTGGAAGCACTGGATCATTACGCTGTCCTCTCGGGCATATCAGTGAACCCCAGGAAGTCTAGCCTGTTCCCTTTGGGCGGGTACAGGGACGTCCCGTTGGAGAGGCTGCCTGTGTTGCCAATACCATGGCGGACCGACACGTTTAGGTACCTGGGGGTAAATATTTACCACCGGACTGAGGCGGTGCACAAGCATAACACAGAGAAAGCCATAGAGGTGGTCAAGAACAGCATGACATTCTGGTCCAGATTGCCCCTGTCCATGATGGGGAGGGCGGCCTTGCTGAAAATGGTAGTCCTTCCCAGACTCCTGCACTTCTTCGTGAACGTCCCGTATTTGATCCCTAAAAGCCTATTTGTACGACTTCATAGTATGTGTAGGGGCTTCGTGTGGGGTAACTCCAGGAATAGGGTGGCCCTGTGGAAGCTTCAGAACCCGCACGAGAAGGGGGGTATAGGCTTGCCCAACTTCGAACTATATTATCTGGCGGGACAACTGTTGTATGTGGCCAGGTGGTTGTCTGATGAAGATTCGGCGGAATCTAGGTTGCTGCGTGAAGATGCGGCCCCATATTTCCTGAGAGAGGTGGTGTGGCTACAAAGGAATAAACTGACGGGAAGAGGGTGGCTATTGAGGTTGGGATGGGAGGTCTGGCACAGAACATGGAAATTGTTGGGGGAGTCAGAACCACTATGTTGGCAGGTCCCGCTGGTGGCCCTGTGCGAAAACGACACCCAACTGTTTCACTCTGTCCGCAGGCATTGGGAGCCGGTGGGCCTGGCCACGCTTGGGGACATATGGAGAGAGGGGGAGGCGCTGGACTTTCAAAAGTTGCAGGATGAGACGGGGGTGCACAGAGGCCAGTACATCACCCATGCTAGGCTAGTAAAACGTGTAAGAAAGAGATGGCCGGAGACGGCACTGGCAGATGATCCTGATGCCACCCTTGAAACTATGTATGATGTCTCAGAGGGTGGGCACGAAATATCACGAATATACGAACTCCTCAGAACGAAGGCTGGGAAAGTGTTGCCCCAACTGAGGCATGAATGTGAAGAGGAGATGGGTAAACTTATGACGGAGGGTCAGTGGAAGAGGGTCCTGGGATATCATAAAAAGGTGTCCAGAAATGCACGGCTCCAACAACTCCAGTTCTACATTACTCACAGGGCCTACCTGACTCCCCAGAGGATCGCACGGTTCGGAGGCTCGATTACTCAAAAATGCCCCAGGTGTGGGGAGGTGGAAGCTGGGTTGCTACATATGTTTTGGGCCTGCCCGGAAGTGTATAGATTTTGGGAGGAGGTCAAGATGAAGCTCGCAAGTGGGGGAGTGGTGTTGGACGTGGGATCTGCCTGGTCATGTATGCTTGGGATCTTCCCCAGGCCCAGACACTTTAGGCACCTGAGCAAGCTGAGGGACCTGGCATATGTTCTGGCCAAACGCAGGATTGCCATGAACTGGAAATCGGCTAGCAGGCCGAGAGTGGAACTATGGTGGGCGGATATTATGAGGTGGGCGGAGGCTGAATCCGTGGTCTGGTTTCAAGCGGTCACTAGAGGGGGTGAGGAGGAGATAGGGCCCTTGCTGGCCTGGCGACAATTGGTGGCCTCTATGACCAACCCACAACAGGACTTGGACGACTCTGAGAATTCTGAAGATGTGCCTACGGACAATGTTTCTCCTGACGGTGCCCCGACTGAGGATACAAGGGAGCCGGCTCTGGCTTGATGGGGGGTGGGGGGAGTTTTCTCTTTTTTTTTACTTTTTCCTTTCTTGTATTTTCTTTTGTGGTTTCTGTAAATAATTAACAGTTGTTTTGTGTTGTGTGTTGTTTGTTTTTCTAAAATATAAAATCAATAAAATATTTTTAAAAAAAACAAAACATTAGAATGGGACTATTTACTTGGGACTATTTAACTTGGGGGGGTGCAGCCAACATGGAGGCACACACATAGCTCAGTTACAAGGAACTGAGCTATGCGGTCTAGTCTTTTGGGTGTGGCAGACCTGGGACTACTTTACCTGGACTACTTTGCGTGTGGCAGGCCTGGCACTATTTTACCTGGACTACTTTACCTGAGACTATTTAAACCGCACCCGATTCCCACAGGGGGGCTTGCACCAGTGAAGTAACTTGGTCGCTGCTCACCCCCCACATCTACGCGCCCCTGCCACAAGGAGGAGCACGGAGAATCCACCTTTTACAATATTAAGGTGAGGAGAAGGCCCAAGGGGGAGGAGGAGTTGAGGCCAAGGGAGGTGGGAAAACAAAGAGAATCTGGTATTGAATCCAGCTCTCCTATATTGCAGACCCATCTTTAACCAGAGGCCTTGCCAAGGGACCGGGAGAGGGTTCGAGAGTGCAAATCATCCAACCAGGGCTGGGTGGCGTCCCCGTGGATACCAGGTGAGCGTAACAGGTAGTCAGCAGTTGCTCCTGCCGTTTGTTTGCGAGTGGGTTGTGCTCTCCCACGTAATACGGTGTCTATTTGCACAGCACCCAAACTTTGCTGGCCTTGAGTACTCATAATGATCCCTTAGGGGTAAGGTCCTTACTTTCGCTGTCTTTACCCCTTGACTGTTGTACTATTACCAAGGTGATTCAATACTGGAGTCAGCGTTTGCTCCTGCTGTTTGTCTGCGAGTGGGTTATGCTCTCCCACGTATTACAGTGTCTATTTGCGGAGCGTTCAGACTTTACAGGCCTTTAGTAATCATAATGATCCCTTCAGGTAAAGTTTCCCGGTGTGGTTTCAGTAATTTCTCTCCCTGTAATGCATTCACTTTTAGTTGTGTCTCATGTAGCTGTATGCTGCCGGGACGCCGCTGGTCTGCGGCTTATCGCCTCTGCCTTCCAGCTCCTCCGGGACCCACCTCCGTGTGGGTCCCAGTGCTGTGGCTGCGTTTGCTGGTGTTGTGCCCGCTACCCAAGCCTGATGCGGCTGTTGGGGTCGGGGTCGCCCAGGACACCACGTGTGGTGGGCCGCCTCGCCAGGTCCCAAATACAGGGTTTTTTTCTAACCCAGAGCTAGTTGCGTACTCACGGCCTATGTCGTGTCAGCGATCCCTCTCCAGCTCCCACGGCCAGATGCAGTTACGGGGGGATCTGTGGTTGTTGTCTTCGGTACGGCTACGAGCCCCTTCGCCTGTGCATTCGTCCGCAGCGTACCTCGAAGGATATCTCTGCCTTCTGGTTTCCTCTCAGATCTCTCCTCCGGCACTTCCTTCCTTGCTTGACTCGGGTTGCCGCCCTGCTCACTTTCAGGATTAGCGCAATATATAATGATTCTTAGTTTTCCCTCTCTGCCTCCGGGGAGTTGTGTCCAAGCCTCGGTGTCTCGCAGTGCCGGGATTCCTGCTTTCTATGGTCTGCCAGGCTGAGTGTCTGCGGCGCAGCCCTGGTGTCTCCTGGCACTGGGACGCGTCTGACGCCGCAGTCTTCCCCCGCTCAGTTTTCACCACAGTGTAACTTCATGAAAACTGCTGTTTTAGCTCAGGATTTTCGCTGTATACTCGTGGGGTCTTTGTCTGCGCAGTCTACCCCTCTATAATCTTGTGGGATGCTCTGAAGAAGGATATATTTTGATGCGGATGTTAGTCGGGCCGGAGCTCTAAGTTCAGGCGGTCATTTGCGTCGCGCGCAACAGCGCCCCCTCATCTATTTTAGTTTCTAAAAGGTCACATTTAGCAATTAACGTTTTTAATAGATTTTCAAATTAAACATGTCATCTGATGTTATACTACGATCACATTCCGTATCAACCTGAGAGGCGTTATTTTCATTCGGGGCTATTGAAGGGTTACTAAATAACATGTTCTGTGCTATAGATTGGACTCCTGCTAAACGCAGCTGTTTAGTTTGTGTAAAGTCAAATGTAAGGGGTGGCACATTAACACTATTGCCCGCTATATCAGCGGAGTGCGCTATACCTGATGAAGGTTTCACATCCCTAACTTGCAGAATTTCATTGAACCCAAGATACTCAATATCCATCTCGTCTAATTTGTACGGTGAAAGGTCAATGGTGTTAATACCACCCGATTGTACTTTATGGTCTGTAACATTTACTACTGAGTGGTTACCAAAATCATTTGATGGCACTTTTTCTATACTTTGTGCATTCTCTTTAGGTACATATGTCATAGCAGTCGGGTCAAGCTCGAAATGAGCAATCTTGTCTATACATGTGACTGCAACGCAATCATCTATTTGAGAAGAAACCAAAGTAGCAGACACTGGTACTCTTAATGTATCGTTTAACAGTTTTGCACTCACACAGCCTAAGCTACCAGTTATATCTTCAACTAAGGCTTCCTTTGCCACATACATAGCATCTTCACCTATGGCTTCTGTGACCACTGAGGCACATGTTGCAGATGAAATAGAGGTAGTCTTAGCAAAGAATTCCAATATTTGTTTTTTCCTGTAAGCATTTTTGTAGGGTTGCTTATCACCTTTGGTATGCAAATGCGTCTATTTCTAAGGGTTTTATGGAGCGCAAGCTCTTTCGCCAAGTTCTCCATAGCTTGTTCTTCTTGCTATGTTTAATACACGTAATTACTAGTAAATACTAGGTCAAAGTGTTGGGGCTAATGCTGTAGCACTGGGCTTTATGTTCCATACACTTGCAGAACCTAAAGTAGTTACTGCTAACTGTATGTCTTAGGGCTATTTATCTTATTTCACTCACACATATAAGTAAAGAGACAATACAACAGTTTTTGAAGCTTTAACCATGCATCAATGTCGGCACTAGGGCCCTTAAGACCCCTTAGATTGTCAGGGGGTGCGGGTACAACGCTCTTCTCAGCGCCCACCTTACAGAAATAAACGTGAAAACGTTTTGCTAAAACTATGAAATTAATAATTTTGCAGTGTCTCATAACACAGCACTTGCAAATAGCTAGAATAATTGCAAAAAATAAAAGCTGCAGATCAACTGCAATTACTTCTTTAGCACGCACAAGTAACACACGTAAATACTGGCGTACATAAACATTTGCTGTTTCAGAATCACATTACAACAGGATTTGGTATTGTCAGTGATGTGCACGGCTATTATTTACAGTGCTGATGGAACTCAGCAGGACTCCAAACACAAAACACAAATCGCATACGCACTGATGCACTTGTAATACACTACTCCGCACTGTTTAGTCATGTGATCGTAATGTATTTACTGGACAACGTGCTTCAACGTACTTCAACACAATGTGGTACAGTCAACAACTAATAACAGCCATCTTCAATAACTCAACAAAGGACTGAAGGGCAAATGGTTAGTTGTATGTATACACGGCAAGGCTACGTACACAGACAGCTTCCAATCTTCCAATCTTAATGTTTCCAGATGCTCAGCGTAATAAAATCAAGGGGCTCAGTGAAAATGAACCTAATCAAGCAAATGCCACGGATTCTTAACAGGCTACAAAATACAATGGGTTATAGCACTGAAGCAGGATCCGGTCTTCTGTTCTGCTGTGCTGTGAGCAGCGAACTGCAAACAGGCCATTTCCAGGTCACTTCCTCAGAGCACTTTTCAGATGGATGAAGTAGAGCAACAGCAATACTTCTCTTCCAGCAGGGCTTCAAGGTTAAGCTTCAGTTTCAATGTCAGTTCCAGCTTCTGATGGAATTGTAGCAGTGAGAGGCCCCCAGATATACTGGTGATCCCCCATTCATTCTGCTGGGTCAAAATCAGGCAACCTATCACTCAGAAGGGCATTCAGGCAGTCAGGCGCACAGTGCATTCAGGCGGCCTCTTCTCCATCCAGACACTCGCAACACAGAATGCGGATTCGGACAAGTACCACGCCATTCAACACTACACACTGCATTCATACCAGCTTCGGGCAAGACTGTCTTAGTCATTGCGTCAAACACCAGATACTAGACATCCACAACACAGACTGCGTATTCGTCACACACTCCATTCACCCAGGTCCCAACCCCAGGCGCACCCACAACATATGGTCGTTGGGAAGGCTCCAGCCAGTCTGGTCGGCACTTCCCCACACTACCATATATGGAACTTCCATCTAACAGCCAGTCAGGGGGAAGGGACAGAGTCAGGGCTTCCCGGGACTTTGCGAAAAACCAAGGTAACAGGCGATGGAAGGCAAGAGGCCACAGGAGCTATCTTGTTTTCATCAGGAATCTACTGATTCCAATGACAGGGCCTGGGCATCCCAAAATGGAGGATACTCAGAGCACCTGTCAGATTCAGAATGGAGCTGCCACCAGCCCATACCCTGCTCTGTGGGCCACCCACAGGTGCCCAAAAACATACACTAAGGGCGCAGGGTTGTACCCCCCACCCATGGGTCTCATAAGAGTATCCCATGGGTCTGTACACCAAACCAAAAGAGAGAGCTGCACCGCCAGGAGTCCCACATGAACACCTGCGTGGAAAGCATGACAGAAAACACGATGAAAACAGTAAAGGACAAGGATACAGAGGCCCTGTCCCTCCGAATCATTTCCAGCATCACAGTCGGCCCCCCCAGACTGAGGTGGAGGGTGCCTAATCTCCCACGGGATAGACACCCTCATCCAGACGGTCAACATACCTTCTGGAAAGGCCATCTGCATTATCGTGACTCTTCCCTGGTCTGTGCTCTATGGTGACGTCTAGCCCTTGCAGGCTAATGGACCACCTGAGCAGTTTCGAGTTCTCACCCTTCATCTGCATAAGCCACTTCAGGGGCTTATGATCTGTTTGGACCTTGAAGGTAGACCCTGTAAGGTGGGGCCTAAAACACCTAGGGCTCCAAACTATACTAAAACATTCCTTTTCAACAGTAGCCCACCTAAGTTCCCTACCCTTGAGTTGTATACTGATGAATATGATAGGATGTTCCAATTCCGGTGTCCCAGACATCCGTCTGGACGATAAAGGGTCGGCTGTGGTCAGGCGCACACAACACAGGTGCCCTACACAGACTTTCTTTCAAGCCATCAAAGGCCCTCTGACAGTCTTCAGTCCAATGAACCTTCCTAGGTTGTTTGGGTGAAGTCAGAGCTGTCAGTGGTGCAGCTATGGTTCCATAGTCCACCATGAAATTGCGATAATACCCAGTGAGGCCCAAAAAGGCTCTCACCTGGGTTTGAATAGTGGGAGTCTCCCAGTCCTGTACATCCTGTACCTTACTGGGGAGAGGTTGGATTTGACCCACTCTTACCTCATGACCAAGATATGTGACTTTCCCCTGAGCTATCTGGCACTTGGTGGCCTTGATAGTGAGGTTAGCCCTTTTCAAGGCCTGCAACACCTTACCCAGATGTGTCAAATGCTCTTCCCAAGTGGAACTGTAGACAGCAATGTCATCTAAATAAGCCACACAAAAGGCTTCCAGACCACTGACAGCATGATTGACCAATCTCTGGAAGGTGGCAGGGGCATTCTTCAACCCAAAAGGCATGACCCAAAACTGGTAGAGTCCCTCTGGTGTTGAGAATGCCCTCTTTTCCTTGGCATGGTCTGTCAGAGCTATTTGCCAATAGCCTGTGGTGAGGTCAAAGGTGCTCATAAATTTGGCAGCACCTATGGTGTCCACGAGCTCATCAGCCCAGGGCAATGGGTGCGCGTCAGTTTTGGTGACGGCATTGACTCCTCGGTAGTCCACACAGAACCTCCAATCCTTGGTACCTGCCTGGCAACTTGCCTTGGGGACAAGGACCACAGGACTGGACCAGGGACTGGTTGAGGGTTCAATAACACCCAGATCCAACATCTTGGCGACCTCAGCCTGGATGTGGTTCTTAACAGTATCTGACATTCGGTAGCTCCTGCTCTTGACAGGCACGCTGTCACCAGTGTCAATCTCATGCTTACATCACGGTGTAAGGCCTGGCGTCAGCGAAAACAGAGAGGCATACTGCTGGACCAAAGCCCTGCAGGCCCTCTGCTGCTCTGTTGTCAAATCTGGAGAGAGTGGCACTCCCTCCACTGAGCCATCCTGAGGGTTGCTATATAGCAAATCAGGAAGGGGCTCACTCTCATCCTCTTCTTGCTCTGAAGACAGCAAGAGACATGAGACTTTGGCTCGCCTTTGGAAAGGCTTCAGCCTATTAACATGGAATACCTGAGGGGCTACCCCTGGGATTCCCATGTCAACCAGATAATTGACCTTGCCCATCTTGGAGATTATCCTGAAGGGTCCAGCCCATTTATCTGCCAATGCCCGAGGCTTGGTAGGCTCCATCACGAGGACCTCCTGTCCCGGAGTCCAACCCACTTGCAATGCTTTAAGGTCATGCCAGTATTTGTTCAATTCCTGGCTGGCCTTGAGATTCGCTGTTGCCTGACCCATCATCATCTGGCCTCCGTCTGTGGCCTAACACATAGTCCCCTACTTGCTTGGCGGGACCTGGAGGGGTGGCTTCCAAACCTTCTCTGATCAAGGCAAGGGGCCCCCTCACGGGATGTCCAAAGAGTAACTCAAAGGGGCTTAAACCAACACCCTCTTGAGGTACCTCCCTGTAAGCAAACAGCAGGCATGGCAGGAGGAGATCCCATTTCCTCCGTAGGGGCTCTTCCAGAGCACCTATCATGCCCTTGAGAGTTTTATTAAATCTCTCAACCAGACCATTGGTCTGGGGGTGGTAAGAGGTGGAGAACTTATAGGTTACTCCGCACTCTTTCCACATGTTCTTCATGTAAATAGACATGAAGTTGGATCCTCGGTCAGAGACAACTTCCTTGGGGAATCCAACATGGGTGAAAATGCCCAGGAGAGCCCTGGCAACCACCTTGGCAGTTACAGTCCGAAGGGGTATAGCCTCAGGGTACCTGGTTGCATGATCTACCAAAACCAGGATGAACCGATGTCCACCTGACGTGGGAGGGTCCAGGGGACCGACAATGTCGATGCCCACCCTCTCAAATGGTGTGCCAACCACTGGCAATGGCTGCAGTGGGGCAATGACACTGCCTTCAGTCTTGCCAGACAACTGACAAGTTGGGCAGGTCCTGCAGTGGGACTCCACTTCTACTCCCATCTGAGGCCAGTAGAAATGGGCAGAGAGCCTCTGCTTAGTCTTCTTGGTACCAAGACGACCAGCTAAGGGCACCTCATGTGCCAACTGCAGTAGGAAGGGCCTGTAAACCTGGGGTACCACCAACCTCTTGAGGGCACCAGGTTCAGGCTTAGTGGGCTCACTGACAAGGAGCTCACCCTCCCAATAAATCCAGAATGTCCTAGGCACTTATCCTTGTGCCTGGGACAGGGCCTGTTTCCTCAGACCCTCGAGAGAGTGGCACTCTCTCTGTCCTTTACAGAAGTCTGCCCGGGAGGGTCCCCCTTCAGCTAACAAGCATTGAAGATCGGGATGATCCTGCGGGTTGAGAACCTCTCCCACAGGAGAGTCTTCTGGCTCTTCTCCCACAGGAGTTGAGACGGCGTTTACCACTGGACCCAGCCCGTTCGGAGCATGGATCCCAATGGGTGCTGTAGGAACAGCAGGAAGAGAAGGAGCTCCCTCCACAGAGGTGGCCTTCTTGTTCTTCCTTTCGTCTTGCCTTAGGCCGCGCCTTTGGCTCGGGTACCTGACTCACAGCCAGACGCGGGGTCACCTGTGACCTAGTGACCGCAGCAGCAGTCATGGGAAGACCATCCGAGATCAATCCCAACTCGACTAGATCATTACCTACCAGAATGTTAGCAGGGACATTGTCCTGAACCAGGACAGGAAGCTTTGCTGTCTTGTCTCCAATCATGAGTGTGACTAAGGCTACAGGTGATAATTTGGGAGGCCCACCAGCTAACCTGGTGGTTCTCAGAGGAGCACCTACATAGTCCTCTGGCTTGAGCAGGGTCCTGTCCACCACTATCATGCTTGCCCCAGTGTCTCTCAAACCAGGAGAAGGCTGGCCATTCAGGAGGACACCTCTCAAAAATCTACGGGTGTTCTGTGGGATAGTCGCCAGTACTTCTGCGTACTGGTCCCAGGCCCCAAGGGACACTAAGGAAATCTCTACAGGAGCACCAAATGTGATTCCTGTAGAGGAGGGGAGGACAGTGGCTTCCACCTCAGACATGGGGTAAGGGTAGGTCAGGCTGGCAGCCTGTACTCCAAATGCCTTACCTTTACACTTGGAGTCACCCCTCTTGTGATCCAGAGCCCCACAATCCCAACAAGTGCCGGGAGTGCGGGGTACGGTACTGGAACCACTGGGAGCCTGCTTTGCAGCAGGTGGACCACTACTCTTATTCCCACCCACAGATGACTTATCCCCACTAGATTTCTGGGTCTTCGGAGAGGAGGGTTTAGGTTTACCCGAATGTGACTGCTTTTGGGACTCCTCAGCTTTCTGAGAGGCCCCCTTTTCTTTGTCCTTGTCCTTCCCGCTGGAGTCCTTAGGGGATAGCCGGTGGGAGACCCACTTGTCAGCCAGCCTAGCCAGCTTAAAGGGATCCAAAATGTTCTGTTCAGCAACATACTGACGCAGCTCCGGTGAACAGGCTTCAGAAAAATGCTCAAAAAACAACAGGTGGGACAATTCAACAAAAGTTTTCACCTTGTAACCATCAATCCACCCCATCATATTCATGTGCGCAGCACTCATCCAGTCAACCCAAGACACATTCTCTCTTTTCTTAAAATCCTTCAACCTTTTAAGGTATTGGGTAGGTGTCTTGCCAAACTTGGCAATCAAAGCAGATTTCATACTGACCCCGTTCTTCCACACTCAGCTTCAGAATACAGTCATACCCAGTCTGAGGCACTCTGCTTAACAAACACTTAGCCCAATCTCTTTTGTCAACATCATGAATTGCACAAGCCATTTCAAACGCTTCAATCCATTGGAGGATATCAGAACCCGCCACAAACACACCAACCAAATCTTTCATAAATTTAGTTGCTGGGGACCTGACGCTCTCACTGGGTTTCGCTGAAGTCTCCACTCTAGCTTTCTAAAGATGGATTCTCTGACATTCAGTGTCCTTGTCTTTGAGTTCAAGATCCCTATTCTTGAGTTCAACTTGTTGAGCCAACTCCTCCTTCTTAAGCTCAGCATCTATTTCCAACTTGCGATATTCAAAGGCCAATTTCATCCTCAATAACTCAAGCTCCAAGGAATTGCTGGGGTTCAGAACGGAGGCAGCAGGAATGGTGGCATTCCCAGAAACAGATTCAGAAGAAACCCCAGGGGCAGAGTCCTCATTAGTTGCATTCCCCCCTCATCAAGAGATTCACCATTGGTCTGGTAGTCCACCAGGGCAGCTATCAGCTCAGCCCTAGACTTATCCACAAAATCTAACTCCCTGGCTTCACAAGCACTCTGGAGAGCCTATAAGCTCATCCTAGTCAATTTACCATTTGCAATAGACTCCATTGCTTGTAATGCAGTTATTTTGTACACACCCAAACCTTAATTTAATAAAGTGCAGATATTTTGTAAGTGGCACGGTTATACACTGATTCTTAAAACCATAAACATCCCACCGCTGCCACGAGTGTGAAGATACTGGTAGGGGGTGTCTGTACTTCCACTCTCTATATGGTAGAGGAGAGGCACAGAGGACCCCAGCCAAGATTCTCTATTGGTAGCAATGGACGAGCAATCAAGGCCTAGCTTTTTGGGAGGTTATGCGGGCTCGTTCATAAGTACAGTGTAGTCCCCGAACCCCCACAAAGGAATGTCCACACACTGTATTACTGAAAACACAGTCTTTATATAATTAATATTCAAAGGTATGTACACAATCACAATAACGCACTTTGTACTTGGAAATCAACAATGATAAATATATACAATTCTAAAGTGGTACCACCAATGTTATCAAATCAAGTGCATCAACTGTACGGTTAAAATGTCACACAGATCATTAACGAGGAAACCAGCAATAGAGATGGGAAAGAACGCAAGATGGCTGAAACAATAGGCAGAATGCTGACCCCTACCGCTAGGCACAGTTCTGTGTGGAGATCCCCCCACCGCGGCAACCTGTAAAATAAAGATATATAGCACAAGCCCAGTCCATATATTGTTCAATAGTCTTATTTCCTCCTATTAAGGTTTTACCCCCCCAATGTACCTGGTGGAGTAGAGTTCTCTGAAGATGCGTCGACCGATCCTTCTTGAGTGACTGCCTATAAAGTAGGAGCCACGGATCGTCGAGAGGCGTCGAGGAACTCAGCGTTCGGTGTCGGGGAATCGACGGCCCTTCTTGATTGCCCTCCCTTTAAGGCAGGAGTCACGGGTCGTCGAACGTCCAACGACGAACAGGTTGAACTACGGCAGTGAAGTGGCAGCTTCGTTCCTAGCGGTGCTTGTCGACGACGGAGCGCTGGCGTCCTGCAAGGAAGAGGTGTGCGGGGCACCTCGGTGACGATAGTTCTGGACCGCAAAGAGAGGATGAAGAACTGTGGCCCAGCAAGGGCATTGAGAGGTCGGCGTCTCTGTGGTCTTTAGGTGGCGGGAAACCCACCGACGGATGCTCCTCGGCGCGTCGACGGTTGGGCCTTCTCCAGCGGGATAAAGCGGGCGACGGTGCAGATGAGAGCGTCCGATGATCAAATGAAGTTCTTAGGCAAACGGGAGCACGGCGGCTCCGGTCGGCGACGGCAGTCGTCGACAGTGGCGGACAACCGTCCGGGTACTTCTCTTTGGGATTCCGCGGCAGTCCCCGTCTCGGGTCGGCAGCCTGTCGTAGGTCTGTCTACCAGGGAGCTTTGGCAAAGATCAGCTGGTGCACGATGGTCCCTCGTAGCTCAGGAAGAGGGCGCCTTACCAGGTCCTCTCTGTGTCAGTCCTTGGAGACACAGCAGCTTTCAGATTGTGAAGGAGAGCAACAGCAATTCTTCTCTTCCAGCAGGGCTTCAAGGTCAAGCTTCAGTTACTCCAGTTACTCGTCGTAGTGGACTTCAGCTTCTGAACACGATTCCTAGCAGTGAGAGGTCCCCAGATATACTGTTGATCTCCCATTCATTCCACTGGGTCACACTCAAGCATCCAATCACGACTAAGGGCATTCATGCAGGCAGGCAGCCAATCAGGCACACGAGGTATTCAGGCCATTCACTTCTCTCCAGACACTCACAACAAGTTATGTGTATTGGGACAAGTACCGAGCCATTCAACACTCCAAACTGCATTCATACCGGTTTCGGGCAGGGCTGTCTCAGTCATTGTGTCAACCACCAGATCTAGACATCCACAACACAGAATGCATATTCGTCACACACTCTATTCACCCGGGTCCCACCCACAGGAGGTACCCACAACATACATCACTGGGAAGGCTCCAGCTAGTCTGGCCGGGCCTTCATAACAACACCATATATGGCACTTCCACCCAACAGCCAGTCAGGGGAAAGGGACAGAGTCAGGGCTTCCCAGGACTTTGGGAAACAAGGTAATAGGTAATAGAAAGCAAGAGGCCACAGGGGCCATTTTGTTTTCCATCAGGAATCAACTGATCCCAATGGCAGGGCCGGGGTATCCCAAAATGGAGGATCCTCGGCGCACCTGTCAAATTCAGCATGGAACTGCCACCAGCCCATACCCTGCTCTGCGGGCCACCCACAGATGCCCAAAAACATACACTAGGGCCACAGGGTTGTACCCCCCACCCATGGGTGCCATAAGGGTATCCCACGGGTCCGTTCACCAAACCAAAAGAGAGAGAGAGCTGCACTGCCAGGAGTCCCACATGAACTCCTGCGCGTAAAACACGACAGAGCACACGATAAAAGGAAGTAAAGGACAAGGATAGGGAGGCACTGTCCCTCCGAAGCATTTTCAGCATCACAGTATGCTTGAGTGAGAGTGGAATGTCAAGTTGCTTAGAAACAGGAATAGCACTGTAGGAGAATGAGTGTTCCTTGGACAGGAGCAGTGCGGACGGTGTCCGAGTTGTATTCTTGTTATAGGACTAAATTACTGCTTCAGAAGAAATTCTCTGAACACAGGAACAAAGAACTATGGCAACAAAGAGAGTGAACCTCTCCACAACTACAATGCAGGGAAATTGTTTTATTTTCATTACATATATATGGTTATACAATAACCTTTCACTAAAGAAACAAAGTGAAAAAAATAAAACAAACATTTCATTGATACATACAAATCTTAATACACGGTTCCAATTAATTAATTAAAACATTATTTTTAAACCCAACCATATACACATTTTTCAATTCATCATAGTAATAAGAAAATTAGACAGAATAAAATATTTTTATTCAGCATGTTACAATTTTCAAACATCCTCCTTTTGATTCCCTTATTGGAATGAGTTTAAGATGCCTGTAACTGCCAAAACAAGAGCAGTGGTCCGACCTGCAAGATAAAGGTTTCACAAAGCACCTTCAACCCCAGATCCAAAAGCTCTCTGTAGCTCCTAAAATATAGTTATCGTTTCCCTTGAAGAACTGGTGCTCTTCATCGTGTTTTCAGCGTTGCAGAAACGAGATATGACCTGATTATTTAGTAACTTGCCATGTCGTGCCAACATCTCCCTAGTTGAAGCTAAATTCCACTTAAATCTTATAAAGTCTCGACGGACAGTCCGATCTGGATAAATCGACAGAAATGGAGCAAGTACACCCGCCCATTTGTAATCGTACCTCAAATGTTTTAATGATACATACGAGTGAAGAGAGTTAAGTGTGGATGCCCAATCATATTCTAACAAAGCCCTTTTCACCTTGTCCAGATTCTCAACCAAATCATCAATTGATTGGCCAATATGAGAAATGATCCCGGTACAAAACTCTGAATAGGCACAAATGAATGTATTACCCCTTACACAAAGTATAGAGTTTAAATCGGCAAAAAGGCAGAGGTCATTCACTGGACATAAAATCGTATAATAAATGGATAGATATTTCCATAATGCTCCACACCTTAGTGAGTATAGGCCAAGTTTGAACTTCACTGCCGCCAGGGAATTGTCACTCGATACCCACAAAATCTTCCTCCACATCAGTCCTTCAATAGCAGGCAAGAAGTCCAAAGCCCAGGGAGGAAGGATTTCAAAACCATACAGAATACTTGGCACTATTTTACCCTCAAAGAATCTCACACAAGGGAGCAGAGAAAATGTGACTAATTTAACATCAACCCGGGTTAAACTGATTGCTGAGTGCCACGCCTTTAGACTTTACCCATTCTTTAATATACACTTTATACTGCGTGGAAACAATGGGAAAACCCAGGTACATGAAGCTTTCGAACTTTTTGAGGCTGTCCTGACCCACTCGCCAATTAAAAATGTTCCTCTTGGTTGTGCAATGCATAATTTTAGTTTTTGTAGGATTTGCCTTAAGGATGTGAATTGAGGAAAATTAGAAAAGACATCAACCAAGCATTCAGATCGATCTGTGTGCAATCAAATATTTAAAAACCATCTGCGGTGTAGCAAATGCAGCAGGACATAGATATTCACTGATATCACTCATATAAATTTTAAACAGGCAGGGCGTAAGCACGCAGTCCTGCCAGATCCCTCTAAAGGTCGAAATCGTGGGGGACAAGGTGCCCTTCTGATTGAGAAGAATCTGTATGTTGAAGTTAGAAAACAATCCCACAATTAGACGTAGCAACCCGTTCGGAATGTCCCACCTCTGCAATTTTGCCCACAGCAGCCCCTCATTAACACAATCAAAGATTGCCAGGTAGATTGAATCATATTTCTCATTCCATACCTGGCTTAATAAAGCTTTGAGCAGGAAACCATTCATGGGGTAACCAAGATGTTTACGGAAGCCCGTCTGCCATTTTTCAAACCGTCCCCTCCCTTTTTGTCAAGTTTGAAGATGCTCCAACAGCAAGAATGTAAATACCTTGCTGTCTACATCGTGAAGTACTATGGTACAATAATTGGTTGGATCGGGGCGACAACCTTTTTCAAATATGGGGGAATCTGATATGATATGGCAGTCGAGCAGGACTCAGGAAAGAATAAGTGCTCACAACATTCTGAAACAAAGAAGTCAAAATAGATGCCCAAGCCTCAGGCTCCCCCTTAAATTTAAATAAGAGATTCAACAGATTGTTCGGCCCAGGTTCACGAGAGGAGCTGATCTTTACAATTATCTCTTTAATGTGTTCACAATCAACCGGTAAGGAGCATTGACAAGCTGGAGCAGATATTAGAATATCCCTGTTATCAACCCAACCCACTGGTTTGGAAAATACCATTCCATAGTGATTGACCCACTGTTGCTCAGAAACTGAGGAAATATGCGGTTCTGGCTGGCTGGTTTCCAATATGTTAATCGTGTGCCAAAAAAGTCCTAATATCTTTGTTCGTCAATATATTAAGCATGCACTCTGCATCCTGTTAATTATTCATAGCCCGCCTCCCGCTAAGCCAATTTTTTGTAGGCCTGTTTGATTTTTTTAAATTTGTGGAAACACATTATCGAGGGGGATACTACTTTTAAGCTTTAGTGCTTTCATCTGTGTGCGCATAAACTTTTTCCACTTGGACATTTCGAAATTAAAACAATGCAGCTGCTTGATCAGAGTTTTCTTAATGCGAAAATGAGATGGCCGAGTATATTCAATGAGATCCTCCAGAAAACGACCATGTTTCTCCACACACAAAACGTATTGTACTGCCAATCACTTGAAGTGGCATTTAGACACGCTGACACACTATCATTCACCATTCCAACTGAGCCCGAATTCCAGCAGACTCTGTTACCAGAAGCGTTGATGGTTAAGGCTGAAGTGTCCCGTACCAAAGAGCCTATGCCACTCATCGTAAACAGAAATGCTGCAGTCAGGTGGCAACGGTCACAAAATTCAGAGGGCACAATCAGGAGGGAAGTGCAAATATTTAACAAGCCATCACTCACGAAGATATAATCTAGTGTGAAGTTGGAAAATCCATTAGAACAGGTGAATGTATGAGGAATACCACCCTCCATCGACCTGTTTAACATAGAAAGACCAATTCCCTCCATACTCTTGAACCAAAAAGAACTATGATGCTTTTCACAGGGCAATAAACTGCGAAGTGTAGCTCCATTATGTTCAGGTTTGAAAAACCAGGTATTCACCTTCTGTGAAGTGTTTCTATTACATACATGAAAAACAGTGTTCTTGTAGTACTTCTGAGGCCTTGCCTTCGGACACGCCATCTCGCCTGGGTAATGCCATATATTTTAGGACACATTTTGATCGATCTTCCAGTCAATTTTAATCTATTTCGTATTTTCCAGGTGCTGGGACATCAGGGTCGAGTTAGAAGGTCCAAGTACCCAGGGGTGTTGCTAGCTCTGGAAAGGATCGAGGGCTACGCTGATGTCGGAACTGTCAGGACTGGGGGCTAACTAGCCTTTTGGTTGTAGCTCCTGAGATTCTATCCAGGGCTACAACCAAAAGATCAAGGGCTATAGCCCCTTTAACCCTCCCCCAGCAAAGCCTCTGCAAGTACCTGTTGGGTATAGGCGTATTTCCCCCTGGGTCCATCGTATTATTACCTTTTTGGGTACATTGCATTACCTTTTTGTTCATTATGCATCAAGTGGCTGAGAATGTTGCCATCCAAAATGCCTATGCTACCGCTCCCTTTAGAGGAGTCCTTGTATCTTTTTGTCCAATAAGTTGCAGAGATGCCCTAGTGCACCCCATCACTTATTGGCCAAAAACATTTTTAATAAGCTGAGAATGGAGAAAATGATTTTTACTAAAAATGGGATGTATTTTCAGACACAGATCAATCTTGTAATGATGAGGTGTTTTCAGCATATAAGATCTGTGAAATATTGAATGATTAAGAACTCCTATGATCATAATCAGGCAGACGACAGAAATTGTTGGTATTTGAAATGCTGCTGGTTACATAACTCACGAAGATCTCCGAAGGAACTGGGTGGAAATGCAAAGGAAAGTAAGAGCTATTTGAGACAGGTGTTGAAGTGTCAGAGCTAGTGAACATTGTACAGCAATAGAGAACACATTCAAGAGTTTTGGTGCCCGAAGGAAAAATTAATGAAATCCAGACTGGCCACATGGAGGCGACAGGGCAGAAATAATGCTTAAAGTTTATGTAAAGGTTGATTATAGTAATTTAAGGAATACAAGATAGGGGCGATTGATGGAAACAAATTTGAACAAAATGCAAAGACAAGAGATTGAGAAAGGGTAAAATATGAGTTGACTGTCAAAGGTTGCAAGTATTTGGTGACACGCATGAGCAGGTTTGTGGTAAAAAATATTGGGGAGGGGTTGACGCGTGGGGTTTTAGAGGCAGGGAGGTAGATAACTTCGGTCTTAGAGGAGTTCACTAGTAGGCTGAATGTGGCATCCAGTGGTCGGACAGCAAAGGAGGGACATTAGAAGACAATGTCAGTGTTGTCTGAAAAAAGATGGAAGGAGAAGCTAAAAGAGAAGACTATCTTAACAAGAGAGAAGGCATACATAGTAAAGAGTTGTGGTCCACGTACAGCACCTTTTGGAAATCCATTTGGGTGAGGTGCGGGATTAGAGGGGACAGGCGAGAGGCATTCCCAGGTGGCGCAGAGCTGTGATGCAGAGGGTAAGACTACCTAGAGATGGAGGAAGAGCAATGAGGAGAGTGCTAAAATGAGCATTACAAGGTAAGGGGTCAGGGCCATTTCCATGGAGTGTCTCCAGTAGACCAGTGATAGAAGAGGGTCACACTTCTTTGAACTTCAAGTAGGTTGTTATCATGTTCAATATCACACATTTCATGGCCTCTGCTGAAACGCCTCCTAATGAAAATAAGGCATATCTTCCCCCAGTTCACCTTCCACTCTGCCAAATCACTGATCAGTACTCTAGTTCTCTGCAGAGCTGACTACAATTGTAGCCACTCCTTTTCCCCATTTACTGAAGTTATGAACTTTGAAAACCAGGTTCATAACCTCCCCCACTCCTGCCCCATCCCTTCTCACTGCCTTTATGCCAGCTGGCTATCCGTGCACCCCGGTTGCCTCTTCAAATGCCTCCTCTTAGTCTTCAAATCCATCTATGAAAATTCCCCCACCCCAATCTGCCTCCCTCTACTTCCTGATATTCCCCACACTGCACCCTATGCTCCAATACCCTACTTAAACTCACTGTCCCCCACAACGAGCACTTCACCCTTCATGCCCTATACCACCGAAACACCCTCCCTCTCGAGATCAGGAACATCACCACCTTAGTTCTCTCTAAGGAATATTGCATAACTACAACACTGGAACAGCGACACATACCTTTATTGTCATGATAAGCAGTAGTGTGAGCAATGCCTACATGAGGACGGGGTCCCTCCCTAACTATGAAGGGAAGAATCAAAACGGAGTCTCAGGAATGTTTCCCATGCAGTAAAGCCACACAAATGCTTTGAAGGCCTCAAACCAGTCATTGATGGTAAAGCTGCACATGCTCAGGAAAACTGTCCACAGGGCAGACGTCGAGGGTGCACACTGGCAGATGGCATCTACTCGCTTTTTACAGGGAGCAGACATTATCCCCATCAAATGGTTTGATTCTGGGAGTCGAAAACAGTAGCTTGCTCCCTTTATTTGGACTAATGATCCAGTGCCACCTCTAGTATGATCCACCACAGCAAACCAGGGGTTCGTACCCAGCTCCTTCCCATGCCAGAAATGCAGCCATGAGGCCAGATGAAACGGTGGTCAGGAGAAGGGGAATATTTTTAAGTAGCATGTGTTTCATTCTCAGAGTAATTACCCATGGTAAAACCTTTCACATGAACTTCATATTAAAATATTGTTTCTATTCCAATGTGACGTTTCGTAGGTGCCGTGACAAGCCCCTTGCACGTTTAATTCATGTATCTTGTCACAATCACTGGTTTGGGAGAAATCGTCCAGTTTATTTATTTATTTATTCGGATTTGTAGAGCGTGCAACAACCCGGGGGCATTGTGGCGCTTGTTACAGACAGTTCTTAGTTACAGATAAATTAACATTTGCAATTTACAGTATGGTGGCTATTGTTAAAGACAATTTATAGTTACAGTTAAATAAAACAGTTGCAATTTACAGTACAGAAAGTGAGATTTTGAGTTTTCGTCGGAAGGCAGGGAGCGAGTTTTCTGCTCTAATGTCTGTGGGTAGTGCGTTCCAGGATTTGGCGGCAATGTAGGGGAAGCCTAGTCCGCTAGGTTTGGCCCTATTGATACGTGGGATGTGGAGTTGGTTGGTGTATTGTGTCCTGATGGGACGTGTAGAGGAGGATTTCGTAATTGTCTCTGATAGGTATGATGGTGCAGAGAGGGTGAGGCATTTATGTGCGAGGGTGAGGATTTTGAAAGTGATTCGCTCTTTGACCGGGAGCCATTGAGCTGATTGTCTGGCCTGGGAAATATGCTCCCTTTTTGGGATGCTTAGAGCTGCACAAAGTGCATTGGTCTGCATGACTTGTAATCTGTTTAGGTTTTTTTCGGATGTGCCTGCTAGTAAAGCATTGCAATAGTCTACTTTAGTACCAATAGTTGCTCTAGCTATTGATAGACAATTGGGTTTGGATAGGTATAGTTTTATGGCATTTATGAGCTTGGTGGTGTGTGCGGATGAGGATGTGACATCGCTGACCTGTCTAGTCATGGATAGTGTGGAGTCTATGTAGACCCCCAGAGTCTTGACAGATGTAGTCAAAGGGATGATAATACTATCAAAGGTAAAGTTGGAGTACAGTTTATCAAGTTTGGCGAGTGTCGTTTTTTGACCTAGTATAATTATTTCGGTCTTATTGTTATGACTTGATGGTCTTGAAGATTATGGGGCCTCTGTCCACAAGTTCCACTCAGAAAGATACAAATAACTTCCTGAGCGATTCTTGAGGCCACAGGTTTTTTGAGTGCCGAAGAACGCCAGGAACCAGGAACACCGGTGACCCCTCGACCGCTGTAAAGCAAGCAATGGGTAAGTATAATGGCAAACAATACACTGAATAGCAAGGTAATAAATATCAAGGGGCTTACCAAAGTGGAGTCTGGGGACGGGAAGAGCACAGATGAAAATGGAGGTGTTCCGTGTGGCTGCATTGTGTAGCAAGCAGCAGCGGGTAGGTGTAGTACTGGAAGATTGCTGTAGAATCTGGCACTGCAAAAACCTGTATAGAGAGGTTACTCCAAAAGGTAACAGAAGAGGAAATCCGAAAACAGTCCGTTAAGAGTTCCAAGATCAAAAGCCAGCCAAGTTCGTTGAAACCAGGGGTAATCCAAAGGAATCAAAACACAGTTCAAAAGGTCCTGAAACAGCAGAGCAAAACAGTATCCGAGGGCTTGACAGAGAAATCCAAGAAGAACAGTTCGTAGTCCAGAATCGAGATGTGGAGACAGGAAGATGCCGAACAGTGCCTGATTGGGTCAGCTGTGAAGCACTGAATGAGCGTCTCCTCTCCGGTTTTGAAGGGGCCTACGAGTGTCACATGACCCCATCACGTGACCGATGATGTAGCACATTTCCTTGTCACATGACCCAAGTTTTCAAAAACGCTGCCGGGTCTTCCTGGGGGCGTGATGAAGCAAAGAAAAAAGCCTGCATCTCCGTCGACTGTCTCCAAGACGCCAGGGCAGCTGCCAACGTTGCAATGGGTGAGTATGACCATAGCACGTTGGATGCCCTCGTGTGTTCTTGTTGTATAGCATGGTCCACCGCTGCTGTGCTGCTTGAGGGAGTGAGGACATGAGGTTAGAAGGGGAAGGCAGATCAGGACCTGAGATGGAGGGCTTAGTGGCTGCACGGGTATTCGTGTGCGTAAGGTGACCAGTGGATGGTGTAACACTTATCCCCATTGAGGCAAAGGCCATTGACCGCCACCCAGGCCTGGATGGTGGTGTATATTGTGTGAAGTGCCTCGGCGTCTTTATGGTATGAGCCAGAGAGAGGTAAGAGTACCTGAGTATCATCAGCGTAATTCATGTACGTGATACCAAGTGAGTCGAGCTTGTTGAAGAGAGGCTTTGTGAACAAGTTGTACAGTGTGGTGCTGTGCAAGAGTCCTGATGGACTCTGCAGTGGATGGTGGTGAGGTCAGAATTGGCTATGTTTGAGAATACCTTCATTGCTCTGCCTTCAAGGAAGGAGGTGACCCAAAGAGCTGCTTCTTTAGTGAAGTTAGCCGAGTGTGTAAGGTGTGATGTGAGGGTCTTGTGGTCCACCAGATCAAAAGTATCCAAGAGGTCTAGGAGTAACAATAGGGCTGGCTTGCCTTTGTCCATGATTTAGGTGATCTGATTCTTTAAATCCACCAAGGCTGTTTCAGTGCTCTGTCCTTTTCGGAAACCAGATTGCCTAGTACCGAGGATAGCGTGAGTTTCAAGGAAGTGTTGGATCTGGCTATGGGTGGCTTTGTCTAATATCTTAAGGAGGAAGGGCACAGTGGTTATGGGTCGGTAGTTATTTTGTTGTAGAGAGTCGAGAGTAGGCTTTTCTAGAAGTGGGTGGACCCAGGCCTCTTTGAGGCTGCCAGGGATAATGCCTGTTCTGAAGCAAGCATTAATCAAGGCTGTCAGGAGCCGTGCGAAACGGTCTGCGCAGTCCGTGATGAGCTTAGGTGGACATATGTCTCCTTTACACATAGAGTGTTTGAGGTTTTTGAGGAGGTTCATTACGTCTACTGCAGTGATGTCACTGAAGGTGAAGACGGGTTTAGTGGAGTTAGCTGGAGCGGGATTTGAATTGGTTTGCTTAGGCCCAAGATGAAGAGGTAGGGCTTTACAGTGATCCTGGATCTTTTTTTTAAGGAGATTGATTTTGTTTAGCATGGCAGATTGAATACTGGCACACCAGGCTTCATCTTTGACAATTTGGTCTGGGGTTTTAAGTGGTAAGATGAGCTCGTTGAAGATAATGAAGATTTCCTTTGAGTGCGATTTGGCATTGGAAATGCGTGCATTAAATGCTTTGGCTTTGATGATGGCTGCTTTGTATTGGCGGGAGATTAAGTAAAAGCTGTTTTTGGCACTGTCACTTGGGTTAATTTGCCCGTTTTTTTGTGCCTCTCTTTTGCCGGAGTGCAGGGACTGTAGTTCTTCAGTGAACCAGGAATTGCAGTGTAAGGATTTTTTGTCTTTTTTGCATTCAAGTGGTGCTATTGCATTAATGGCTTTGGTGAGAGTATCCTTGTAAATGTCTGCTCGGATATTAGGATCATTGGAGAATGGGCGGGCTAGCTCAGGGATATTAAGGTATGGGCGAAAGTTATCCTCATTGAGTTTCTTGGAGCTTCTCACTTGTGCTGCAGGGGCCGGGGTGAGAATGTTGTGGCTTTCGGTGATGGGTAGGGTGAATTCAATACAGTTTTGATTGGTCCATGGCATGGCTGTATTGGAAGCGATAGAGGTGAGGCAATTATGGTCTGAGACCCAGTCTAGGGTGTGGCCTTTGGAATGCGTGGGATTCAAGACTTTTTGTGTGAATCCTAAGTCAATGAGTTCCTTTGTGAGGGTATTAGCAGCTTTATATTTGGAGTCATTGGGCCTCATTACGAGGAAGGCGAACACGGAATGAACGGTGCCAGTAAGGGACCCGCACGTTCATTCTGGGCCGCCCTATTACGAGGTCTGCAGCGGGTCCCGCTCAGGACGCCTGGCCAGACCAGACGTCCTTAGCGGTCCCATTCTAGGGTGTGGCCTTTGGAATGCATGGGATTCAAGACTTTTTGTGTGAATCCTAAGTCAATGAGTTCCTTTGTGAGGGTATTAGCAGCTTTATCTTTGGAGTCATTGGGCCTCATTACGAGGAAGGCGGCCACGGAATGAACGGTACCGGTATGGGACTGGCACGTTCATTCTGGGCCGTCCTATTAAGAGATCTGCAGCGGGTCCCGCTCAGGACGCCTGGACAGACCAGACGTCCTTAGCGGGACCGCTAGCAGACCGGGATGCTAACAACGGGCCCGTCATTAATGGGCCCGTTGTTAGCATCCTCCCCATTAACATTGAGCCCTAAGGGGGCTCAATGGGAATGGGGATGTACCGGGTCCGGGTCCCGAGAATGGGAATTACCGGGCCTGCCAAAGTAGGCATGGCCCGGTAATTCCCTATTCCAGGAACCCGGACCTAAAAGCGGCATGGCTACCTCCATACTCGTAATGAGGCCCATTGAATCCTAGGTTTAGGTCTCCAAGTAGAAGGGTCTTGGTGGAGCTTTTGATGTTGTTGCTGAGTAGGTGGATAAGGTGTCCCTGAAAGTCTAAGGGGAGACCTGGGGGGCGGTATAGCACATGAACGTTGATGGTGCTGTTGGGGGACAGTGCAAGCTTAGCAGACAGAACGTCTGAGTTACTGGTCGAGGGATGACTGATAAATCGAAGAGGGAGGCTCTCTTTGAAAATGAGGGATACTCTGCCTCCCAAGCAGGCTGATCTGTCTTGTCTGAAGATAGTAAAGCCTGATGGAAGTGCAAGAGCGACAGAGGGGCCGGAGGCTTCATGTAACCAGGTTTCTGTGATGGCATGTAGGTCAATGTTATTGTTGGTTATGAGATCATGAATTTCTAATGCATGAGCTGGGAGGGAGCGAACATTTAGGAGGGCACATTTGATATGTGGTGTGGGTATGTTTTTGGTGTTTGTGGTGGTGGGGATGGAGGCTGAGTCTGGTGTGGTAGGTGTAGTGGAAAGGAGGGGCCTACTGTGATTGGTGTGTGAATGTTTGAGTGTGATAGAATGTTCGATGTGGGGGGTGTACCTGTAGATGGAGCGGGAGCCTAGTCTAATATTTCTAGATGCCGTGGGAGTGGGACGAAGGCTGTATTCTAGAGGTAGAGTGCGAGCTCTGAGTCTGTCAAGTCTGTTCACTGTGCTGAGGCACGGTGGTAGAGATGATGTGGCTGCGTGAGAGTGGTAAGACCGTTGCAATGTAATTGAAGTGTGCATGGCAGTCAGTGGCGGGTGAGCCGAAAAGATGTTCAAGGGTGTTAGTTGCAGAGAAGTTTGTTCGATGTAAGGGGAGACAATGGAGAGAGTGCATAGAAGAGTAAGCAGAGTGGTAGTGGTAAGAGAGTGGGAGGTGAAGACATTGCTTGTGTCTTTGGGCATCATTATGTGCATGGGTCAGAGGCCGCAGGTGGTAATAGTGACCATGCAAGGTGACAAGTATCAGCAATTATTGCAGCATGGATGACAGTATGCAGTTAGTAATGGGCACATAGAGCTGCAGTTGATAATGAGATTAGGGGAATGACTGCAATAGGCAGATTCAGGAATGGAACACAATGGGCAGAAAGACTGCAATAGGCAGATTCGAAATTGGAGCACAATGGGCAGAAAGACTGCAATAGGTAGAACCAAAATTGGAGCACAATAGGCATAAAGACTGCAATAGGCAGAATCCAAATTGGAACACAACAGGCATAAAGACTGCAATAGGCAGAATCAAAATTGGAACACAATAGGCAAAATGACTGCAATAGGCAGATTCATAATTGGAACACAATGGGTAAATAGCTGCAAATGGGCTGAATCAGGAATGGAACATAAAGATCAGGGCAGGGCAACAGCGATCGATTTAGGTACTAGAATACAGTAGAGGCCATAGAAGTATATAGGGGTTTCTGTAATGGAACACTGTGTAATTTGATTATACATATCGAGCGGCACGTTTACCTTGGGCAGGAGGCAGCTATCGTGGTTTGAGCTATGGTGTACCATGGTCCTTGAATATGTGTGGCTAGAGACAGTCGTTTGTACAATACAGTAATGTTACTTGAGAAGGGTCTCTACGAGCACAACCATGCGCAATCAGGGGCTAACAGGGCCTTTTTTCGCCCTTCATCGGCCGGCGGAAGTAGATGATTCAAATAGCAGCGCGTTGCACGTTGCTTAGCAACGCTACCGAGGCCAAGCCTCGTTTCCAGGATGTGAAGCGCCTGACATTTTGAAATCATAAAATGTATGCGGCGAGGATTAGGATTCCGCATCTCGTACCTTTTATGAAGTCATTCTGCCTCCTGACAAAGGTTAGAGGTCTCACAACTAATCTTATTAATCACGGCTTGCATTTAATTAATTGGATTTGGCACTGATTAAACTCTCTGTCTTTCTTGTCATTTTGCTCTAGCATTTTGACCATATCTTGCTATATAGCATGAAATTCGTTTTCTCTCTCCATATTATTCTTTTGCAGCATCTGCATTTCCAAAATAGTATCATCCTTGTCCTGTTTTATTGTGTCTATGTCTCCTTTGAATTGCATCAGTTCCTGTTCACTCTCCTCAAATTGCTTTTTTTCTGAGACAGCTGTTTGTCCAACACACTGTATTTATACTGCATCCCTGTGTTAGATAACTCTAATTCAAATGTTAAACACTTAACCTGCTCACTGGTCTCTTCCAAACTGAACTGTAATTTACTAATCACTTCAGAATCCTTCTCCTGCAGTCTTAAGGACCGATTTAATAGAAACCAAAGCTTTGCACATAACCTTATTATGCAATCTTTCTCTGCATTTTTGTCTGAAGCTCTGAAACGTCTTAATAGGCAGACCTGTACAATCCTGCCTTCTTCAAAAATGTCATGCTATGACTCCTTTTGCAAAGATGGGCACCTTCCTGGCAGTGGGTTGTCTATTTCAGTTGGACCGCTGGGATATGCAGAAAAGACATCCTTCGTGTAGATCTAGTGATGTAGATCTTTGGGGTCCTCTGGACTGGAGCTGGGTGACTGGTGGGGGCTCCTGCCCTCTCCACCTCGCTGGGGTGAGTGAGAGAGGCAGAGGCTAACAGGGCCTTTTTCGGCCTTCGTCGGTCACGGGCTTTAGTTTGCTGGTATGTTCTGGGCCTCTCTTGATCATAACAAAAACAGAAAAGTGCAGTTTTGTAATCTCAAGCAAAGCACTACACTATGCAATTCAATAAGAAATTGGTTGAATTATAGTTTTTTTTTAATGTTTCGGCGCATTATTTTGTTTTGTAGAAGAAAGAAAACCGAAACGCTGAGTTGTAAATGTATTTTTAATTATTTTGGCAATTAATTAAAAATACCTTTACTTCGTTTTACTTCCTTAAAGTGCCAAAGGCTTAACGCCTTCATTTTCCAGTCAAAACGTGTATGGCATCTCACAGTTCGTGCCCACACACCTGAGTCGGTTGTGGATAACTATTGTGTTATTTGAGGCTCCTGCACCGAACATGCTTTGGATATATTTCCGAACAGAATCCATATCAAGATCGGAGACTTCAGAGTATGCAGTATTTTTTTCATCTTCTCATCCAACAGCAAGGAAATAACACTTTAAAAAACGTTTTCCGTGTGTAAATTCGCAGCTACGAAGGAACAGCCTGAAAAGGAGGCTCCCAATGAACTGGGGTAATGATCCTCATGGCAAACGTTCACAACCAGTCCCATTACACAAACGCCCCTGTACTAAGCCCCTCTTCCTCTTCTTTGCTGCTCGTCACAGCAGATACACACCCTTTATTTTTACCCACAAATTATAAGATTACTCAGGCTGGGTATGGTGCTATTTTAGTGGGTTATATATAGGTTGAGTTGTGTGATGTCGTCAGATAACCTTATCACGTGACTGGGAACACAGGGACATGGGGAGGGGAGGAGCGGGTGGTGGAAAGGGAAAGTTCAGCTCGTAAGTGTTCGAGGTTGAATAAAGATGTGTAGAAACCTCTCTCCGGCTCCCACCTCATTTATATTGCATATGGAAGCTGGGTGTGAAGCGGATGATGGAAGGCCACATCAGAACACCACACTGGCGACGAGCAAGAACACGAACTACAGAGCTAGTGGACAGCTCGCGCTCATGGCACAGGAGATGCCACTAGAATTGCGGAGCAGATATTCTGGCAGGGCGAGACGTCAAGTGGAAGAGGCAGATGTGAGCCTGCGGCGGTTTCCTGCCGGCGTCCAAATACGCCCATCCCCACTCACACAGGTCCAGGTGGTGCAGAGCGCGAAAAGCTCCCGCCAACGGCAACGTTTCGTTTCTCGCGGGTTGCAGCGTGAACGCTCCCCGCTGCACACTATGAATCCCTCCGAGCAGTGCAGAGCGTGAAAAGCTCCCGGCAACGTTCTCTGGCGGGTTGCAGCACGAACGCTTCCCTTTGCACACTCCAAATCCCTGTAGGTTAAGCGGTACTCCCACCCACCTCATCAGCAGCATTTCAAGCAGCAACAGCAGCCACCTGGCAGCCGCGGGCCGCGGACATAGCGAATACCACGAAATAATGCGCCAACTAGCATCCAACAAGGTACGTCACCCTCGCAGAACCAGCACATGTTTTGCAATACCACACCCGATGCTGACACCGCACACGTGGGGGCACCAGACCACAGCATAGTCCAGCTCACGACACACAGATGCATTTCGCCATTGGTAGCAAGTGGCCCACACCATTTGGGCTCTAAGTAGAAGGGTGTGATGCTGGAAAGGCATCGGAGGGACAGGGCCTCCGTATCCTTGTCCTTTACTGCCTTTTATCGTGTGTTCTGATGTGTTTTCCACACAGGAGTTCATGTGGGACTCATGACGGTGCAGCTTTCTCTTTTGGTTTTGGTGAACAGACCCATGGGATACCCATATGGCACCCATGGGTAGGGGTACAACCCTGTGCCCCTAGTGTATGTTTTTGGGCACCTGTGTGTGGCCCACAGAGCAGGGTATGGGCTGGTGGCAGCTCCATGCTGAGTTTGACAGGTGCTCTGAGTATCCTCCATTTTGGGATACCCAGGCACTGCCATTGGAATCAGTTGATTCCTGATAGGAAACAAGATGGCCCCTGTGGCCTCTTGCTTTCTATTGCCTGTTACCTTGTTTTCCCAAAGTCCTTGGAAGCCCTGTCTCTGTCCCTCCCCCCTGATTGGCTGTTGGGTGGAAGTTCCACATATGGCGTTGTTGTGAAGTCCAGGCCAGACTGGCTGGAGCCTTTCCAGTGACTGTATGTTGTGGGTACACCCTGTGTGTGCGACCTGGGTGAATGGAGTGTGTGACGAATATGCATTCTGTGTTGTGGATGTCTAGTATCTTGTGTTTGACACAATGACTGAGACAGCCCTACCTGAAACTGGTATGAATGCAGTGTGGAGTGCTGAATGGCTTGGTACTTGTCCCAATACACATAACTTGTTGTGAGTGTCTGGAGAGAAGTGAATGGCCTGAATGCACTATGCACCTGATTGGCTGCCTGCCTGCATGAATGCCCTTCTGACCGATTGGTTGCCTGAGTGTGACCCAGCAGAATGAATGGGAGACCAACTAGTATATCTGGGGGCGTCTCACTGTTTTCAGAAGCTGAAGAGTAACTGGAGTGAAACTGAAGCTTGACCTTGAAGCCCTGCTGGAAGAGAAGAATTGCTGTTGCCCTTCTTCATCAATCAGAAAGCTGCTGTGTCTCCAAGGACTGACCCATAGAGGACCTGGTAAGGCACCCTCTTCCCGAGCTACGAGGGACCATCGTGCACCAGCTGATCTTTGCCAAAGCTCCCTGGTAGACAGACCTACGACAGGTTGCCGACCCGAGACAGGGACTGCCGCGGAATCCCAAGGGGAAGCGCCCGGACTGTTGTCCATCACTGTCGACGACCACTGTCGCCAACCGGAGACGCCGCACTCCCGTTTACCTAAGAACTTCATTGGATCCAAGGACGTTCTTGTCCGCACCGTTGATCACTTTTTCCCGCCGGAAAAAGTTGAGGCCGTTGACGCGCCGAGGAACATCCACCGGTGGGTTTCCCGCCACCCGATGACCGCAGAGACACCGACGACTTGACGCCTTTGCTGGGCCACAGTTCTTCAAACTCTTTGCAGTCCAGAACTATTGTCACAGAGGTGCCCCGCACGCCTCTTCCTTGCAGGAGACCTACGCTCCGTCGTCGACGAGTACCGCCAGGAACGAAGCTGCCACTTCACCGCCGTGGTTCACCCTTCCTCTCGCTGGACGTTTGATGACCCGTGGCTCCTGCCGTAAAGGGAGTGCACTCAAGAAGGGCCGTTGATTTCCCGACGAGGAACTCGACCACACCAGGTACTTTGGGGTTGCTGAACTATTGGAAAGACTCTTGTAAACAATATATGGACTGGGCTTGTGTTATATCTTTATTCTATAGGTTGCCCAGGTAGGGGGGGGATCTCCACACAGAACTGTGTCTAGTGGAAGGGGCCATTATTCTGCCTATTGTTCTGACCAACTGCTTTCCTCTTATATCTATTGTTGGTTACTTTTATTCCTTGATCTGTGTGACATTTGACCAGAGTAGAGTTAATGCACTTTAATGAGATCTGATAATAATGGTGGTACCACTTTAGAACTGTATATATTTGCCATTGTAGATTTTCTGAGCACAAAGTGAGTTATTGTGATTGTGTACATAACTGTAACGCTCACCTGGTATCCACGGGGACGTCACTCAGCCTGTTCTGACCTCTTACAACCTCAAACCCTTCCCTGGAGGCTATTCGACTGGAGACTGGGCCTGAAACACAGGATTGGTAGAGTTTAACTCCCTATTGTCTCTGTGTGCTTGAACCCTTTCTTCCCCGGGGTCCAACCCTTCCCTTTGATCCACAGCTCATCTTGTTTTCTTGGATAGTGTGCTCTCCATCCTGCTTTCAGCGCAGGGGCGCATTGATTGATGCAGGCTCGTTGCTGCCTAGTTACTTCACTGGAAAGAGTCCGACAGGTAAGTATAATGAGTCTTTTGAGCAGTTCTCTAACTTCGTTCCTTTGCTTCATTAGACGATGGCCGGCGTCCGGGGATGGCGGCGTGCTGCTGAGATGAGTAGCGCTGAAGGTGAGTGAGAGCGTGATGCGCGATGCACCGCTTTCCTATTTGTATTGAACTGAGTTCTTTTTCTGTGTCTTTTAGGTGCCGCAACGTTTTCAGTGTGGATGCCGGTTATGAAGAACAAATGCGGTGAGAAGGCGAGGTATGCAGCACCTCTAGATGTTTCCACGCTAACCTGGAGTGTCTTTTCCCTCTTGAGATAGATGAGAAGTTCCGGAGACAGAATTCCCTCAGAGCGGCTGGGATTCAGGTAAGCGGTTGAAGCTCACACAGTATTTAAAAATAAGCGAAGATTTGCAGAATTCTTACTAATGCCTTTTTTCTGTTCTTTTCCCTTTTTCTTAGGAAGCTTTGTGCCGGGATGGGAATGACACTGCCGAAGATGCCCGCAGAACAGAAGGAGCGATGAATGATGGGCAGAAGCACCGCAAGGTAAGGCTGTTCCTAACGGTGTTCTTGTTCTTGCAGGAGCTGAGCGCAGAAGAAAGATGCGGGCCTACTGGAGACCGATCCGAACACGGTGAGTGTCACGCTGCAGGTACAGAAAACACAAAGCATGTTTCCCAGCCTGGGCATTGCTTAAATAGTCTCTGGGTATCCCAGGTGTCTCTGGGCTGGGCCACACCCAAAAGACTAGACTGCACTTGCAGTTCTGGGAACCGAAATATGTGGGGGCATCCATCTTGTCCCCATCAATGCACTACAAGTCCAATCTCCAATGTTATCCTATGGGAGTGAGTGAGTCTGGTGCCACAAGCGCCAAGTCTGACTCCAAGTGGGTCTTTGGAGGGATGGAGAGGCCCTTGAGGGCCATGTAGGTGATCGTGGCCTGGCTCCAGCCTGACATCTTGGAGGGCTGGGGACATTAGGGGCAGGAATCATGACAATAACCTTGAATATTAATTATATAAAGACTGTGTTTTAACTAACTAATTAACTAATACAGTGTGTGGACATTCCTTTGTGGGAGACTTGGGGACTACACTGTACTTAAGAACCAGCCTGCATCACCTTCTGAGAAGCTGGGCCTTGATTGCTCGACCACGTACCAATAATAGAGAATCTTGGCTGGGGTCCTCTGTGCCTCTCCTCTACCACATGGAGAGCAGAAGTACAGACACCCCCCTCCAGTCTTTACAAAGGGCCATTAAGCTGGAATTCAGTTTGGACTCCCACAAGTCTGCCAACAAATCTGCACACAGCGGATGCTAGAGGGGATAACAGACATTGTTACACAAGCACGAATTTCCCATCCCACAACTGCCATCTAGCAAGCAAGCAGGCCTCATGTCGGACAACGAATCACTAACCGTAGCACTGAAACCTGCTCAAGTCGCCCCGGCAAGGATGCACGACAGCCTGGTTACGCAACTACTCACACACTTCGATCTCACTGATTCCAGCACGCTGGGGCCACGCTGGAAAAGGTGGCTGAGGGATTTCAAAGTATGTCTGAAGGGCATCGGCCCAGTGGATGAGGAGAAGAAACATAGCTTATTAACATACTCTTTTGGCTCCAATGGCAGAGACATTGTAGATGAGCGCCCAGAAAGTGCCACCGACACCTATGCAGGCCTAAAGTCCACGCTCACTGACTATTTCACGCCACACACCAATGTGGATTATGAGATGCACATCTTTCTCACGACTAAACAAACCAAAGGAGAGACTATGGACGTATTTGTCATGCGTTTAAGACTCAAAATGAAGCACTGTGACTTCAACAATTATTCTAACGAAGAGGTACTACGAACGCAAATTATAGTAGGAGGTGAGAGTGCAGACTTTAGAAAACGCCTCCTACAAAAATCACGCAACTTGGAGGAAATCCTGTGTCTTGCTCGGTCAGACTCTGCGCTAACTGCACAAGTGGAAGGTTTGGATGACATCAAAATCACGCACAGCAAACACGAAAGCGTCAACAAACTAGAAGGGGCCACCAAGGGGAACGCCAAACCTTTTTGCTACAGCTACGGCCATCATGAGTACCCACATGAAGGAATATGCCCCGCCATGGGACAACTATGTGCAGCGTGTGGAGGAGACAACCACTACAAAACAGTATGTAATATATTTTGCAGCAAAATGCGTAGTGACGGAGGGGGAGGAAAACTGACTCCAAATAAGGAAACAAGGCCACTAAGCCCAATGTGAAGTTCCAAATCGATGCATGAAGCCCCTCCACGATGGCACAGAGAGGAAAGGTCAGACAGAAGATGAGACCGAACCTCTGTGGACTGGAGGGACAGCCAACCGGCCACCTCCAGACCACGAAGAAGATCCTGGAGATACATCAGATACCTAGTCGAACACTCTCAGTCTGACAGCGGCTCCAGCATCTCCTCAGAAGAAAATTCCTGACGGCACGAGAAACCACGTGAAGAACCGCGGAAAAAGGGCTATCTGTATGCACTGGGCAACCCAACTGCCAAAGAGCACAGCCCAACCCTTGTGATACAAATCAACGAAACAGCTGCTGAATTTCTGGTAGACACTGGGGCCACTGTAAATGTCATAAGTGAATAAGTATATCACAACATTCTGCATGTCCCACACCTGCGACCAGCCAAAGCACAAATCTACCCTTACCGATCCAAAACACCACTACCATGTAAAGGCTACTTTACCATCACGTGCAGCTACAAAGGACAATCCAAGAAATCCCCATTCATGTCCTGGAAGCCGCCACGGAGAGCGGATGCATCCTAAACTATACGGCTGCCATTGACATGGGCCTCATCTATGTGCTCTACAGACTCATGGTACATAAGTACCTAGACCCCACTGCGAACATTGAGCAGATATTCCCCACACTCTTCAAGGGACTGGGAAAACTCAAGGGACATCAAATAGAACTCCACATTGATACAAGCATCAACCCGGTAGCACAACACTACAGGGGCATCTCCTTTAACATACAAAAGCAGGTGGAAGAAAAACTGATAAAATTACTTGAGGCAGACATCATAGAGCAAGCAGAAGGCCCCACACTGTGGAGGTCCCCCATCGTGCCTGTACTCAAGAAAGACTCAAAAGATATTCGCATCTGTGTAGACATGCGAAGACCAAACAAAGCCATACTCAGGGAACACCACCAAGCCCTGCGCATTACGGACATGGTCCACCTCCTAAATGGTGTGACAACGTTCTCCAGACTAGACCTCAACAAAGGTTATCATCAGCTGGAACTAAAAAAAACACCCAGACACATCACCACTTTTGCCACCCATCTGGGCTTATACAGGCACAAACGCCACAACTTTGGCGTCTCATCGGCAGCAGAAATATTTCAGTCGGAAATCCATAATGTCATCAAGCACATACCGAACTGCCTGAACTACAGTGATGACATCCTGGTGTTCGGACAAACACAGGAACAGCACAATAACCCCCTCATGAGGGTGTGCATGGCGCTATAGGAGGCCCACTTCACGCTAAACAAGGAGAAATGTGAGTTCAGGAAACATATCCTTTGTTTTTTTGGACATATTTTCTCTTCTTACGGCATGACACCAGATCCAGAGAAGGTCAGTGCGCTCACGGAAGCAGAACCACCCAACTCGACAACAGACTTGCGATCATTCCTAGGGCTGGCGAGCTATTGTACACGCTATATAAGCCCCTAAGAGCACTCACCACAGAATTCAGATGGACTGAACAATGTCAGCAGGCATTCCAGTCGATAAAGAAGCACATATCTAGCACCCAAAACATGGTATACTTTGATCCCAAGAAAACCACCGAACTTGTGATAGATGCGAGCCCTGTAGCCCTAGGGGCCATCCTCACTCAGTTAGATGAGAGAGACAGCCTGTCGAGACATAACATGTTGTATGCCAGCAGAAGCCTATCCAAGACCGAAAAAGCCTACTCACAGGCTCAGAAGGAAGGACTAGCGGTAGTATGGGCCTGTGAGCATTTCCACCTATTCTTGTACGGAAAACCTTTCACGATAGTCACCGACCACCAGGCACTGACATTCATCTACGGAAATCCCCAGACGAAAATGACACCACGCATAGCTATATGGGCATTGAGGTTGCAGAACTATCAATTCAACATAAAAAACAGGCTGGGGAAGGAACACAACCCCGCTGATTTTCTATCACAACACCCATGCAAGGAACATCAGCCAGCTCCATCTGTTGTGGACCAATGCATCCAATATGTGGTCAAGTGAAGCACCCCAAAGGGCCTTGGCTCACACCAGATATCGCAAGAAATACACGCAGACCAAGGACTACAAATCATTCTGAGGTGTCTGGGAACCGGACACTGGAAACAAGCCAGGCAGTTAAAGGAAAGCGTAGAAGAGGACGTGAAGCAAGACACCACCTGCCTTGTTGCGGTAAGAGAAGAACTAGCCAAATCTGAAGAAGGACTCCTGTTAAAGGGCACCAAACTAGTCATTCCCAGAAGCCTGAGAAAAAAAGTGCTGGTGCACGGGCAACACAGGGGCATAGTGTCCACCAAAAGGATGCTCAGACAAAAACGATGGTTTCCACATCTTGACACACAAGTTAAAGAACTGTTAAAACACTTCCCCATCTGCGCTGTTATAAACCCCCACACACGACCAGCGCCACTGCGCATTACAGAGCTACCCGAGGGAGCATGGGAGGAAGTCACAGTAGACTTTTTCAGACCACCAGACGGGGGAGAGCACATACTCATGCCCGTTGATGAGTACTCTCGATACCCCGAAATTCAGATAGTACCATCCACCTCAGCGTGCCACACAATCCCCGCTCTCGACAGGATGGTCACTATCTATGGCATCCCAAAAGTAATAAAATCAGACAATGGGCCCCCATTTACCGGACAGGACTTCAAAACGCTCAGTGAATACATGGGATTCCACCACTGAAAAATAACGCCACTGTGGCCTCAAGCCAACGGCATAGTGGAATGTTTCATGAGCAACATCAAAAGAACTGTACAAATTGCTTGTCTGACAGGAGAGTCCTTAGAAAAGATGCTGTGTCAGCTCATGAGAGATTACTGCAACACTCCTCATAGCACCACGGGGAGAGCGCCTGCAGGGGTGATGTTTGGACGAAGCATACAGACCTGACTTCCACAAGTGACTAACAAAGACGGAGGAGATAGCAGAGCCCAGGACATGCGAGAACAAGACTCCTGGAATAAAGGAATTATGAAGAAAAGGGCTGATGAATCACGATGAGCAAAGGAACATGACTTTGAGCCTGGAGACGTGGTCATAGTGAGACAGAACCAGAGTCGCAAGAGCATGGCTGCTTTTGCAGAAGAATCCCTGACAGTCGTCCAGGTGAAAGGGTCCCTCGTCACCACCGAAGGTGCCCAGAAAATCACATCCCGAAAATCCTCACCTTATCGGCGAATACCTGGAGTTGTGCCATATGAACATCACAACCCCTCAAGCCAAACCACTGAATGCGACTCACCCTATGAAGGAAATGGAGAAGAATCCAATGCAGAACAACCACCAATGCCACAAGATGTAGCTGAGGAACTGGTTGACATGAGACCCCACAGAGCGAGAAGGAAGCCCAAAAGACTCATTGAGGAAATGAATTAAAGTTGAGTTACATGTTTAGCATGGGGGGTCTGATGTCGTCAGACAACCCTATCACGTGACGGGGAACACAGGGACACAGGAAGGGGAGGAGCGGGTGGCGGAAAGGGAAAGTGTTCGAGGTTGAATAAAGATGTGTAGAAACCTCTCTCTGGCTTCCACCTTATTTGTGCTGCGTATGGAAGCTGGCGTGTGAAGCGGATGATTGAAGGCCACATCAGAACACCACAAGTTGCTTGCTGTGTTAACTGTTTCAGTAAAAGCGTGCTGTGATGGCTTTAGAAAAATTACTTTAGTCCATGCACCCTACTCTTGGGTGCTGCCTCCCCCGCATGCCGTTTGTCGTGCCAGGGGCGAAGTGGCAAGCACTTTATTACTTTGCTCTTCTTTGCCAGGAGACATTGGTCCCCGCCGCTCACGCTGCTCTACCCACTGAACAAGCTCATTCTTCCTTGCAAGCGCCCCCATCCGCTGAAGGAGGTCCTCATGTGAGTGCATTCTCTAATTCTTTGACTCAACACGTCAATGACTTTGTGTAGCGTTCGCCCCTCTGCTTGCGCAGGCGGGATGTATCCTCTTCTTCTTTGACAGTGGCCCTGTTGTTCAGTATCTTCGCTTGAAGCATGTGGAAATACCAATATGAAACCTAAGCAGCATTGCCTTACCTGCCCCTTCTTAGGTGCTTCTCTTGGTGATTCCCAGAGCTCCTTTCCAGAGTCTGGAGATTTCCCAGTGGGACTTTGCACCATGGGCCTCTTTTGTGTGGGTACAAGGTTACAGATTTTGGGGAAAAAATTGTCCTTTCCTCCTGTTAGCCTTTTCAGATTTGCGTATGCTGACAATGGTCATTAGGTATCACGTTACATTGCAATTGGGTTGCAGCATTTTCCCATGCTTGCTTAGAACTTATGCTATGTCCTCAATGCCTTTCCCTCTTCTAAATGAGCTTCTCAAAGGCAGACAGTAAGTCAAATAGTTGCTCACTCTGTTTTTCGACATAGGGAACTTTCAAATTCTCTATTGAATTCTAATGGATTTTACGTGGTCATGAAATGATTTTAACGAAGTTCCATAAATGGTTTCATTGAATTATTAAAGCTGCCTTGGGATGCTGCCTCTATCTAGCCTGCTGTTTTTGTACTAACGAAAGGGCAGAATCAGACCTTAGTTCCAGCTTCATGGGATGGTATTGGTAATGCCCAGGGTTGAAAGCTCTCCCAGTAGAGTGGGTGGTAGCTTCCACCATTTGAGATTCAGGTTAAAGCGCGTTACCGGTTTGTTTTTTGTTCGCACGCGTATCCCTTTCAACTGACAGAGCTTTGGGGGCTCAAGAGACGATCGATAGAAGACCTGCTTTGTTTTGTTCTCAGTGTTATACCCGTCAACAGATATTGATATGAAAGTCCTTGGTGTCACCTCATATGTTTCCTCTCTCCCGGGATAGGCAAAGCTTCTTTTCCTTTTGGAGATTAATGATGAGCTTATCCAAATATTACTTTTCCACAACTTTGCTTGAGTGGCCAGTTCCCTTATAGTTGCTGGGTCCCATGACCTTTTGCAATTGGTCAATATATAAACTTCAAAACACGAGTGGGGGCCAGTCAACGACCTCTAGAATGCACTGGGCGACACTATGATTGCCGTCCCGATATTTGAAAATGCAAAATTAACGATTATAACTCAGAGGGCAGGCAATAATGGGAGGACATTTATTGTCCAGGCCGGAAGGTTCAAGCCGCCCAGTAAGCGAAGAAGACTGGTCCTGGGTCACGGCCAACTTAAATGAGAAACCTGGTGACCCAATCTGAAGAGGTCCTCATTTGCGGTGCACACACAGAGGTTGCCTTGATTTTGTGGCTTTTCACACCTGTTCCAGCCGTGTAGTGAGGACCTGCTTGGTGTTGATCTGTTCTCCCTACAAGAGTGCTGGATGACAGAGCTACCTGTCATTGATGGATACTTTGTTATTCTTGCACCAGCCATTACAGGAGCTAGGGGGTGCCGGGCGGCTGGTCTCTGGACAGGTGTGTCTAAGAAGATGTGGGCGAAGGCAGAGAACTTGGATTATCCCAGTCCCTATGTCCATGGAATCAATCTAGTGTGGAACAAAGAACTATTTGTGGGCCGACCCGATACCCTGTTGATCAATATTTATTGGAACAGCGCAAACATTTCCCAACAGGATCTGTTGGATGCTGTCGAAGAGATCCTGTTTTCAGGGGTCGGTAAAGGGCTACACTCCACTATAATTTGTGGAGATTTAAATAGTAGATGTTTGGAGTGGCCACCGTGCAAAAGAACTTCCAAGCTAGAAAAAACAAGCAGGATAAAGGGACAGGCCTGGGGGGACCTTATGGCAGAATGTGGGCTAATAATACTTAATGTGAATATCAAGGGTGATGAACTGTCATACCATACCTGGGTGAGGGGAGCCCCAACCAACATATTGGATTATGTTTATGTTTCAGAGGATATTTACTCTGAAATTGAGTAACTATCCATGGCAGAAACCCTGGGCAGAGCGGTAAAAATGCAGCAGTAACGCTATTCCTGCTGTATTACCGCTTTGCCCAACTATGAGTTGGGCAGAAAGTCGTCCAGCTTTACCACCAGCTTTCAGCTGGCGGTAAATCTGGCGAGTTTCAGCCCATTTGTGGCGCTATTACTGCGGTGCAAATTGCACTACAGTAATATCGCCCAGCATGCTCCACAGAGTCCTATGAACTCTTAAAAAATGGGGTCTTACAGCCATATAAAAATGGGGTCTTAAAGCCTTACGGCAACTCGGGATCCGGCGCTAATAGCGCCAGACCAAGTTGTAGTAATGCTATTTGCGTTGGCGGTATCCCAGCGGATTTACCGCTGGGATACCACCATGGCTCTGAAGAGCCCCAATGTCCTTCTGGTTTTAGACGAAAAACCTCTACCTCTGTCATGTGATGGATTTAACATTACTCACTGAGCAATCTAAAAACACCTTTCAGCGTCTGATATACGTTGCGTATATTGATTTAACTTCAGCTTTTGACATGGTTAAGAGACAGCTACTATGGAAAAAGCTGGTAAACTGGGGTATTCCAGAGGGTTTGTTAAGAATGTTTATTTCATTTCATGAAAATACAACGGTTGCGGTCCGAATTTATACAAATGGATGTATTACACAGACACTTCCAATGTCTAATGGCTAAAAGCAGTGCTATGTTTGAGCCTCAATACTGTTTAATCTTTATTTAGCTGGTATCCCATCTACGTTAACAGAACCTGAGGGTAAGATCTTTTCACTTTGGATGGGGTACACAAAAATCAATTGGTTTGGCTATGTGGATGATCTGGTGTTATTAGACTCAACACCTACCAGTCTCCAGAATCTGCTAAATGCACTTCAAACCTACTAGGAATGTGCATGGCCCTAGAATAAACTATTCAAAAACAAAAATCATGGCCTTCAACCTACAAAAACACACAAACTATGAATGGTACATTAATGGGATGGGCATTGAGCATGTGACAGACTACATCTACTTAGGAATAAAGTTAGACTAAAGATTAAACTGGTGCTCTCACATAAAAAGGTTAAAGGGCAGATGCACCAACTGACAGAAATATTGAGGAAACAACTAAGGCGATATGGTGGATTTAGTCTAACGCATTTGATTGAAAGCTATAACGCTAAAATAACATATGTCAAATTGTATGGAAGTGAAGTATAGACACACCGCAATTGGACCAAATAAACAAAATTGAAGGGAAATACCTAAAGTGCTTACTTGAGCTACCCACAAATATCATGTTGGAACATATCTACGCTGAATTAAGAATCAGGTCCACAACATCTAGAATATTACAGTCAAAGCATCTATCCTAACTTAAATATAAAAAAACGAAAGGAACGCAAATAGGGAATGTATTAGTATCCCTCAAACTCTCAAGCTTTCAGTTACTGCAACTGATTTTATTAGTGTCAATAGATAACAGTATAATTTACATATGATTAACATAAATGGCTGTCAAACAAAAACTCAGAATCGAATTACATACCTTAGATTGGGAACAAAATTGAGTACCAATCATTATGCAGATAGATATTTAAGATATTTAACTAAACCCAAAGAGATACCTAAATACGTAGCAGAATTCCCATGCCCACATATCAGAAGAACCTATCTTTTACTGAAATTGAATCGCCTTCCAATTCTGGCTGAAATTGCCATGCAGAAAACGCCAGTGCAGATTATGCAACCACACCATAGAAACAGCCAAACATGCACTACTTTATTATTTGGAAACGGATAAGGAGAGAAGAGGTTACTTTGAATACAATGCAACTATGACTGAAAACAAAACAAAAAAACACATGGAAAGAATTGATGACGGGCAACAATAACACACCCGTACTAGCTACAATTAAATTATGCTATCATATTGCCAAGAAAATAGAGCAGGAGCTAATATGCTTTATAATAATTTATGACTGATTGGGAAAAAAATCTCAGGTGTCCTTACATGTAATAATCTTTTATTTTTGTGACACTGGTTGAAGCATGACAATATAATTTGCAATTGTTTATATTTTACAATTTCTTATCTTCTTGTATATACTAGTGTTCTTTATATGTGTTAATTATGTTGTATAAGATCATGTTGATCATATGTACAATAGAGTAATTTCCAAAAAAGTGTTTTCTTGACCTTCCCTAGTCTCCCATATATCTGAGCAACATACATTGGCATTTTAAGGGCTGCGGTAGGCTCCTCCTTGCCACCTTTCTTGAGGTTGCTATCAGTTCCCACAGTGGGAGGAGGGCTTGTTCATTTCCTCCCTTCAGTTATTTTCCTCTATGGTCGGAACACAGCTAGAAAGGTATTGAATGGACATTGGTCTATAAGGTAGATGAAGGATAGTGTCTAGAACATAAAGGGGCATTAAGGAAGGAGCTCTTTTGAGTTTTTAATCTGACTTCCCCGGTGTATTGCATAACAGGTGGTTTTACTGCTTTAGATTTGCATAACAGAAAGCCTCTGTTCTTGACATAGAATGGCTAATCACCGTCACTATCCTGAGTGGGGGTTGTAAGGGTACAGAAGTAGAAGCGAACACAAAGGTGGCATCTGTGTTGTCATAAACTGTTATTTAACAGAAAAATAAAGAAGAACCATACCTGTCCCTAAAACTAAAAGGGGTTTCCCTGCCTCAAACAAAACTAAGGATAATGTCAGAATATCCGTAAAAAGTAAATAGTCTTCTATCCTACGTCCCAAATCTATTTCACTCCCTTACACTTCAAAAGAAAACTAAATGCAAGCTCTCAACCTGACTCCAGAAGGGTGGCTCCTTCCTTCTGGATGGTTTTAGTTAGTGCATAACTGATGGGGGAATATCGTCCTTCTGCTGATCATCACTAGGTCTTTCTATATAGTTCCACCAAGATGGGGAAAGTGCCTCCCTTCGCAAGCTTCTTCCAGGCTCTCTTTCAACAGTCACAATGATATCTGGATTTTTACCAGAAGCTGTATCTTTCCTCCTCTGGTCTTCTCTCGACCTTTGCCAAAGGATATCTTCCCCTGGTCTTCTCTTGATTTTGACTGAAGAATGTTTCTCTTTCCTGTTGGTCTTCTTGTAACCTTTGTCAAAGGATATCTCTCTCTTCCCCTTGTCTTCTCTCCTGGTTGTTTGGGTCCCAGACACCTTTCTCAGCTCTTTTTTGTTGGTCTTCTTCTAACTTTTTGCCAAACGATATCTTTCTCTTCCCCTGTTCTTCTCTTGTGGTTATGTGGGTCCCAGGCCCCTTTCTCAGGTTGTCAATGGGCCTCATTATAAGTTTGCAGGTCCGGCAATTACGGTACCTGTAAGCATGCCGGTACCGTAGTTCCCGGGCGGGGCAAACTACGAGTTGTGATCGCGGGTGCCTTTCTGCCCGCCAGGTTGGACCTGGCAGGCAGAAAGGCACCCGCGGGCACAGCATGTCCGATGCACCGGCACTGTTATAAACGGTGCCGGTGCATCCGCCTCCCCATTCCCATTCAGCCCTATGTGGCTGAATGGGAATGGGGAGCATCTTTTTTCCGGTGTCCGCAAATGGGCACGCCTGAAACCTGGGAAACCTGATTTCTGGTGGCAGGAAGGAAGCTATCCGAGTGGTCCAGGCAAGATCCGATGCATGGCAAAAAAAACAGTATGGCGGAGTCCGAAAGCTAAGAGCAGATCGCGAGAGCCAAGGGAAACCAGAGAAGCTTGCCAGTGTTGCCGATGATCAGAAGCCCGTGGACCGAGTATAAAGGTACGCGGTGGGGGGGCGTCAAGGCACTGGGAAGCCCTAGAGGCTCTGGTTGGGTGGAAGTGCAGAACCATTGTCCTCGTCTCAGTGGGACCAAGTTGAGAAACAAAACATACTGGGTGAGAGAGCACTCCCAGAAGAGAGCTATGGGTCTGGGGCCCAATTGGAGACTTATACATGTAAAAGAATGCCTTGTAGGATAGCGAACCAGGCCTAAATAAGAGACATTATAAATCTAAACAGGGGGTCTGGGACTAGAAAGTGAAAATGTTTCAAGAACTGTACATGCAAGACAATGCCTGGCAGTATAGTGAAACGGGCCTGAGGAAGAGACATTGGGCCTCATTACAAGTTTGGCTGCTGCCAAACTTGCAATTTTTTCCTGCACCCACAAATGTGCAATTACCGGATCATTAGGGCCCTGCCAGACCCGGTAATTGCCCTCACTCCGTTTAGCCTTCTTGCACGCTGGTTTCTCTCTCTCGGCATCTGGCACTGCAGCACGTCCCCCCTGAGTGGCTTAGTTCCTCAGCTTGATGCTCCTCTGGGACAGGACTGACTTTTTAAGGTAAGCCATCTTTCACATCATGGACAACTAGTATGTTTGTCTAGGTTCCATGTAGTGCTCTTCATTGCCGTGCTGTTCTTCAAGTCAGTACTTCTGGAGCCATCTATTCTCACTCTTTTCTCGCTCTTCCTCGTCACAGTGTTTTCTATCTGATTGACAGGGTTACTATGCATAAAGTAATTTAGAGGAGAAAGAGGAGACCTAGAGGGTGGGGGTTGGAGGGGCTTGGGCCTTATCTGTGCTGTTGGGTGATCAATCCATGGTGGCATGGTGATTAACATACTGTGTTCTCCCTTGATAGTCTTCCCTTCTCCCTCAGAGGGGGTCCTCCCCCATGGCATCCTCCCACTGAGTACCACCCCAGGGGGACTATTGGGTAGCAGCCTCACCTTTCTGGCCCCATGGGAAGGGTCCCCCTCTGGGGGAGAAGTGACGATCCCAAGGGATTCGTCACAGGGTTTCGATTCTATAAGACATGGAGGCAATCATTATGTCACCCACCCTCCCCATTTGGTGACAAATGTTTAGTGCCTTTCAGGAGGGTAGGGAAAGTAATGTGTTAAATAGTGATATTATGGAGGTTGTCCTGACTCAGGACACTTGTCACAAAGTATACCCATATTTCCTTGCCTCAGGTTGATATTTCATAATACATGAAACTCAATATATTGGGTTTACAACATCTACTATGAGATATTACTACACTCCTTTCCCTTACACCCGCCTTTTCTTTCCTGAATGTCAGCCTGACATTTACATGGGTGTGTTTCCTCTACCAGGTGGGACGCCCCTATTTTTGGCTTTGCAATGCATTTAAAAAGTCCAGCGTTTTTTCATAGAATAATGTATGTCTATATAACTCCTCTATGTCCTATCTCTAGTAGGTGTTATGAGATGAGGGCTGGTGGCAATGGAGCAACTGAAGATGTTTTCCATTGTAACACAATTTAAATACATAGAATTCTGCCGGCAAATTAAAAGTGGAGGCACATAACAAAGAGTCCAGAGACAGTCAACCTTAAGGGCTTGAAACTCTCTTTATTTCTTTTCTGCTACAATGACAAGTTTGAAGAATATAAATTCTCTATCGCTTTGCACTAAAGACTTCTTTGTCTCACGGATTGTACCTGGGCAAATCGGCAAAGTTGTTTCAAAGGGGTGTCCCAGTGTTACATCTTGTCTGTTTCTTTGGTAAAACTTAAACTAGGCAGGAAAAATCAATTTGCCTCAATATTTCTGTAATAGATTTCACTTTCAGTTTTCCGCCTGAGTCTGAATGGACAACAATGAGGTTTTCCCCCGGTGGTGGCACTCACAAATATTTATGGTACACATACTCGTCCACAAAAACGTTGGAAAAGGGTGCTTTTTCCACTTGAAATCGAGGAGATGTGCTTCCTCGGTTTTCAAGGATCCCGTTTTTTCTCCCTCTGCACGTTTTTGGTGCTTATGTGTGGGGGATACCAGTCATCCTTCTGGTCCTGAAGTCGATCAACAAGAATGAACTCCAACACAGTCTTGCGAAAGAAAGAGCTAAAAGGTAACCTCTTCCAGCCAGTATCCGTGAGTCCGCCCCACTGTAAGAGCTAAAAGGTAACCTCTTCCAGCCAGTATCCGTGAGTCCGCCCCACTATAAGAGCTAAAAGGTAACCTCTTCCAGCCAGTATCCGTGAGTCCGCCCCACTATAAGAGCTAAAAGGTAACCTCTTCCAGCCAGTATCCGTGAGTCCGCCCCACTGTAAGAGCTAAAAGGTAACCTCTTCCAGCCAGTATCCGTGAGTCCGCCCCACTATAAGAGCTAAAAGGTAACCTCTTCCAGCCAGTATCCGTGAGTCCGCCCCACTATAAGAGCTAAAAGGTAACCTCTTCCAGCCAGTATCCGTGAGTCCGCCCCACTATAAGAGCTAAAAGGTAACCTCTTCCAGCCAGTATCCGTGAGTCCGCCCCACTATAAGAGCTAAAAGGTAACCTCTTCCAGCCAGTATCCGTGAGTCCGCCCCACTATAAGAGCTAAAAGGTAACCTCTTCCAGCCAGTATCCGTGAGTCCGCCCCACTATAAGAGCTAAAAGGTAACCTCTTCCAGCCAGTATCCGTGAGTCCGCCCCACTATAAGAGCTAAAAGGTAACCTCTTCCAGCCAGTATCCGTGAGTCCGCCCCACTATAAGAGCTAAAAGGTAACCTCTTCCAGCCAGTATCCGTGAGTCCGCCCCACTATAAGAGCTAAAAGGTAACCTCTTCCAGCCAGTATCCGTGAGTCCGCCCCACTATAAGAGCTAAAAGGTAACCTCTTCCAGCCAGTATCCGTGAGTCCGCCCCACTATAAGAGCTAAAAGATAACCTCTTCCAGCCAGTATCCGTGAGCCCACCCCACTATAAGAGCTAAAAGGTAACCTCTTCCAGCCAGTATCCGTGAGTCCACCCCACTATAAGAGCTAAAAGGTAACCTCTTCCAGCCATTATCCGTGAGTCCACCCCACTATAAGAGCTAAAAGGTAACCTCTTGCAGCCAGTATCCGTGAGTCCACCCCACCATAAGAGCTAAAAGGTAACCTCTTCCAGCCAGTATCCGTGAGTCCACCCCACTATAAGAGCTAAAAGGTAACCTCTTCCAGCCAGTATCCGTGAATCCACCCCACTATAAGAGCTAAAAGGTAACCTCTTACAGCCAGTACACGCGGCCCGCCCCACCCCACCCCACTTTAAGAGAAGGGTCCCTGAGGCACTGCAGCCATAGATAAGTACACAAACGTTGTCAAGCTGAGGGACATTTATCAAAGTATGTTTAAAAAAATCATTTGTCTAAAAAGATTGGGTGTTGTGAGATGTGTTTGACATTTCCTTTCATTTCAGAAACCTCACCCTGAGGTCAGGGATTCCCACCTGGCTGACTGAGGAAAACAAGTCAGAGCACATTTTCTATAAAACAGAAATACCATAAACCGTGATTTGCTCGGGCTCTGAGTCTGCTGCCTGGCTCTTGTTGTCAACTATGTTCCGACCTGATCACTTAGAATAATGCATGCTTTGTTCCAATCCCTGCAGTGAGGATGGCATTTGAGCATCCACTATGACACAACTTGCGTAGCCTTTTCACCCTTCTGCATTTTCATGCTTAAGGGTGGTGTGAGGGACGTTACCGGCTCCTTGTTTTCAGGAGTAAGGGGGGAGTAAAATTAAGGTTCATAAACAAGTAAAGGAGGTGTTTTAAAAAAATGGGGACGAGCATGGGTACAACTTTAAACTGCGGGCAAGTTGTGGGGTGTGTGTTTTTCTATGGATGCGTACATTTTAACATGTTGGACGTGGTCAACTCTATAGTGCAAGGGTAGCCAGGTTACAAGGCACATTAACTATATGCTACACTTCTGGGTGTTTCTAAGAACTCCTGAAATTGGGGAGATTAACAGTGTTTCTGCCATCACCCTCTCTCTGACTATACAGTGTCCATGTTTTCTTTTTGTCCACCAGTTAATTACTTTGTTTTGTCCATGCCTAGCTTTCAGACCTACCTTTTCCCTAATGCTTCAATAGGGCTCATTACAAGTTTTGCTGTGTGGGAAAAGTGCTGGTAATTCCGTGACCGGCACTTTTGCCACACTGCGAAACTACAAGTTTGCCGTTGGGGGTCATTGATTTTCATCCAGCCAAGTGCTGGAGGTAGATCAGGCCCCCACCGGCAAAAAACTGCCGGTAATAACTGCAATCCCCTCCCATGAAGTCCTCTGGGACTCCACGGAATGGGGATTTACTACCTTTTCCACCACCTGTAATATCCCCAAAATTCCAGGATATCATTCGGCGGAAACGTATTCTGCCAGAATTACAAGCGGAATACCACAAATTTATAATGAAGCCCAATGGCTTTTCAAGTTCAGGCCTAATATAATCCATCCCATTATACTCTCATATATTTTATCAACCACATAGAGGTAATACGGCCTGATTACAAGTGGCGGTTTGCTGGTGTTAATCCCCATTTAATGGAGTGCATAGGACTCCAATGGGGGATTATTGTTGGTATTACCTCCGCCGGTATTATCAAATGGTTATACCGGCGATGTTTGGAGGTAAAGTGGAGCTGGAGGTACTACCAGCAGAGGTAATACCAGCAAATATGTAGTTTGGCGGTGCAGGAAGAATTGAGGTAAGCGGTATGACCTCCAGTCTTTTCCTGCAGAGCCAAACTCGTAATGAGCCCTATAGTAACTCTTGGAGTCCATGGAGAGAAATATTATGTTTTTCCTTATAGGTAGTCTGGATTTCTAGGCACATAGGCATAAAGGTGACCCCCTCTCCCAGTTTTATGAACATGTCTGTTCTGATCAACAAAGCATGACATCTGTCACAGAACAATGTTGTTTCAACTACACAAAGAGTACGATGGTTCCTCCGGATGGTGCCGCTCTAATGGAAAGAGGCCCTCTTTTGGATTTCACCTTCAGGCAGGTACCATTCACCTGTTTAAAGATGCATGTTCCTGGACTCATGATTTAATTTCTCTACGAAGTTGGTTCCTCCCTGTCATATGAACAATTTTCAGTTTAGTTTATGATGCTTCTCTTTAAATTACACTTCTTCTACATGAGACAACATTTTTATTGTTCCCGCAGCTTGTCAGATATTTTGGACCCACCTTGTCCATTCCGATGTATGATGGTGGCTTTGGTGCTCCTGATTTTTCAAATACTGGCTAGTTGACCAAATCCAATTCATGTCATACTGGTTCAACACAATGGACCCCCTCCACATGTCTGACTTGAAAAACTAACTGTTGGCGACCGGGATATCCACTCCCTAGCGATTCAACCCATCCCATCAGCCCCGGACTCTCTTGACCCGGTGGCCTGCACGTCCCTGGCATTAACAAAAACGTGGAAACTGCTTGGTACTGCCCACCCATTTCACGGTAACCTCCCGCTCTGGAACTTTCTCCCAGGGGTCCCACGGGTACCGCTGCCCATGGTGCGCCGTTGGGCCGAGGCGGGATATGAGTTGAACCGTGACGTTTATGTGCAGGGCAGCTTCATCGAATGGCCAGACCTCCCATTATCCCTGAGACAGAGACTGTCTATATGGCTCCAGTACTTGTCTATCGGGAAAACCCTTAAACAAAAATACCCCATGTTCCCAGTGATACCACCAGACGATCCCGCTATTAAAGAACTGAGTTCTCCCACGCCCACTAGGGGTAAGATATCTAGACTTTAAAATATGGTTCAAACCAGATCTACTCCAGGATTCACTAAGCTGAGGCGCGCATGGGAGGATGACCTTGGGGTGGAGGTGACTGACGAACGCTGGGCTCACATGTGCGCACGCATACACGGGGTGTCCTTCAACTCTCGCTTCAAACTAATTCAGCTTAAGGTACTTCATAGGTTCCATTATACCCTGAGCAGACTCCATCGCATGCTTAATGATCACTCCCCGAGGTGCCCGAGATGTGGCCATGATACCACTGACTATATTCATATGATCTGGTCCTGTCCCCGCCTTATCCAATTTTGGAGTATGGTGTGCTCAACCATGTCGTCTATCCTTGAGTACCCCATCAACCCTTCCCCAATGAGATGTCTCTTCCACGATTTCCCTGAACTTCGCCGGGACTCCAAAAAACTGGCTGGCCTTTGCATGCTACTCGCAGTGCAATCTATTCTACTTTGCTGGCTTCGACCCAAACCCCCCACTCATGCACAGTGGCTCAAGGCAGTCACTTGGGCCTCAGACACCGAGGAAACCTGGTCCCTATTACAACCCACTCACTCAAGACCCAGAGATGTCTGGCTCAAATTTTGATCCTATATGTCCGATTTGAGTGCGACATCGGATGCATCATCCCCAACTGTTACCCTTTCTCTCCCCGGTTCCCCCTCCTGAGTTGTGGTCTCTCCAGCCCCACACCCACTCTACATATGTGTTTGAAGTATACAACCAAATTGTAAGCAGTCGCTGTATGCCTATATCACCTTAACTGTTATTACACTGTACTTACCTTGTATGTTGCTCGCCTATGTTGTGCTGCCAAGCTAAATAAATAAAAGTTTTTTTAAAAAAAAGATATTTTGGACCCATATCTCCCACGAAGAGCAGAGTCATTGAGTGGGTAAAAATGTTTTCTAAATGTTCCACTGCGGTGACATATATTTAGACAGAGCTTCCATAGATAACAGCATTGATTACACTCTGCAGCATTTTGTGGCCGGTCTCTCACACATCTAACATACATATTAAAGAGCATTGTCCTTTTCCTTGGCAAGTTTACCCAGGTTCTAACACATTTGAGATGTGCTTGCTGGGCATTTGACAAGATATAAAGGTTAAATTGCCACAAATGTATGACTTGCGGGCTGCACACCCATCAGAAAGTCTTCGGTCTTTGTTTCAGACAGAGTTTTTTATAAGAGTAACAATAATAGGTTATGATCTAATAAAGGTGATTTTTTGGGAGGGCACGTGATTGAGGGTTGCACCTATCTTTTGTACCTCCCATCCACCCAGTTTATGTCTATCTTTCTCAGTTAGCCAGGGGTGTTGAGTGTATAGCTGAGTTGGAAATAATCTCCAGAGGATTCATTCTCAAGTGTATGCTAGGGGACAAGAAGGCGCCAGCTTCTGTATAACCTTTCTTGGACTTCATAACGGATGTTGGGATATTTTGTCCTCCTGATCCAGCATTGTAGAGAGGGACTTGTGTTTGAGTGCTAAAGCAGAAAGAGGGATTTACTACAGCAGCTTTTATATCCCGAGACTGATTGTGATTGGTTGCAGTGGGCGTGATGCTCCCAGTTAATTGGGAGCCTCCATTTCACGTTGCTCCTTCATAGCTGTAAATACAACACATACAAACATTTTTTAAAATACATTTGCTTTGCTGTTGGCTGAATAAATGAAGAAAATAATGCAAAATACTTGTCTCTGTGTCTTTAATGGAATCAAACCCCACACTAACGATAGTGAGGCGTATTAACCAGTTTGTTTCATGAATGCAGAGATTGTTGGTTTTAAAATGCGTACACCTGGAGACCTCCAGGCGCGCGGATGAGGATGGCCACGTGAGTGTAGAGCTCCACGCTCGGCCAGGATTAAAAGTTACAAGATTTCCCCCGTGAGCGAGGCAAAGTGATCTGAAAGGAGGCTGACAGCAGTGGGCAAGCGACCCCCACACTGGTGTAAACTCTGGCCGTAGTGTACTGCAGTGAGAAGCCTGCTGCGACGGACACGGCAGAGACTGAAGAGCAGGTGAGTCCCACCAGCATTCACAAGTAAGGCGGCCTCCCACCTCTACTAAAAGCCCCACCACGCGCAGAAGCAACAGCGGGGAAGCACCAGCACCTTTTCACAGCCCGGGAGATGGCAAACGGGCACCTCTCCCCTATCAATACGCTGCTTTAAAGAAGTAGAGCAGGGGGAGACCCGTTCGCACAACACTGCGGGACGCTCAGCCCCCCGTGGCAGATACAGCATTGTCGGGAGCAACGTTATAGATACCAGGAGGCGGCATAGCAAGCGCCCCTCCCCCAACAAGAAACCGCAGCCACCAAAGGAAGCGGGAGATGGAAGATCCCCTCTTGCCTAAGGGTCACCGGGCATACCTGGTGGTATTACAAGGCATTAAGGGTGAAAGGGCCACCACACAGACCCTGCCACCACAGATTGGGGCCAAAGACAGCTCTGCTAAAGAAGAAGAAAAAGGGGGCAAGGCCGTGGAGAGCATCGCTGCTGTGAAACCATGAGGGGCACGAAAAACAGTAAAAGCATTATGGCAGGAGAAGCTGGAGTCAGAATGGACAGCGGGTGGCCTGGGGGGCATACAGCAGGACATACACTCTGTGCTATCAGAGCTGTGCGCATTTAGGGCGAAGGTCCAGGGCTCACTGGGAGCGCTCACTGAGAGAGTCACAAAGGTGGAGGACCGAGTGGAAGCCATGGAGCACTCACACTGCGCCGCAGATACAGGCGATGTAGAGGTTGAGATGCGACTGAAGGAGCTTGAGCATCGGGACCAAGAGGTGAGGTCCAAAGTTGACGATATCGAAAACAGAGAGGAGGAATAATCTATGTGTCTGGGGGCTCCCGGGCCAAGAGACAGAAACACCACAGGAGCTTCAAAAGTCCCTACTGCGCCTTGTGAAGGATCTGTTGGAGGCCTCCCCAGGGAGGGACATTAAATTTGACAGGGTCCACAGGGTCACAGGGGCGCAGGGCCCAGTGACGGACTGCGCTCGGTGGTTGCTAAGTGCCACTATTACACTGAAAAGGAGGAAATGCTACAGAAAGCAAGAGAGCATGGCACGATCGAGTGGGAAGGAGTGCAGATCAGGATTTTGCTAGACCTGTCCGCCTACAACTTGGACCAACAACGCAAATGCAGGCCCCTAACGAAATGGCTTCAAGATAAGGGAGTGAGGTACCATTGGCGCTTCCCCTTCGCCCTCATGTTTGAACTTAAGGGTGAAAACTACGTTCTGCATCTGGGTGAGGACACGGACAACCACCTAAAAGAACTACCGAGTGAGGAGGTACAACCGGAGAGAGAGAATCAGCGACAGCTGAGGGAGCACTTCAAAAGTGCATTCGCCCAACCCAGAGGAACTAAAAGAGATGGTAGCTCTAGGCAATCAAGGAAGCCAAGGGTTTGGCACTCGCCACCCCCGAAGTGATGCGTTTTTTAAAATCACTTGTCAGAGATCGGAGGCGATTGAGATAATGCTCCACCGGACATGGGTCAGCTCTGTGCAGAAAGGACGGCGATGCTGACCGTTAATCTCCACACACCCTGGTGACCTGGTCAAATCCAGGTGTCTCTACCTAGTTGGGCTATACGCCCTATTGTTTGGGTTTTGTGGGTGGGATTGCTGTTGTGGGTGAAGGAGGGACCCGAGGGGGGCAAGGGAGGGAGGGGACTTGGGTGGAGAGTTGGGGGATCGGCATGTGCAATGAAGGGGCTTCTGTGATGCACGATAGGACAACAACTCCAGGCACAGGCGAATTTCCTAGACAGGGAGATGGTTGATTTGAAGGTCGGGACCCTCAACCTCAAGGGGCTGAACTCACTAAATAAGAGGTCCCTGACCTACAATATGTTCCGATCCCTCAAGCTATCAGTCCTGTTCTTCCAGGAAACACACTTTAAACAGGGGATGGAGCATCCCCTATGGAAAGGGGTAGTGGGACAAATGTTCTGGGCTTCCAATAGGGATCACAAAAAGGAAGGTGTAGGAATTGTTTTTGCATGAAGGGGCTCCAAATTAAGAGGGGCTTTGGAGGGCGATTCCTGGCACTCAAGGGCCAAGTGGAGCGTGTCCTGTTTACCTTGGCCACGGTGTACGCACCCAACGTGGGCCAGATTCACTTTCTCAGGATGGTCTTTGCTACGCTGGAAGAATGGTGTGAGGGACATGTTCTAGTTGGGGGCGATTCCATCCTGGTGCAGGACCCAGAGTTAGACTGGTGGTCAGCAAGAGGGGGAGCATCGAAGCAGGTGGGAAAGGAAAATAGAGAATTCACTGCCCTCCTCGAGGACCACTTCTGGGGGGATATGTGGAGGGCCTCCCCCCCCACTCTACTTAAACCAGGATAGACCTATTATTGATCCCCAGGGAACAAGCAAAGGACATCACATCCCCCACAGTGGAAACAGTCACATGGTCAGATCATCAAATGGTGACGGCATACTGGCCGTTTGAGGCAAAAAGAAAGGTTATCCCGGGGTGGCGCTGCAATTATGTTTATTTTATTTATATATTTATATATTTATAAATGTTCTACTTCGGGACCCGGTTTTCAGGGAGTACCTGGTGAACGTAATTTGATCCTTTTCTGAGGTGAATGAGACAGGGGAGGAGCACCCCAATGTTGTGTGGGAAGCCGCCAAGGCCACAATACGGGGACTGTCAATAGTGGAGGGGGCCTGGAAAAAACGGGAGAGTGGACTCATCGAGAGTATGCTATGGGAAGGAATCCGGGGGCTCAGAGTGCAGCTGAGTGGGGAAGGCGGGATAGGACTGATTTGCTACATCTCATCCTAGACAAAAGGCAGGACCTACACGCCACACTCATGGGGGAAGTATACGAAACGGTATTATGAGAGGAGAGATTGGGTGGGATCTTTGCTGGGGAAATGGGTCAGGGTGAGCAGAGGGGACAGAAGCATGGAGAAAATCCGAGACAAAGGGGGAGGTATGGTCGGCTCACAAGATGGGATACCCAGTTTTTCGCCAAGTACGGCGAGGAGCTATATAGGAGAGCACCAGAGCTAGGAGACAAGGCAATTAGGACGTACTTGGATAGCTTGGCAATCCCAAAGATTTCTCCCGGGGAACTAGCGGCCCTGGAGGCCAAAGATGGCTAAAGAGGTTGTGGCCGCCATTGGTAGAATGAATGCAGGGGTAAGATGGGTACACCACAGACTTCTTTAAACAATTCCAGGAGTTGTTGGCAGCCCCTCTGGCAAGGGTTGTTAATGCTTCTAGTGAAATAGGCAGGGTTCTCCCCACCTTCTTGGAAGCCAGAATAGTGGTCATTCCCAAGCCAGGTAAAGACTCCACACACTGTCCGGCTTACAGACACATCTCGCGTCTAAATGTAGATGCTAAGATTTTTGCAAGGGTTCTGGCCACCAGGCTTGAAAGGGTTCTTCCTAGATTGGTCCACCCAGACCAGACGGGCTTTATTAAGAATCAGCAGGGGTGGACAATCTATGCAAGACCCTACATGTGCTGCACTCACCTTTTGATTAGAGAAAAGGGAGCCCTGATATTAGATGCCGAGAAGGCTTTTGACCGCATAAGCCGGTCGTTTCTGAAAGGAGTGTTGGCATTGGTTGGGATGGGAGAGTTGGATAGCGGCCCTGTACTCCAGCCCCAGGGTAAGAGTGGTGGTGAACATTGAAGAGTGTCGTCCGTTTGGGTTGGAAAGAGAAAAGCAGACAGGGGTGTCCCCTATCGCCGCTCCTATATGCGCTAGTCATGGAACCATGGGCAATAGGTGTCAGGACTGATGGTCTAATTTGAGGGGTGCGGGTGTGGTAGGTAGAATGTAAGTCTATTCGCGGATGATGCCCTCCTATACATATCCCACGCCAGGTCTCTCTCACAGCTCTGTTGGAAAGGGTTGAGGTATATGGGCGAATGTCGGGTTTCAAGGTGAACCTTTGTAAATACGTGGTGTACCCGGTAGGGCCAGAGACAGCCCAGATTGGGGAATACATGAAAGAGCTTGGGTACCGGGTGCAGGATGATGGGCTCTGTTACTTAGGGGTGGAGATCCCAGAGGACCTTGGCGACCTATTTGACAGGAACATCCCCCCATTATGGGAGAAAATAAAGAGGGACCTTGACCTGTGGGCTAGGCTCAACCTGTCCTGGATGGCAAGACTCAACTGTATTAAAATGGTCATCCTTCCCAAATGTTTGTTTCTATTTCAGATGCTCCTAGTGGTAGTTCCCGTGCCCTTTCTAGATAAGGTCAAACATAGAGTATTGAAATTCCTATGGGTGGGTAAGAGGCCCAGGGTAGCATATGGGACTCTCATCCTACCAAGGGAGGAGGGGTGTGGGCGTCCTGGACCAGGGGACATATTATAGGGCAACTCAGTTGTGGGTCTTGGTTGACCATCTAGGGTCGCAATCAGAGAAGCAATTGGTTGAAATGGACAACGCAATCCTTTCACTGGTGACCCAGGGCAAATAGTTGAAGGATCCAAAAAAAGGAGATAGTAAGTAGAGTCTTCGTCATCCTATGTTGGAAGTATGCTGGTCAATCTGGAGGGAGGGAAGCGACATGAGGTGGATCACGACTTGGCCCTCCCAGCTCAGCTGTATCTGGGCCCCCCGTTAAGAAATCGCATAGCGGACCCATTGCAGAAATGGTACGAGGTGGGGCTTAGTAGGGCGGGATAGATGTGGAAGGGGGAGAATTCTTGTCTATGGGAACACTCCCCTTTCCGCTATTTGCAATTGAAGGGAGCTTTCAAGGCTCCTCAATGGGGGAATAATTTAAGACAGGATCTCACCACTTTTGAATCTCTGCTGCTACAGGGGGGGGACATGAAGGGCCGTATTCAAGCATCTACAAAGTGTTTCTGAAATCTGAGCCCCCGTAGGCGCCAAAAGCCAGGGGCAGATGGGCCGATGACTTACAAAAAGATATACCGGATGAACTATTGGCCGCCATCTGTAGGAGGGTTTCCCAATCCACGGTTTCCCTCCAGTTCAGAATGCAGGCCATTAAGATCCTGCACCCTTGGCATCGACCCCCGATCCGCCTGGGCCAAAATGTACCCAGGAGCAGACACAAAGTGCTGGAAGTGTGGAGCCCCCAGCGCAGCCTATTACCATATGTGGTGGGGTTGTGCCCATATGCAGACTTACTAGAGCGAGGTTCTCTCCTGGATTAAAGTAGTTGACAGGATCACGCGCAGCTTATCTCCATGGGGGCTCCAGTTTGGGGTATGGTAGGAGGATGAGGAAGAGGAACAGGGAAACCACATGACCCGTACCCTCCTGGTGGTGGCCAGATGTTGTGTGGCGCAGTTCTGCAAGCAGAATAAATCCCCTACGAAAAGGGAATGGCTAGGGAAGGTCAGGACGATCTATGAGATGGAGTATTTGACATAAATTCTCAACGAGTTCAGGGTCAAAATTGGAGGATTATGGTTACCGTTTTTTGCAAAGTATGGTGCATTGCCCAAGGACTAGTGGATGTAGGAGCTCACAGTCGCCTCTGAAAGTAGTACTGCAGATGTACATGTTGCATGCAGAAGGAGCGGGGGTGGTATTGGAGGGTAATGCATGCATATTAAAGAAAAGGCGAGTGATGGTTTTGCAAATATTGTTTATATTGTTATCTTTTTCGTCAAGTGCCTTAACCTCTTGTAACAAAATGCTAATAAAATGTCATTTTAAAAAAAAAGCGTGCACCTTTTCTGCTTTGCCTGCCACCTTGCAGGGACATCTGCTCTCTCATATTACTGTTTGTTGGTGCCTCACTTTCTGAAAAGCAAATGCCCATTTGCCCTGTGCGCTTTCTTTGGAAAGACCACTTGAATGCATCTTTACATATTTCACTTTGAGAGGTGTGTTTACTTCCTGTGACTTCACTCACCATTTACTTGTGTTGATGATTTCGCCACCTTTTTTTAGGCTGTGTGCCCTACCTCTGCACACATGTTCACTTCTTGCAAACGCGGTCTTGGCATGAGGATGTTCTGGGACCAGATTTCCAGCAGACTTGCAAGTGGCTTCATTAGGCAACATTTTTTTTTCAACTGAAATCACGCACTAAATTAACAAGAGTAAACAACAGGTTTTAATCAAGCACAGTTCGCGAACGCCACGGTTAGAAGCCCAACTAAGGGGTTTTTAATGAGACCCTGATTGCAGTCCCCCGATGGGATGTCAGCGACGGCATGCACTAAGTGTATCTGATTAAAACCTTTCCCTTTTTCAATTTAATTTGCAGCGCAGGGAGACTCTACCCCTAGAGTCATACCTTAGGTGCTTTAGCAGAAAGGGACTTCTGATGGAAAAGGAAAACGACGTTTGTTTGTTCCTGTGTCACAAAAAGGATTTTGCACCAACTACAAAAACTCAGGGTTCTCGATACACCACCCCCGACTTAAGCCACCAACTCTAAAGAAAATCTAGGTTTACCTGAAGTACCCCTTCAAAATGATATTGCTAACTTGCCTTACCTACTCTCCTCAGCGCCTCTGTCATCTCCTTGTGAGCTCCCCTCACTCTGGAATAGTGGCAGAGGCAGTTTTTGATGCCAGTGGGTGTGATGGCTCTTGGAGGGGCAGGAGGAGGGATACCGGATTTGTAAACACTTCAAGGTCAGTAGAGGCTAGTGATCATTTTACAATCGTGGGGCAGTAGCATCTCCCTTGAATTATTGTGAGCAACTAAGCATAGCACAGACACTCTAACCTTTGAGATCGTTTTTAAAATAATGGGTTGAAATCATTAAAGCCATTACATTTATAATTGGTTCTCTGGGCTAACACAGGAAATAATCCAACAGATGCCAAGTTACCAACAGTACATAAGAGCATTATACAACTTTTTCATGATGCCTTTGTCCACAACACTTGCCAGCATTGCCATTGCAATCACTTTCATGCTGCTGCACCTTCAATGTTTGCCAGAATGTATCCATCAGCATTGATACTATTTATGATGTTGCACACACAACCTATACTAGGATTGCCACTGTAAATCATGTTCATAAGGCTGTGCCCACAATGTATGCCAGCACTGCCATTGTAGACCACTTTCATGAAAGTATGCACAAAATATATGCCATCGAGATTACTGGGGTAAGCCTGGCGCAACACCATTTCTTTGAAAAAAGAAGAAAACTGCATTAAAAAAAAATGCTCATTTCACGTTGCACTCCGAGATATGCATTTGATCAGCAGTTTTCCCCTTCTCACTGCCTTGTCTCCTGTTTTGGGCATCTTGCAGCCCTGCATCATGGTTATTTAGCCATTTCAAAATGGCCTCATCTTTTTCTTCTGGATCGGCTGACCGTGGCCTGACCCTTCTTCCCTCTAGGGACTAGTGCACCCAAGAATCTAACCAGCAGCCACAACCCACACACATAACCCAGGCACCAGGATACATTATTGCTGCAATGGCCATATGACACTGCAGTAGTTGTGCTGCTGCCTAGATTCTTTTGTGCAGAGTCTATCTGTAACTTTTTCAAACATCCTCATATCACCTACATTCCACTCACCTACCCTAATGAAGCCACCGTGCTTTCACCAGACAATCCGCCCAGTAGTCCTGTCTGCAGACTACTGCTGTGTCCGCAGACTGCAACACCCCACACAGTCTTCTTCCACATAAACAAATACATCATAATAACCATCTTTCACTCCCTCACCCTTCCCACCACTCCTTCAAACACCAAATACCCCAAAACATGGTTCTCAGCCCTCACCCCCACCGCGCCATCCGCGGATATCTGCAAATACAACATGGCAGCATGTTGGGAAAATATGACACACATCATGCTTTCCTCTAGCCAATCAGCGGGCACGTCGCCTGTCCGCGATCATCACGCGGCCCTCCAGACCAACTTGGGTCGGGAAGTTGGTCCCCAAAGCGGAGCCAGATATCATACATTTTTTGGCACCTACATTTCGGCTGTTTTTTAAAAAACTACTGGGTGCATTTCCACCAAATTTACCAAATTACGCTTTCGTGACCAAGCCCCCGCTCCTGGCGCAAATTTTGTGAAAATCCATCCAGCAGTTTGGGCTGTAGGCGTGAGCAAACATTATTTCCAGTAGGACTATGGAAAAAAAAGAAATTGTGGACCCCCCCTATAACTTTGCCCCCCCTTAACGAAACCTCACCAAACTAGCCAAAACTATTCAGAGCGGCTACCGCAGGCCGTGTAATATGCATATATATATATATATATATATATATATATATATATATATATATATATATATATACACATATAGACAGGGTAATTCATGAATAATGTGCACTGAAAAGGGGGGCGCAAGTGTGAAAATCACGGCGCACGCGTGCGAAAGCCGCGCACGCAGCCGTTTGTCAATTCATGGAAGGCGCTGTGCGTGGCTTACCTGAGAACTGTGCTGAATCCGCGTGTGGCGCACAAGTCATTGCGACATCCCGAAGGCTGTGCACGAGACGGCCAGTGAAGGCGCACACAGGGCAGCGCACATACCTAAAAAGGGGGCGGAACATGCGGAATGGGGAACAACACGTGAAAATGTGGGTGTTACGGTAGAAGTACCGCTGCTAAATCCTCGCAACGCCCATACGCGCGCTACCAACACGTATTCATGGAATCGAACAGGGGAAACCCATGTGCCACAAAAGACGCGCTAATCCGGAAACACGTACGCCAGGCAGAAGCAGGCGGAAGCGGCCCCGCGCAGCATAAAAGTGCACGCAAACAACAAACAAGCTAATACACTACGATGAATATACCGTTCCTCGCAGCAGTGGTCGTGGGACACCGCGGGAGGAGGAGGATAGCCAGGCCCCGCATTTTTTTACCCAGGACCAGCCTTTTTGGGATGCCTGATGACCAGGTCTATGGCAGGTTTAGGTTTCCACCCCATATCATCCTAGAACTGGTTGCTGAGTGGGAGGATGACCTCACATCACCCACCCTGTGCTCCCAAGCACAGAGCCCCTTGGAAAAGGTGCTGAATGTACTGCATTTCCTGGCTGCTGGGTCATTTCAGCGGACAAGTGCCATAGTTGGGGGCATCTCACAGGCCAGGCAGTCACGCTGTCTACACCAGGTGTTGGCAACCATGACTGCACACCCCTCAGTCCGCAGGCACATATACATGCCCAGAACACCCGCAAAAGGCAGGCCGTGGTCCAGGACTTTTACAGGGTGGCACACTTCCCCAAAGTGCTCGGTGCCATTGATTGCACACATGTGGCTCTACGTCCTCCTAGGGCCACTGAGCACATCTATCGAAACCGCAAGCACTGGCATTCCATCAACATGCAGGTTGTATGTGATGCCAAGGGAATCATCACCTCTGTATACGCCAACTATCCAGGGTCCATGTATTGATAATTTTATATTCAGAATGTCACCCCTAAATCAGAACCTGGAAGCTGGGAGGCATGGCGGCACATGGCTCATTGATGAGTAGAAATGCCTCTGCACATGCATGCATGTCAGACACAGACAAATGGCCAAACCCAACTAATGACAACCATTTTCACCTCCCCAGGGGACAGTGCCCACCCTCTGAGCACCTACATGATGACGCCAATACGGAACCCCACCACAACACCCAAGATAAGATACAGCGCAGGCCAGGGCATAGTGGAGCGCACATTCGGAGTGCTGAAGTCACTCCCTTTACCGCTCTGGTGGCCAGCTGCTATATACGCCCCCAGTAGTGTGCAGGATCATAGTGGCAGCATGTGTCCCGCACAACATTGCAACCCGGTGGGGCGTGCCGGTGGACATGGTGGTGCCCCCACATCCCCAACCACATGTACGCCTGCTGCGCATGGGAGGGAAAAAGGCACATGGTGAGGCAGCCCGTACCCAGCTTGTGGCAACTGTTTTCACCTAAAATCCCACCCCTGCGGAGTGCACACAGGCCTGGCACATACCAGCTGACAATTGATGATGACAAAAGGGACAGTCAACTGTCACAACCATACCACCCTGAGATTGTTTTCCTGGACGTGCTACATTGTGTGCATCCCTAGCCACTTAGACAGACCCAATGCTGTGTCAGTAAAAGGCACACATTCATGCTGCATGAAGGACTACCCCCCTGCAAAACAGCACACCCAAATACTGGTATGTCACTCAACCCCTCCCAAACCCCATCTCAGCCGCCCAAGACACCATGGCATGGCATGCAATGTCAAAGCAACCAAATGAATGCATAACACATGACACAAGTGTCACAAAGTGCACCGTCACAAATAGAAACAGGCCACAGACAATTCCCTCTCACCTATGAAAAAGAAACAGCACACATGAACAAATACTTTTTTTTATTCTTTATTTTTGTTGCATACAGTTAATACAAACACTTAGCTGTAATATTAATATGTTCATACATTGTACAATTTCAATTACTGTTCAGAGTCAGAGTGTTCTTGCTCGGTCTTTTCAAATAGGTACAGTTTGTATCTTTCCCAAATATTCTTTGGCCGGGAAACAGGCAGTACCGAGTCTATGTACAGTTCCTCCATGTCGTTTGCCCATACCATGTCCCTGTCCCAATTCGCCTTGGTTGGGGGTTTTGCACTCTTCCATTTGAGCAGGATTTCCTTCTTGGCTAGGAGCAGACTTAAGTTCAGGAGTTTCCGACATATCGGGTTCATTTTCTCGACTACCCCCAACAGGCACATCCGTGGGGTCCATTCCACTGGTTGATCTGCCATCCCATCCAATGCTAGACACACCTCCTCCCAGTATCCCCTCAGTTTAACACACGCCCATAAAATATGGTAAATGTTTGCATTTTCAGCATGGCATCTCGGGCAGTTCCCAGTCATGGCCGGGTATATGCGTTTGAGCTTCATAGCAGTGTAGTGTGTTCTTTGTATTATCTTGTAGTGGATTAGCCTGTATCTAGAGTTACAGGAAATCTGTTTGGTGAGTGCACAGTGTCGGAACCATTCATCGTCTTCAATCTGCTCACCCAAGTCTTGTTCCCACTTGGCCTTAGTTGTGCGTTGCTCTATCGGGCGTGTCTGGAGTATGATCTTATACAGTGCTGATGCCGTTATCTTTTGATACATATGTATCCCAGTCCCATGTTAAGTGGTGGTTCATTAGGAAAGGTCGGACTTATGCTTTGTATGGCTGCCCGTATATGGGAATATTGTTGTCTGGTCCCATACGTATTCCCCACTTCATCCTTGATATCATCCCACTGGGTAAAGTGCCCATCCGTGAATAGTTGACCCCATTGTGATATGCCCCTGGAGGACCAATGGCGGGCTACTTCCCCCTCTATACTGAAGGGAGTCTGGGGATCACCCCAGAGCGGCATACTCGGGTGGTATATCTTATCCGTGCCATATATCGCAACTATTTTGGCCCACGCCGTAGTCACCACTTTTGTTGGTTTTAGGGAGTTATAATGCTTGGAAGTGGGCCTCGTAAGTTGGTGGAGCGCTAACACGGCCTCTTTTTCGGGCTGGCTCGTTACGGGGCCCGCTGAGTTAAGAAATGTTGTGGCCCACTGGGCGGCATGCTGTGCCTGTGCAGTCAAATAGTATAGTCCGAGGTCTGGTGCCAGCAGACCGCCCTTTGGGTAGTCATCAGTAAGTACCCTCCAGCTCACCCTAGGGTGACCACCCCAAACAAATTAAACACATGCACTATCCATCTTGGAGAATAAGGCCCGGCCAGACCGGTACCGTACTAAATAAATAAAACAGCTTTGGGAGGATTATCATTTTCACTAAGGCGATCCTACCCATCATGGAAATGGGGAGAGCACTCCAAAGTTTTAACTTCATACATAGAGAGTCTGCCAGCAAGTAATAGTTTAATGCCCGAGACAACTGAGCCGTCCTGGCTATACATGCTCCCAGATACAGAATATGTGTCGGGCACCATTGTAGGCCATGCAGGTCATGGGGTTTACTCGTGTTTTCAGTAATGGGGAACACTTCTGATTTGTTGGGGTTAAGTCGTAGGCCAGAGAGTCTACCAAATTGTTCTACTATTGACAGGACCCTCCCCAATGTTTTGTCTGGGTTTTTTAGGTACAGCAAGATGTCATCTGCGTACAGATTTATGATGTGTAGTTTGTTCCCTATTCTTAGCCCGTATGCGCTGAAGCGAGCCCTCATTATGTCCGCCAATGGTTCAACTATTAGGGTAAACAGTAATGGTGACAATGGGCAACCCTGTCTAGTGCCCCCTCACAGTTCGAGCTTTTCTGTTAGGGTGCCATTAACTGTAACTCTGGCCTGGGGCCCTGTGTATAGTAATTGTATCCATTTCAGGAACTTTGGACCGAACCCATAATTTCGGAAAACCCCGAACAGGAAGGACCAGGATACCGTATCAAATGCTTTGCGCATGTCTAGTGACACGGCTATGGCTTGCTGGTCTGGGGGTGTTGTAGTCAGGATCTCATGGCATTTTCTGATGTTAGTGGGTGTGGACCTGCCAGGAATGAACCCTGCCTGGTCCTCATGGACCATATATGGCATCAAAGGTGTTAACCTAGTGGCGAGTATCTTTGCCAAGACCTTTGCATCCGTATTAATTAATGATAGAGGTCTATAGGACCCGCAGTCGTCCGGGGGTTTCCCCAATTTAAGCAGTAACTTAATTACTGCTTCCCTTGTAGTCTCGGGGAGCTCTCCCCTGTCCAGTGCTTCGGTCCACATCGCCAGTAGTCTGGGCACCAGAAGATGTTTAAACTCCTTGTAGAACTCTGCGCTAAGGCCATCTGTGCCAGGGGCCTTCCCGTTGGGGAGTGCCTCAATTGCCTCCACAACTTCCGCCTCAGATATCGGAGTCTCCAACAACTCTCTGGTATCTTCCGCCAGTAATTCCGTTGGGATCTGGGAGAGGTATTGTTCAATCTCCTCATCCATAGCGTCGGATTGAAGTGAGTAAAGTTCTTCATAGAATGCGTGAAATGTGTCACGTATCTTACCCTGATCTGTGGTGACCGATCCATCTCCTGTTTGTATACATGGGATATCTGTTGATCCCCTTTCTCCCCTCACTGCTCTGGCTAACAACCTCCCCGGGCATTCGCTTTCACCTTACCGGCGTGCAGCCGCTGCTCTGTCAAAGTAGCGGATCTCTTGGTCCGCTGTTTCCGTATATTCGGCTAGCTTGTTTTTTATATCTAACGTGAGTTGTGGTGTCGGAGTGAGCACATATTGGGCTTGTATTGATGCTATTTGTGCTTCTAGTCGTTGCAATCTATTCCTAATGTCTTTGAGGATGCCACTTTCCTTTGATATGGATGCGCCCCTTATATACACCTTAAATGCTTGCCACAATATCGCGAGAGAGGACACTGAGGTCTCGTTGAATTCAAAAAATTCTTGTATGTGCTGGTCCATTGCATTTCTGTAGACCAGATCCCGTAGCGCAGCCGGTTTGAATCTCCATGGGGGCCTGCCCACCGCATCGCCAGGTATTCGCAATGCCATCAGTATGGGTTAGTGATCTGAATATGTCTTGGGGAGTATCTGAGTGTTAGTGACCAATGATAATACTGTGTTATCCAGCAACCAAATATCTATCCTGGAGTGCATGTCGTGTACTTTCGAGTAATATGTGTATCCTCTCGCAGAGGGGTGTAGTGTCCTCCATGCATCCTTCAGTCTCAAATCTGCCATGTGAGTGATAATTGTCTGTGCTGCTTTGGATAATGCTCTTGCTTGTGTCGAGGTACGATCGATGGTCACATCAAGAATGGTATTAAAGTCCCCCCCGCATATCAGATGGGCTGTGGGGTAGTGTGCCAGTTTCCCGAAGATTGTGGAGTAGAATTCCGGGTCATCTATGTTTGGCCCATATATATTTAGGAGGACTATCTCTTTATCTCATAGAGTACCATGTACTAACACATATCTCCCCCCAGAGTCACATTCCACTTCTTTGCACGTGAACCGCAAGGTCTTGTGTAACAAGATTGCTGTACCTCTAGCTCTTTTCGAGTAAGTTGTGTAATATTGTTGTGTACCCCAATTCGGAACCAGCTGTCCCCCCTGTTGTGGCCCAATGTGTGTCTCTTGTAGGAAGTGTAACGCTCACCTGACTCCCACGGAGGCGCTGGCCTGGTTCGCGCTGCTGTGACCTCTTCTAAGGTGATGCGCAGGGTTCGGAAGACGGACTGGACCGGGCCCCCAAATCTGGCTTGTCTGGCTCGCAGAAGTATCCTTCTGTAGGCGAAAATAGGGGATTAACTGTCTGCGGGGTAATGCAATCGGCCTCCCACTTTCCCCTCTCACCCTCCTCGAAACCCTTCTGTGATTCCTCGTAGCGTCTCACCTTAGGGTCTGGAAGGACGAGCTCTCCATCCTGCTTCTGATGCAGGGGCGCGTTGGTATCCAGTTACTTCACTGGATTTTCGGATTGGTGAGAACCAAACTTGCTTGGCTTCCAGGTAAGTTTTTTGATAAGAGGTTCCCCTTGTGTCCATGCATTAATGTACTAATGCTAGTGTCTTTTTCCCCATAGGGGCCGGGGTATGGAATGCCGGGGAACAGGCACCGACCCGAGATGAGAGGTGAAATCCTTGTAGAAATCAGGTAAGTCTTTAATGAGCGTTTTTTGGTAATGTCTTTTCATTCGCTCATTAACGCTGATTTCTCTTTTTCCCCTTAGGGGCCGGGGTCCGGAAATGCCAGGATGCGGCGCGGACCCGAAATGAAGAGGGAATGAATCAACTGGTAAGTCTTAACATGGAGATTTAGCTTTCCTTATTCCCTTCTCTCTCTCACCTTTTGTTCTGGTCTTTTTCTCCCTAGGCGCTGGGGCGTGACTGCGAATCCGGATGATCGCTGCTGAACATGGAGGCGCCCTGAAAAGGTGAGTGGAATGCGGCGCTGCAGCGATCGACGCAATGAGCTTTTAAATAAAAGTCTTCCTTTTCAGGATTGTCGGCGAGATGTCTCTGGGATGCGGATTTAGCAGGTAAGGACTTTTCCTTCTTCTGTTCTCTTCTTCTCTTCCTTTGCAGGTGATCCAGGATGCTGGCAGGCGTGGCAGAAGTCAGGATGCAGGAGCAGACATGGTGAGCGTCCAGCTGCTAAATGCAGAACAACGCGAAGCACGTGTGGCTGTTCGGGTGGGGTTTAAATAGCCTTGGAAGAAGTTCCAGGTATGTATCATTCCCCGACCACGCCCGGATGGTAAATTAGTCCCACAGGTAAAGTAGTTCCTTTCAGGCCTCAAGGAGGTCGGGATCCTGCAGCAGGGTCTGCATCAGGTAAGTGCACCCAAGCACTCCCATAATGAGCCTGGCGCCTATGGCGCCAGGACACTGTCCAAAGGGCCCCTATATGGGGTTGCTGGGTCATTCCTTGGGGACTGGATGTCCGCTTTCGGGGACGCAGGGCTTGAACTGGCTCCCCGGGAGCGGGCATCATGACAGCACTCCCCCCCACAAGGCCCCTCCCAAGGTTGTTCCCTCCGGGGGTTTTGGTTTGTCTGGGAAGAGTCGGTGGAATTTCCTGACTAATCGAGGTGCATGCACATGGTCGCTGGGTTCCCACGAGCTCTCCTGAGGTCCGTACCCCTTCCAATCAATTAGGTAGAACAGTTTTGACCTAAACATTTTTGAGTGTAAAATGTTCTTCACTTCGAATTCGGGCTCCCCATCTATTAGAATAGGTTCTGGAGGTTTGAGTAGTCGGGTTCCAGGTACCACTGGTTTCAGAAGTGACACATGAAAAACAGGGTGAATTCGCATACTAGCTGGTAAATCAAGTTTAACCGCCACTGGGTTAATTATTGCCGTAATAGAATAAGGTCCCAGATATTTTGGGTTAAAAGTTCGAGGCCCTTTGAGTGGTAAATGTCTGGTAGCTAACCACACTTGATCCCCAATCTGATACGGAGGTGCTTCACTCCGATGTAGATCAGCATTCTCCTTGTATTTTCTCTTGGCTTGTTGTAAATGCGTAGTTGCCTCTTTGAAGGCTTGGGTAATTGTAGAATGCAGATGTTCTACTGCAGGCATTCCGAGGTTCTGAGGTGAGTCAAGGTTTGAGGTTCGAGGGTGATGCCAAAACAAAGTATAAAAAGGACTGTGGCCAGTTCCAGAGTGTACCGAATTATTATATGCGTATTCGGCTATCCAAAGAATGTCTTTCCAGTTGCTTTCAGATTGCTGTAACATACACCATAAGTGCTGTTCAAGGGTCTGATTTGTCCTCTCGGTCTGACCATCGGTCTGAGGGTGGTGACTGGTCGATAATCTTACGTCGATCTGTGCCATTTGACAACATTTGCGCCAGAAGTGGGAAATGAATTGGCTTCCCCGGTCAGAGATTAGTATAAATGGGAATCCATGTAGCCGAACAATATTTTCAAGGAATTCTTTGGCTAGGACAGAAGCTGAAGGTAAACCTTTCAAAGGAATAAAGTGGGCCATTTTGGAAAACAAATCCACAATTACCAGAATAGTATTTTACCCCGAACAAGGAGGCAGGTCCGTAATAAAATCCATTGATAGGGTGCTGGCGGTATGTCTAGAGGTTGAAGGAGACCGGCTGGTCTTTTCTTTTGACTTTTATTTTGGGCGCGAACACCACAGGACATCACAAAAGATTTAACATCTTTTCGCCAAGAGGGCCACCAAAATTGTCGTTTCACCTTTTCCTCTGTCTTGGCAATACCGGGGTGTCCCTCTATTAATGTAACATGATAACCGAAAATAACTAGTTTGTGTAATTCCTTATGTGGCAGGAATAAGCGTCCTTGGAAATAAGGTAAACCATTATCTATGGTAAAGTCTGATCCCTTTTGTATCCAATCCTGTAAGGTTGTAGGGTCCAGGAGTTGTTTCACTCTGGCTTGAATGTCTTCAAGCGTCTGTAACGAAGTCATACCTAGAATCCTCTGTTCGGGAATTATCGGTACTGGTTCTGAGTTTGTATCAGATTCTCCCATTCCGATTCGGGATAAGGCGTCTGCTTTGCCATTCTTGCAGCCAGGTCGATAGGTAATCACAAAATCAAATTCAGCGAAAAACAAAGCCCATCGGAGCTGCCGTGATGACTGAGCCTTGGCGGTTTTCAAATACTGTAAATTCCGGTGATCACTGTGATGGTATGTCGAGCTCCAAGCAGATAATGCCGCCAGGCTTTAAAAGCGGACTTAATGGCTAGCAGTTCTTTGTCCGTGATTGCATAATTAACCTCGGGTGCCGAGAATTTTCTGGACCAAAATGCTACGGGATGCAGTTGGTTGGTTTCGGGATCTCTTTGGGACAGGACAGCTCCCATGGCTAGGCTGGATGCGTCAGTCTCGACGACATAAGGGAGATCTGGACGCAGGTGTTTCAATATAGGTGCAGAGGTAAACTTAGCTTTTAAATCCTGAAAGGCCTGCTCGGCTTCTTCAGACCATTCAAAAGGTTTATTTTTCCTCAAGAGTGCAGTAATGGGTTGTACCACGCGTGAAAATTCCAGGATAAACCTGCGATAGAAATTGGCAAAGCCGAGCATGCTTTGAACCCCTTTTACAGAGCTAGGTGATGGCCATTTGAGGATGGCATCCACTTTTCTTGAGTCCATTCGGATTCCTTTGGGTGTCAGGATGAAACCTAGAAACTCGACTTCTGTGGTATGGAAAACACATTTCTCCAATTTAGCAAATAGTTTGTGTTGGCGCAGTTTTTCAAGTACTGCCCTGACGTGTTTTCTGTGATCAGATTCCGAAGAGGAGTACACCAGAATGCCATCGATCTATACGACAACACAAACATCGATGAGTTCCCGAAGGACATCATTCATGAAGTATTGGAAGGCAGCCGGCGCGTTACACAATCCGAAAGGCATCACCTGGTACTCGAATAATCCGTATTTAGTACGGAAGGCAGTTTTCCATTCGTCGCCTTCTTTAACTCGTACCAGATGATAAGCCCCCCGGAGATCTAACTTGGTGTATATGCAAGCATCCTTCACCTGGTCAAGGAGTTCAGGGATCAGAGGCAGAGGATAACGGTTTTTAACCGTTATCTGGTTCAATGCGCGGTAATCGATACAAGTTCTAAGGTCGCCTTCTTTTTTGGGCAGGAAGAACAAAGCCGATGATGTCGGGGACTTTGACGGGCGAATAAAACCATTAGCTAGGTATTGATCCAAATATTGTCTCAAATGCAGATTCTCAGGTTCGGTAAGGGCATAAATCCTGCTACAAGGGGGTTGTGCACTGGGCACCAGATCGATTTGGCAATCGTACGATCTGTCTGTGAGGAGGTAACGTGTTGGCCTGTTCCTTTTGGAAGACGTCCTGAAAGCCTTGGTATTCCGGAGGTAGTTGCATGGAGGCAGAGGTTACAGATGCTAGATTAATCTTCAGGTTTTCTGGGTAGCAGGTTTGTGTACAATCCGGGAAGGTTATTCTCTTAGCTCGCCAATCAATTCGAGGATTATGTGTCTCTAACCAAGGGATTCCAAGAATAACCTGAAACTGTGGAGCCTTGATTACATCAAACACAACACCCTCCCGATGGCCGTCGGGACCAATAAGAGTCACCTCAGTAGTGGAATGTGTTACCAGTCCAGAGGCAATTTCAGTTCCATCGACTGTGGTGATGACATCTTTGCTGGTTTTAGGACGGAGAGGGAGGTTAATCCTAGAGACCAATTCACGATCCACATAGTTTCCAATAGCCCCACTATCGATGTATGCCTTTATTGCATGCAACCGCTTAGGCTGTTCTGGATCTACGAGAACCATTGGCACAATGAAATGCGAGGTCTGAGAGTTAGTTTTCAAGCTCGGCAAGCGGACCCCTACACTTGTCGGGCAGAGTCGTTTCCCGAAACAGAGTCTTCATGGTTTTTATCAGCGGCTCCTACCGCTTTTCGGGGCGGTTTTGCCGGGCAATCTCGTAGAAATTGTCCAGAATTCCCACAATAAAGACATCATTTTAACTGCCGCCTCCTTTCATGTTTCTTTTGAGTTAAGGGTCCTTTAACCCCTCCAATTTGCATAGGCTCAGAGACATCAACTCTCTTGGGATTAGCATGGGTCTTGACCAACACCCGGGTCTCAAACCTGGACCGATCTGCTTTTCTGTTTTGAAATCTGTGATCCAATTGGACCACTAAGTCTATATACTCTGTGCATTTTTGGGGCGGATTTACAACTTGGGCCAAGACATCTTTAAGTTCTCCGCGTAGGCCTCGATAAAACAACGTGACTCTTTTATCCTCTGGCCATCCCGTTTCCACAATTAGTCTATTAAAGGTTGCAATATAGGATAGGAGGTCCTGATTGCCCTGTCGCAGGGATAGAAGTTCGTCATCCAGAGCCTGCCCCTGAGAGTGTCGAGCAAATAACCTTTCCATGCTTGCTTGAAACCTTTGAAAATCACGGAGAATCGGGTCATCTTGAGTAACCAGTGGAACTGACCAATCGGCAGCGCAGCTGCTGAAATATGACAATACAAAGGCTACCTTGGTCTGATCATTAGGTAAGGCCCCAGGTCTGCATAGGAAGTGCAAGCGACACTGATTCATGAATACGGCGAATCGTTTGGGGTCCCCAGCAAAGCGTTTGGGTGGGGCCAGCGGCATGTTTCCAGATAGATTAATCTTCACAGGGTTACCGGAAACCACAGGAGCGGGGTTCCCTCCGGAACCGGGTAGAGGAGTTTGCCCAGCTTGACCTTGCAAAAGCTGTCTGGCCAGGTCATCAGTTCTTTCCTTTGATATTATTAATTCCCTCCTGAGGGCATTAGTCTCTTGACGAGCGGCATGTACTTCGGCCCGTAATTCCCCCAGTAATTGGGCCAACTGATCAGTCTCCGAACTTTCCATAGCGTCTGGGTGGGAATTTGTAGGAAGGCTTTGCATTCTGTAACGCTCACCTGACTCCCACGGAGGCGCTGGCCTGGTTCGCACTGCTGTGACCTCTTCTAAGGTGATGCGCAAGGTTCGGAAGACGGACTGGACTGGGCCCCCAAATCTGGCTTGTCTGGCTCGCAGAAGTATCCTTCTGTAGGCGAAAATAGGGGATTAACTGTCTGCGGGGTAATGCAATCAGCCTCCCACTTTCCCCTCTCACCCTCCTCGAAACCCTTCTGTGATTCCTCGTAGCGTCTCACCTTAGGGTCTGGAAGGACGAGCTCTCCATCCTGCTTCTGATGCAGGGGCACGTTGGTATCCAGTTACTTCACTGGATTTTCGGATTGGTGAGAACCAAACTTGCTTGGCTTCCAGGTAACTTTTTTGATAAGAGGTTCCCCTTGTGTCCATGCATTAATGTACTAATGCTAGTGTCTTTTTCCCCATAGGGGCCGGGGTACGGAATGCTGGGGAACAGGCACCGCCCCGAGATGAGAGGTGAAATCCTTGTAGAAATCAGGTAAGTCTTTAATGAGTGTTTTTTGGTAATGTCTTTTCATTCGCTCATTAACGCTGATGTCTCTTGTTCCCCTTAGGGCCCGGGGTCCGGAAATGCCAGGCTGCGGCGCGGACCCGAAATGAAGAGGGAATGAATCAACTGGTAAGTCTTAACATGGAGATTTAGCTTTCCTTATTCCCTTCTCTCTCTCACCTTTTGTTCTGGTCTTTTTCTCCCTAGGCGCTGGGGCATGACTGCGAATCCGGATGATCGCTGCTGAACATGGAGGCTCCCTGAAAAGGTGAGTGGAATGCGGCGCTGCAGCGATCGACGCGATGAGCTTTTAAATAAAAGTCTTCCTTTTCAGGATTGTCGGCGAGATGTCTCTGGGATGTGGATTTAGCAGGTAAGGACTTTTCCTTCTTCTGTTCTCTTCTTCTCTTCCTTTGCAGGTGATCCAGGAAGCTGGCAGGCGTGGCAGAAGTCAGGATGCAGGAGCAGACACGGTGAGCGTCCAGCTGCTAGATGCAGAACAACGCAAAGCACGTGTGGCTGTTCGGGTGGGGTTTAAATAGCCTTGGAAGAAGTTCCAGGTATGTATCCTTCCCCGTCCACGCCCGGATGGTAAATTAGTCCCACAGGTAAAGTAGTTCCTTTCAGGCCTCAAGGAGGCCGGGATCCTGGAGCATGGTCTGCATCAGGTAAGTGCACCCAAGCACTCCCATAATGAGCCTAGCGCCTATGGCGCCAGGACTGATGTCTTTTATGAGCCTGGCGGCATAGGCGCCAGGACACTATCCAAAGGGCCCCTATATGGGGTTGCTGGATCCTTCCTTGGGGACTGGATGTCCGCTTTCGGGGACGCAGGGCTTGAACCGGCTCCCCGGGAGCGGGCATCATGACAGGAAGAGAATCTTGGGAGTCTGTCTGTTAATGTATGCTATAATTTTCTGTTTCTTTACTCTGGAGCCTAGACCTCGAACATTCCAGCTCATTACTTTAATATCTTCAATGCTTGTTTCAGCCATTCCACACAAAATGATTGTGAATGTGTGTTTGCAAAAATTGCTTTACAATGCTTACAGACCTGCCAGTGTACATTAACTGTGTGCTTTTTGCTTTCTTCCACAACATAACATAACCCCCTCCCAGCGTGTCAAACTGCCCCCTCCCCCCACCCTCACAGTTCCCCTAACTTCAACTGTGCATTTTAGGATCCCAACCCTTCCCCTCTTCCAACTGCATATGCACCTGCTACAGGGGGGCCTGCGGAGATTCCCAGGGCCTGTGCTTTTCCAAACCTTGAATAAGGGTAACCGGTTCCATACGTTGCTCTCACACTTGTTATTGTCAGCGGGGGACATTGCAATGCAGCTTATCATACTCATTGAGACATTCCCGCCCCCACTTAAAGCAACCCCCAAAAGGGGGAGCAGATGCTACAGGACTAATGCATCATTGGTTGATCGTTCTGTTACTGTGCACTCATGAGGATTATTCTTGTCTGTTAATTTCAGTGTTCCTCGACGGAGTGGGGATATGTGTCTCTATGGAGTTGGCGGCTTCCTCAGGGAAGGTGAAGAAGTGGATCTTGTTCTGATATTGAATTTTAAGTCTTGCCGGATAGAGCATGGCGTACTGAACCTGCCGTTCCCGGAGCAGTTTTTTAACCCCATTGAATTGTTTTCTTTCTTGTTGCACCGCTAGTGTAAAGTCCGGAAAGATCCGTATCACGTTGGCTTCCCATCTCAGCTCCTGCTTTTCCCTTGCTGCCCTCAGTATCAGGTCCCTGTCCCTGTAGTTCATCACACGTGCTATTATTGGTCTGGGATATGCTCCGGGCTTCGGTTTCGGGGCCAAGGATCTGTGAGCTTGCTCAATAATGAACATAGGTGATCACCCGGGGTCCCCCAGCAGTGTGTGCAGGAGGGCCTCAACTCCTTTTTCCATGGAGCCCTTCATCGCTTCCTCCGGCACCCCCACTATGCGAATGTTGTTGCGTCTTGACCTCGCTTTTAGTCTTCACCGTTCCTAGTTCGATCGCCATCGTGGATACCGTACTTTTCAGGGCTTCAAGAGCATCTTCAGTGCCCGATATTCTTGTTTCCGCCTCTGTTATGCGTGTTGTTGTTTTGTCCAATTTTGATTTAATGGACGCCACGTTTGCAGTGATCCCGTCGAGTTTGTCGTTCAGTGCTGCAAACCCCTGTTGCATTGCGAGGAAGACCGCTTGCTGGTCCATCAGCGTGGTTGACGGAGCCTGCTGGTCGAGCGGGATCGTTACCTCCTCCATCTTGGACGTTGGATCTTTCTGGATAATCGTGGTATATTTGTCGATAGCCCCCTTGTTCTTCTTAGGACTAAAATTCTTAGGCATTATCCCCTTTTTTGTTGATCGATTGTTCCACAGGACGAATGTGCTTTGTCTTCTCTGATCGGCGTATGCCGGTGATTGCTATGTGTGGTCGAGGTGTGCACAGCCGACAGCGGGCCTGGTCGGGCCAACACAGCGCTCGTTCCACGGAAAGTTTTATCAGCGGTGGGGGGGTCAATATGCTTGTTGCAGGCAGTGCATAGTCGTAGTGCGTGGTCGGTATTGCAGCACCAGAGCCGTAGTAGAAGGTCGAATCGGCCTGTCGCGAAGCCTCCCGTTCGCTAGCTATGAAGATACAGTTCTGATAGTGTCCCTGAGAGGCCTCAGTTCCCGCCTTCTGACACAGTCCAAAATTCCTTCTAATCGTTTCTGTCTGCCGTGTGTTTATAATTCATCCCAAATATATTGCGGGGGCCGTGGGGTCTTGTGCAATGCTGCCACCTCCCTCTCGCCCGCCCCACTTATCTGCGTTGTTCTTGCCGAGAAGGTACCGCTCCAGCAGTATGTCAGTGGATTCTTGTCGCCGGGTAGGGGCCGAGTGCCGGCCGTTCAGTGGTGTTCGAAGGAGGGGATTGGCGGGGGTCAGCGAGGGGGATGGCGGGGGTCAGCGATGGGGACCCGGCAGGCGCTCTACAAGGAGCAGAGCACCCGCAGCAGGCCCCAATAACGATGGGCCGTCAGTGTCTTGGGCGCGAAGCGCGCCTGTTTCCGCCGAGCTCCTCCCCTCGAGTTCCGACTCCACCTGAGGCTCCGATCTCCGCTGTCCGAGAAGTTCGTATACTGCTATATCTCGGAGAGTCGTTCACTATTGGCTTCCAAATTTCACAGCCCTGTTCAGTAGCGATTGCCATTCAATCCATGCTTCATAGCAGTATAACTGGACCCGTTGAGCAGTTATATTTGCATTACGGCCCTGGTTCACTCCGGAGCTCACACAGGAGTGGCCATTTTCTCCCGTGGGCAACAGCGCCCCCCCCCACATGAACAAATACTTACCAGCAAGACAAAACATGAATACAGGACCCAACAGTGGCAACGTCTGACAGTAACGAATCACAATAGTGCAAGTGTCACAACCTGACAAAGGCAGCACATCGACCCCTTCCATCTCCAGAGTGTTTCTGGTAGGTAAATGTGGCAGGGTACTGCATACAACATGAACTGCATCTGCAATGGAGACAGGCAAGTTAAGACATGAAGATGCTACATGCAAATATGCATAATGGGCAGTATGGAATACAATATACAAAGCAAACCATGCAGTGGAGAAATCATCATCAATCCGCACTAGGGGTGTATACACAGTTTGGACTACAGACTGGCCACACAACTGATGGAAGCCCAATGCCTCTGTGTAAGTTACTTTCACACAGTGCCACCCTTGCAAGCCCATGGAAAGGTGAAGCAGGAGTGGAATATGTGTCTGAACCCCAAGCTTCAAACACAAACACAAGACAAGCTTGCATGGGACCAGCTGGAACACACAGTGGATGCCTACGGGTGCCACACAAAGCAACACACTGTAACATGAATGCACAATAGACCAAAAAAATGTTTAACAATAAAATGAAAAGAAAATGAAAAATAAAAATGAAAAATAAAAAATGGTCATGGGTCGACCGGGGGGGGGGGACCACCCAGGAGGGAGGAGGTGCAGGGTGCACCCCAACACCCACATGCATGGTTGTTGAGGGAAAAAAAACCTCCACAGGCTCAAGGCCTGCACGGCTACCCGATAGTGGGAGAACTGCCGTCGCTGACGTCACCCTCTGGTGCTACATTAGAAGGTGTGTGTGGTATGGGAGGCAGACCATTCAAGCCCTGGCATGCTCCTCCATGGCAGCAAGCATGCGGGCCTGAAAGGTTTGGTTCTGCAGGATGATGGTCCGGAGATCCCCATGCAGCACCTCATGGGTAGCACAGACTTCTGCCTGCAAGGCCTTACGTGATGCCCAGATCTCCTCACGGGTTGCCTGGAGCTCAGATGAGATTGTGCATGATAGCTGCTCCAGCTGCTGTTCTGACCTTGTACTCTGGGACACCTCAAGTGCACCCAGAGTAGCTCTGAGAGAGCAGTTTTCTACCCTCAGGGCATCCCTGTGGGCCTGTGCCTCTGCAGATATGGCTGTGCGCAGAGCCTCCAATTCACCCCATCAGTCCCTGTTGGCAGCCAAAATGTTCTCCCTGTGCGAGCGGCATGTGGACTCCGTTGCCTGCTGCTGGAGCTCCACCTGCCTTTCTGGGGGGAGAATGGAAGTGGCCACCCTATCCATGGCCTGAGCCAATGATCTCACACAATGCCTACTGTTGCGCTGTAATTGCATAAATGGAGTTCTGCCACACAGTATTGCCCGGTGGTGCAGGGCCGCCGCGTTGCCGGACACGACATCTGTTTGCCCCAAGGGGTGATGTGCACCTTGCTGTGCTGGCACTGTCTGAGGCTGCAGGACTGCATTCCTCCTTTGATCTGCTGCCCCAGTGAAAGGGGCCCTTAGGGGTCCCTCACGATATGGAAACAAGGCAATAACCATACACGAAAGGATGCACCAGACATGAGGTTCAAATTCCCAATGCTAGGGTTCATTGCAAGCAAAATAGTCCCAATTGGCCAACTGTGGTCTCACGCCCCGCGATGTGTATTCTCTAGACCTCGAGGGAGGCAAGAGAGCGAATTACGTACATCAGTTACATACATACAAAATGCATATCATACAATCAGCTATGTCACGTTTAACACCCCCCTTTTATTGAGTTTCTTTGAACTCGGGATGATGATGGACATTTCCGACGAGTATGACAATTATGACACTTTCGATGTCTATTCTAGTAACAATGTGCAATTTGGAAAGTGCGGAGGCATCTTCTAGTTGTTGAACAGAATACGGTGCTTCTGTTCTTGGAAGCAAGCTGTACACGGGGAAGAGTCACATTCCAAGCTTTGCTATCTATGAGTTGCTATTCGTGTCCTGGGAGCCGACACGCTCTAAAGGGTTTTGTGAAGGGGGGCCGTAAGAAGAGCATAATTCAAGCCTTTAGCTGCTTTATTCTAACATATTCTACCACAGTACGAGACTGGCTGGCAGCTGTGAAATGATTAAATGCCCTGCAGCTCTCCCTCAAGGCTACAGAGAGGGAGTGTGGGCATTCCTTTCTGGGCTGCTCATGAGGAGTTTCAACGAACTCCTCAGTCCCGCGGCCTTGCCCTTTCATATTCAGACAACAATGTTAACAGTTGAGCAGAGTAAGCAGAATTCACAAGAATTGCAAGCTGCAAAGCAGTTTAGACAGAAAGCAATGAGCAATGGTTAACAAGCAAAATGGCGATTCTTGCTACGTTTAAAATGGCCACTTGTTGGTCAAGCATAGCAGTCTGTATGCTATAATTCTGTGCATAAAACGGTTGGCCTTCGGCCATCAATATACGTCTATCATCCAAATGAAGGGTATTCATTTTTCCAGATTTACAAACCCTCCTTTTGGCCGTATGCCAAACATCTTATTCATTCATTGTATCCTCCTCTGATGAGGATAAGTCTGGGGTATCTATTTCTGAACCTTTCATGCTATCATAAGCATCATCTTCATCATAAATGTCTATAGCCATGAATTGTTTTACTGTTTTTGTTTCATCGGTGTCTCTGTTATTTCGGCCATGCGTTTGTTTTCCTCTCGACACCATGTGCATACATCCCTTAGTACATCCCTCAGTTATCTCAGTGCAAACTATTGGTAGGCATTGTATGCAACAGCAACATGTTATGAATATACCAAGTACCACCACTAGTATTGAAATTAGCTTCCAACCCCAGGACCGCAATAGTCCCCAAAACCAGGATCCTATCACCCAACCCCCTTCTTCCGTAGAGAGTGTGGAACTTAGGACATGTAATTTCCGGATTGCTTTAAATATTGTAGGGGAGTAATCATCTATAAACACACAGCCTGCAGTTTTTACGAGTTTGCAAACTCCCCCACGATCAACTAATATTATATCAAGAGCCATTCTGTTTTGTAGTGACATTAGCCTAATTCCTTTTTCTTCCAACGTCATGTTGTATAAGATATCCGTTGTTGTATCTATTGTATTTTTTAGTATTCTGGACAGTTTCCTTATGTTATAGGAATTTTCTATTTGGGCCAAGAATGGTATAAACGATTTGGCTACATCCATTGCTATCATTCCATCTTCACTACTCCTTCGGGTTCTACCTTTTAATCGCCTCACTACTTCTGCAGTTTCTAAGAGGAACACTCCTGGGTATAGTAGACCCAAGTAACACGTACCTCCCCAGTTCCTGGGTAACCATGGATATGCTTTTTCCCCACATATAAAGTAAACAGGGTCCCCTACGTACACGGGTTCTATTTCGTGCTTTAAAACCACTGTGTTCAGGCAGCTGCTAAACGTTCCTACTTTATAGGAACCATTTTTTCTTTAAACATAGGGGAGCAGTTTTGGGGCTATAATCCACTGTATAGGCAGGGGGCACAGCATCTTTACTCCATTCATCCCTTATCCGAAATGTCATTACTGATGTTTCGTCTGCTGGCGGGGTCGGTCTATTCTGCCTATGTAATCTATCTAGTCTTGTTGTCTTTCGTGTATTTTTCCACATGGGATCTGGTGATAACACGCGAGCTTTGTGGAATATGGAACAACCCACAGGTCTCATGATCACTTCCTCAAATTCATTCATATTGGTCTCGTCTAGCTGACCCGTATTACTCTTGTTCCATTTCCCAAAGAACATTGCACTCAACGATACTTCACATGAATAAACCAATGATAACGGTTGTACATACCAGCCTATACCTTTCCCACCGTGCTGTGGTAAATGGGCACAAACCCAGCAATCTTTTTTCTTTAAAACCGCATGGGTCATGTTCATGATGAGCAACAATGTATTGTTGTCATATCCTTCGCTGTCTTTCTTCCATTGGGGACAAAGTACCAGTGATTACATGAACCAGGCTCTCAGTAGCTGCTTTTAGCAAAAGTGTTTCTAATGGGTGCGCGGACTCCAGGATCCATAGTGTAATAGCTATTATTGTTGGTACTACTATACTTAGAGAACACAGGACCAATGTCCAAATCAGTACCTTATTCCTTTTACCATGCTTTTTCCCTAAATTTACAGTCTCTAAAATTATCATCTTTTCAGCAGGGGTGCAGGAGGAGGCTGAAACCGGTCTTGATTTGTTCTTCATCGTCCTTCTTCTTGCTGGCAAAGTTCGTCGCAAATGTCTCTCGTTCTTGATGCCAAAAGTTCAATGAAAATGTCACAGATCAATTCTGCCAACCCTTTCACAGCCTAGATCACTTATCCTCTCCGAGCAAGATTAGTTGTACTTTCTCCCACTGCTCAGACGATTTCTGAACAGTTCTTTATTGACAGAGTACTATGTGCATCCAGCTTGTCCAGCTCTGGCTTAGGATACATGTACTCTATCAGCCTTAATACCTATGTGCGTCCAGCTTGTCCTGCTCTGGCTCATGACACATTTACTTTATTATAAGCGCACTGAGGAGCCGTGAGTCTTGAATTGTTCGACCTGCACAACTCTCACACTTCTCTCCTCTACGCCCCTGGTTCCTACTCCGTCCATGAGTGGAACCAAAGGCAAAAGAAAAGCACCAAAGATCTGTGGATCACTTTGCCTGTCGAGGCCGCAGATCATATCGTTTCACTCCTGGTATTGTGTGATCTGTAAACAGTGCCGATGCACTTCCAGTATCAGGCTCAGTGTCAGCCTGCGGTGCAATGATGGGTAGCGATGAGCGCCGTGGCAATGATGTAGTTTCTTTCTTTGGTACGTTTGCAGAAGCTGGTGGGCACCAAAAGGGTACACGCGTTGTTTCTGCTCGTGTTTATAATGCAGAGTTTGTGTCGCTCGGCAGTGATGTTGTTTCTGCTGAGCAACGTTGGGGCACTTTTCGCCCTTTCCCCTTCCTTGCAGCCTCCTCAGGCTCTGTTTCGAGTTTCACTTCTCGCTTAGGCTTTGTTTCAACTTTCACTTCTCGCTCAGGCTGATGCTGTGGCAGTGGACTGGCAACAGTTTCTTTCTTTTTCAGGACAGTTATCTCTTTCTGGTCGTCTGGATCAGGCAAAGTTTTCAGTGAAACTGGGAACCTTTTGGCATGGGTAGCATGAATCCAGGCCTTGCGGCCGTCCACCGGTATGGCCATCTGTGTCACCAGCAACACTTGATAGGGGCCGCGCCACCTGGCTGCTAATGCTGTCTTCCGCTCAAAGTTCTTAATCAGGACCCAGCTTCCAGGCTCCAGTGCGTGCCCCGGTCCGGTGTATCGCACTGGTAACGCCTACTGCACCTGCTGATGAATCAAACGCAACTTCTGCATTAAAAGGCCACAGTACGTGCTTAACACAGGATGCTCGACCTCACATAATCTTTTGGGCTACGGTGCGCACCATACATTTGCTGGTCTCCCCATTATAATTTCATAGGGGGAGAGCCCAGTTTTAGCCTGCACAGACGTGCACATGCACAATAGCGCTAGGAGTAATGCATCCACCCAACTCAACTTGCTCCCAGCACAGATTTTAGCTATCTTTGACTTTAAGATACCGTTATGTCTCTCAACAAGTCCGGCGGAACTCCCCGAACTTGGAGAAATACTCCTTCAACATTACTTTTGCCTTTGACATGGCAGTACAGTCTTTTAAAGGATATGCCTCCACCCACTTGCTAAATGCACAAATCACCACTAACACATATTTGTAGTTCTGGCACCTTTCCATTTCTATGAAATCAACATGGATCACCTCGAATGGCATAGAGGGTGCACCAAAACTACCTACTGGAGTCACGGTTCCCTTCCCTACATTGTGTTGCAGGCACGTAATACAATTCTGCCCTAGTCTTTCTGCATTCTTTTTTATGTGCTCATTTTTCCATACTGTGGATAAATGCTGTACCATTTTCTTCGCGCAAATGTGGATAGGGCTATGCGCCATTGTAACCATTGCGGTAACCTAACAATTTGGCAAAATCCAGTTCTTGGTCTCTTTGTCCACCCAACATCCTTCCAAATCTAACACAGCAGAGCCCTCAGCCTACCCCTGAATCTCTTCGGTCGTGGCCTCAGCCTGCATTTCTTTGACTGTGGCACCTCCATTCTCTATCATACAAGGTACTTCCTCTGTTTGTACTGTCATCATTCTAGTACTCAAATCGGTGGCTGTTTGTTTCGCAATCCTGTCTGCAAATGCGTTTCCCTCTCCCACTTTGATTGTTACTTTTTTATGCGCCTCGCATTTTACTATAACTAAGTGCTTTGGAAACGTGAGTGCAGACAACAATCGTACAATCAAAGGGCCATGCTGAATCCTGGCCCCATGTGATGTCAAGAAGCCCCTCTCAGCCCAGAGTCAGCCAAAGTTATGAACCACGCCAAAGACGTACTGGCTGTCAGTATAAATATTCACGTTCAAATTCTCAGAGAGTTCACAGGCTCGGGTCAGTGCTATTATTTCTGCGGCTTGTGCCGAATTGTAGGGGATTCTTCTGCTTTATACAACACTCTCTAGGGTACTAATTGCATATGCGGCCGTTGATGTGGCATCAGGTAATTTAAAACAAGAGCCGTCACAAAACAACTCCCCATCTGGCTCTTTCTGTGGGATGTCGCTCAAGTCAACTCTTCCCTTTGTTTCTTCTTCAGTGACCATTAAACAATCATGGGGTGGTGATTCGTTGTCACCAATTTCTGCTATGGGAAGTGGCATTAATTCTGCAGGATTCAATGCGCTACACCTCATAATTTGGATGTGGGGTGAAAACAAGATGAGCTCATATCTTGTTAGTCTAGCAGAGGTGAGGTGTTCCGTCTATGTTCTGTTTAATAGAACGTCTATGGCATGTGGCACCATCAGAATTAAAGTATGCCCCAATACCATTCCTTCCATTTGTTTCACTGACGCAGCAGCCGCTGCAACAGATCGCAAACATTGTGGTAGTGCGCGTGCTACAGCGTCCAGCGCGGAAGAATAATAGCCGCACGGCCTATTTCTTCCACCTTGTTCCTGTGTCAAAACCGCCAATGCACATCCTTCACTCTCGCTCACAAATAGTCTAAAGATCTTTTTATAGTTAGGAGTGCCTAAAACTGGCGCAGCACACAATGCAACTTTCAATTGCTCAAACGCTTTCTGACATTCCTCATCCCACTGTAAAGGCATCACTGCATCCTTTTTAGTTAATTTTATCATCGGCTTCACAATCAACGCAAAATTACTGATCCACTGCCGACAATAAGAGGCCATGCCTATTACAGCTCTTACTCCTTTTTGAGTTTTTGGAATAGGCATACTAGAAATACTTTCTATGCGTTCTGGTGTTAACCTTCTCCCTTCTTTCGAGAGTAGGTAACCCAAATAAGACGCCTCCTTTTGATTATACTGGAACTTCTTCAAACTTGCCTTGTGATCATGGGTCGCTAGGTGTGTCAATAGTAATATAGTACTTTCTTTGCATATCTCTTTTGTGTCAGCAGCTAGTAACAAGTCATCTATGTACTGCAAGAGTACGCAACCTTCAGGTAATTCTAGCATGTCTAGCTGCTCATTTAGCACTCTGCTGTAAATACTCAGACTTTCTGTGTATCCTTGTGGAATGCGTGTGAATGTGAATGATCGACCTCCTAGAGTGAACGCGAACAGATATCTACTGCTTTTATCCACTGGAATGCTAAAGAACGCGTTCTTCAAATCAACTACACTAAAGTATTCTGCAGTGGCCGGTATCATTGTCAGTATTGTTGTGACATCTGGGACCAAAGGGAATTGTGGGTCTACCACTTTGTTCAATGCGCGCAGATCAATTATGAAACGATATGGTACTTCATTGCCTTATTTCTTGTAAACTGGAAGAATCGGGCTGCTGCACGTGCTACCTGCAATTTCTTCAACCACCCCCAATCTCAGGTCAGTAACAATACTCTTTAATCCCTTCTCACCTTCAACAGAAATTTTATACTGGGGAATTCGTGGTAATGTAACACCTTCTTTCAAAGTTATTTTTGCTGGCTCTATTTTCAAGCATCCTACATCGTTATCATGCATTGCCCATAGACAGGTTGGTACTCTACTTAGCTCTTCTGGTAACACTTTTGACATAAATTCTGTCACCGGTGCATCGTGAGGTCAAATCATGAGGAACACCCCATCTGTCGTACAATGTATAACTGCCCCCAATTTTCTCAACAAGTTTAATCCTAGCAAGTTCTCCCCACAATTTTCTGTCAGAAGAAATGGACACTGTTCCGTAAATGGTCCTATTGTAATTGGGACAGCTTCGGAAATGGGGTTAATTACTGGTATACCTGCGAACCCTACAGAAACATTCTTTTGCCCCGACATTCGGATCTCTGGAACCAAGTGGTGGTCTATCGAACACTTCTGTGCCCCTGTATCTACAAGGAAATGGTGGGAATAGACACTGGTTCAGACCCCTGCCGTGGGCTGTCCTATTGCGAAAATAACACATCGTCCGATGTGTAGTCACCGCTGCTACTATAATACGTGTTTGGCTGTGTATCAAAAATATTCCCATTTCCCCCTCGGTGTCCTCAACTCTGATCATTTCTCTGTTGGCCCTGCCCGCCCTGATTTTGGTTCGGAACGCTTTCGTTCAATGCCTGGTTCTGTTGAGCTTGGTTTTGACCATAGGATTGGTTTTGATTACCTCCATTGGTATATCCCTGCTGCTGCTGCATGTTATTTCTGCTTGGGCCATTTGACCCCTGATGTCCTCTATGAGGCCTTCTCTGGCCAAATCCACCTCTATTCTGTAGGTGCGGGCATTGCGCTCGCCAGTGTCCTTCCTCTTTACAGTACGCACATTGATTTAATCCCAATGACACCCCGTGCATATTATTCAAATTTCCCCTGCCTTGTGCATTTCCTCTACCTCTATTGTATCCAATTACCTGCTGCAGTAACACTCCTACTATTGTTCGCATCGCTTCTTTTCTCATCTCCAATGGGTACCCATTATACATCTCACTTACTTCCTTCACTGATGTTTTCTTATTTGACATCCATCTCATCGTTTCCCCCACCCATGCCTGCAATCTTTGTTTATCACCTATTTGTCCCGGTGCCGGCGAATGCTTTGCACCACCTGGAAAAACTGTTGGCCACGATTTTTGCATATACAACCTCGACGCCTCCTTCCTACCTTTCTTAATACACTCCTGACTATATTCAGGTGTAGCAAACATTTCTTTCAGCATATCTATCTTCCATTTTATTTTTCAGTTGAATGAGTTTGTACACATGTTTTATTACATCCTCATCTCTTTGCTCACTGCGTGCTAACTTATTCAAATCTAACAATCGTTGTGGCGGTAAATTCCCAAGTGTCTTTTTCCATTCTCCCACCAAAAATTCCCCCATGGATTCCAACACTACCTGTCTCTTGTTGCTTCTTCGGTACCGATATAATGAGGCCAATGCTGCCGTCCCATCATTTCCTTCTATGTATATTTCTGCCTCTTGCTGTAATTCAATCTTTCTTTCTTTGTTGATCGCGCTGCGAGTTACCCGTCCAAATCCTGTTCCTTCAGCCCCGCCTCTCGCCTCCCCGGTCTCAATTTCGACTTCGGGAGGGGCGGATGGTGCTGAATCTGTCTCTGGAGCGGGATGTGCGGATGGGACAAGTGACACAGGTGGTATCTGTGAAGGGCCTTCCTGGGTGCTGGGAAATTGCGCGTCTGCGGTCTGTGCTTGTGGGATGGCTCGAGCTGTGGGTAGGGGCGTGGGTTAATGCTTGCGTGAGGGGATGTGCTTCGGCTGCGGGAGGGGGTATGAGAGCTACTGGTTGGGCCTGCGTAGTCACTACTGGCGTGTTTGGTTTCGATCCTGGTTTTGGGCCTCGACCCGCATGGGTTAACAAATGTTCCATTAATTCGTCTGCTATGTGTAGTTCCAGCTGCAGGTATATGTTCATTTGCTCACGTCTCCCTTCCCGTCTTAGACTTGCCGTCCACTCCTCCTCCTCCTTTTCTTCTGCTACCTCAAGCTTCGATTTGTGCCTATGCGCATGCTTCTCTCTACTCCTAAGTCGGAGCATTGCTTCCCTCCTCTAATCTTTGATAGTCTCAAAAGCTGCGGGTCGCGCTTTTTCCCTTATCAACACCCTTTCTAGGTTATCTATCCTCGCAATCTCAAAGCTACCATTAATCGGCCACTGATGGTCCTGTTGCTTTCTAGTTTGCCTATGCCAAATTTCACAAAACATTATCGCACCCACACCATATTTTGCATATATGTCATAAGCCGGCGTTCCCCCAGGCGGTGCACTTTGGCCATTTTCCAAGGACTGTCTACCGCAGCGGAAAAGCCCCGCTAAAGTGGACAGTACTCCAGGCATGTTTTTAACCTTCCCCTTGGTTAATCAACCTTACTCTGGATGTTTGAATTTGCAAAATCAACACTCTACTAATAATCAGGGTTTCGTTTGATTCAGGGAATGACTCACCTGATAAAACAAGTCGCCTGTTTCCTGACGCAACCTCTCCCAACGTCGTGTCTGCGCTTCTCTGGCTTCTGCCTCGTTTCGGGACCCTCGCCTCCTTTGCCCTCTGGCCCGGTACGTCGATCAGGGGTCAGATGTGTGCAGATCTGTGGAAGGAATCTCTCCTCACTTCTACAGGGCGCCCCGTACACCTCTTGATCCCGGCTCGATCGTCCCGTCCTCGCCGTTCTCCGCCTTTACTTCGTTACAACGTATACGATGGGGCAAGTGGGGGAGGGTCCGTATTCGGGCACCATCTTGAAAGGGGCCCTTTGGGGTCCCTCGCAATATGGAAACAAGGCAATAACCATACACGAAAGGATGCGCCAGACACGAGGTTCAAATTCCCAATGCTAGGGTTTATTGCAAGCAAAATAGTCCCAATTGGCCAACTGTGGTCTCACGCCCCGCGACGTGTAATCTCTAGACCTCGAGGGACGCAAGAGAGCGAATTACCTACATCAGTTACATATATACAAAATGCATATCATACAATCAGCTATGTCATGTTTAACACCCCCCTTTTATTGAGTTTCTTTGAACTCGGGATGATGATGGACATTTCCGACGAGTATGACAATTATGACACTTTCGATGTTTATTCTAGTAACAATGTGCAATTTGGAAAGTGCGGAGGCATCTTCTAGTTGTTGAACAGAACACGGTGCTTCTGTTCTTGGAAGCAAGCTGTACACGGGGGAAGAGTCACATTCCAAGCTTTGCTATCTATGAGGTGCTATTTGTGTCCTGGGAGCCGACACGCTCTAAAGGGTTTTGTGAAGGGGGCCGTAAGAAGAGCATAATTCAAGCCTTTAGCTGCTTTATTCTAACATATTCTACCGCAATACGAGACTGGCTGGCAGCTGTGAAATGATTAAATGCCCTGCAGCTCTCCTTCAAGGCTACAGAGAGGGAGCGTGGGCATTCCTTTCTGGGCTGCTCATGAGGAGTTTCAACGAACTCCTCAGTCCCGCGGCCTTGCCCTTTAATATTCTGACAACAATGTTAACAGTTGAGCAGAGTAAGCAGAATTCGCAAGAATTGCAAGCTGCAAAGCAGTTTAGACAGAAAGCAATGAGCAATGGTTAACAAGCAAAATGGTGATTCTTGCTACGTTTAAAATGGCTGCTTGTTGGTCAAGCATAGCAGTCTGTATTTCTATAATTCTTTTTTTTTAAACTTCTGTTTATTGGCAGGTGGTCAAGACAGGTACAGTACATTTATCTTGTAAGTGAGAACAATAAGGAAAAAAAAAAAAAAAAAAACAGCATTACAGCATCAATATACATTGCAACAATGATAGCGAAAGCTTTACACTGTAGTGGGGCTAGCATATTACGTAAAAGACAGATTCGTACTCCTATGGTGCATGTCAGGAGGAGTCAAGTGGTGCCGGGGAAGGGGCTGATGTTTGTTCGGCACCATCCTTGCCGTTAAGGTAGCTACAGAATTCAGTCCATACATTTGCAGGTCGGGATGGAGCTGGCAGGGTGCCGATGTACCCCTCCTCGCATGTTTGTACCCACGCAAGGGCGTTCAGCCACATGCTGAGGGTAGGGGGAGTGCGACGCTTCCAGCATTGTAATATGCATCGTTTGGCAACCATAACACTGACATTCAAGAACCTCGACACTCTCGTCACATTCCCTCCCTCCATATGCCAAATAGCAAGGCCAATGGGTCCATCTCTACCGGGGCATCTATTATCTCAGTGAGCGCCTGTGTCACCTCCCTCCAGAACCTGCGCAGCGCCACGCAGGACCAAAACATGTGGGCGTGGTCTGCCAGGTACGATTCGCATTTCGGGCATTTATGTGTCGAACTAAGCGTAAATTTTGGCACTCTGTACGGGGTGTAGTAGAGTCTGTTGAGTAGCTTGTATTGGATGCAGCGGAACCTGGCGCTGAGTGATACCTTCCGCGTGTGTGCACACATCTTACCCCACATCTCATCGGTGATCTCAGTTTCGAGCTCTCTGGCCCACGACTCCCGTGGCGCCGGGGAGGCATTCTCTATTTTCCCCATCTGCATCTTATACAGGGAGGATACTATGCCCCTACAGCCTGCGGAGTTCGCAATGTACAGGAGTTCAGGCGAGTCAGGGGGCTCCACTGGAAAGGAGGGCCACATTGTCCGTACCGCTGCCCTCAGTCTGTAATACTGTAACAGGTCGAGAGCGGAGCCGGAGTGCCCGGGGCGTAGTGTTAGAGGGGTAACGAATGAGCCTTCATGGTACAGGTCAGTCAGGGCGCGGTACCCCAGGTTCTCCCATCGCTGGGAGAGGTGTTGGTCATGCGTGGGGGTTAGGCCAGGGAATTGCCATAAGGGAAGCCACTTATAGTACGGACGCCGTAGTGGACTAGGGGAGAGGATGTTATTCCATGCCCTAATCGTGGATGCTACCGGGTCCCATGGAACATCCGCGCGGTAACCATGGTGCAGCAGCAGGGTCATAATGTGGATGCCGTCTCCCGCCATTTTTTCCAATTTGACATGTGGGGGCGGGTCGGGGTGTGTGTACCAATGGGTAGCATGCTGGGCCTGCGCGGCGTTCCAGTAGAAAGCTAAGTCGGGGGCAGTAAAGCCTCCCTTCTCGTACGGGAGGGTCATGTGTTGCCACTTTTTACGGACCGCCCCCGAGTGCCAAAGGAATTGGGCGAATGACGCATGGAGCCTCTTGAAATACTGCTTGCCAGGCCAAATCGGCACATTTACAAATATATAGAGTAGCTTGGGTACCGCGATCATCTTTATGAGGGAGAGTCTCCCAGCTAGGGACAGAGGGAGATTGCGCCACCTAAGCATCTTGGTTTCAATGAGCAGCGCCGCTGCATTGTAGTTGTCCGCCAGCAGGGAGACTGCATCCCGTGACACCTGAACCCCGAGATACTTAATCCCAGACGGGGACCAGCGCAGCGGGAACTCGCAGGTCGGTTGCTGGGTTGTCATAGTGAGGGGGAAAATTTCGGATTTCGAGTAGTTGATAGTGAAGCCCGAATAAGTGCCTATTTTTGTTATGTCTCGGATGACAGGGTCCAGGTGTGTGGAGGGTTGTCTGACGTAGAGGAGGACATCATCCGCGTACAGCGAGATGATTTCCGGTGTGCCCTGCAAGCGGACGCCCTTATTAGTATGACGGTTCCTAACATGATCGGCCATAGGTTCGATGGCGAGTGCGAAGAGGATGGGGGAGAATGGGCAGCCTTGTCGGGTGCCCCTATGCAACGCGAACGGGGGAGAGGGGACGGAGTTGATTAGTACCCTAGCTGACGGTCCCGTGTATAACAGCTGTATGTAGGCGATCATGTTCGGCCCAATTCCCATTTTCTCCAAGACGGCCCACAGGTATTGCCACGAGACCATATCAAACGCCTTTTGGGCGTCTAGTGTGACTGCCACGGCATCCGCATTCGGGTCAATTCTCGACATCACATTGAATAGGCGCCGGATGTTAAGTGCTGTAGAGCGGCCCGGGACAAATCCACTCTGGTCGGCGTGGACTAGGTGGGGCATTAGTGGGAGGAATCTGTTGGCGATTACTTTGGCAAAGATCTTCATATCAGTATTGATAAGGGACAGGGGTCTGTAGGAGCCACATTCGTCTGGGGGTTTCCCTGGTTTGGGGAGGACAGTGATTAGTGCTTCTCTTAGGGAGGGGGGGAGGGAGTGCGAGCGGAGTGATTCGGTCCAGACCTCGTGCAGTGGTGGCGCTAGTATGGCCACGTGCTCCTGGTAGAACTCAGCAGTGAGTCCGTCGGGGCCAGGGGCTTTGCCCTTAGGGAGATCTGAGATCACCTGGACTATCTCTTCTAGTGAGAACGGGGCGTCTAGGAGTTCCCTGGTGTCTTGGGAGATCAGGGTCATAGGGATGGATTCCAACAGGTCGTCTAGGTCGCGGGTCGTGTGCTCTGGCTGGGGACCGTACAGGGTGGCATAAAAGTAGGCGAAAGTGTCAAGAATAGCTTGGTCTGCCCATTGTCTGGACCCAGTATTATCGATAATGCTATCTATACGAGTCCCGCCTCTCTCGGCCCGGGCCAGCCTGGCCAGAGTTCTGCCAGGCCTGTCTGCCTCGCCATATCTGCGGGCAGCCACAGGGCGGGTATGGTATCTCACTTCGCTAAGGGCATGTGTCTCAAATAGTTCCAGTTCCGTCCTAATTTTTGCTAGGGTAGCGGGTACTGGCCTAGCGGCATAATCCCGCTCCAGAGTTTTGAGCTTAGATTCGGAGCGGCTTAAGGCCTGTCTAATGGACTTGAGGACCCCGGCTTCTTTGGCAATGCACATTCCCCTGATGTAGGCTTTGAAGGCCTCCCAGCGGGTCCCAGCGGACGTGTCGGGGGCCTTGTTGGTTTCGAAGAATAGGTTTATGTCAGCCAGTATTTCTGCTCTAAAGACTATGTCTGATAGGGCGTTGGACTTGAAACGCCAAGCGGGGCGGGTCCCTGCAATGAAACCCAGCTGGATCTCGAGCAGCACGGGGGAATGATCGGAGAGTGTGCGCGCTAGGATCTTGACTTCGGATACCCTACCCATCCGACTACTCGACAGGAGGAATAGGTCTATTCTAGAGGAGCTGTCGTGTACCGTGGAGTAAAAGGTGTAGTCCCTTTCCCGGGGGTGGAGTGTTCTCCACACATCGTGTAGTTTCAGGGAGCTCATGTGGGTCAGCAGCCGCTTGGCCGCTCGGGCTACCGGTCTCTTGGCCGTGGCTGTCCTGTCTAGGGCTGTGTCGAGAATGAGATTCATGTCGCCCCCCCACACAATGGGAACCTCAACATATTTCATGAGAATGCCGTGCACCGTGTCCATGAAGTCGGGAGAATCAATATTGGGAGCGTATGAGTTCACAAGCAGGCATTCCTCGCCGGCTAATGAGCAGTGTAGGATCACAAACCTCCCCTCGGGATCAATGTGGGATGTGTGTAGCGTGAATCTTATTGATTTGTGGATGAGAGTGAGGACGCCTCTGGACTGAGTGGAGTACTGGGTATAGTACCTGTTGGGGCCCCAAGACTGTGCGAGGTTTGAGGCCAGGAGTTTCTTAGCATGAGTCTCCTGCAGCAGGAGAACCTTGACTCCATGCCTTTGCGCATAAGCCGTAATCCTGCGAGATTTGGTGAAGTTGGTCAGCCCACGTACATTCCATGTCAGTATCCTGATAGCCATGATAATGAGTTAAGGGACATCCCAGGTGTGTATTCTCATTTTGAGCTTAAAATGGAGCGCTGTAATGCAGCAGGCCTGCCGCCCTGTCGCACCGGTCCCGACCAACCCGCCTTTTTGAAAACAGCAAACCCCAACTTTCCCACCCCCCACCCTCACTGCCCAGCAATACCCAGCAGTGTATAGGCAACCACCCTGAAGCGAAACTGCGTGCCATCCCCAACTCGGCAACGCCTGGAAGGGAGCCCAACGGGGGCTCGAACACAACGTAACTGCCATCAACGGCCTTGCAGTTGCAGTGGGGGCTGCTGCTGCCGTCAGGCACACCTATAATGCAACTTGAGTGAATGTCAACATATATATTCTTACCAGCATTATTAGACAATTTAAGTGGAGGTTACAGGTAACGGATAACCGCAGTGTACAGTATAGCAAGGGCGACGTGGAGTCCATTGTGGATCTATGGGCAGCGGTGCGGCCTCGACCCCGGGGTAGAGACCTGGGTTGTTCGTGGAGTCATGAAGCACAGGGAGGCGGCACCCCCAGGCTGGGAAATATTTGCAAACTTGGCAGGGGCCTTAATCGACCGGCCGGTGGGACGACCGGGAGGAGGGGGGGCGCCCCGCGCCGGAAGAGCCGCAGCAAGGCCTCGATCTCCACCCAGGGTCAGGGGAGGAGCCCAGGAACCCCGGCGTCAGTCGCCATCCATCCGTTCCTCAGGCGGGTTCACCAGGGGGACCTGAGCCTCGATGAACTTGACGGCCTCATCCGGGACCGTGAAAAAATAGCTCTTGTTGCGGTGGATAAATTTCAGGCGGGCCGGGAAAAGCATGGAGTATTCAATTTTTCTGTCTCTCAACATCTTCTTGACCCCACTGAACCGGCGTCGTTCCATCTGGACTCCCACCGAAAAGTCAGGGAAAATTCTGATGACTTGGGATTCCAACCTTAGTTCGCCCCTCTCCCTGGCCAAGCGGAGAATGTGGTCCCTGTCTTTGTAGCTGAGTAGTTTAGCGATGATGGGCCTGGGGAAGTCTCCGGGCTTAGGGCGGGGTGCCAGGGAACGGTGTGCTCTTTCAACAGTGAAGAACGGGGAGAGCACAGGATCGCCTAGGAGGTCCTTGATGAGCTGCTCAACCGCGGTCTCCATGCGGCCCTTGAGTGCGGATTCGGGAACCCCCACTATTCGGATGTTATTTCGCCGTGATCTCGATTCTAGGTCATCATTCTTGGCCTTGACCTGTTTCATGTCGCGGACGAGCTCTGAGACCGTAGTCTGGAGGGTGTGGATGTGGTCCTCATTGGTCCCTATCCGCTGTTCTGTTTCCGTGAGCCTGGACCCGTGCTGGTCAATTTGGGCGCGTAGGGAGGCGACATTAGCATTAATATCGTCCAGCTTTTCATGGAAGGAAGCAAAGTTTTTGGCCATGGACTCCATCATGGTAGTGAGGTCAGGCTGAGGGGGGTCCGGGAGTGCCTCGCCATCTTCCTGTGTCGCGGAGGAGGACGCCTGGTCTGCCCGATGGGCTGGCTTGGTGAATTTGTCCATAGCGCCCGCTTTGTTGGCGCCCCGCGCCCTGTTGGACATTGTTGTGGCGGGGAGGTTCCAGCGGCTCCGGCCGGGTCAGAGATGGGCAACGGACGTGGGGTCGGTGGATGAGGCAATGACAGGACTGTAGGCACAGGGGGGCCGCCCGCGCGCCCGCAGGATGGAGGGGCGGGTGACAGTGTGGCCACCAAGGTGGTGTGGGCTGGTAGGGGTCCCGGGCGGTGTAGTTCCGGCGGGGGGGGGCAGAGGCCCCGGTCATCCAGGGAGCCCAGGTATTTTGTGCGGCTGCCAGGTGTCAGGTCAGGCCCCGAATTCAGAGTGGAGAAGGTAGGTGGGGCCCGAGCCCAGAAGCAGGTGAGGGGGCCCCCCAGGTGGGGTTAGCTATGTTCTCTCCCAGGAGGTGTCAGGGAGGACAGCGCCCAAGCACTTACCCCGAGGCCTCCAGAAGTGCTGTGTCCGGCGTGGGCCTGCAGCTGCAGCAGCGTTCCCAGCGATCCTCGTGGCAGGCTCGGGGGGGTGGTGGGGCCCAGCAGCGGTGTCCCCGGGATGCCCGGCTCCCTCTCCAGTGAGAGCGGGCGAGTGATCCGCCCCACCCCACAGGGGCAGCGGGTCGCCGCTCTGTCCGGAGCGGGCCCGCCAGGCGACGCAAGCCGCGGCAATCCGGAGCTCCACGCAGCCGAGGCAGGGCCGGCCTCCCTCGCAGGGGCCCCTCGTTGGCGGCAGCGGGCGGTGGCGCGGGAGGAGCGGGGACCACAGCTCCTCCCGAAGATGTATATTCCAGGTAGCCCCCGGGATAGCGGGCCCGCGGTCAGCGGCGCCGGGGCCCCGCGGCATCACCGCTCCTCCGGCGGCGATCAGCCCGCCGTGGATCCGGGAGGCCTCGGACGGCCTTAGGCTGCACCAGTTCGGGTCCCGGGCGCCGTTTCGCCTCGGGATTTCAGGAGAATACAGCGGGCAGCGCCGCTAGTCGAGACGCTAGCTTTCTGTGCAGCAGCGGAACGGATTAGCGCTGGTGGAGCAAGGATTTAGGTGTGCCGTGACAGAGCTCCGACGCTAAGCGGCCATCTTGCTTGGCTGCTCAACAGCGCCCCCTGTATTTCTATAATTCTGTGCATAAGACGGTTGGCCTTCGGCCTTCAAGATACGTCTATCATCCAAATGAAGGGTATTCATTTTTCCAGATTGACACCAGGAACAGGAGCAAATTTTGGGGAGTGTGAACCTGCATCCATAACTGCCACAGGCGGACATTCCAACACGGAATGGGCCATTGAGGGGTCTACCCCCAGTGCAGGTGTGTTTGACAGAACAGCATCCCTGCCAAAACACTTACCTGCAACGGGACATTTGTCTCAATGGGCCTCATTCCGAGTATGGCAGTAAGGGATAGCGGCCACCGGTAACAAGACCGGTGGCGGTGATCCCTTACCGCCATACTCCGAGTTCCCCTTGCGCCCTCGCCCTTAACGCCTGCTTTGAGCAGGTGTTAAAGGGGCCTCCAAGCCAATAACGGTGACCGTAATGAACGGTCACCGTTATTTGCATCTTCCCCATTCCCATTGAGCCCTATGGGGGCTCATTTGGGAATGGTAAAGAGCCTTGGGGAATTACCGCCCCGCCAACCTTGGAATGGGGCGGTAATTCCGCCATCCACCAAGGCGCTGCCGGTCCGGGTACGGCGTCAACCAAGGCGTTAATAGCGGAATGAGGCCCAATGTCTGATTCAGCACCTGAGCCATAGAGGTCATCGGAGGTGTACCCAGAGACACCCGTGGACAGGATGATCTGTAGGACTAATGGATGTTCGTGCACCACCACCCCAAGTCCTCCACTGGTGCTTGGTTGGGGCTCTGAGTACTCCTGCCCTTGCACCATCTCCTCCTCCTCCACAGCATCTAGTGCCTCATCACCTGCACAAAATGAAAAGAAAAGTAATGAAGACACGCATGAACAGCATAGCCGACACATATAGGCATCACAATCTACACATCTATTACATTAATGAGACATGTCACACATGACACAAGCTCTGCCATGCATGCAGTGGCAATGAAGTGGAAGGGGACCCTGAAACACGACACTGATGACTCCAAAATGGAAAAGCAACACATGTGCTGCATAGCACCTGCATCACACATTAGCCTGTGAGTGGCATGGACAATCCAGAAACATGACTCATGCCAGCACACAGATGGCACATAGCATAGCCATGCCAGAACTGACAAGGACACCCAGATGGGAGTAAATCACTACTGTCCCCCATCCATGTGAGACACACATCATCAAATAGAACATGCAAAAGAGTGTGACAAAACACACATGTGTCACACGCTGCAACAACGCAAGTGTGTTCAAATACAGTGATGGGAGGCACATGGATACAACAATGGTAGGTCACTTGGACATGACACAAGTCAATTGTCATGTTGAACATTCAAACAGGGCTCAGAAGTGATTGGGTGCAGTGTATGTGTAGGTGCACAGCAGTTAATCAGCCTGATTGATGAAATCATTTGCGTAAAAAGTGAACATATATGGGGCTTTGTGGGGGAAAATCCCTGTCTGAAGTATGGTGATTTTGGGGCAAAACGGCTCACAAATGTGCGTTTATCATGCAAATGATTCCATCAATCAGGCAGAATGAAGAGAATAACTGCATTAAGAATGCTGTGGCATGATGCCAGTTTAAGGGAAAGTGCAGTCATAATGTGCAAAGTGTTTGCAGTGGTCAGAAGAGATACTGTGAAACCCAAACCCAAGTGCGGGGGATGGCTTGGAGGCACTACATGGGTCACATATAGCAGTCATGACTACACAGCCTGACCTGGCACTCATTCAGAACACATCACCCAAGCAACATACACGTGGCCCTCATTCCGAGTTAGGACTACACCATGGAGTAAATAGCTCCATGGTTGGCAACCATGGAGCTATTTACTCCATGGAATACCAGCATGGTGAATGGAGTAATTTCCGGTCCATTCCAAGGTTGGATGGACCGGTAATTCCCCATTCACCATAGCCCTTCCCCATCCCCATTTCTGCCCCCATAGGGCTCAATGGGAATGGGGAAGGAGGTAATTACGGCACCGTAAATTACGGTGCCGTAATTTACTCCAAGGTCACTTTGCGGGTCCCGTAATTTACTCCTGCTAAAAGCAGGAGGTAAAGAGGGACCCGCAAAGGGAACTCGGAATACGGAGGTAAGGGATTACCGCCATCGGTGCCCTTACAGGCGCCGGTAATCCCTTACCTCCAACCTCGGAATGACCCCCATGGTCTGGACACACACGCATGGGCACTCACCGGACATTGTCTCAAGATCTGGTAGGTCTCCCATGCCTTGGATCTGATCCTCTGCGATGAACCCTCCAGCGATTGCCTCATGTTCTGTGAGTTCATCCTCCTCTGGCGGAGACCCACTGCCAGTCACCAGAGTAGAGGCGTAATTGGAAGCCAGCTTGTTTTTTGCTTGGCGTTTGAAGTCATTCCAATGCTTTGAGCAATCATCAGCTGTGCACTTCACAAATCCAAGGGAACTAATCTGGTCCCCGATGCACTGCCTTTGGGCCCTACGCTGAGCAGTCGCAGTCTTGCACCCTGCCATCACCAAAATGTCGCAGCCATGTGCCGACACGTAGCCCACAAGTGCGTCTAGTTTCACATCATTGAAACTCTGCTTCCTTGACGTGTCGGAGGGGCGAGGTTCCGCAGGAGCACGCTTCTTCCTCTTGAGAGTTGGTGTGGACCTTGAGTGGCTTACGCCGCTCTGGTCTGTAGGGGCTGAAGCGCAGGTGGACTGGCCACTGGAAGCAGGCAATGGCACGATGACCAAAGGTCTCACTGCAGGCATTGGCTGCTGGGTGCTGTTGCCAGGACCAAGGCACAACTGCCTTGGTGTGATGGTCTAGGACCAACACTGTCCCGGCTGGGTGACTCAGCCGGGGTGGATTGAGCTGCAGCTGCCCCTGCAGCCTCTGCACCCTGGCTACTCGGGGCAGCAGATGACATTGCTGCCCCAGATCCACGAGGCCTGGTGACAGCAACTTTCACCGCCACATGTGGTTTGGACTTCGTGACACGGAAGTCAGCCTGTGAGTCATCCCGTGAGTCATCCCGTGCCAGTTCAGTGACCAATCCGGGCAGGGTTAGCAGAGCCTGAGCTGGGATGCTGTCAGCTGCATCTCCCTGACCCACTGGGGGGGGCATAGGTGTCCCTGAATGTTCCTGGACACACTGCCCTCTTGGGCCACCCTGCCCACATTGACCTAAAGAAGGAGTACGCACTGCAACCGTTGTGAAATAATCGCGTGTGAACCGACAAGAAGTACAAGAATCAACCGCTCGCTCTCCACAAAAAGCACGTACAAGAAAATGCCGTCCTACGCGGACCTTTAACCCCTGCCCACAGAAACGCCCATGCGTGCCACATCACTTACGTGCTAACGCGCTAAGGGCCTTTCCTCAAATTACATGCATTCACACGCGCACGTGCTGTTTTTGCACGTGTGGATTCACTATGCACCTGTGCCGAGGGAAACGCCTGCGTGCGTCATGTCACTTACACACTTACGCACTAAGGCCCTTTCCTCGGATTACACGCTGATATGCTGTTTTTACAAGTGCCAAATCACTCTGCATCAAGCTGGCCACGTGACAACACACGGAAGACCACGCTCCTGCCCAGAAGGCCCTTTTCCTGCCCCCCGGAGCCTCAAGCCATCTCCCACAAGCCATCTGCTGCTGCCTACCTGCCTGCCTGCTAGCCACGTGCCCTGCTATTTGGTGCCTCAACATCAGCCATCTGCAGGGGTCCAGTTGCTGCGACCACCCCTGTTGGAACAGACCCCTGACTACAGTTCCATCACTCCACAGCCCAGCACCAGGACCCAGTTGCCCACCCACACCTGCCTCAGGGTTTGCCATGTCGGGCCACACTCCATCTGGGACCAGTGGCGACCCCTCGGCAGAGAGGCAGAGGGCTGCCAGCTTCAGTGCAGGAGAAGTTGGCATCCTGGTGGAGCAAGTCCTGGTGCATTATGATGCCCTCTCCGGAAGACCACACATCGACAAGGATGACAGAAGAGGATCTGGATGGATATCGTGGGTGCCATCAACGCGGAGGGGGTGGCAACCCGTGACCTCCAATACGTCCATAAGCGATGGGAGGACTTCAGGTCCAGGACCCTCAGGAAGGTCCGGCACCTCTTGGACGCAGCGGATGCAGTGGGGGGGTCCGCCTTACCAATGACCAGATGAGGGTCCTGAAACGCATTCGCCCAGCGCGTCACCTCCAGGTCCTCGAGAGGCAGACCCGTCTGGAGTCAAGCGGTAAGTGTCCATGCGTACTCATTGGATGCAGTGCATGTTGAGGTGTGCTAGGAGTGTGCAGCTTGGACATATGTCCGAAATAGCCCATGTATGGATGTGTATGTGCAGGGACATGACCGTGCTGCATGTGAGTCCAGTCATGTGTGAAGCATATCAGTGGTGTATGTGTTCCAAAGCATGACGCACAACTGCATGTGGAGATGCACACATGTTAGCATTTCTATGTATGTACTATGCCATGGTTGAGGTGTGACACATGGATGCTGGTTCCACCTTCATGTATGTGCACAGCATACATGTGCGTGTGTTTGATATGTGTGCGACTGTGATACGCCATGGATGCATGTGACCCGGACATGTGGGTACCTGATTGGCAGATGTGACTTAGTTGCTGATGATTGCACTGTGACAGGTGTTGGAGATGTACAGATGCATGTCTGTCTGATGGCGTGTGTGCATGTGATCGGCACTCCCCATGTTGCTTGTGACGTCATGCCAACCTTTGGTTATTCATGCAGTTACGTGTGTATGGATTCTGATGCCTGTTGCACAATACCAGTTTATTTGTGCATGTGTGTGGGTTCAAATGATATGAGTGTTGGGGAGTGTGATGCCATCTGTGAAGTTTGACACCGCCACTCATGTGCAACTGTCATGTGTGTATCAGACCATTGTACAGTGCCCTGATGCCTGTGTTCTATCTCTCCCTGTCTGCAGCATCGACTGATGAAGAGGGCGGAGATGGTGCTGTGGAGCACAGCGGCAGGGATCCCGCCAGCCGGAGACGCAAGGCCCAGCTCCCCTCCCAGATACTGATATCTTCCAGGAGTGAGGAGTCTGGTGCTGCGTCCATGGCCGCAGCTGCCGAGGGAAGGTCCAAGAGGCAGAGGTTGGAGGTGGACTCCAGCAGCAGAAGGGGCAGCTGAGCCCCCACAGGGGCCTATGGAGGAAGATGGCACAGAGTCATTCAGGTTGGTGGGGGGTTTGGTTGAGGAGGAGGCAGTGGAAGCCCCACACATGGGGCCTGGAAGGGGGGATTCCACTGGTGCTAGTGGTGCAGTCCATGGGCAGGGACAGGAGGCAGCACAGGCCGCCGCGCAGGTGCCTGTATGTAATCCTCTCCCCGATCCTGCGACTGCATCATCCGGCACCAGGAGTGATGCCTCCGTCCAGACGCGTTTTCAGGGAGGGGATGCACATACAACAACTGGCCTTCCTCTCCCTGCGGACGTGGCAATCCGTGACCGGATTGAGCCTGCCCTAGCTGGTGTGGCGTTGCGCCAACATGGTATTCGGGATGACATGCAGGGTTCTCATGAGGACAATGCACGTCATTTCGAATACGTGTTTGGCCACGTCACACTACTAGGACAGGTCGTTGGCACTGGGTTCCTCCGTGTGCTGCATCTTCATGTGCCCCCCTCCTCAACTGAACCCCCTATGCACCAGTCGTTCTCTGTGCCATCTTCCCGCCCAAGTGTCACCGGGCCCCCTGTGGAGCTGCCCCTGTGCCAGCGGCCAGGCTGGTGGAGGATGCATCCCTGCCACAGTCGGGAGTCGGAGGTCCAGCAGGGGTGGCCACCCCACCAACTGGACCCCAGCAGATGGAGGACGTGCAGGCATCATCAAGCAGGGCACGTGCACGGCGGCACCAGAGGATTCCATCAGCCTGGAGGCCATCGTGGTACCAGAGACAGTGGCATTGGAGACAGCAGCAGGCGGAGTGTGGGAGCGATCATGGCCATCAACATCCCGGGGGCAAGCATCGGCCGGCGGGTAGGAGGACCCAGGATTGGGAGTGTCTTCCGTGTGGCAGCGGTTGGCCCAGCAAATAGATGCGGAGCGGCGGTGGGCGGAGAGGGCACGGCTCACAATGGTCAGGGGACGGAGAACTCCATGCACCAGGCTTTGAGGCAGGCTGAGTGCCTCGAGGCAACTCACAGGGAGTTGGAGGAGACCATGGCTGCATCCCTGCGAGACCTCGAGACCAGGGTCCAGGCCCGCCTCCGGAACATCAACATGGAGTTCAATGATGCCCTGACCCGGGACATCAATAAGTGAGCCATCAGACTAGCCCGCCGCCGTTGTATATAGTTATTTAGGTTTAGGTTTCATTTGGTTTTTATTATGATTTGGAGTCCGCGGACTTTGCTCCACTTTTTGTATATAGTTGTATTTTGGATAGGGAATACACGTACCCGGTCGCCCCAGCAAAATCACATGTATAGCTCACTCACGTACCCCCAGATTCGCACACCAGTGTGGAGAGGACCCACAATCACCCCCTGCAGGCAGCCCACACCACAGGCCCCTCACTACACTCCTGACCATGCCCCGCAGGCAGTACATCACCCCTGACCATGCCCCGCAGGCAGCCCACACCACAGGGGACCACCCTACACCCCTGGGCATGCCCCGCAGGCAGCCCATCACCCCAAACCATGACCCGTAGGCAGCCCATCACCCCGACCATGCCCTGAAGGCAGCCCACACCACAGGGGACCACCCTACACCCATGGCCATGCCCTGCAGACAGACCATCACCCCTGACCATGACCCGCAGGCAGCCCACACCACAGGGGACCACCCTACACCCCTGGGCATGCCCCGCTGGCAGGCCATCACCCCAGACCATGACCCGCAGGCAGGCATCACCCCTGACCATACCCTGCGGGCAGCCCACACCACAGGGGACCACCCTACACCCATGGCCATGCCCCGCAGACAGACCACCCTACACCTCTGACCATGACCCGCAGGCAGCCCACACCACAGGGTACCACCCTACACCCCTGGCCATGCCCCACAGGCAGCCCACACCACAGCAGACCAGCCTACACCCCTGACCATGACCCACAGGCAGCCCACACCACAGGGGACCACCCTACACCCCTGGGCATGCCCCGCTGGCAGGCCATCGCCCCAGACCATGACCCGCAGGCAGGCATCACCCCTGACCATACCCTGCGGGCAGCCCACACCACAGGGGAACACCCTACACCCATGACCATGCCCCACAGACAGACCATCACCCCTGACCATGACCCGCAGGCAGCCCACACTACAGTTGGGACTTTTTCCATGCAATTTGCCTGGCGCAGGCAGAGTACGCATATTCAAGGGGGTGCGCGAGTTGATTTCCACACGTTTTGACTGCCACGAGTGGGGTACGCGTATTGAAGGGGGTGCGTGAGTACATTTTCACACATTTTGGCTGCCACGAGCGGGCTACGCAGAGTTTTTCATGTGATTACAGTGTAGCGGGCCTGTAAGCTGGTCCAGCGTTAACGTGGCCCTTTGCGCCATATTGGGGATTTCTATGGCTTTTCCTTGCGCAAGGGGCGTTCTTGGGGCGTAACTGGCGCTGCGGAATGTTCGCTGCGCCACGGCTCCAAATGGCTTGGGAAACCCATGAATACGTGGTGCACCAGAATGCTGTTTAGCGCACACGGCTGGCGCACACTGGCGTACACTCCCTCTCTGCGCTGCCCGTGTGCGCTGCTTCTGCGCTGAATTCTATGAATTACCCCCTTAGTGTTTTTATATGGGTAGATCATATAAAGGGTCGGGGGTGGAAATATAGTAGTAGTTCAAATAAATGTACTTATGTTCGAGGTTTTGACAATTTATTTCAAAGCTACAACACCAAATGATGAGTACTTACCTACAGTGGTAGAATTTAAGCGAATATAAGTTCAGGATATTTTATCATGGGATGTGAACATAAGAGTAAGAAGGGGTTTGGAGGAAGAAAAGGAGTATGATCAATATAAAGGAGTAGTGTTTGATACATTGGGCCTCATTACGAATCCGGCGGTAGCCATGCCGGTAAATCAGGCAGGCTGCCGCTGGACTCGTGATGAATTAACGCCGCCTGACTTGCCAGAATAAGCGAGGCATTACAGCCCCGGCGGTCCGGTAAGTCAGGCAATGGCAATTGTTACTCCCCATTCCCATTTGAGTCCTATAGGACTCAAATGGGAATGGGGAGGACGGAAGCACCGGCACTGTGCACAACAGTGCCGGTGCTTCCATCAAAGTCTGCTGGCCGAAACGGCAATCGCCAGCAGACTCTTAGTTTGCAGGTGTTAGGAAAGATTTCATATGTGTATGTAATTTTCCCTCCATGTGTCAACCCCCAAACGTTTTGCTGCTGTTTAGACACCACTGACTGACTTTGCCAGAGAAGCACAGCCTTCAGCGGTACTCCTCTAGGCTTTCACTCACTTTTTATGGGGAAGCCGACATGCCCTTAAGACAGTCAGTACTGTAAGACTTTGTTTCCCTTAGTCCTTTTCTCAAGTTTCACCTTTTGTGCAACATGTAACAAGTGTGCAATGTATTTTACCATACAGCACACTTGGGTCTATAGTCATTTCCAAAGGCCCTAAATACTCTCGCTGGACTTTTTATGAACTGTGCAGATGTGTCCTGGACAGGACTGGTGGCTGCTATTGTTTCTCAGTATTTTTAACCATTTCCTGCCATGTTAACCGCGTTTGGCACGAATAGGTGGCCTGGCTCCAAAATGGCCATGCCACAAGGTTCTTTGTCCTGTCCTTTGGCCATCTTGCCCCTTCACCTTCCCCAGGTCGAGTTGACCCGGGCCAGTCCTTATTTGGTCATGCATTTTCCAGCGAATCCCAATGCTTTTGCGGGCTTCTGCATGCCTTGTGTGTTTGCCTCCAGGATGTGAGCTGAGATGTCTGGTCCCAATACACATCCTGAGTGCCAGAGAGTCTGGAGTGCCCTGAATGCCTGAAACCACAGTGGTCTGTGATTGGTTCACGTATGGAGTGAGTGTTTGTGAGCGGATCTCCCATTGGGTCCTCTCCGTTTTGGCGCGAAGGGAACTTTGGATAAGAGGAGGCTGGAAACACCACTACCAGGTCGATCTCCTAAGTTCTTACTGAAAAAAGGATAGGATCCAAGTATCCTGCAACTACGAAGCTGAGTCGAGGAACCGCTGGTGACCCGCTGGAAGGTTTGGCACCCTGAGCCCGCTGTCGTCCCATGGGACCCCTCTGGATCTGGTCATCCTAGAAGGTCTGCGAAGACGCTTCTACCCATTGGAATAGTGGGACCAACTATTCTCGGCACCTTCACCAAAACCTGCAAGCAAGCTTTCTCGGAAGTGTCCCTGCACCAACCAGTGGGCTGACCAGCTTACAGAGGACCTTTGCTCTGTCTCCGCCGTCGTTTCTAGGAGGCCCTCGAAACTTGGTATACTGCATGCTCTGTGTCCATGGCACCCTCACACCGAATTACGTGCACTTGGCATTCCCAGGTCAGAAGTGAGACGAGTGCGCCCGGACCGGAGTGAACGTGGTTACCCCGTTCCCCTGCTGCAATAACGTCCTTTGCAAGTCCGCTGCATTTGTGACCCTCTTACCCCTGAAGCCTGCTGCAGTGAAACTGGGTCAATTCATCCACCTGGAGCGGAGAAATCGCCATTGTCCCGTTTGGGAATCCTCACTGGATCTCAGGAACTAAACGGTGCCGAGACGTCCTTTTTGCCGCCATCGAACCTGCAACCGATTTGGACTAACCTGCCAAAGTTTGGGTCTCCTTGCCTCAGGGACTGGTGAGTAACCTTTACCCCAACCGGTGGCCCCTAGCGCCAGAGCCCGACTTTACGCAGGAGTGGCCACTGCCATTGCGAAAAAGCGACTCCATCCCGAACTCTCAAACTGCCTCTGCCTTCAAGTGGAGATCCTTCTTGAATAGTGGGAACTTATTCTTCATCGCTTTATCCACCTTCCCGAGCTGCTAGAGACCCCTGAAGAGAACCTGTTTTGCCCATTGGAACAACCACGTGCATTGGCTACATGTACCATTGAGCACAAGGCTCACCTCTTCTTAGGGCTTGGACTGCCTCTTAGGTGAATATCTGATGTTGAATTGGGCCTAAAGATTAACTGCACTGCCTATTTTCTTCCCCTCTAGGTTTTCAACATATGTCGTGCCGTCATTCCTTTAGACCCCCCCCTGGTCTTGTATATATATTGTATTGAGTGTGATGTATTGGTTTACTTAGGGTTACTGTGATTCTCTGCTATAGTCTATGATATAAAGGCCTTGTAATAAATGTGTCTATATTTTTAATATAACACCTGTCTCTGGAGTAATTTTTAAGTGTCCTTGCTCTGTGTGCTCATTGAGCTCCTTCAGTCACCCTCACCCCTCCTGAGACACTCAGGGTAACTCATGGAATAAATGTGCGCCGAAAAGGGGAGTGCAAGTGTGAAAATTGCAGCGCACGAGTGCAAAAGCCGCGCACACAGCCGTTCGTCGATTCATGGAATGCGCTGCGCGTGTAAACTCTGGGATGTGCGCCAAATCCATGGGTGGCGCACGCGGGCGCACACGTCACCAAACACCGTGCGCGAAGTGCACAGGGAAAGCACACAACGTGTAGCGCACACAAGAAAAGTGGGCAGAACACGCGGCGTAACACGCGGAATGGGGAACAACGCATGAAAATGTGGGCGTAACGGGGAAGTACGGGAGGTAAATGCTCGTAACGCCCACACGCCCGCTAACAACACTTATTCATGGAATCAAACAGGGGAAATCCGTGCGCCAAAAAATACATGCACAGGCCTAAACACGTCCGCCACACGAAGGCAGGCGGTAGCGTCCCTGCACATAATAAAAGTGTGCGCAAACAACAAACACGTACATACAGCTACAATGAATGTCCCATTCTGTGGCCCCCTAGGAGAAATGATGTGTCACGCAACACAAGTATCCCATAAAAGCAAGAAAAAGAGATAAGCGACCCCTGTAGCCCACGTGCGTGTTAAAAAACACACGCAGTACACTGTGGCAGCCAGGAACCCCAAAAATACATACGTGATCAACACGCAGGCTAGTATGGGTGGAAAAAAAGGGGTACGTGACAAACAGGGACACCCGCAGTGGGAAAAATAGCATGTGCGACTCACTGTCTGCCTTGTGTGTAGAAGAAGAACATGTAACCAACACCCACCCGCTGTGAAGTAATCGGGTGTGAAACTCCCCGCGCACCCCTCAGAATACACGTACCCCTCTCGCGCTAGCGAAATCGCGCGTGAAACTCCCCGGCACCCTCGAAATACACGTACCCTGCTCACACAAGGCCTATCACGTGTGAAACTCCCCGCGCACCCCCGAAATACACGCAAGCAACCCATCCACCCTGGCCATGCCCCACAGGCAGCCCACGCCACAGGGGGGTGCTTTTTCTGTGCTATTTACCTAGTACGAGTGGGGTGCGCGTATTCCGAGGGGTGCGCCAGTACATTTTCACGCTTTTGGCTGCCGTGAGCGGGGTACGTGTAGTATTTTCACGCTATTACAATGTACCGGCCCTGTAAAATGGTGCAGGGTTAGTGCAGCCCTTTGCGCTGCATTGGGGATTTCAATGCCTTTTCCATGCGCAATGGGTGTTCTTGGGGGCGTAACTGGCGCTGCGGGATGTTCTCTGCGCCAGCGCTCAAAATGGCTTGGAAATTCCATGAATACGCGGTGCGCCAGAATGCTGTTTAGCGCACACGGCTGGCGCACGCTGGCGCACGCTCCCTCTCTGTGCTGCTCTCGTGCGCTGCCTTTGCGCTGAAATCTATGAATTACCCTGACTGTCTTGACCGCCTGCCATAGCTACCCTGATTGGTCTGGCTTGTCCAGAGGTTACCCTGTTCCAAGAAACTAGGTTGGCCTTCTGAACCTCTGCCCCTCCTGGACAGAGTTCAGAAATCCTTCTTAACAGCCAGTCCAGAAACAACTGTGCCGGTAAGCTTACCGGCACCCTTGTTTCCGGACCGGCAAACTTGCAATGAGGTCCAATGTGCACCACCCAGAGTTTAATAATGTATGGCATACCTAAATTAACTCAGTGGGGAAACAGAGGTACGACAGGAGTTGTTATGTCTGCTCCCTCATCCCCCACACGTCGGAGCACCCAACATGTTGGCACCTCAGGAGATACCGCCTTTGGAGGCTCAGTGTCTAGTGCACTTAGCGCTGTGTCGGGTTCAAAGTCTGTTCCAGGGGCACAATGTACAAGTTGTACTGATGGACAAAGATGAAGAGAAGTGCTCAAAGGACAACAGTGCCCTACAATGCAAGCCCCGGCCCATGTTGAAATTGGATCAAACAGATGGGAGAAGGCAGTGGTGAGCTGTGCGGCAGGGGCGTTGGCAGGGTTTAGAGAAGAAGTTATATGGAACCTTAACAATAACTGTTTTGAGATATGGTCTGCACATATATCTAAACTAACATGAATCAAAGACTGTGAAACACTGGTAAAAATACAAACAGGGGATGCATACCAGTTTTGCTTACAAGGGCACGGAACTGTTCCAGTAGGTACAAACTCTAAGTGCAATAAGACATTGTTCATCCCAGATCTCGCAAAAGGGACAGCAGCATTGATGGACATGTACTGGGTATGTGATCAACAAGCATACCTGCATCTTCCACCCTTTTGGCGTGGCACCTGTGCATTGACAACTTTGCACTCAGCCATCTTGGTGGTGCCAGAAGTACACTTGACGCTGTCATCCGAATGAGAGGTGCTGCAATTTGTTACACCGTCCATCCAACCCCCAAGTGAAAAACAAGCAATCTCTAAAGCTGTTAGGGAGAATTCTCTAGGCTGGGGTGGGTGTTAAGGGAGAATTCTCATCTCTGTACTAATTCCCTTCAACCTTAGAGACCCACAGCTCTTTTGCTGGACTTTAGTACTTTTCAATTTTTATCCTGGAGTGAGTGAGACGTTTTTCTCAATCTCTCATGTATTTTGATCTGATTCAGACTCTGTGTTTTCTTTGTTTTTGGATTCTGACAAACTCCATAGGCATCTACTTTTTGTATGGTGAGACTCAGCAACGCCAGTGCTGTGTCATTGAGAAATTCTTTAGATTTCTCTTAAAGGGATAGTGCGCTCAAAAATGTTACTGTCCCAAAAGATGGGCAATAATCAAAAATATATGTAAAGTTTTGAGAAAATTAGGCTCAAAGTGTTTACATGGGGGCATCCATTTTGTGATTTCAAGCAGCCTCCTCTGTGCATGTTAAGCTCTTCTTTGGTGGCACTAATAAAGCAGCAAAATCCCACTACTGGGAGCTTTTGCTTACTGCAGCCAGAGCAGAGCTTCACATGGAGAGGAGGCTGCCTTCACTTTCATTTTATGTTTTCTGTGCTCCCCAAGCCCAGGGAAGCACAGAAAATGAAAAATGAAAGGCAGAGCAATTATAAATACTTCCCCTGCTGCCGGTGGAGTTTTCATAATTGCTGCTACGTTCTTTTCTAGTTTCCCGTGCGCAGTCACAGCAATTATGAATACTCTGCCAAATGCCAACCAAGTATTCATAATTGCCCGGACTTGTCTACAAGAAAAGACACAGCAATTATAAATACAACGTTGTTTTATTTATGATTGCCAGTGGTTAGAAAACCATGGAAATCATAAATACAACTACGTTGTTGTATTTATGATTGCAGCGACTTCAGCTTTGAGTCTCCCGGGCTGGCGTAGCCCGGCAGACTCGAAGCTGAAGCCACCACAATCATAAATACAACGCAGTTGTATTTATAATTGCTATGGTTTTCTTTTTAAGTTTCCCGGGCTACTCTGGCCCGGGGAGCCCGAGAAACTTAGAAAGAAAACGATGGCAATCATAAATACAACCCGGTTGTATTTATAATTGCTGGAATTTTCTAAGAAAAAAATAATAATAACCACTTACCCGCATGCAGCCTTCCTGCCTGCATTCTCTGCTCTCCGGCAATAATAAAGCAAAAGCCACATACTGGTTGCTTTTGTTCATTACAGCAGGCTGGCTTTTGCTCCATTAGTGCCACAAAAGCACAGGAGGCTCATCATTTTCACAAAATGGATGCCTCCTAGTGCTTGAAATGTTCGAGTTTGAGCCTCATTTGCTCAAAACTTTACATAGGAACTTTGTTTAAAAATATTTTATATATATTTTTTGATTATGGGCCATCCTTTTAGCCAATAAAATCTTTGAGTGAACTATCCCTTTAAGATTTAAATACCTTCTCCTGGGTGAACTTCTGTTCCCAAGAGTATTAAAGTGAAATTGACTTTACTTGCCTTTTTCATATGTAGGTCCAGCACACCCCCATCTTATGTGGAGTGCTTGGGGGTTACTTAGTAGCCTCTTTTCCTACTTACTCATGTAACATTATTTATGTTAACCTCACAATTTTAAATGTCTGGTGGCAGTGGTTTAATTTTCCTACCATTGTGCTTTTCTACCGCAGGCCGAATTCTTAGCTGCAGTATAGCACCCATGGGTGACCATTGTGTCAAAATGGCCCCGTTAGTCTTTTTTCACCATTTCTTATTAGTGAGGTGTTTCTTGGGCTTTACTCTGCGTGCAAAACCAGGTTTAACCCTTTTGTTCATTTTGTCTTTGGAGGGATTCAGTACTGAAATCTGCCTCTGGCTCCAGTGTGTCTGGCAGGGCAGGAAGCGAGGGAGGTGCCTGAAACTCCCTGTCCTTAGCCTCCTTGGTTACCTGAATGCACCCAGTGCTGATTGGCTGGATGGCTGTCCTTGCAGGACAGCCAACTTGCAGTGTAAGTGACAGCTAGGCTGTGCATAATTGGGAGAAACCTGCATAAGAGGCGAGGTTTGTTCGACTAAAGACAGAGTTGATCACTGGACGAAACATCCAACAAAGGAATCGTGAAGAGAGGCTTGCTGCCTCCTCCTGGACCATTGAACTGCCTGGTGAAGCTCTGCTGCTGTGCTGAAACTGCTTTTCCAAATCAACTAGAAAAGCTCTGGAGAGCACAACTTCTTCCCTTGGGTTAGTGGGACCAACTAACCCCAAGACAAACTTTGCTAGAGGACCTTCCCCAACTGGCTGTACTTCCTTGCTGCTGCTGGAACCGAGTGCCAGGGGTCGAGAAATCCATAGTCAAGTGCAACGTCTTTAACCCAGACCAGAGCTCCAGGAAGATACAGTGAACCCTCCCGAAGCGGGACGACCCAAGCTCGAGTCACCTCACCAGAGTGCTGGACTTAAGGAGTGAAGAAAGACCATGAAGTGTCCAAGATCTGCTGTGTTGCTATTTGCCGGTTTTTGAAACCGCAATGTGCTGCTGAGCTGAAAAGACCCCGTAGCTGATGCTGACCTTCAAACTGCAGTGTAGGAGTCCTCCAAACGTCCTCCCTCTTGTCCACACGCCTGAGTCCCAGGAACCCAGGATCTGCAACACTGCAACCAGAACAGAAGCCAACTGGATCCTCTTCTTCTAACCAAAGGTACTGTGCTGACTAAGGGGTACTTACCTCTTTTGTCTGTATCTTGCATTATCTTACTTGAGACTTGCAGTAGCTGCTTTTTGAAGAGTTGATCTCAGCTCTGACTTTCACAAGCCTACCAGTTTGTGGCCCAACAGTGATTTTCTACAAACTCTCTAACTTTGTGCAAGACTTTTGTGCTATCTAAGAAGTGCCTCAGCTCCACAGACATTGTTCAAATTGACTGTGGCTGTCCTGGCTTCCTTTAGACTCTTCTGACCAATTGACTTAGATTCTAACTGTCCCTCACAGGTGGTACACTAGTTTAACTAGTATTGCTGGGAAAGATTTTATGTAGACTTCATTGGGAGATTGAAAAGTCCTCACATGCTCTGAGAAACTGTTAACCTTTTTCCTTCCCTAACATTTTCCTTTTCCACAACCTCAGAATTTTACCAAGTGCAAAAAGTGATATATAAATGCCAATACTGTCCTAGTAATTGAAGTCACCGCAGGGCGCAGGAAGTGTGTATGACGCATCTCTAAAGAGTATCTACTTGCTTATCTTGATTCTGAGAATGTGTTATGAAGTATATTCTTATTGTTGCACATTGCCCTTTTTAAAGAAGGCTTATTTAAAACTGACCATTAAATAAATAAATAATTATTTTACTAGAAGCGCTTGAGTGTAAGTGTTATTTGGATACTTGTATGTGTGAATTTCGATGCTACAGCTCTACCACACACATTTACCCCTCTTGCGATACTCTACCAACTTGTGTAGTACTGACCTCTAAGGTGGGTTACACAATACCAACCCAAGAGGACATGACTGGTGTAGTCTCCCACAGGGTTACTGCATACAATCTTGCTTAACACTGGTGACAGGCGGTGAGGATTTGTGTAGAGTCGTTACATTCACTATTTGCTGAATATGTGCCCAACTAACCCAGCCACAAGGCTAAGCTCCATCAAAAAATGAAGCAATTGTAACATGCCAAATATGGATAACTTCAATGAGGCAGCCCTGACTGTTCTGACAGTAGATCAACTGAAATACATGTGCAAAGCCAGAGGTCTGCCTGTAAAAGGAAAGAAATGTGAATTGATTGCAAGGTTGTTGAATCACCAATGTTTGGGTAGTAGGGCTGTAATACCTAATATCCTAAGTAATGTGGAAAATGATGATGAGGATGACAGTTTAGAGTCTAACTCCAATCTGCAAAAGGGGTCAGAGGAGGTTGAGGAGTCCCAGGAAGAGAACCCCTCTTTGCCACAGTCTGCCCTTTTATCTCAGCCTATTTCCATTGGGACCCCATAAGGTCCAACGTTAAGCCCACAGTATGTTTCTCTTGAGACACTAAGAGAAGAGTTGGAGTTCAAAAAGTTGAAAGTTCAAGCTGAAGCCAAACATCAAGACATCAAACTCAGGGTGTTGGAAATGCAACATGAAAAAGATATGAAAAAGTATCTCTTGAATCTACTTTCTTCGCAGGGTCCTTTAGGTCTGCAAGTCCCAACAGGCCTTGCCTGCCCAACGAAGCAGTGAGTATGTATGGTGTCCAGTCATAATTTCGAAAAACATAATTTCGAAAGTAAAAAAAGTCGAATCAAAAATGTCGAAAAAAAAAATGTCGAATTGTTTTTTTTTTCGATATTTTTTTTTTGGCTCCAGTTTCTGAGAGAAAAATAGGTAAAAATAAAAAAGGGGGTTGGGGGGAACCCCCCCATTTTGAAAAAAACGTCATTAAAAAAAAATTCGACATTTTTTTTTTCTACATTTTTTTTTTGACTTTTTGACTTTCGAATATTTTGTATTCGAAATTATGTCTATGAACCACTATGTATAAATCAAAACTTGATGTATTGGATTGGCTGAGTATGTTTGAATACACCTATGGTCGTCAAGGAATCAGTGGGAATGATTTAATCCCTTGGCTCATGTCTAGGGTTCCCCTGAATGGCTGTGATGTTGTAATGGAGTTGGGTGCCATTGAGAGAACGGATTATGAATCTGTGAAGCTGGCATTAATAGCCAGATTTGGGAAAACTCCTTCCCAGTACCTTACGAGGTTTAGGACCCTCAAAAAGACTTATGGTACCCCTTGGGCTACCTGGGTATGTGAGTGTTTAAAGGACTTAGATGGTTGGGTTATGGGTTACAGAATAGACACCTTTGAAGGAATGAGAAATCTGTTTTTGTTAGAATATATTTTTGATGCCTGCTCTCTTTCGCTGAGACAGCACTTGGCTGACTCAAAAGAGATGGATCCCAAAAAGTTAGCACAGGCTGCTGACTTGTGGGTAGCCAACAGGGCTACTCGCAAGGACTCTGGGGTCACACATAAAAAGGAAGAGGGGCAGCAGCACAAGAAAGAGGGAAAAGAGAATTCTAATTCCAAACAACCAAAAGAGAGCCACAAACATAGTAAGGGTATGTCCCATGGGAAACCTGGTAAGTCTAGTGAAACCTCTGGTGCTAAACCAGAGGGAGGTCAGCAGAAACCCCCATTCCAGAGAACATTTGGGAAATGTTTTGTATGTGGGTCTACTGGTCATGTGAAAGGGGATCCTAGATGTAAGGGTAGCCCTTCAGGGGTCCACATTGCCTCCTTAGCCTTCATCCCTGATGTTCAAATGTCAAGTGGTGACTTTCAATTACTGGCTGAAGACCCCATTGGAGTTCAAGCCAGTGTTCCTTGCGTGTCCATGGGTCTGTGGGAACAACAGAATGTGGATGTGTAGCACTCCATACCAGATAACACAAAAGAATATTAGAAGGACAGTGGGCCTCATTACGGGTCCGGCGATAACCCTGCCGGTGCTACTGGTGGGTTGCCGCTGGACCCGTAATGAGGCCCACTGTCCTTATAATATTCTTTTGTGTTATCTGGTATGGAGTTGTAAACATCCACATTCTGTTGTGCCCTCAGACCCAGGGACACTGGAGTGCCGTTACTCCTGTGAAAACTCTGAGCGGGTGCCGTCCCGCCCGGCAGGTCTGACCGTGGCAGGCAGGACGGCATCCACACTCATTGTTGTAGTGTGCCAGTCCGGAAACACTGGTGCCGGTACGCTTACCGCACTGTTGTTTCCTGACCAGCACACTTGTAATGATGCCCAGTGTACTTGTATATGGTCAGGAAACCCCTGCCATTGGAGACACTGGGGCAAGCATTACAGTAGTTGAAAGTTATTTCAAACCTGAGGATGTGGCTAAGGCACCCAAAGGTCCCACTAAACTTGCAGGAGACCCAATCCAGATGGTTCCTATTCTGCTAGCTCTCATCCAGTGATATATTTGACTGTTAGAATACCTGTCAGTGTACAAAATGAAGTGCCTGAGAGAGTCCTGTTGGGGAATGATTTGAAAACTCTTGGAGTTGTATCTAGTACCCCCAGGCTTCCCAGTAAAAGGAAGCAGGAGCAAACAAGAATGGCCAGAAAGGCAACCTTATGAGACTCTCAGTGGGAGGTTGAGGAGATTCCTCTTACCCCCAGTCCACATGAAGGCCACTCCTCTATTTCTAGGCAATCGAAAGTTACAAAGGGGAAACCCAAGATCTCTGCGAGAAAGAAAGGTATTGCACCTAAACCTGTTCACAGGACAAGGACATCCCAAGAGGACAGTCCAAGGTCACCCAATTGATCCCTTCCCCAAGCTGAAGCTGCGTGGGAGGAACAACCAAACTCAGAAGAGTCAGCTACTGATGAAACAGAAGAAAACCTTCCCTATATTGGAAAGCTGGGTTCTAAAGACCATCTTGAGCTTCACACTTTACTTGCAGAAGGTGGACCCTCTAGGGCAGACTTCAGCAGAGGTCAAATAGAGTGTCCCTCTCTAGAAGGTTTTCACCAACAGACAGCTTCCCAGCTGACAGGGCAAGATCGAGGAAAGCATAGGCTTTACTGGGAGGATGGCCTCTTCTACAGTGAACCTACTGAGTCTACCCCCAGGAGACTACAGGAGACGCGTAGTGCCCCAGGAGGTGAGACAACAGTTCTTCCAGTTAGCCCATGAGATTCCGCTGGCTGGCCACTTGAGTTTCAAGAGGACCAAAGAGAGGCTATCTCTGTACTTCTACTGGCCCAAGATGATGGCTGATGTAGAAACATTCTGTAAGAGCTGCTCCACTTGTCAGACTTCTGGCAAATGTGGAGCTAGGAATGTGGCACCTTTACTGCCCCTCCCAGTGGTGGGAGTCCCTTTTGAGAGGGTGGGGATTGACATTGTTGGTCCCCTAGACCCTCCAACTTCTTCAGGGAACCAATTTATATTGGTTATGGTAGACCATGCTACCAGGTATCCTGAAGCCATACCTATGAGAACTGTTACTTCTCAGGCAGTGGCTAAGGCCCTCCTTGGTATCTTTACCAGGGTAGGTTTTCCTAAGGAGGTCCTCTCTGACAGGGTGTTCAAATTGTATATTCCACTACATGCAGACCATGTGGAAAAACTGTGGAGTGACCTACAAGTTCTCAACAGATTACCATCGCCAAACCAATGGGTTGGTGGGGAGGTTTAATAGAACTATGAAGAGCATGACTGGTGCTTTAGAGGAACCCTTTAGAAGAAAGTGGGACATTCTACTGCCATACATTCTCTTTGCTTATAGAGAAGTCCCTCAAGCAGGGGTTGGGTTCAGCCCCTTTGAACTGTTCTATGGTCATCCGGTTAGAGGCCCTTCGGCCCTGATCAAGAAAGGGTTGGAGAGTGCTCCTTCCCTCAAGCCAGTGAGAGTCACTGACTATGTGCTAGGTCTCCGGAGAATGGCACTCATGATGACAGAAGCTTCTGATAACTTGAAAGCAGGTCAGGCTCTGTTCAAATACTGGCATGACCAAACGGCCAACATGGTGGAGTTCACTCCAGACCAGCTTGTTCTAGTCATGGTACCTACATGTCAGAGGGCCTTAGGGGATGAATGGATTGGACCCTTCAAGATTGTGGGTAAACTTGGAGAGGTTCATTATTTAGTGGACTTGGGCAATCCCAAGGAGGCCCTTGTGGTCTATCACACTAACCGACTGAAGGCTTATGTTTCCAGACCAGAACTAGGAGCTTTGCTTCTAACCCCTGATTAAGAGGAGGTGGAGACTGAGCCTCTCCCTGATCTTTTCAGGGGACAACTCTCAGATGAGAAAATTAAAGGAGTAACCCTCTCTTCAGATCTGACTCTGGAGCAACAGGAGGAGTGCAAGGCTCTGTTACCTCAATTTGCCTCCCTGTTTTCACTGACACCAGGTCTGACCCCTTGGGACCAGCATGATATTCTCACTGGTGACAGTCTCCCTGTCAAAATCAGGGGTTACAGAATGTCAGACCATCTAAAATCCCAAATAAAGGAAGAGGTCAAGTAGATGCTTGATCTTGGGGTAATAGGGCCATCTACAAGTCCATGGTCTAGTCCAGTTGTACTAGTGCCAAAAGCAGAAACCAAGGAATTGAGATTGTGTGTGGACTAGAGCTCTTAATGCAGTCACCATGATTGGTGCCCATCCTTTACCCAGGGCAGATGAACTGGTGGACAAACTTGGTTCAGCCACGTTCCTCAGTACATTTGACCCGACCTCGGGTTATTGGCAAATAGCTCTGACAGACCATGTCAAGGAGAAAGCTGCATTTTCTACCCCAGGAGGCCTCTGCCAGTTTAAGGTTATGCCTTTAGGACTAAACAATGCACCTGCTACATTCCAGATGATGGTGAATGAAGTTCTGAATGGGATGGGGGACTTCTGCATGGCATACTTGGATGACATTGCAGTGTTCAGCGCTACTTGGGAAGAGCATCTCACCACCTAGGATATGGTTTGCAGGCTCTTGAACAGGCCCACCTGACCATAAAGGCTAGCAAATGTCAAATTGGTCAGAATAAAGTGGTCTACCTTGGACATGAGGTGAAATAAGGCCTGGCAAAGTACAGGCTGTACAAGACTGGGCCACCCCTACTACTCAGACCCAAGTGAGAGTGTTTCTAGCTCTCACTGGGTACTACAGGTACTTCATAGAGAACTATGGGACCATAGCTTCTCCTCTGAATGTGATCCCCTCACCCAAATTCCCGAAAAAGGTCAGGTGGAATGAAGAGTGCACTAAGGCTTTTGAAGAACTGAAGAAAGCCCTTTGTCAAGCTCCAGTCTTTAGAGCTCCTGACTACAACTAATCCTTCATTATACAGATAGATGCTTCTAATACAGGGATAGGTGCAGTTTTGAGTCAACTGGATGAGAAAGGCAGGGAACACCCTATCTGCTTCATCAGTAGGAAACTGAAGGACCGTGAGACAAGGTGTGCAACTATTGAATGTGATTGTTTTGCCATTGTGTGGTCTCTGAAAACGTTTAGGCCATACTTGTATGGTTCTATTTTTGTTATTCAGACAGACCACCAACCCTTGATATGGTTAATGCAGATGAAGGGGGAGAATTCTAAATTGTTACGATGGTCAATCAGCCTCCAAGGGTTTGATTTTATCATAGAACACAGGTCAGGATGTAATCACCAAAATGCTGATGGTCTCTCCAGAAAGCATGACCAACTGGATTAGGAGATTCATCCAGGAGTGGATTAAATCCTTCTGTCCCTTGGTCTGGGGGGCGGGTGTTAGGGATAATTCTCATTTCTGTGCTAATTCCCTTCAACCTTAGTGACCCCCAGCTCTTTTGCTGGACTTTAGGACTTTTTAATGTTTATCCTGGAGTGAGACCTTTTTCTCACTCTCTCATGTATTTTGATTGGATTTGGACTCTGTGTTTTCTTTGTTTTTGGAGTCTGGCAAACTCCATAGGCATCTACTTTTTGTATGGTGACACACAGCACCTTCAGTGCAGTGTCACAGAGAAATCCTTTAGATTTATCTTAAGGTTTAAATACCTTCTCTTGGGTGAACTACTGTTCCCAAGAGTAGTAAAATAAAATTGACTTTACTTACCTTTTTCCTATGTAGGTCCAGCACAACCCATGCTATGTGGAGTGCTGGGGGTTACTTAGTAGCCACGTTTCCTACTTACCCATGTGACATTTTTTATGTTACCCTCATGACTTAAGGGGCCTAATTAACAGAAGTGTTTTACAATGGCAAAGTCCCATTGGAAAGCGTTCTCTGAATTAGGCCCTGGTGACAGTGGTTTAATTTTCGTACCATTGTGCTTTTCTACTGCAGCCTGAATCTTCTGCTGCAGTATAGCACCCATAGGTGACCATTGTGTCAAAATGGCCCTGTTCTTATTTTTTCCTCATTTCTTGTTAGTGAGGTCTTTCTTGGGTTTTACTTTGTGTGCCAAACCAGGTTTAACCGTTTTGTTTGTTTTGCCTTCAGCGTGCTTCAGTACTAAAACCCGCCTCTGGCTAGAGTGTGTCTGGCAGGGAAGGAAGAGAGGGAGGTGCCCGAAACTCCCTGTCCTTAGTCACCTTGGTTACCTGAATGCACCTAGTGCTGATTGGCTGGTTGGCTGTCCTTCCAGGACAGCCACTCTGCTTTGTCAATGACCACTAGGCTGTGCATGAATGGGAGAAACCTGCATAAAAGGCGAGGTTTCTTGGACTGAAGGCAGAGTCTACCACTGGACGAAACATCCGACGAAGGAATCGTGAGGAGAAGCTGGCTGCATCTTCCTGGACCATTGAACCACCCGGTGAAGCCCTGCTGCTGTGCTAAAACAACTTTTCCGAATCGACTAGAGAAGCTCCACAGAGGACGACTTCTTCCCTTGGGTTAGTGGGACCAACTAACCCCAAGACAAACTTTGCTGGAGGACCTTCCCCAACTGGCTGTACTTCCTTGCTGCTGCTGGAACCAAGTGGTAGGGGTCAAGAAATCCATAGTCGAGTGCAATGTCTTTAAGCCAGACCAGAGCTCCAGGAAGAACCAGAAGACCTTCCCAAAGCAGGACGACCCAAGCTCGAGTCACCTCAGCAGAGTGCTGGACTCAAGGAGCGAATAAAATCCATCAAGTGTTCAAGATCCGCGGTGGTGCTATTTGCCGGTAGCTGAAACCGCGAAGTGCCGCTGAACGGAAAAGAGCCCTAGCTGGCGCTGACTTCTAACCTAAGGTACTGTGCTGACTAAGGTGTACTTACCTCTTTTGTCTGTATCTTGCATTATCTCATTTGAGACTTGCAGTAGCTGCTTTTTGAAGAGTTGATCTCAGCTCTGACTTTCACAAGCCTACCAGCTTGTGGCCCAACAGTGATTTTCTACAAACTCTTTAACTTTGTGCAAGACTTTTGTGCTAACTAAGAAGTGCCTCAGCTCCATAGACATTGTTCAAATTGACATTGACTGCCCTGGCTCCCTGCAGACTCTTCTGACCCATTGACTTTGATTCTAATTGTCCATCATAGGTGGTGCATTAGTTTAACTAGTATTGCTGGGAAAGATGTTATCTAGACTTCATTGGGAGATTGAAAAGTGCTCACATGCTCTGAGAAACTGTTAACCTTTTTCCTTCCTTAACATTTTCCTTTTCCACAACCTCAGAATGTTACCAATTGCAAAAAGTGATATATAAATGCCAATACTGTCCTATTAATTGAAATCACCTCATGGTGCAGGAAGTGTGTATGAAGCATCTCTAAAGAGTATCTACTTGCTTATCTTGATTCTGAGAATGTGGTATGAAGTATATTCTTATTGTTGCACATTGCCCTTTTTAAAGAAGGCTTATTTAAAACTGACCGTTAAATAAATAAATTATTATTTTACTAGAAAACCTTGAGTGTAAGTGTTATTTGTATACGTGTATGTCTGAATTTCGATGCTACAGCTCTACAGCTCACATTTACCCCTCTTGAGATAAGTCTGGATGCTTAGTCACTCTACCAACTTGTGTAGTACAGACCTATACCAATAGGTGCGTTACCTAATACCAAGAGGACAAGACTGGTGTAGTCTCCCACAGGGTTACTGCATACAACGTTGCCTAATAGAAGCTGAGAAGGAAGAGGTCGAATTACTTGTCGAAGGATTATCCAAGCTGCTTAAAGCGATCATAGATAAATATCGACTGTACACCAAAACAGAAGTATCTTTTGAGTCCCACATGAATGCCAAGTGGTTGCAAATTGTTTGTTGGGAGGTGATCCAGTTGGTGAATGACATTGAACAAAGCCTCAATGTAATCAAAAGTGAGCTGAGAGTGATCCGGTTGATGACACACCAGAACAGATATGTTTTGGACCTCCTAACGGCGATGGAATTGGACGTGTGCAAGAGAATTGGGTTGTCATGTTACACATACACACCGCCAAATGACATGGGGAACGGGTCAGTGACACATGTCACAGGGGCCTTGCATAAACTGAAGACTGGAATGAAAAATGAAGCTGGTGTGCAACCTGAAGATTGGTTCGATATGTTGTTCTCCTAGCTTGGGGCACTGGTGAAGATACTGCTTCTGATCGTGGTGTTTCTGTTGTTGGTGATTTGCCCGTGCCAGATGATGCTTCTATGCTGTATCAAGAGCATCCCGAGTAGCGCAACAATTATGGTTAGTATTGAGACAAGGATCGCTCTACCGGACACAGCAGAGGGATAGGCCCAAACGGAAGACTAGAATAAGCTACAAATGGTTAGAATTGAGCGACCTCTTCACCCCCCAGGGACATTAACATCACCTGCACCAGATCTTGAAAATTACACTGAACACTGGGTAGATCTAGCTGGTGATGGGTATTGCGTATATATTACATGTATCCCGGAAAAGTATGGACGAGATGGGGGCAGTTTGCATCATGTGTGTAGGGCTTGGGTCCCTAAGGATAAGTTAGTTAATGGAGGATTAAATAAAGAGGGGACTGTTGGGACGCACGTCCACACCACCGCCCCTCCTAGACGATTTAGATTGCTAAAAATATATGAACATGTGAAAATGAGCATGGGACGGTGCAGGGGGGAGGGAGGTGTGTCATGGGTGGGGATAATTGGCGGCAGTGGGGAATGTTATTCTGCAATTGAATCACATAGGATGTAGTATACATATATACACGACAGTCATAACCTAAATTAACACTACACTTACAAGGAGGCCTGAATTCTCACAGGCCGTGTTGTTACAGAAACACAGACGAACGAGGCCTTATCCCTCGTCTCACTATTGCATCCCGATTCCAAGGGGCTGCAAGAGAACACATGTATGCGCCCACATCAGTTAGGCATTTGAACTAATTAGGCAGGAATGTGTGCAGCCGAAGAAGTGAACAGATGTGGCCTAGCACCAAGGTCGTATTTCTGGGAGCGAAAGAAGAGGTCTTAGGGTGCCAAAACATGAACCATGAATTAAGACGGTAGTGCCCCTACAGAATGATGGTCACTCTATTTGAACTACGAGATGCGCAGGGAAATGGGCCCTAAATCCTTTGTGTACTGGATTGATTAGTGGGACTCTAGGTTTACCCTTGGGGAGGGGAACTGATAAAGGGGAAAACAGAAAATGATATGATCTATGTTTTGTGCTAGGGAGAGCTGTGAATTATTCCCATCCAGTAGGAGGGCATGATAGGGACGCCAACGTGTCTGGGATGACAAAAGGGCTGCTTTGTTCGTAAGGACCAGACTGACCTCGAAGTATTCCACTGAGTTCACAGTGATAACCAGGTGCATGTCTCATGGGTAGGATCGAAGGTAGGGTGGTGTTAGCTGATGGTAACCAATTGCTTTTCAGCATTCCTTAATGGACGAAGACATTACCCATGTGTGTTGAAGAGGAGCGAGAAGATAACAGAACCAATTGGAAGATGGGTCATAAGTAATTATTAGCATGTATATAGGCAGGTAATTGAATAGTCACCTAATTCTAATTACTATTTGCATGCCTTGCAATGCACTTTTATTTCCATGTTTGCACAGACTACAGTCTTCCAAAGCTCCTCCACCCCACAGTGCTTCAAAGTCATAACAATGGCAGTAGGCTCTTTACAAATATAAAATAACATAACTTAACATATTTCCTAACAGCACAGGGCCAAACTTCCTCAAACTCTCCTTCCTCAGTCAGTCCCTATCCTCCAACATTCACTATCCCTCCTTGGAGGGAAAGGGGGGCTCTTACCAGGAGCTTTAAGTCGCCTAGTGACACTCTGTTATGCTCATAGTATCTAGTCATCGAGCATACTCCAGATTGGCCATGCGTGGTGAAGGGGCTCCCCTCCCACTCACAGCTACAGGAGAGGGGACCTAACAAGGCTTTACAAGAGGTAGACAACTTCCTCCTCTCCCACTTTGACACGGGTGTGTCCCCCTACCTTGATCTTTAAGGCAGCAGAATGAGCACAGCTATCTCAGTTTTCCAGCAAAAGCTCCCATAGCTCCAACTACTAGCAACTCGTCAGTGGTGACGTTGGGGCCTTTCAACCTTTTCAACTGAAATGGCCGCCAAGCCTTAGGGTCCCCCATGCCGCTGCTCCCGTGTTGTAGTATTAAAAGATATTCTCCTTTCTACATTAGTACCCGGCGAGGGCGCAATCAGAATGAAAGGACCATTCTGATTGGCCCTCGCTGAGGCATTACCCGGCCGGGAATCCCACGGCTAGGATTCCATGCCTTTATCCCTGGCGAGGGGCATGGCAGCCCCTCAGCCAATGAGGAGGCTCGAAGCGGGGCCATCCCTGCTCGAGCCTCCACACGGCTGGAGGCCGCCTTCGTCCCCTGCCAGGGATTCAGGTATGTTTTTTTTGTTGTCCTCTGCCCTCCCACCCCCCACTTACCTTCTTCATGCTTTGTCCCCAGTGGTGGACGATGGCAGCCTCCAGCCGTCTAGAGACTCAAAGTGGGGACATCCCTGCTCCGAGCCTCCACACGGCTGGAGGCTTCCATCGTCCCCGCCGGGGGCCCAGGTAAATTGTTTTTTTTCCCTTTTTTTCCCCCTCCATACCTTCCGCCCTCCCAACCCCACTTACCTTCTTCTCTGTCGTCTTTCGGGAACGGACGCGCTGGGAACACTTCTGTTCCCAGCGCGTCCGCTCCCGATGGCCGCCATGGAAAGGGAAAACGGACTCCGTTTTCCCTTTCCCAGTGGCCATTTTCTTGGTCGATTTTTTTTTACTTTCTGTCCCGAAACGCTGCAGCCCATATAACTATGGGCCCTGGGGCATTACCTGAGTCAGTAATGCCCCATCCGCGAGGGGCATATTGCTTAATTAAACCACATTTTGCTGGTGCCATAACTAACTCGAGCCTTGCGGTATCCAGCAGCGCGATACTTTTATCATCTTGTTGCCTTTACATGCAGGTTTCCAATACATTAGCATTTTCATGCATCTCTTCAGTGCTGGTCATCAGGCCGGCGTTCAGATGGAGTGGCTTGAATTCTTGTCACCTCTTTGTCATTCTAACATGTTAGCTCCTTGATATAGGCCCCAAAGCTCTGGTCGTTACCTCCTACTTTAAGCGTTTTCGCTACATTAACGTGGAATCCCTCTTAGGGTCGTGCAAGCAGGGTGCTGACTGGGTTACAAAACAACTTGAGTCTGTCTGCAGCTTTTATTGTGCTTCTGTTTCCCCTGCGATATGACTTGAGCTTTGCAGCTTCAACGTTCCCACAAGGCAGGCAGCTGGCATGATTTCCTGGCCTCTCCACTGTTTACCAGTCTTAGCCTCTGTCGGCCCCCAATGCCCCAGACTGTGACTGCCATATCCAGTGTTTGTCCTGCCGCAAAATCAAAGGAAGTGTGTTCCGCCACTGGGTGTTTTGCTGTTGCTCTTTACGGGAGAGTGTTCACGTCCTGATTTTTGATTCACTCCTCACCCCCACGCCATCCCACTCCCACCTGCTTGAGTTTCCCTGTTTCTGTCGTTTAACATGTTTTTCCTTGCAATTTTCATTCTGTTATGTGCAACCTTTGCTTGTATCAGGGTGTGTGTGTGTGTGTGTGAAATAGAAATGGTAAGAGGTAGCTAAGCAGGATGTGTGACTGTAGCTGTGATATGTCTTTAAACTACATGGCACTGCTCCTTTTTTATCATCATGTTTATTTCAGATATGCATACAAACAATCCATAACAACAATACAACAATGCATATCAATTATGACACTGTAAAAGCTACAAAAAGTTCATACCAATTTCTAATCCTTGTGCAGCCAACACTGCCCTTTTCTTTTTCAGATGGGAGCTTTATTTTATTTTAGTTGAAAATCTATTTGACTTTTCTTTTATATACTAACAGGTTATGTGTATTCCAAGACAGACTTACCGAAGAGAGTACTAGCTCAGTCCATAAAATACACCTTCACAGAAACACACCATGAATGAGGAAATCTCCCCCATTCATGGTGTAATAGCTCATAGTATTATTGTAGTTAAGTTACTGTGCATGTAGCAGCATGAATGACTTTGGGGTGCATGCAGAGAACAGCACGCAAACATGGTCGATCCCGGAACTGGGCAGGGGCTTCCCAAGCAGATCTTTGAAATGGCCCCCTGCTCATCTTCAGGGTGCCCTGGTTCACTCCTATATAGAATGTTGGACCACTTGGCAGCATCACTGGCTCACAGCCCCGCCCCACACATTTGTAAAGAGGTAAAGGCCATGGCCTGTACTCAATCTTGCAGAGCTCACTGAAGCTGGGCAGATTTATAAGCCTCCGAGTACACAGGGTATCAGCAACACTTGCCCCCGTATTCCTTGAACAACGCGGGCAGGAATGTCTTTTTGCAACATTGAACGGGTAAATTACATGCCGCAGAAGAAGGTTTCAAAATTCCAGAAGATCTGGGGACCTTTTTTTGGATTTCAATATGTCATAGAATGGGTTTGATTTGAGAACTGCAAGAGAGAGATGTATTTTTTGGAATTATTATATTATCGTATGGTATTGATTTGAGGATTACAAAAAGGCTTTATATTTTTTGGGATTATAATAGGATATTGAAAGGATGTGGTAAAGTTTGTCAAAAGAACCCCCCCTTTTTAATTGTATTTTATTTTATTCTTTTTAAAAAATTCCCTCTCTTTCTTTCTTCATATTTTAGAGTGTTTTCAATTGTTATGTAGTATTTTTTTTATATGTGGAGGGTGGGGCGTGAGTTGGATATGAAGATATTTTTTTTTTTAATGTGTTGTGAAATGATTCATTGATTTGAGCATTGTTTTGGTTTTATTGTATTATGGTTTTGAGAAAATAATACATTTGTTCCAAAAAAAATTAAAATTCTAAAAAGGAATGTCTTTTTGCCCCCGTTGTGACTCTGCAAGTGAAAGCTTTCACACACTATTAGGAAAAAAGCCAAGTCTGGTTTGAGCGCCTGCTTGCAGCGGGGCTTCTGGCTCCTCTCCTGCTGGCTGGGCTCAAGCTTACTGAAGTGTTAGCGGCATCTTGCAAAATTAGCAAGCGCTGCTCCTTTCCAAGCGGGAAGGTCCCTGGAGGCAAGCCGACTAATGGCCACGAAGAAAGGAACTGAGCCGTGATTGGGGGTCGGCAGACCAAAACTGTTTGGCTGACGTGGTAACAGAACATGGGCCCAGCTAACATATTAGGGTAGATGGCATGCCTTCCTTGCTTAATTTCATTTGAAAACTGATGTGAAAGATGCTTCACTGGTCATGTGCAGGTTATTCTGGTCCTAGTCATTCTGCTTCTGGTTCAGCGCCACGATGCCCAAGTGCTGTTTGTGCGCTTTATAAATGCAAATAAATAAATAATGTAGGGGTGCTTCGTTAGTAATTTCAGCACCGGTTCTTCACTATGCAGGTGTATATATTTCTACTTTGGATTCTGGTGGCCCATTCATTCTCCTGGCAGGTGTCCTGATTTCGCGAGGAATACTTGCTTTTCCTTGGCGAGTACGTGCACAGGGCTTCAGACACGTCGGACGGAGAGCTGAGTTCAGAGATATTATTTATGGGGAAACATGTTCTGTCATAATCAGAAATGTTGTTTCATGTGTGAGAATCCTCGCTATGTCCGCCCATTTCGATCTCAAGGGCCCTTAAAATGCACATACGTCCTCGCTTTAAATGATCCTTCATTGGGAAGAAAATCCCTACATCTTTTTGTAAATTGTTCTACAAAATATGTCTATTGAGGAAACAGGCCTTTTTGACTTCCATCTTGTGAACAACAACCTACACAGCACCCTCCTGACCAATGCACCCTCCCTGGCATCAGAAAGCAGGGAACCCTGATTTCAGGGCAGATGCCTTGCCTGACCTCACTCTGCATGAGGACTAAAGACTGGGGGCCCAGCACCTTTGCAGCGAGCACGCAGCCCCTTGCAAGACACAACCCAATCGGGAGGCTGCCGACCTATCAAGGACTGCGAGTCCCATGCTTTGCTGCCGGAGAGGCGTTGCATCTGATCGCAACTTTAAATTATATTTCACCTCCTCAAGGCTGACATTTAATTCTAGCACAGCCAGGGTGTGCAGTAGCATTTGCCCTCCAGTAAGACGGAGGGTATGCCTGCAGCAGGCTGCATAGATCTGCGTCTTTATCTACGCACCACAGGGACCAGCCATCATTAAGACTGATCAGTATTTTTATATGAGTAAGCACCTGTTGCAGAGATCTTTTTTTATCCGCTAGCCAGAGGTTTACATTCCAGTAATATAGCGTGGCATGTTAATAATGCACCTGATGCAGAACTATGTGCAACACGGGTTTGCACTAGCTGGGAGACTGGAGGAAGAAATGGAAGGACAGAGAGGGCGGAACGATGGATGGGAAGGGGAGAAAGGAAAAAGGGAGGGCGGGAGGTAAGTAAAGACAGGGAGCTAAAGAGGCAGGGAGAGGAGGCGAGGGATACAAATGTGGATGGAGAGGATGGAGGGAAGATTGTGTGGGAGTAGAGAAGGAGAGCAGGAAAGAGAGGCGAGGAAGGAAGAAAGAGCGAGGGAGGAATGGGGTCGACATGTGGAGAGAGAGAGGAGGGATGAAAAGAAGTGGGAAAGACTGAGGGACTTTGAGGAGTGCGAAAGATAATTGTATGGCCATTAAATATATGGCATGTCTACGTGAACAATTCTCATGGCTCTGAAGAACCACTAGAGCAGCAAATTGACTCTGCATATATGAAAAACAGCTGTTAGACAATGTTATGTAGCCATTGTTAAGCTTTGTATAATTACAAGTCAATACCGTAATCTTATCAAATGAGATATTGTTGAGCTCAGATGTGATGAGGTGGTGTTTGGATGGTTTGTAATTCCTAGGGATTTGGAATAACTTTATGTGAGCTCAGTAAAAAATATGTTATAAAGATTAGATGTGAGAATGTGTGATTATTTTTACTGAAATTACGGTTTATTGAAGCACACTTGTATGAACCCAAAACATGTAGTGCATAGTAGAAACATGTTAATTAAAAAGTGTATGGGGTAGTTTTATTTTGCATCCTAAAGTGCATGGAGTGGACCACATATGTTTACACATTTGGGCAAAGGGTCCTCTGCGGTGCAATTTGAATTGTTTCTCCCATGTTGCAGAAAAGTAAATAGTGAAAAATAGGCAAAACAGTTTTGACTCTTCACTATGTTTCTGAAAAAATGTAAATGGCTCCCACAATTAACGATTGTGGGCGCCATCTACAATGGATTCCTTTGAAATCTGCCTGCTTTTACCAGGTGTAAAAGTAAGGCAGCTTCCAAAGGTGTATTTTGGTTTTCTGCCAGCAAAAACCATACATGGTGGTGGAAAATTAAGCCGATTTGGTGGGTGAACTGGAAGATCAGGCACAGGTGTTGTGTCTGTCTGCTCTGCTCTCCAACTCCGCCCGCCAAACCGTATATCAAATCCTGCAGGCCTTAATAAGGCTTTTACTGTCAGTTTCTCCACTCTGCATGACTTGGAAACTGGCCACCCTATTATTGTAGCTTTACTTTCCCCACCGTAAATGGAAGCCTACAAGCTCCAGCATGAAACAATAAGAAACTACAAAAAAAGCCCACAGTCCCAAAGTGAAATGCAATGCATGACAAGGTCATTGTTTGACACATCTTGCTGCGTGTTGTGTACCACCAGCAATTCTAATCATCCCACAGTGCTGGTCATTGGGCCCGTTCTCTCCGGATCCGGCACCAGATGTGAAGCTGGATATCGGGATCCGACCAGAGTCAGCCGCCTGAGACATCAAACCCATGCTCTGCAACTGGGTTACTCGTTACTTTGAGCGAGAAAAAAAAGCTCCCGCAAATGGCATGGCGTAGGGGGGCGGCAGCTCATTGCGCCATGATCGCTCTTTTGGCTCGCCCCCCTTTGTGTGCACAACACTTTTCCAAAGAGGCCATAACCTGGATTGAGTCTTTTCTCAGCGACAGGACTATGAGGGTGTTCTCCCCATCGGCAGTGGCTGACCCGATTCCCATCCTGTATGGAGTTCCTCAGGGCTCTTGTGTCTTCCCTACTCTATACACCATATTTACTAAGCCCCTTTTTGATGATCTGGACCTTCTTGGATCACCTACACTAACTATGCAGATGATACCCAGATTCTCCTCCCACTTTCTGGGGATTACAATAAGGATTTGGCCTTTTAAATAGAGTTTATATCATCATCCAGGCATGGATGGCAACCCATGGTCTATGCCTGAATGATGATAAAACAGAGCTCATCATCCTAGGGACTCATTCTAACCTCAAAAAGCTTAGCCAGGAGTACACCTCATTTGAGAATGATGGTAATATCATCAAGGTGTCCAAGGAGGTGAAGACACTTGGCTTCTATCTGGATGCCACCCTCTCCTTCGACAAACAGGTGAAGTCTTTGGCATCTGCCACCGCTTACACATGTAAACTCATTAGAGCAGGCAAACACTTTCTCTCAGATAACAACTGCCTTATCCTAGCGAGAGCCTTGATCGTATCTAGGCTCGACTATTGTAACACCCTCTACCTTGGTGCCAATAAATCTATCACCCAACAAATTCAAATCCTACGAAATAACGCCTTGCGAGCAGCCCTTGTTGTGTCCAAAAGATCGCACATCTCAAAGATCAGGCGCCAAAACAACTGGCTGTCCACCCAAAACAAAATCCATTTAAAAGTGGCATCCCTTGTTCACAAAGCTCTGAACAGTGCTGCACGAGCTATCTCACAGACAAATTCCTAAAAAGAAGTTCCGCACGTCCAGCTAGAACCTCCAATGCCAATAGCCTCATCATGCCAAGATTCAGGCTAACTAAGGCGGGGGGGAGTAGCTTCCAGGTTCGAGCAGCCCAATTATGGAATTCACTGCCTCAACCTTTACGTAAGGAGCAGCCCTTTCCGAAATTCAGATCCAACTACATCAATCTGCTGAAGTCTGCCAATGACTAGCCCACTAGCTCATACTTATCTTCACAAGACCTCCTAGTATAGATACGCTACAGACCTGCCTATTTGTTGCTCTCGCGTACATTTTCACTTTGCCCCTCTGGCTGATGACCTAATGTCCTCTTAGGTCCTGTACATATGCTGTCCTCATTGTAATCTGTACCTATTATGCATGTATGTAATCTGCAATTGACTTTCTATGTCCTGTAAATATATTGTGTTCTGCATGTAATCCATGATCCTGTAATTTAAGCCTCGCATTTTCTGTACTGCTGCGCCCGGCTACCTTCGGGTATGGTGCGCATTATAAGTGAATAAAACAAACAAACAGCAGGAGGACACCAGCAGGGATGTCATTTAGGGGTCGCCAGAAGTCGCAACTGCGACCTCTGAGGTCTCCTTTGCGACCTCTGTGATCTCCCTTGCGACCTCTAAAAAACTAAAAATAAAATGCAAGCTCATGGGCTGTGGCCAGCACCATGTGGCTTCTGGAGTGGCTGGCTTTCTTGTTCAGGCCCCTTAAAAAAAAGAAAAATAAGAACAGGAGTGCCACGAGTTTAACACTTTCAGCACTGACCCTAAATAAGAAAGAATAGGAATACCAAATAATGTGTCTTTCTGGAATTGTATACAATAATTGCTAGACTCATTAAAGGTTTATTTCAGGCACACTTCAGGGGGTAAGTCACTGATTTAGTCTGTTCTTAAACGCCTCAACTCAGCCTTTCATCCTTCTGAGGTTGATAAATGAGTACCAACACAGGTTGGGTGACATTGTGTGTATATTTCTTCTATATAAAACGCTTAAGCGCTATATAATAACACATCATTATGATTTGGTCATGGACGTCTGCTTGCATTCACAGTAATTTGGTAATATGGGTCTATACACACTGATCTTAACGATACATATGGCGATCTATTCTTGTATGAAATATACATCACATTATAGTGATATCGTAACCATATTTTTCGTAGTGTACAATGCTATGTGATGCCACTTCCTGTTTTGTCAACGGGTGAAAGATTGTGTTCCATCGCTTCCTGTGATATCACTTTGGGTGGGGTCAAATGACATCACTTCCTGTGACGTCATCAGGTGGATCAAGGGTCGTGTGATGTCACTTCCACTACCCCTGCCATTTTGGTGAAATGACGTCCCTGCACACCAGGACAGCAGGCCTTATTAAGGATGGCTCTTTGCTTGCCTCATGCAGGCACTGCACCCACACAGACTACACTGCCGGGCCGGCGAAGGTGGGGGCTGGGCTGCTCACAGCATTCTGCTCCGAGCAGTCCAGCCCCCCAACTTCGCGGGCCAGGCAGATGTAACCTGCCCTGTGCGAGCACACAGAGCAGATTACTCTTTGTGCACAGTGCTCGCACAGGGCAGAGAGGACCAAGTTTACATTGCCTTTAATGCAAAATTCAGGGTAGTTTCTAGATAGTTTAAAGATATTCAAGTTTACCTTTCATTTATATTATGAGCTAAAAGAACTAACGCTGGCTAAGAAGTGACCTGCGCCACAAAAGCAGATATTTTAACTATGGATTTTCTTTACCCCGATTTAAATGTGAAGAATTATATTTTTCGTGACTTTGGGGCATCAGTAGAAAACACCATTCCTCGTGTGTAGTCATGCATTGACGAATTAAACTGTCGCAAAATGCAGAACCGAACTCACATGTGCCAAGAAACCGCTCCAGAATGGTTTCGTTTTAAAATAAAAGTGTAGGAAGAAGTTGAAATTTGCACTTTCAGTGCACTGCACTGAACTTTTCCCTAAACAGCAGGCCCATGTGTTTTGGGGTTTGTATTGTGCATGGGAAGGGGCAGTAGGGTTTGTGGGGAGCAGTGCAGGCTAGTAGGGAACGGAGTACTTATTTTCGTACACTTTGACCACTGATTGCTGGGTGTTTTTAAGTTCTGCCAATACTAATATTAGCCAAGCAGTACAAAAAGAGAGGAAACAAAACCCAAAGCTTTTGTAATTGCAGGCAGTGTTGTATTCCAGCCTTATGATTGTCTCCTGTTCGCTCCTTAGCACTGGCTCCACTGGAGTTAGTGGGAACAGGGCACTTTGCTTACCAGTGCAGGGAAGTAATTGCCAACAGCGGGGTTCCTTGTGTTTGTCCCCAGTGATCCGTCTCTCAGCCCCTTCGGATTGTCTAGGGGAATGGCAGACTTTCCCCATGCAACGGTGACTGTCTGGTCCATACACCATCATGGTTTGTCAACTCCCTAACCGTGGCCTCTACTTTTTCGCCTGGCACCGATTTTTCCGATAGCCCGGGACATGGCATCAGTGGGTCAAGGTAGGTGGTGTCTATGGCTGGCCTCCACACAGAAGAAATTCTCAGTGTGGCTCCATCGTCAATACTGACTGCAAGCCCTACCCCAGCGCTTGCTGCTTGTCTTCACACCTCATCACATGATGGGACCCCAGAACAGTTTTCAAGTGGTAATATCATATTTTGGGTGCACCAGTGCCATGGAAGTGGTTTAAAGAGGAATTGATATACAGTTTGGAAAAGAAGCAGCATGAAAGAAATTTCGCTGTTTTAAACTATTATTTTGGACATTTCCTTTGATCGGAGGTCACCTGCCAGCTCCGCCCCCTCTGAACTCTGCCTCCTCGGACACCGCCCATCCCCAAAACTCCAACCCCACCCGGGCCTTGTGGGATACCCCACCAGAATTTTTCCATTTCCACCACTGAGATTCATCCCACAAGCACACTTAAATCACTTATTAAAACCTTGCTTAATTCTAAGGAATTGTCCCTTAGCCAACTTTTAAATCCGCCTCTGGCACAGGGGTAGTTTTGTCCAATTTATGCAGGAGGATTTATGTGTTTCTATGCTGTGATCCTTACAACAGAATCCCACGTTTAAAACTACTGTAAGGTGTCCACAAATTGCTGGTACAAATCTTGATGCTTTTTAGGCATTGGGATTAAGGATGTAGTATATGCAAAATAAAACGATCTTGCCCCGTAGTGAAAATCAAAACTCTTGTAGATTCTGGATGGAGCAAGGGAAACAGTTATCTGCCTACTAGCTCCCCTGCTCTCAACACATGCGTTTTTACTATAGTTGTGCCTGTGTGTAAACATAGCATGGTACAAAGCGTTTAAATCCCACGTGTAGGCCACAACGCGACTGGAATGCAGCACCATCACAATGCCTGCACATCTCGGGCCCAGAAGCACGCGCATATGCCACTTAGTTAAGCCACACGCAAACCCCGACAAACCCACAACGCAGCCTGCGACACATGTTTTCTATACAAATGCCATTTAACTTATGTCAAGATTTAGCCCATCCGGCGTTTGCAGATGCGTGTAATAATAACACGACCATTTGGTGTAAAACGGATTTTAAGATTGTGTGTAATACAGATGGATATGTTGAAACTTATTGCTGCGTACTTTGGACGAAATGGATTTTAAGCGCCGGGGTACACAATACATTAAGCAACACGGCAATTCCGTGTCTTCAAATGAGGGCTGCATGCCCTATCTTAAGTGAGTTTGACATTTGGGGGATGGACTTGCGAGTAGAGTGCTTCTGTAGTTCCGCGCCTACGCCCTTTTGTTTTTCCTGCTTAATGGTGGATGTGGGTGTCTACGGGCAGCGAGGCTTGCCTGATAAGGAAATATCAAAGCATGCACTTCCTCCGAAATCACAGATGTGTTGAAAGGGATCACCGCGTTTACACATCTCATTAGGACGCGGGAGCTGGAATGCTGGCGTTTTGTCATTGAGACCTGCATCTCTATACGGACTTTCGGAAGTCTAGTGAGGGGCTAATTTAGGGTTTAGCGTAATGTATTTTGTAGCACATTTTGTCCCCGTGAAGGTAATTGGGTTTCTTCCAGGATTTTGCTCGGTTTACTTACCAGCAATCTTCATTATTCCTAGTCCTGCTCTTCCTCGTCACAGTAGTACTTGTGCATTACCCACCCCCAGGGCAGGCCTTAGCGGCTGCGGTGCCCCGAGCACCAAGATACAAATCTGGTGTCCCCCTCATCCCACCGCTGACCCCAGGTCATGCGGTTAGAAGGGGGGCACATTTTTCAATAGGGGCTGATGTGAAAGCATCAGCACCCTATTGTTATTAAATGCAATTTCATATTTGCAGAGCACATTTAATTTCAATAGGGCACCTGCTGCGCCTTCTTCCACTACCCCAGCTCGAGGGGAGGGGACCTTGAAAGACTCGCTGAGCTGGCATGGTGGGGGGGGGGGACAATGGCAGGCCGGCCCTATCTAACTCTATGTTAGGAACGCGTTATTTCCATTATTTCACATGCCCCACCAGGTGTATCCCACTTCCGGCATGCCTCCGTGAATTGCTACTCTTTTGGCCCAATCCATCCATGTCGGGCAGTACAAGTAAGAGTAGGTTTAGTAGTAATGACGATTAAAAGAATAGTGGTAGGAGTAATGAAGATTACTGGTAAACAATCCAAGCACTAACTACATGTTCCTCTTCTTTGTTCTTGTGAGGAATACCAACTTCAGTGATGGATGGTCTCAAATAACCAGGCACAAACCACCAGATGCTAATCACACTGACCACCAGCAGTTTATTGCACTTCTAGAATGGCACGTGTGAATCTTAATCTAACCCAGCACTTACCACACCAGTCCCAAAGGCACCCACACCCTGTCCTGGCAAGTTTATTAGGTAGTGCCTAACAAAGGTATTGGGATCAGCCCAAAGTGCCCGGCAAATGTCCTGTATTGGCTGCGCCTCTGCATAGGAAGCTGGGCCGTCATCGCCCTTGTTGACCATCCCTGCAACTTTGAAGGACGAGGGGACATTGGCACTGCATAAGTCATGGAAATAGTTTCTTTCAACCATCTACTGACCATAGGCACTGAACTCTCCATGTCTGGAGGTGGGACCATAAAGGGAATGAATAAACAGACTTTCTGTGGAGCATCAACTTCTCAAGATACACCAAGACTTCCCTTCTAACATCCAGGTGACTCCATTCTACCTCCTCAGGAAGAATGAGAGGAGCACAATCTCCTGAGATAGGTGACATTTTGACACCACCATGGGCAAAACATCCGGATCACAGGGAAGAAACACGGCTTCTGCCTAAATCACCTAGTAAAGTTCCTTGCATGTCCAGGTTCTACCACCCTTCTTGCTGGCGTAATAGCCCCCAGACACACCATTTTTAAGGTAAGTGGTTTCAAAGACAACTCCAAGGGATCAAAAGGAGCAGATTGCAAAGCCCTCAACACCAGCTGGAGGTCCCACGGGGTTACCCCTGATACCACCATTGCTCTGGCTAGGGAAAAATGTTCAAGAGTCGAGTTCTCAAATTCCTGCCTAATAGCATGCCCTGGTTGAATTTAGAAGTGTGCCTAATAGCATGCCCGGGTTTCATTTAGAAGTGTGCCTAATAGGGTGCCCTGGTTGAATTTAGAAGCATGCCTAACAGCGTGCCCGGGTTGACTTTAGAAGTGTGCCTATTAGCGTGCCTTGGTTGAACTCAGGAGCGTCCCTAATATCATCGCTGTGCAAAGTTAATTTAGAAGTGTGCCTAATAGCGTGCCCGGGTTGACTTTAGAAGTGTGCCTATTAGCGTGCCCTGGTTGAATTCAGAAGCGTCCCTAATATCATTGCTGTGCAAAGTTGAATTTAGAAGTGTGCCTAAGAGCCTGCCTTGGTTGAATTTAGGAATGTGCCTAATAGCTTGCCCTGGTTGAATTTAGAAGTGTGCCTAGTAGCGTGCCTTGGTTGAATTTGGAAATGTTCCTAATATCCTCTGTGTGCAGAATTGAATTTGGTTGCCTAATATCCTCTCTGTACAAAGCTGAATTTAAAAGATGGAAAAGGTGAAGTAAGTGGATGGAACGGGTGAAGTATGTGGATGGAACGGGTGAAGTATGTATGTGGATGGAACGGGTGAAATATGTGGATGGAATGGGTGAAGTATGTGGATGTGACGTACTAGGAATGGTTTGGAGAGCATGGAACGTCCAAAAGAGCATTGAAAGGAGCGGTCTGAGTGCTTGAAACAGTCATAATACACGGAACAGTCGGAGTACATGGAACGGATGGAGTACATGGAACTATCGGAGTGGACTTGATCTCAAGCACCTAAAGTAAACCACCATATTCACATCTCCACGCTTACTCTCTTTGTTACACCACCACTCAAATAGAACACAGCAATACTATGACACCATTCGGTATAGCTGTGTTCTCATACCAACATCTTCCTCATGCTCCCCATCACCCTAACTAAACACTGCTGGTTACACACCCTCCAGCCTAGGCGTTCTCCTCAGGCCTAACGCAGCCAGAATCGGTCTGGACTACAACCTGCCAGAACAAACACATACTCCTGATCTCCCAACCACCACACCTACCGCTAAGAAGCAGCTATCACACGAATGCCACACCAGCTGTACACAAATATCCAGTGCTCACACGCAACTTTGACTCTCTCTGCTCTCTCTACTGAATTGAACTTCGGTTCCCGAGGGCGTTCAACCTACCAGCGCCTTGAGACTATACCAATGGTACATAAGGCGCTATATAAATGCAAAGTAACATAACATTCTCCGGTACTTTACTGTGATGAATCCTACGTATCCCCCACTAAAGTGACTACCTAAAGTCTCCTCCAGGTGGCCAGGGAAAGGCAGACAGATGCTTCCTGGTCCTGACCTTGGAGGTGGTGTTCTGTGGGAGGATTGCTAGGGTGGAGAAAAGGATCAGGGAAGGGATAGGAATCCATGGCGTGAGACATGGTATTTGCCTTCCTCTAAGGAAGACATATCACAAATGGCAAAATATATAATCACTTGTTGCCACAATATTCTAGCTGTACCACATGTTGAACACGGTAATGTGTTTGAAATCAGCCAGAACTCCTGTGTTATAAAAAGGAATACAACCCCTTCTTCAACTCACAGAGCTAGAAATCTCCCTAACTCCAAAGGGGGTAATGAAAGGAAGTTTGTGAATAATAAGCACCGAAAACCTAAAAAGCCTTATTCCTTTTTCTAAACATGACTGATGAATAATTTGTGTGATACTGCTTCATTAGATATTGAAGAGAGTGGTAATCAAATCATCAAAGCAGAAAAGGTTAGGAAAACTAATTTTGTTAGCATGGACTTCAAGTCCCATAATTCCCTCAATGCTGGGACGAGGAATAGGGATGCAGAGGAACACCGCTGTAGGAGCGGTCAGCTAATTAGTGTAGAGGACCTACACCGCAGGGAGACTGAGAGGATTGAAAGCCTGCTCAGGTGCAGGCATTAGAGTAGCAGGAGAGGAGAGAGGAGCCTGGGCCGTGTGTGCAGCTGAAAGTGAAGCTGGAGGAAAGAGAAGGCCCCAGGACCAATGCAAAGCCAAAAGTGGTGGTGGGCCCTGACAGGGTCTTTGCCTCGAGTTATCCCTGTTGCAGAGGTCGCACAACAGGAAGTGTGAGAAAAGGACGCTTACCCCATGAAGGCTTGTTGTGCAGAGGTCACACAGCGGGAAGCAGAAGTAGCGAGGGAAGTGCGCCCTCGTTAGAGGTTTCAGGTGGCTGGGTTGCACCTGACCCTCTCTGGAGAGGAGGAAACTCCATTTCCAAGTTGCACGAGCTGCAGTGGACCAGAAGAAGCTGTTTGGCATATCGCGAGGAACCACGACGACAGAAGACCTGCGAATACAGAGCGGAGCGTGAGCAAATGACTCACCTGGTGAGTTCACAGCTTTCAAGTGACTCCGGAGCGCTCCGACAATGTCTGTGTGTTCACGGCAAGCAGTTTCACTCGTGTGTGAGTGAATGAAGTAGTAATTGCAATTTTGAACACAGAACTATTTGAAAACAACTAAAGTTAGACTTCTTGAATCAAAGTGACTATGCAAGCAAACATGGGAGTTTCTGTAAGGCCCAAAAACTCGGTGGGGAGGCTTTAGTAAAAACAAAAGCCTAAAAGTAATACCAAAGCCAAGAGCATTTAAAAACTCAGCAAAACCAATACAACAAACATTGCTTAAGGCGAGAGGTGGATATTGGGAAACCCAAGAGGTGTAAGACTTACTGCTCATGTGATGTGAAATACAGATCATCCAGTGACATAAACACACATTGCCAAAACCAAGACAGAAGCACAGTAAGACCATATCCTGGTCACTATTTGGCCCTTGGTGTAGAAGAGAAGGAAAGATGGCAAACAAGCTGCCCTTCTGGAGAAGATTATCCAGAGGGAGAGGAGCATAGTTGCAAAGGAGTCCTAAAGAGCACTAATGTGATTAGTTGTTTCCCCTGATATTGGTTTAAAGTTTGATGCCAAGAAAACCATGTGAAGTTATTGTTGTTCTAAGTTGGAAGTCACCACTGAAGCACACTTTGTTCATTTGTAAAGTATTGAGCAGGCAGGAGAATATACCCATATTGCAAGAAGTTGCTGTAGAAAGCCTGGTATGGGAGTAAACCATGTAGTAGTTGCTGAACTGTGGTTCTAACAAAGCCAACCCATGTCAATTGTGACATTGAAAGAAGAATTGTGTAAACCTAGTGTGGAGGAGTTACATTTCTTTAGAAATCAAAGTTTGTGGTAAATCATCCTGACAAAGACAATTGTTGTTGTTTACTTGCTGAAGACACATGTGAAACTTGTACTTACTCCAGGAGTTGGAAGATACTATTTCTTTTGGTACATTATTGAGACAATTGAACTTTTTGTTATCAAGTTTAAATCCTCAAGAACTGTGTTAGAACTTTGTGGCAAACAAGGATTTCCTTGTTTCTTTTAAACTGTGGAGCAACACCGTGCTCACAACTGGGGAAGGGGAATCGCTCAGGTTATGAGAAGAGACAGTGATCATATTGTGAATTAGATTGTATGCTATATATATTTATTGAATTGAACTACTATGCATTTCCTTGTTACTTTATTAAATGTACAAGTGTGAGGGACAGATATCCTTTTGTTAGAGTGTTTTGTGAGAAACCTGAAGGTGTCTCATTGTCTGAACCCTGAGGATCTCTTTCTCAGGTGGCCAGGGCACGGCCTTTGCCCTTGGATTCAGAGCCTGGGGGTGGACAAATGCGGGAGGATCACCTGGGTGAGTTATCCTCTGGGAATGTGGGTGAGGTATCCGACGGCGAGAGGCGATATTCCCCCCTTTCCGACACTTTCTCCACCTTTATAGGTTATTGTAAATCCTGTCCCATTACCCCTCCCTAATTCCAACAAGTACTAATTCAGAAAGGAGGCTTGGGAGAACCGGGAGAAAGGAATTACATATATCACCCTGTGCATTACAACAGCAGGACTATCCCCTTATCTCAGATATGCCCCTACCAAACATTCCTTCAGTTGAAATAGATTATTGTCAAATATCTTCCATTATGCCCCAGTACCTATCTGGGAAACCACGCAAACGCATTTGTTTACCATCACACACTCCCCCGGTTTATTTGGACAAAACTCCACACAGTTTTTCCCTAATTAATCAGAAAAGCTATAACTCCCACAATCTCTCCACACTGGGTTTTTCTACAAACAGTGAGATGAGGAAGAGGGTAGCTGAGACAACGAAGCTCTCTCAAAACACCACTTAGAGACAGAAGAAAGACTATGGCCCTCATTCCGAGATTGGAGTTAGCCATGGCGCTATTTGCGCCATGGCTGCCTCCAATACCGGGTCCGGCACCGGCCTGGTTGAATGGGGACTTACCGGGTCATTCCGACCCTGGAGGACCCGGTAAGTCTCCATTCAACCAACCATTCCCCATTCCCATTTGAGCCCCCATAGGGCTCAATGGGAATGGGGAAGGCGCTAATAACGGGCCCGCGAATAGCAGGCCTGATATTAGCGCTCTGGTCCCTTAGCGGGACCCGTAAAGGACGTGTGGTCAGACCGCACGTCCTTTACGGTTCCCGCTAAGGGATTTCGGAATTGGGCGGTAAGGGATTACCGGCACCGGTCTCCTTACCAGTGCCCGGTATCCCTTACCACCCAACTCGGAATGAGGCCCTATGTCCTAGTAACACTGGACTGCCCCGCTAATGAGGCCATGCAAGGGCAGGCCTCTCTTTCTGACTACTCAGACCTGACTCGACGTAACACCCCCAGGAAATATAAAAGGCAGAGCAGGAGAGCACACTTTGAACAAGGTGGGAATGCTAGAGGGTGTCAGTACGCCAGAGAGAGACCTGTGGAGCTGAGAGGAACCTGAAAGGCCTGAAGGAGAAAGAATTACCCAGACACTGAGCCTGACTGCACAGGGGAGGCTGCAGTGTGGAGTGGAAGCTGTGCCTCCACAGGACCTAAACCAGGGTCAGCTGGGGTTACCTGGTGGCACCCACAACAAAGCTCCTCCCCTGGGCTAAACAGGAGAGCCCAGTCCTCTGGGGGGCAGGTGGGAAGAGCCTGACCCCAGGTTAATCTCCCCTAGTGCTTCGGGGTCTCCTAAAACTGCGAGAATACTGTTTTTTTGCAGAGCTGAGGAAGTGTGGACAAAATGCCAAGAACGGCATTATGGGACTGGAAATCCAAAGAATTCTTTTTCATTTTGTTTGGGTCCAAGCCCGTCAGAGGGAGGCCCTTCATGAACCTTGAGAAGGGTCTGAGCCCGGAAGAGGGAGGCGCTTCGTAAACCTTGGGAGGGGTCTGAAAACATCAGAGGGAGACCTCCTGTGAACTTTGGAAGAAGGGTGCAAGCCCGGCAGAGTGAGTCCCTTTGTAAATCTTGAGAGGTCTGAGCCCGGCAATGATAGACACTGTGTGAACTTTGGGAGGGGGTACGAACCCTGTGGAGGGAGACCCTGATAGACTGAGCAAGGCTAAACAGCAAAGAAAAGAGAAAGCCGAACCTTCAACCCAGCCGATGAGTCAGAGGCAATATACACGAAACCGGTTTGTGAATGAATGAAGGTCGAACGGGAGCAGGCATCCAGACACCTATTGAAAACCCAGCCACCCCGGCTAGGAGCTATCTGGGTGCAGTCCTGGTGCCGTAGGTGCCAGGCTCATATATGGGATCAGTCCTGGCGCCATGGGCGCCAGGCTCATATGAAGAAACTTACCTCATGCAGACCATGCTGCAAAGAATCCAAGCCAACGTGAGGCCTGGAAGGAACTACTTTGTTTCAGGGACTCTTGTTTACTCGGGTGTGGTCTTGGGGAACTTCTTACCTGGGACTACTTTGGAGGCTATTTAAACCACGCCCGATGAGCAGCACACGCTTTGCGTTATTCTGCATCCTGCAGCGTAACGCTCACCGTGCCTGTCAGTCCAGCATCCAGTCTTCTGCCACGCCCGCCTCGAATCTGGAGCTCCTAGAAAGAAGGGAAATAAGAAGAAAAGGTTATAGCAAGAAAATTACCTTCATTCTTCATCTGATCCTGGATCCTTCGCGCATCCGAACAAGGAAAAATACTTTATTTTGTGCACGTCGCACCCCCAGTTGCAGCGCCACGCTATACTTACCAGTCTTCACAGCACCTCCTCGACCTGGCGCTGCTCCATCATTCATCGCCGAACTCCCGGCACCTAAGGGGACGAAGAAAGACAATAAGGTGAGCCGAGAAAACCAACAAAGACAATTTCTATTATCACTATAGACTTACCGAGTTACCGCCGGAGATATTATTCTTCTACACGCCACATCGTCTTACGCTGCACCTGTAAGGAGAGAGAAAGCAACAGGTTAAGCACTGGCATTTTTTACCGGACAGTGTTGGGTAACACAGACTCTTACCTAAACGCAATCAGCTGCTACGGGACAACCTCCTCTCGAATCAAGCTGCAAGACAAAGGAAGGAATCGGACAAGAATGAATAACAGACATTTTGAACTCTTAAGAACCAAATACTTACGGCTCCTCGCCACTTACCTCGGAGTCAATATTCGTCTGGAACTCACCCAATTCATTCGGACCAGTGAAGTAACTGGTTATCTACGCGCCCCTGCACTCCACGCAGGATGGAGAGCTCATCATTCAAAAACATAAGGTGAGACTGGTGAAAGGGAATATCGGAGGTGATTAGTGGGAAAATGGTGGGGGTGTTCTCGCTCAATCCACGGGTGGCTAATTCCTTTTCTCCGCTTTCAGGAGAATACTCCTACGGGTCAAGCAGACTAAATAGAGCAGGCCAGTCCAGTCAGTCATCTCTGCACTACAATTCACATTGGTAGAGGCGCAGATATCCAGTTCCGACCGTTGCCCCTGTGGGAGCCAGGTGAGCGTAACACTCCCCCCCCCAACCTGATTGTAGAAAGTTCGTAGCCATGGCTGGTGTACCCACCAGCGCCTCCCTGCTCGCCCATTTCCATCTGGAGCAAGTGCAGGTGAGCCATCTAGTGCAGCGACCCTCCTGGGCCTGCTTTTTTCATGGTTAGGCCATTGTTTGTACTCTGATGCGGCCCCTGCTCCTTGCAGCCCCGGCACCCTTCGACTTCCCTCTTCCTCCACCCCCCTCCCGCCTCCCAGCCCGCCCCCCCATCCTGATTGGAGAAAGTTCGTAGTCATGGATGGTGGACCCACCAGCACCTCCCTGCTCGCCCATTTCCATCTGGAGCGAGTGCAGGTGAGCCATCTAGTGCAGCGACCCTCCTGGGCCTGCTTTTTTCATAGTTAGGGCCTTGTTTGTAGCCTGATGCGGCCCCTGCCCCTTGCAGCCCCGGCACCCTTCCACTTCCCTCCCCCCTCCCCCATACCCCATCCCCCTTCCCACCTCCCCCTTTCCGCCTCCCAGCCCACTCCACCCCCCAACCTGATTGGAGAAAGTTTGTAGCCATGGATGGTGTACCCACCAGCGCCTCCCTGCTCGCCCATTTCCATCTGGAGCGAGTGCAGGTGAGCCATCTAGTGCAGCGACCCTCCTGGGCTTGCCTTTTTGATGGTTAGGGCATTGTTTGTACCCTGATGCAGCCCTTGCCCCTTGCTGCCCCGGCACCCTTCCACTTCCCTCTCCTTCCCCCCAGCCTGATTGGAGAAAGATCATAGCCATGGCTGGTGTACCCACCAGCGCCTCCATGCTCGCCCATTTCCATCTGGAGCGAGTGCAGGTGAGCCATCTAGTGCAGCGACCCTCCTGGACCTGCTTTTTTCATGGTTAGGGCATTGTTTGTACCCTGATGCAGCCCTGCCCCTTGCAGCCCCGGCACCCTTCCACTTCCCTCTCCCTCCCCCAGCCTGATTGGAGAAAGATCATTACCATACAGCAGCCTCCTGCACTACCACCAACCCTCCCCAAGGACAATTGGTGGTACACTTGGTCTTAACTGACCTTCCCAGGGCAGTCCTCTGCCCAGCAGCCCCTGCGGCGAAGGGCCTGAGGCAAAGGGCGGCTCTGACATTGGCTGCTCCAAGATGTGTCTGCAGGGGGAAGCCAATGAAGCCAGCAGACAACAGACACCAACAAAAACGAAGTGTGGCGTGGGTGGGGTGCAGAGCAATTACTCTACTCCAGAAAGCCCCTGCACTCTACCTACCTTTCCATAACATAGACTGCCATAGACTTACACCATACATAGTTAGAGAGATGTGTGCCCTCCAGCCTAAATCTACTCATGGCTGGACTGTAAATATTGCCTTGAATTACTTACTAACACACTTGCCAATGTTAATATGTACCACACCTTAGAGAGAACTGAGAAGATTAACCTGCGCCGTCTCTAGACAGGACTGTGAATGTTAGCATGCCACACATAGTATTGTGAAAGTCAGCATGTGCCACACTTAGATGGATCTTGAATGTTAGGATGTCTCACACTCAGAACTGCAAATATTAGCTTGCATTGCATCTTGATAGGACTGTGAACATTAGCATCTGCCACACTTAGATGGAATTGTGAAGGTTAGCAAATGCCACACCTAGAATTGGGAACATTAGCCCATGCCGCATCTAGTTGAACGATAGCATCTTCCACACTTAGATGGAATTGTGAAGCTTAGCAAGTGGCACACTTAGAATTGTGAACAGTAGCCTGCGTCGCATCTAGACAGGACTGTGAATGTTAGCATCTGCCACACATAGACGGAATTGTGAAGGTTAGCAAGTGCCATACCTAGAATTGTGAACATTAGCCTGCGTCGCATCTAGACAGGACTGTGAATGTTAGCATTGCCACACTTAGATGGAAATGTGAAGGCTAGCAAATGCCATACGTAGAATTGTGAACATTAGCCTGCGTTGCATCTAAACATGACTGTGAATGTTAGCATTGCCACACTTAGACAGAATTGTGAAGGTTAGCAAGTGCCACACCTAGAATTGTGAACATTATCCCATGCCGCATTTAGACAGGACTGTGAATGTTAGCATCTGCCACACTTAGGTGGAATTGTGAAGCTTAGCAAAGGCCACACTTAGAATTGTGAATATTAGCTTGCGTCGCTTCTAGACAGTATTGTGAATGTTAGCCTGCGCAGCATCTAGAAAGGATTAATAATGTTAGCATCTGCCACACTTAGATGGAATTGTGAAGCTTAGCAAATGCCACACTTAGAATTGTGAACATTAGCCTGCGTCGCATCTAGATAGGTCTGTGAATGTTAGCATGTGCCACACTTAGATGGAATTCAAATGTTAGCATGTCCAACACTCAGATGGAATGGTGAACATTAGCATGCATCGCATCTCGACAGGAGTGTGAATGTTAGCATGTGCCACACTTAAATGGAATTATGAAGGTTAATAAGCACCACAGAACTGTGAAAGTCAGGCACCGTCACATCTAGACAGGATCGTGAATGTTAGCACATGTCACACATAGATAGTATTGTGAAAGTCAGCATGTGCCACACTTAGATGGATCTTGTATGTTAGCATGTCTCACACTCAGAATTGTGAACATTAGCCTACATCGCATCTTGATAGGACTGTGAACATTAGCATCTGTCACACTTGGACATGCTAACATTCACATTTTTTCTAACACTTAGATGGAATGGTGAACAGTAGCCTGCGACGCATCTAGACAGGATTGAGAATGTTAGCATCTGCCACACTTAGATGGAATTGTGAAGGTTAATAAGTGCCACACCTATAATTGTGAACACTAGCCTGCGCCGCATCTAGACAGGATTGTGAATGTTAGCATATGCAACACTTAGCCAGAATTGTGAATATTAGCATGTTAAATATCATATAACCCACTAACCAAAAATACTTAACACCTCTACATATTTATCTCACTCAAAAAGACTCACACAACCATCTCTCGCACAACAACCCGCATGCACTTCACAACACTGCAACAACACATAAGCCGCATCAACAGCACACGCGGACTGACATTGATCCGATACACGCACCAAAGCTCAGCACCTGGTGTATACCGAGTTGAAGCTGCCAACAGAACACCACTCCTCTCAATATCCTACTCCCTCTTCACCTTACTAACCCATCCCACCTTCTCGTTTGCAGATCCGCCAGAGCACCTGGGGACCAACTCCGTTGGTGACGGTGCGCAGTACAAATACCTTTAACATTTAACATTTAAATCCCTTTTTGGTCCGGAATCCTTCTCAGAACACTTTCTAGTCGAAAGAGCACATTGAACACTAGGACCTGCATCTAAACCCGGGGCGCCGCCTCGCATGATCATCGCCCGCCTCCTCAACTACAGAAACAGGGATGCAATCCTAAAGAAGGCGAGGGAGAAGGGCACACTACACCATGAGGAGAGCCGCATACATATATATTCAGACTTTGCGACTGGGTACAGGCAAACAGAAGATCGTGCAAACCAGTCAAAAGACTCCTAAAGGCAAGACAAATACCGTATGCCCTGATATTCCAGGACAAAATGAGGATCCAACATGTGGGGAGAGCACATTTCTTTGAAACCCCAGCTGCGGCCATGGCCTACGTCGAGGCCTGCATACCCCTGCCTCCCAAAGAGCGGAGACAAGATCAGAACGGCAGGCCTCGCCCTGGGTATGAGAGGGGATGAGTCCAGCCCTGGGGATGAGAGGGGATGAGTCCAGCCCTGGGGATGAGAGGGGATGAGTCCAGCTGACTTAGGGCTGCATGGGCCTATATCCTTTGAACTAGCAACTATATTGTTTTGTGGTTGATGGGTGGACTTGTGTGCTGCCCTAAACGTGGTCTGGGGCCTGGATCTGTACTAGGTGAGACTATATCCATTGTACTAAGTAACGTATTGTTTTAATCTTGACGGGTGGCCCTATGTGCTACCCTTAAACAGGGTCAGGAGCCTGGATCTGATGGCCATGTGCCGGCAACATGGCTACTCCAGGAGAACCCGACAAGTTTGTGAGGGAACATCATCGAGTTGGGGTGGATGATGCGGGTGGGCGGGGATATCAGGGTGGAAGGGGAGGTTGTTCCACCAAAGCCAAGTTAATACGGTTTATGTTGAGCGGAAGGCTAAAGGTTATGGAAAAATCTGTCCTCTGCACTGGGTGCAGAAATGTTGTGAGGGGGAGGTTTACCACAGACACCATGCCAAGGCATGTTGGGGATGTCCCGTGGCCTGTTGGGACTGTTACAGTTATAAAATCAGAGAGTTGCACCACTACAGGTATTGCCCGATCAGCTGAAATGTGCTATGATAAATACATTGAAAATATCACAGAATGGCTCACATAGCACAAGCTCAGAGGGGGCTAACTGTTAAATTGCTCTCATTGAATGTACGGGGACTTGACAACCCGATCAAGGCAGAAAGTTTGCGGCATATATAACACCACACAATCCGCAGATCCTGCTACTCCAAGAGACACATGCGCTTAATAATATGATAAAAAACTTTCTTCCAAGATTGGGCCCCCTCCGATATGGTACGGAGTATTCTGTGCAGTCCAGAGGAGTCTTGACCCTTATACACCCCACTATGGATTCCGCTACTTAGACAGCATGGGGGATGTGCACGGGAGATTCGTGTTGGTGTGGCGGGAGGTGGTTGGCCGCAAGGTGGTCATAGTGAACACCTATGGACCTAATGTTGATGACCCGGAATTCTGCCAGAATATACTGGGTGAACCAGACACAAGGGAGGATGCCCTGATACCGTGGGGTGGGCACTTTAACACAATCCTAGATGTGTCATTAGACAGATCCTCCACAACCCCCCGTGGCCCCACCAAAGCGGCTTCCATCCGTAGACAAATTATGTCCCTATTTTTCTTAACCTATGCCTGGTGCGCTCTGCATCCAATGAGGAAACAATACACATATTACTCGTCAGTCAATGATTCTGGGTCCCGCATTGATTACTGGCCTGTTAGCTCTTCCCTATCAGATTCGGTTGCTGAGTGTGACATCTATCCGCGTACCCTCTCAGATCACGCTCCAATATCCCTCACCCTGGTTCTGAGCGAAGATGCCCCACAGGTTAGATGCTGGAGGATGCCCCCATCCATACTCAAGGGTCCTCATCTGTGTGAGGCACTACACACGGACATAGAGGAATTCTTTGAGTTGAATGAAGGTTCAGTTGATACATATTCCACCCTGTGGGAGACTTTTAAGGTGTGGATACAGGGAATAATTATGGGCCAATTGTTGTGTATCGACTGTCTTGACTGTGTTGACTGTCGTGTAGGCAGAAGAAACCTCTGTCCTCAAGTGTCGCACAGAGATAGTCCAAACCACTCTCTGTACAACCTTTGAGGCCACAGGTGGGAGATGTTCTTCCGGAGATGCAGACTTCTGGGAACCCCTGGGCCACTGTAAAGAAACACTGGTTAAGTACTTAGCCAGAACAACATCCACAAACCAATCAACAAGAAAATGGAAAGGTCTTACCAAGGGTTGACAGTAGAGGTGCAGTTGAACCTATTGAGGGGTTCCGGGACCTACCAGTGTCTCGCTTCCAGTAGTGGATGGAAGCTCAGGAGGATATATGGAGGTCCGAGTGCACCGGGCCCACCTGTAGTTGGAATCCGAACAAGAAATCCAAGAAACGTAGTGCCAAGGGTTGTAGCAGAACGGAAGTCCAGAAAACAGTCCGTGATCCGTAGAAAGAGTTCCAAATCCCCAAATCCAAGGGTCAATAATCAGGGGAATCCAAAACAGTCCTTGAAACAATCTGAGGTCAGTTTCCACAAGATCCAAACCAAAAGCAAACGTAGCGCCCAACAGTGTCCAAGGTAAACAGCTGGTAAATCATGTAAATCAGGTAAATCATGTGATCGAGTTCCAGCAACACGTGAGCGGGGCGCGCCAGTAACGCGACGCGGAAGCAGGAAGCAAGGCCGATCTCGCAGCCGCCATGGAATATGCCAATGAAACTGGCGTCCTCGGAGGCGGGCGGACCGCTGACACAATCGCCCTGGCATATGGGGGGGTCGCAGAGAACGCACGTGGGTCCTGGATCCGGGCAAGTGGATGGGCAGGAATAAGGGTGAGGGGATCGGAGGTTTGGGGAGGGACACTAGAGACATTGGGAATCCTGCGGGACGTGACAGAGCCCCCACCCAAAGGCCCACGACCCCGTGGGCAAGAAGGATTGTCCCTATGAAAACGCGCCACCAAGCGCGGAGCACTGACATCAACAGCGGGTACCCAGGACCTCTCTTCGGGCCCAAACCCAGACCAATCCACCAGGTAGTGAAGGCGGCCCCTACAGAAACGAGAGCCCAAAATACCAGAGACCTCAAAAACATCGGGAGAAGACAGGGACACCGGGGACACAGGAGCACGTAGCCGCGTAGGACCGGGGCAGGGCTTGAGGAGGGAAACATGGAAAACCGGGTGAATCCACCAGGAGTTAGGGAGATTAAGACAAAAGGCCACAGGGTTGATGACTGGGTGACCACGTAAGGACCCACAAAGCGAGGTAGGAGCTTTCGACAACCCGCTAGCCGCAAGTGGCAGGTAGACAACCCGACGCGGGAACCCACTGGATACGACGGGGCCATCACCCGTCTTTTATCTGCCTGAGCCTTCATAGATGCTAGCACAAGCGGTAGCAGCAGGGGTGACGGAAGAAGGCCTATCAAGGAATGGTAGGACACGGGGATGCTGCCCATACAACACATAGAACGGGGAGAACCCGGTGGATGAATGTTCAGCGTTGTTGTACGCAAATTCTGAGAGGTGCACCACCCTCAACCATGAAGTCTGTTGTTGCAGGGTCGGGTAACGCAAGTACTGTTCTAGGGTCTGATTGAGCCTCTCAGTCTGGCCATCCGTCTCGGGGTGGTATGCCGGCGAGAAGTGCACGTCAATGCCCAGTAGTCCGGTTAACGAACGCCAAAAGCGTGACGTAAACTGAGGACTCCTGTCAGAGATGATAACCGATGGCAAATCGAAGAGACAAAAAACACCCTCAAAGAACAGTCTAGCCAGCGCAGGAGCGTAGGGGATGCCCTTGCAGGGGATAAAGCGAGCCATCTTGGAGAAAGAATCAATGACCACCCATAAAGTGTCAAACCCTTGGACCCGGGGTAAATCAGTGATAAAATCCATTGTTACAGTGTGCCAAGGTCTGGGAGGGACGGGCAAAGGAAGCAGGAGGCCTACTGGACGACCTCTATGATGTTTGCATTGCGCGCATACTGCACAGGTGTTAACATAGCACTCCACATCCCTTTTCATGGAGGGCCACCAACACCAACGTTTCAATAATGCTGGTGTGCGCATCTGACCGGGGTGTCCATGAATAGGGGCATCGTGGGACCATGCAAGGGCCATGTTGCGAGTTTCTGTAGTGGGTAGAAGCAGACGGTCAGCAACGAACGGTAAACCGTCCTGAAACGTAAGGTCCCAGTCAGACAATTGGTCCGGGTGTAGGGTGACCCAATGTCGAATCGCTTCCAGTAAGGGCCGTTATGGGGTGCACAGACAAACCACCTTGCCGCAGTCTAGGAGGGTGTCAGGGTATGTTGGTAATGCAACCCCCCCAGGGGAACGAGATAAGGCATCGGCTTTCCTGTGGGCAGAACCTGAGCGGTGTTTGATGACAAAGTCAAAAGCCGCGAAGAACAAATGCCATCTGACCTGTCTGCTGTTAATGCATTTCAACGATGCCAGATCCTGTAGATTTTGATGATCAGAATACACTGTGACCTGGTGTTTGGCACCTAAGAGATGGTGTCGCCACACACGGAAGGCGTCCATGACTGCCAGTAGCTCCTTTTCGGTCACCGTGTAATGGGATTCGGCATCAGTAAACTAGCAGGAGTGAAAGGCCACGGGGTGAAGCCGACCAGAGGTGGGACAGACTTGTGACAACACTGCGCCCAAGGCAAAAGAGGAGGCATCGGCCTCCACAATGAACGGTAGTTCTGGGTCAGTGTGCTGTAGAACAGGGGCGTTAGTGAACGCCGTCTTTAGTAACTCAAAGGCTTGTAGGTGTGTTGCGGTCCAGAGAAAGGGAACGCAAGGACTTGTAAGAGAAGTGAGGGGAGCCACTAGCGACGAGAAGCCAGAGATAAAGCACCGATAAAAATTAGCAAAGCCAAGGAATGGCTGAAGCGCTTTCAGGGTTTTCGGAGCCGGTCAGTCTAATACTGCTCGTACTTTGGAGGAATACATGGCCAGGCCCCCAGGCGAGATATGGAAACTGAGAAACTCCACGTTGACAGCATGGAATTGGCATTTCTCTGGTTTCGCAAACAATGAATATTTTTGCAAGCGTGAAAGTACCTCTCGTACATGGGGTACGTGTTCTTTCAGGGTTCGGGAGAAAATCAGAATGTCATCCAGGTAGATTACAACAAAGAGATCTAGGATGTCAGTGAAGATGTCATTCATGAACCTCTGGAATGTAGCCGGGGCATTGCAGAGACCAAACGGCATGACCGTGAATTCATATAGCCCATAACGAGTGCAAAACGCCATTTTCCATTTGTCCCCAGGTCGTACACGGACCAGATTGTAGGCCCAGCGAAGGTCTAATTTCGTGAAAACAGAGGCGTGAGTGAGGCGATCAAGTAAGGGCGTGATCAGGGGAATGGGGTAGCGTTTTTTTTCTGTGATGCATTGAGTCGGCGGTAATCCACGCATGGCCGAAGGTCGCCTTCTTTTTTGGGAACCAAGAAGATGGGACTGGCCGCAGGAGATGTGGAAGGACGAATATGGCCTAAACAAAGGGATTTTTCAATGTATTCTTTTAGGGCTATGTCCGCAGTGGGAGACAGGGAATAAATCCGGCCTGTAGGAACCGTACTGCCTGGTATCAGGTCTATCAGGCAGTCGTAGGGACGGTGCGGGAGAAGCACCTCGGAGGAGCCGCGATCAAACACCCCTGCATAGTCTTGCTATTGAGCGGGAATGAGTGCAGAGATCAGTCCCACTGTATGATGTTCTGTTGAGGGGATCGCAGCATCTCCTATGGTTAGATGTGCTATAGCCCGCAGAGCCTGAGCAGGTGTGGCATCGTTTGGGGTTGCAGGAAGGCAAAAGTGTTGGCATAGATCTGATTCGAAATGGACCGAGCCCGTTTTCCAGTTTATCAGAGGGTTATGCTCCTGGAGCCAGGGGATCCCCAATATGAGGTCGAAATGGGGCATCGCAATTAGGTCGAAATTCAAGGTTTCTTTGTGTGTAGCGTGAATTGTTAGGAGCATAGGAGCCGTCTGTTTTTTAATGGGCCTGGATATCGATGATGTACCATTAACCGCCTGGACTGGTTTTGGCCTGGTCTTAGTCAGAAGGGGCAAATTGAGAGTATGAGCAAGTGCGATGTCAATGTAGTTGCCCGTGGTCCCAGTGTCTATGATGATTGTGACTGAGTGCGAAACATTAGGTGTGGGTTGCAGACTGGCTTGCACTTGGACAGGCCTAATACGGCCAAAAGCAGGTATCAGATTCGGGGTGTAGGAGGATTCGCCCGACCCAGTCCCCGGTTCTAGGGTCGGGCATTCCGAAAACCCGGGGTTTTGGGATTTGGCCGACGGGGACATTCTTTGACATAGTGACCAGTCAGGCCACAGTAGTAGCATGCATTGTCCACCCTCCTGCGCTCTCTCTCTGTGGGTGTAAGTGGACTACGTATGCCCCCAATCTGCATGGGTTCCTGACTGGAAATAGAAGCAGTAGGGGCGGTGGATGGTGATGGAACAGGAGCAAAACCGGCCTCGGCTATGCGTTCTGGATGCCTAGCGTCCACCTGCAGGGCCAGATCCACCAGATCATGGTAAGTAGTTGGCAAGGCGGGGACTACTGCAAGAACATCCTTCATGGCGTTACACAGACCCCTGTAAAACACAACAGCCTTTTTGCTTTCGGGCCAAGATGTTTCTGCTGCAAGCTGATTGAACCTAGTGATATACTCAACCAAGGGCCCTCTCCCTTGTCCCAGGTCCAAGAGTTCCAAGTCCCGGGACTGCACTTTATGGCGGGTATCAAATACTCGTGACATTTCCGTGATCAACAGATCGAAATCATAAAGGGCTGGATCGTTGTTTTCCAGGAGGGGGTTAGCCCAAGTGGCAGCTATGCCTGCAAAAATGTGATAGGGTAAAGGCAGCTTTTGCGGTTGAGTCTGGAAAGGCCTGGGGTCTACACAAAAAATGGAGCTTGCATTGATTAATGAAGGTTCTGAACTTGCTGGGGTCCCCCTGATACCTCTCTGGAGCGGCAAAGGGAAAAGGAGTAGGGAAAACTATGGGCATTTGGTTCTGTGGGACCGGAGCTAAAGGCGGGGCAACCTGTGGGGCAGATAGTGCATCCCCGGGTTCATTATCAGGTGGCAGAGGATGTCTCGTGCTCTGGAGGTAGTCCAAGCGTTGGTGAATGGCAGTGTTCGCTGTGGCCATGTCCGCATGTAACACGGTTATGGCTTGAACCATAGTAGCCAAGGGTTCCTCCGCAGCACCCACCATTGCCTACACGAAAGGGTGGCTTCACAGTCTGTTGTGTATCGACTGTCTTGACTGTCTTGACTGTCGTGTAGGCAGAAGAAACCTCTGTCCACAAGTGTCGCACAGAGATAGTCCAAACCACTCTCTGTACAACCTTTGAGGCCACAGGTGGGAGATGTTCTTCCGGAGATGCAGACTTCTGGGAACCCCTGGGCCACTGTAAAGAAACACTGGTTAAGTACTTAGCCAGAACAACATCCACAAACCAATCAACAAGAAAATGGAAAGGTCTTACTAAGGGTTGACAGTAGAGGTGCAGTTGAACCTATTCAGGGGTTCCGGGACCCACCAGTGTCTCGCTCCCAGTAGTGGGTGGAAGCTCAGGAGGATATATGGAGGTCCGAGTGCGCCAGGCCCACCTGTAGTTGGAATCCGAACAAGAAATCCAAGAAACGTGGTGCCAAGGGGTGTAGCAGAATGGAAAACAGTCCGTGATCTGTAGCAAGAGTTCCAAATCCAAGGGTCAATAATCAGGGAATCCAAAACAGTTAGTGAAACAATCCGAGGTCAGTTTCCACAAGATCCAAACCAAAAGCAAATGTAGCGCTCAACAGTGTCCAAGGTAAACAGCTGTGAAGCACTGAACACTGTGATGCGAGCGTTAAAATAGTGGCGCTACGAGTGTTTTCCGGTCACGTGACCAGCACCCGCATCAAGTGATCGAGTTCCAGCAATACGTGAGCAGGACGCGCCGGTCACGCGACGGGGAAGCAGGAAGCGAGGCCGATCTCGCAGACACCACGGAATATGCCAATGAAACTGGCGTCCTCGGAGGCGGGCAGACCGCTGACACAATCGCCCTGGCATATGGGGCATCGCGGAGAACACACGTGGGTCCCGGATCCAGGAAAGTGGATGGGCAGGAGTAAGGGTGAGGGGATCGGAGGTTTGGGGAGGGACACTAGAGACATTGGGAATCCCGCGGGACGTGACACCAATCCACCGGGCTGTTGGGTGCCGTTCGGAAGGAACTAGCGATGGCTGAAACTAAGGTAGCAGGGCTGGAAACTGAATACAGCAACACACACAATAAAGATACTCTCTCTGAGATCCACAAGGCCCTGATTGAATTTAATAAACTCACTAGTAGGGAAATCTTATACTTGGCCGCCCCCGTCAGAGCCTGCAGATACCGCAAAAGCAATAAAGCAGGGAAATTCCTAGCAAACATGCTCAAAGCAGAAGGCCACCGAAACCCAATAGTTGGTATCCAAATGTTGACGGGCGACATGGCAAATCGAGAGGTGGATATTAACACTTCTTTCGTCGACTTCTATAGAACCCTATACTCAAACCACAATATCAAAACTATCAATGAGATATCTAACTACTTGCAGGGTATTAAGCTCCCAACTCTAATCCCTGACGTTAGGTAAGCATTGGATTCAGCCATAACATTAGAAGAGGTCACAGATGCTATAAAGACAATAACATCAGTTAAGGACCCCGGATCAGATGGCTTAGGGCTAGAACTATATAAAGAATACCATGATAAATTAGCCCCTGTATTACTGAAGGTATGGGAGGAGGGAATTGCACATGACCTGTCCTCTTATAGGCCCCTCTCCCTGATTAACACTGATGCTAAGATCTTTGCGAAAATACTTGCCACCAGACTCCTGCCACATATGCCATCCCTAGTCCACCCATACCAAGCAGGCTTCATACCCACATGGTCCACGGCCCTGAACCTGCGCCATCTCTTCGGAGTGATGTCCCAGATTGATCCTGGAGCCGACGCAGCGGTTGCAGCCCTAAATGCCGAGAAGGCTTTGATTCGGTATCATGGTCTTACCTATTTGAGGTCCTTAAAAGATTTGGATTTGGTAATCACTTCCTCAATTGTGTCTGACTCCTGTACTCTAACCCAGAAGCACAGGTCCTCACCAACCGTACTATCTCGGCTCTCTTCACGCTGGGCAGAGGCACCAGACAAGTCTGTCACTTCTCCCCCATATTGTTTGCCCTCACAATCGAACCCATGGTGGAATACATCCAGCAACACCACAAACACAGAGGCATCAGGATGACAAGTCCCCCTCAGCTAATCTCCCTATATGCTGACGACACCCTGTTGTATATAAGGGACACTAAAACCAACCTGGGCCCAATCATGGCAGATATACACATATTTTCCAAATATTCAGGATACAAAATAAATATCTCAAAGTTCGAACTGTTCCCACTGACCCCCGCCACTCAGGACTTGTCGGACATGGGAGGGTTCAAGTGGTCCCCCACCCGGATCCGGTACCTGGGGGTAGTGGTGTCCAAAGACAAACACACGCTATACACAGACAACTACGAAGAACTCCTTCAAACACTAAGCATTAAGCTGCAACTATGGCCCAGACTCCCCCGTCACTGTATGGGCGAGTAGCTGTCCTTAAAATGATGGTTCTCCCCAAGCTGCTTTATTGTTTCAGTAATATACCCATTTGGCCTGGGAAAACCTTTTTCAAGAAACTTCAATCACTAGCCACCATGTTCATATGGGGTGGGAAGACAGCCAGAATGAAATGGTCCAAATTAACCAAACCATTCGCGAGCGGGGGCATTTCGGCCCCAGACTTCGAACTGTATTACCTAGTAGCCCAGGCACAATTCGCCAAGCACTGGTTTGACCTGGACAATACGGCGGCACATATCCCCATAGAAAGATATGCGGCCTCTCCCTCCGATGTCCGATCTGTTATGTTTAGCACCAAACACAAGGACTCCTGCGAGTTTGACCACGTGAGTTCCACCGTGAACGCATGGGTCAAAATATATTAAAAAATAGGCCTCGTGACCCCATCGAATCCAGAAATCCCTCCGTGGAACTAAGCGAACAGTGACCCTACATTTGACAGAGCACTGCAGAAAATATGGGATCCGACTAAAAGTTTTAAAATGAGGGACATGTTTCCAGAAGGGCTATATATCGAGCTGAAAGACTGTGTGGACGCTATGAGGGGTGGGCAGCTCAGTCGATTCCACTTCCACCATATGAAGGCCGCGTTCGCAGCAAAGTGGCCGACATTCCCAGCGGAACCCCCCCACACATGAATGTATAGGAGCTATGACAGCAACAGATGGGTGGAAAAAAGAGGTGTCGTCACCATCCCATACAATCTACTTCAATCTCATTCAACCTCCCACAACACCATGAAAGAGGTCTGGGAACGTGATTTGGGGTCCACTCAGGGTTGAGATTAATCCAATTTAAAATACTTAACCAACTGCACTACTCCCCAGTGAAGTTTTTGAAGGGATGCACGGGGAGATGCCTGAAATGTGACATGCCTGATGCAAATGCCTATCACATGTACTGGTCCTGCCGCCGGGTGTCAGTGTTTTGGGGCGAGGTGGCAGAGATCCTAGAAGAAATCACGGCTATCCCTGCTTTCCCCTCCCCGCTGAAGTATTTGTTTGGGGATATCGGTAAATCAGCAGAGACTACTAGATGCCTGTTTAATATGGCATGCATGGTTGCTAAACGGTGCATATTGAAGAGCCGGAAATCTGTACATGCTCCCCGTAGAGAGGACTTCCTTAAAGATCTCACAATGATAAATGAATGCGAAGAGCAATTTGTATTGACAGTGTCTACGACGTGTCGCTCCAAAGATATCTGGGCCCCCTTTCGGAGTTACCTCTGTGATATGTTATCAGATAACGATTGCACACCCCCTATAAACCCGTGAACGATGTGACTATGTTGCTGTAATCCAATATTGATGTGATGTAATGATGGAAATGCACTGCTGTATATGTGATGCTCTGTTTCGATGTAACTCTCTTTAAGATAAAGGTTTTTTAAAAAAAGTTGGAGAAAACAAACAATGCAAGCAGACAGTAAAGGTTCCAGGCATGAAAATGGGGACAGCAGCATTAATGGATCATTACTGGGCCTGCGTAATCAAGCCATACAAAAAAACTGCCACCCAACTGGGGAGGAATATGCTCACTGGCACACATTAACACGCCAGCATTAGCAATTCCACATAAAGACATCAAGACAGATGACTTCCCTAAAATGGACAATGCCAGAAGAAAGAAGAGGTCAGAAGAATTAACTATGGTGAAAAGAGGGAACTACATATCCTAAGCAATGGAAGCCTCTCATACCACCTGAGCACTGGTTGTTCAGCAGGACAGAGATGTTCTTGCCATCAGTTGGTACTGCAGTAAAGACTTACACAAATGCAGAAAGGCTCCAGATTATGCGGTGCAAGCTGATGCAAACAAACTCAACAGTAAAGAGCTTCATGGCCATAAAAGAGCTCCGAGCAGTAAGATTGAATGTATGTCTTGTATCTCCTCACAGCAATGGAAGGAGGAGTTTGCGCCCAGATCAGATCTTCATGCTGCACATTTGCTCCAGAAAACGATGAAGCTAATGGAACACTGACCGAGTCAGTTACCAGATTGTCACAAATGCATGCCAAAATGGAGGAAGAAGCAAAAGGGGCAGGAAAAGATGAAGGTTGGCTGTCATATATATATATTCTCATGGATACATACATGGATGGAGTATGGACTGAAGGTGTTGCTGGCAGCACTAATACTTGTGCTACTGAAACTGTGTGTGATCAGAATATTTATCACACAACGATAGGGAAAACTGTAGGCATGAAAGTATTAGTAGAAACAGCTTCCGAAGAAGATAAGATAATAGAAGCCTGAGATACACTAAGAATGCATATAACAGGGTGCCCACTGTTCCCGACTGGAGTAGTGGTCAAATATCCCAACAACTACAAGGAATATTGGGGAAAATGGGTATGGTGTAACCCAGAAGTGGACTGCTGTCATGTGACATGCAGTTTAGATGAACCTGCAAGATTCTATGGACATCTGGGTGGAGTGATGAAGATTTAGCTGCCAAGGGCAACAGTGAATAGGTTTGGAGAAGTGGTTGACAGATCGACCAAAGGGGAGACTGAAGAGTGAGTCTCTGGAATGGCCCTCGTGCCCCCTATGCGCATGTCAGCCCGAAGGATGAGAAACGAGAGATGTCAGTTGCTATTTGGTCGAGCCCCAGGTGGACCAGTGCATTCCACGTAGGTGAGCAGATAATCTCTTAGACAACCGTTCAAACCATGTCCAGCGGATGTCTTTTCGGATACAGGTACCCCATCACTGGACCAGGTTGACTAATGATAAAGATCCAGCTGTACTGACGTCATTAGTGACACCACAACATATAATGTTAGTCACAAAGTAAACTCACATCCCGGAAAAATATTGCCAGCCTTTTGGACAGTGATGGCATACTCCAAAGATGGATTTAAGTGATTAAATAAGAGTGAAAAGAAAAGGCTTCAACTCAGGTTTACTCAGAGGCTGGCCTGAGCCATGATACATAAGAAACCCAAGAAATCCTAGGTTGCGCTTTTTCTTGAAAAAATGCTATAGAATACATTGTTGTGTAGTTCTTTAGATTGTTTATTATTCTCAAATGTTAGAGATGGAAGAAATAGTGGAAATGAAAAGATCAATTGAAATACATAAGTCTAAGGTGATTGAGACAATCAAGTTGCAAGTCACTGATTGTCAATAGTCATGGTTCATGGTTTTGAATTCACTTTGATTTCATTGAAGAAACATAACATAACTCCTTTTGCTTTCACACTCTGGTTTAGATTCACCAAATGTTATTTGCAAAAGGAGTTATGTTTATTCACTTGATGATCAAAATAGGCATGGATACTCCTTTTCAGTCTCCTTACCCTCTTCATTCTTGTAATCAAAATAATAAACAAGTAGCATTTAAAGGGCAGCATTAGCAGCCTACGACGAGGGTACTTGGGCGCTAGCATAGACAGGGCACTTTTCATCAATAGCAGCCACAAGGAAGGTACACCGGCCATAGTATATATGTAAGATACAGATCGTAGGGAAAAAAAGTGCACTCAGATTAGCTGCCTGGCAGAATGCAAAAAGTGCTTAACCGTGGGCACCGAGGACCAATCGGAAGCAGGGAGAAAGCTACACATATCATACATAGTGGATGAAGATTAGAAGCTACCAGGAATGTGTCCGTATTCAGAAAGACTGAGATTAGAAGAGGGACATGGTTTTCAAGCAGTATTGCCATTGGAAAGCAAATAAGGAAGTGGTTGTGGTGTGCAATATATCAATGCTCACTATTATAGAGGAAGCAACAGTACATCTAGCAAGTGAAACTATGAGCAAGTCTTTTTTAACGAAATCACTTTGAAGGGCTGACAATTTTGAAAGGTTTAGGAACTTGCAATTTTGACAAGTGGGGAAATACAAGATTAAATTAGAGACCCAGAATCACACATTGGTTAGGAGGTGAAGCTGGGATTCGCATGCACTCTGCAATTTCTGCACTTTACGACTTTCTTTTCTAGTTCTTACCGCGAACTAAAATAATCCCATTTTCCAGAACCTACTTGGAAAATATACAAATCACATAACTCAAAATAAACATTTTAAAAAGCAAAATGTTATAGAAGCATATTAAACAAAATGGGAATGATTCTAGCTTCAACGTCTTCATCAAGGGAAGTATATAAGTACCAGCATACTAACTGATATGATGTTAAAAGATTTCATATAGGTTCTCTTTTGCATTGTAAAGGTTTAAATACACATCAAACACAGGATTTTGCAATGGTATTTAAAAACTTGCAGAACAACCTTGTGCAATGGTATTTAAAAATATGCAGAACAACCTTGGAATTGTACAAAAAAGCAAACCGTTTTGTTATCACATAAGCAGACCTTAAAATATGCTTGCCAGAAGCCTGCCATATCAAGTCTGCTCTCTTCTGTCTAGAACTCCTTCCACTCAAATGGCCTACATAATAGGAAAGATCAGGTATTTGATAAACAATGCACCAGTATGTGAGAAGGACAACCTTTCCATAGAAGGCAGCACAGAAATGTCAGTGATATAAGATTTGTTTCGGGTCACTGTATCGCCTGCTGGCAAAGCCAGGAACAAGCATGAACGCTTTGGTTCCACAGTCTGGAATTTGGATAGATAAACACCTCTTTGGAACAACACTTTGGGCCTCATTACGACCCTGGCGGAGAGGGTTTTACGCCAGCGTAGTGCATGGCGTACCTCTCCGCCATACTACGAGTTCCCGTAGCGCCATGGCGGCCTTTTCCGCCTGGTTTTACCAGGCGGAGAAAACCATGGCGCTACGGGACCTCGTTGTTAATTACGCCACCGTATTTTACGGTGGCGTAATTAACTCCTTCCCCACTCCCATTATACCCTATGGGGCAAAAATGGGAATGGGGAAGGGCAGAATGGGGATTGGGGATTTACCGCCCCGCCAAGGTCGGAATGGGGCGGTAAATCCGCCAACCCCCATGGCGCTATCGGCGGCTTTCCGCCATGCTTCGCGGTGCATTTAGCACCGCGAAATCCGCCTGGGTCGTAATGAGGCCCTTTGTCATCATTGGAGGTGTCTGCATAGGTTTTACAACTCGCCATCTGAACAAAGTAATTTCTAAACTTTCACCATATTGACGCTATGTTAGTTTCTATAGCACCCGCCATCTGCTGCAGGTATATTGGCGATGAGAAAACCTAGAGTGCTAAAAAACAAAGTACATATACATGCAGGAATAACAACTTCATACGTTGGAAATGCTGAGTCAGCCTTGTTGGAATTTGGTATTGTAATCTTGCATATGAACGCAGATCTCTGCCGTGAGTGCTTAACACACAGAGCTATCCTCTGAACCATGGGGGCACTCATATTTACCAATATCCATTTCAAATATGGCTATTTTACATGATCAATACAATCCCCACAGAAAAGTGAGAATGCTACAGGTGTTGTACCACACAAACTTTGTATATACCACAGTGAACATAGCATTAGAAGATGAAAAGATCAGCAGAATGTACTTTTTAACAGCAGATTGGCAATAGGTTTAGAGCCTCTCAGCAGCACACCATAGAAATCCTGAGGTGTGATATTTAAATATTGCTGACTAATGGGAACTGACTTTTATTTAATAAGACAGCCTTCTGGGGGCCGCCCTCCAAGGTAGGGGCACGGGGCAAGTTCCCCTCTTGCCCTCCCACAAAGACGTCTCTGCACAGGTGGTATAATTGTTGGCAGAGACTTTTATCCAACAAATACGGATTGGAGAAATACCTTCCTGACTCTAATCCTAACAGGGGTTTCCCTGCCTCTAAATAATATTCTAAGGAGTCTGTCAAGATAGTCCAAAAGAAACAAGTCCACTGTCGTGTCAAAATGCCTATTTCCAGCCCTTGCACTAAGAAACAAAACGTAATGTGCAAAGGGGATCTTCTTTAGTCTCAGAGTTCTGTTCCAACTTGCAGAATAAAGTTCCAAAATGGTGCAACAAATAAACTCCAAAAGGAAGGACAACCTTACTTCCAGATTGTCATTCCCTCAGAAATGTTCAATGAGGGTCTTTTCTTCTTTCCTTCTCCTTGGTTTCACAGCCAACCTGGTAAATTATCCTGCCCGGTACTGTGACTATGAAGAGTACTGTAGCCCCATCTTAATGTGGGTGAGTCCTAGTGTTTGCCTTCTCTGTACTTCCCCATTGTGCATGTTCTTGCTCGACCACTACTGCTTTGCTGGTCACAGCCAACCCGGTAAACTCTCCTGCCAGGTGCAGGTGCTGGGCATATGAAGATTGCTTTGGCTCTCTATTCATGTTAGTGCAGATCCCAGACTCGCCTTTTCTTTAAATGTGTTCTTGCTTGACTACTACTACTACTACTACTCCTCCTTTGGTCACAGTCAACCTGGTGTACACTCCTGCCAGGTGCTATAAGTATGAAGATTGCTCTGGCTCCCTCTTCATGTGGGTGTGAATCTCAGACTTGCCTTTTCTTCTTCTACTACTACTACTACTACTGCTACTGCTACTACTTCTATTCCTCCTCCTCCTCCTCTACTCTACTCACAGCCAACCCGATATACTCTCTTGCCAGGTACTGTAAGTATGAAGATTGTTTTAGTTCTTTCTTCATGTGGGTGGGAATCCCAGACACGCCTTTTTCGACTACTAGTAGTGCTGCTGCTTTATTGGTCACAGCTAACCGGGTATATTCTCCTGCAAAGTACTGTGACTGTGAAGATTGGTGTGGAGGCATTGATTATGAATATGGGTGCGGGTCCCAGACTCGCTTCAGTGTTCCTCCCTTCTTCTAGTCGCCCCGCCAACTGTCCCGGTCTGCCCAACCTCTCTGGAGAGCTTACCAGTGCCTTTCAGTTGTTGGTGGGTGCTCTGGGCTCTCACGGTTTCCCCTTGCTGCTTCCACTGCCTGCAGCTGCTCTGTACTGACTCCGGGCCTCTGAGCTGCATGTCTCGGCTTCCACACACGCTTCTGGCTCCCCGACTGGATGGGAGCTCAGGCTTCTGCCTCTCATAGGCGTTCATCTGCGGAGGAACTTCTAAGGACAAAGACTGATATGCAAATGGATATTTCCCATCTGTGAAGGTACAGTGAGCAAAAAGCAATGGCTGCGAACTCTCAATGTGGTTAATAAACACTGAACAGGTTATCATGCCTTGTTCTTTCGAGAGAGGGGCGCCTGCTACCTTTTGTGTATTTTTTAAAGGAACTTGGGGTTGGTCACCCTAGGTTACCTGGGGGCAACCAGACGTGGACTCCCTGCTCACTGTGCTTAGAGAGGCTCAGCTTCACCTCACTGATGATGCCCAACAAGGCTGAAACACGTGTATGGGGTTGCTGATGGTACTCTTGTTCAGAGAGGAATTGCCATAGCATTTCGGTGCTGGACTGCCCTTGTGGGCGGGACAAAGACTGATATGCAAATGGATATTTCCCATCTGTGAAGGTACAGTGAGCAAAAAGCAATGGCTGCGAACTCTCAATGTGGTTAATAACCACTGAACAGGTTATCATGCCTTGTTCTTTCGAGAGAGGGGCGCCTGCTACCTTTTGTGTATTTTTGAAAGGAACTTGGGGTTGGTCACCCTAGGTTACCTGGGGGCAACCAGACGTGGACTCCCTGCTCACTGTGCTTAGAGAGGCTCAGCTTCACCTCACTGATGATGCCCAACAAGGCTGAAACACGTGTATGGGGTTGCTGATGGTACTCTTGTTCAGAGAGGAATTGCCATAGCATTTCGGTGCTGGACTGCCCTTGTGGGCGGGACAAAGACTGATATGCAAATGGATATTTCCCATCTGTGAAGGTACAGTGAGCAAAAAGCAATGGCTGCGAACTCTCAATGTGGTTAATAACCACTGAACAGGTTATCATGCCTTGTTCTTTCGAGAGAGGGGCGCCTGCTACCTTTTGTGTATTTTTGAAAGGAACTTGGGGTTGGTCACCCTAGGTTACCTGGGGGCAACCAGACGTGGACTCCCTGCTCACTGTGCTTAGAGAGGCTCAGCTTCACCTCACTGATGATGCCCAACAAGGCTGAAACACGTGTATGGGGTTGCTGATGGTACTCTTGTTCAGAGAGGAATTGCCATAGCATTTCGGTGCTGGACTGCCCTTGTGGGCGGGACAAAGACTGATATGCAAATGGATATTTCCCATCTGTGAAGGTACAGTGAGCAAAAAGCAATGGCTGCGAACTCTCAATGTGGTTAATAACCACTGAACAGGTTATCATGCCTTGTTCTTTCGAGAGAGGGGCGCCTGCTACCTTTTGTGCAGTCTTGAAATCTGCCATCGTATCAGCAGGCAAATAATGTGGACAATCAGCAAACTCTTTCCATAAGCGTTGATTTGCAGCTGCTAACAACACATTAGCATTTGCACGATGAAGCTGCAGAGTACTGTAAGAGTAAACCTTCTTGACATAATAATTTAGATGCTTCCCTCCTTTGAAAGAGGAAATGTAGCCTGACCAATAAAGGAGGATTTTGGGGTTGAAGTGGCCATAGTCACCACAGACGATCTACAGACTATTCACGGGATCTCTGACCCCAAAACCGCCACCTTTGAAAGGTCTTTCGCCTCCAAAATTGGCTCCAACTGGGCTGAGAGCAACACAGAGCCCATCACAACATCAGCAGAGGCATTCATTTAATCTGCCTAAGGCTGCCTGCGGAGATGCAGTCCTGCTTCTGCTGCTAATTTGAGTGTGGCACCCCCCATCCAGCCCACTCCCCTCAGCCACCATCAAGCGACGAACACAGCACCCGGGCCAGTACTCCATCTCCTGGCCTGCCCCCCTCTGTAGCCATAAGCCAGTGGACCCACCTCCCCTTCCTTCCATTGGATGCTCCTCACCACTTCTAGTACTTGACACCTTGCCTTGGGAAACACAGCAAAGGGCAAACAGCTACGGGTCAACCTCCAGCCTCTTTGCCTTTGAGCTATTGCTTTAATGTGTCCTGCTGCTTTCTTGTGAGTACCAAGTACGTCTTTGGTCAGCCCCGCCCTCACCATGAACTGTTCTTACTAGATCTTCCTTTCTCTTCTACTTACTTCATTCTCCTCTTCTCAAAACCATCTCTTTTCCTCAACACCACCACTCTTCTCCCTCGCCTACTCCCTCTATTCAAAACCCTAACTTTCATCATACTGCCTCTTCTTGCATCTACCCCCAGTGCCTATTTACTTCACAGACTCAACATCATTGTACGTATCTGTCTGTAACAAGACATCCTTTACCTCAGACTTCCTTCTTTCCCATTCTCCATCTCTTGACCTTATTACTCTTACAGAAACCTGGATTTCTCCCCCAGACTCTACAAACCTTGCTGCCCTTTATGAACCTGCCTACACACTCACCCACACTCCCTTCCCAACTGGAAGGGGTGGTGGTATAGGACTGTTTGCATCTTTCAAACTTCTGATCTCTCCTACTTCACATCTGCCGCTATTTCTCCCTCTTTTGAATACACTATCTCCACAATTGCTGCTCCCTATGGCATTCATATTAGATCTCACTCTATCGGCCACCTGGTCCCGCTGGTCAATTTATTGAACACCTCTGGTCAATTTATTCAATACCTCTCCCAACTGATGGACTCCATTCTGCCCCATCTCACCTCATTGTCACTGCTGACTTTAAGCTCTCCTACCTCTTCACTCCTCTATCCACCGACCTCGGCTCTCTTCTCCTTAACCACTCACCATCTTCTATCCAATCTCTGTACACCCATTCAAATGGTAACTCCCTTGACTTTTATACTCATCTCCTCTCTCTGCCTCCAATATCTCCACTGCTCCTTCTCCCTCTGATCATTCCATCATCTTTTCCTCAATCACCACCCCTACTCCCACCCCTCTCACTCCACCTACTACATCCATTACTAAGCAGAGGTTTCCAGCCTCCAAATTCTCCATCTACCTCTCCGACTTACATCACTCTCTCTCCACAATGCAAAATTACTGTTCCATCCACTGATAAAGCCTTCACTAATTTAATGCTGCTATTAATGCTCCCTTCTCCTACCACTTCCCTCTTACTACATATTCATAACCCCCCCTCCACAGCCTTGCATTATACCTACCATCCGCACTCTAAAAACAACAATGAGTAAAACCATTTGGCAAAGATCTATCCGCTCCCGGGATCTCCAACTCTACCGGACTGCTCTTCAAAAGTACTCCTTTGTTCTCAACTCTGCCAAACATGACTTCAATCTCCCCAACCCCCACTCACCTCTTTTACTGTTGGTTTTCCCGGAGGGTCAGTCTTAGGTCTACTTCACTTGACTCTCTATACCTATGCTCTTGCCACATTGATCTTCTCCTATCAACTCTTCGCTGATGACTCTCAGATCTTCTTCATTCTCTCATCTGACGAGCTACAGTCACACATTTCTAACCATCTTTCTGCCATCAAATACTGGATGGCATCACACTCGCTCATACTCAACTCCACTAAGACTGATGTTCTCTTCTTACACCTCAAACCAGGCAATCTCCCCCTCTTCTATTCTTCTCTCCTGCTACCTTTGCTACACCTGCTCGTAATCGTGGTGTTTTCTTCGACCCATCTCAACATCTCACTCTTCGTCTCCAAATCTGAAATCTGCCACTACGGCCAGACTCAAAATCTTCAACATCAGAGGTTGCATTACATGATTGCATTTCTCTAGCATGTAGAGAAAAATACATAGGGCCTCATTAAGAGTAACCCGGTCCAGAAAAAATGGCAGTAAAATAAACCAACTTCTTCCCTTCAACACTGATTAGCACCTAATCTCCTCTTTAGTACTGGCACTTTAGTACTTTAGTACTTAGTGCCAGTCTCCTCTATGTCCTTCCCAGCTATGCTGTTTCACCTCTCAACAAAGTCCTTAACTTTGCTGTCCATACACTCTTCATAATTCCCCGCTTTGCCTAAAACAGAGGGCAAAGTATAAAATCATTCTCATCAACTTCAAAGCTATACACATACTTGTCCCACCATACCTAGAGGCCCAGCTCACTCCCTACACGCCGCCTCCCCCAGCTCCCTACGATCATCCTCGGCTCACCCCCTTGTCACTTCTCAAGCCCCTTGCTCTCCCTCTCATGTACGCTCTCTTCCTCTCCTTGCTCCCTTATTCTGGAATGCTCTTCCTCTCCGCACTACTCTAATTTCATCTCTATTTAATGCCAATATTCTAGCTTTCTTCCTTTCTAAAGAACCACATGCATAGCATTCTACCCCACCAGAACTCCCTGTTCTCCTCTCCCACTACCTATCTATGACAACCCCAAAGCACTTATCCCTCACCACTTCATCCTTAAATTTAGCACTTCATCCACCATTCTTTTCTTATATCATGCCCTAGCGTCATTGTCCCTGGTTCATGTTTCTACCTCCCCTGCATCATCTGGTCTAATATCCACATGCTCTCACCCATTGTTAAGAACACTGGTCCTCCGCTCTGTAAATCAATGTTAAAAAGTCTTGTAAGCAATTTTTTGCCAGAAATACATTGTTTTTCCTGCAATTTTCATGAAATAAATAAGAAAACAAACAGTTTGCAGATTAGAAGCCAGACAAGATGAATCAGACCGCAATTGTCAGTATCTATCTTTCTCTATTCTTGCTGATTGGTAAAACACAGTGCAGATTTGTCCACAACTTTAACTCGGCAAGGACTTTTTTTTTCAATTGATACCTCTGACCTGTGCGAAATTAGTGTATTTGCTACAGCCTACTGTGAAAAGCTTAGCCCACAACGGGGCTTCTTCCTCATCATCAGCATTATCATCTGTGTCTACATTGGGGTTTTCCTCCACAAGAAGTGGATTGGGGTCTGTTGGCATAGAACTGGATAGAGCATCTGGCACCATATGCGAGGGGGTCACTTGAACCCAAACCCATGCCAGACGGCAACAAAGGTCCAGTCGGTTCAGACACTAAAGTCAGCAACAATGGGTGCTCCTTTGAAACAATTGGACTGAAACTGGAGGAGGCCTGGAAGTCTGAGGCTATCCTGGTGGAGAAGGCTGAACGGGGACTGTCTGTAGTCATTATACATTGAAATGTATCAAATAAATCTATCTTCTGAGAAGAAAGCTGATGTAGACATCAGAGTCCAAGTAGAAGACAAGGCCGAAGTCCAAGAGGACCTCATGGGCAGATAGAGGTAGGATGTCAGGGAGGTGAGGGAGCACCTTACCCCAGATGAGAAAGGTAGTGGGTATGAAGTGGACCAAGTGGAGGACATAGGAAACCAGTCAACTCTCACAAAAATCCTCCTGACAGTTGGTGGCAAAGAAATCTGTTTATAGAGCTTCTGAAAATTGAGATTCTGGTGATGGGAACTTGAAACAGTCTATGAGGTGCTGATCACTGATACCGAAGTTTCCTTGTGCTTTTCCTGTCACCACATTGCCGTCTTTGAGACTTGTTAAGGCCTTTTGCTGTTCATTGATTGAAATTTGCTGCACAATCTCTGAGAAGTGAGGAGGCTTGATAAGCACAGGGTTTGCTGCAAAGGCCTACCAGACCCTTGGGGCATGCCCTGGTGGAATGAATGAACATCTCTGAGCGAACTCCGGCGGGTCGGCTACCCGCAGGCTCACAGATCCTGGTAGGTTTCCAGTGCTCAGGCTTCACCTCGGGTGTCATGGACACTGTGCACTGTAATACTGATAGAGGCGTGAGAGAGAACAACCTACCTCTACAAGCAACCCGTCGACAAGGTTATGGACCTTACATTTTCAACAAATGTGCTTATGGGTCGAAATATGTTTCAGGAGGGTGCAGGTCCCCATATGGCAGAGATTCCACTCCTACTTGAGAACCAACATGCGTAATCTAAGTTTTTAATAAACTGGTAATCTAAGTTTTTAGTAAACTGGTAACACACCTTGAATTTAAATACAAAAACACATTTTATTTTTTATACATAAATGTTAAAAGAGTTTTTTTATACAATATGCACAACAAACAACAAGACAGTTTTTCCAACGGATATCACTCAATGTTGTTCCACTGATATTCCTAAAGTGTCCAGTGCAGCGCAAGGATGATTTTTAGAATTTAACTTGCATCATACATACTACTCAGACTCATTCTCACTCATACATACTTGTTGACTCATACTAACACATACCATCATGTTTCTTTCCTCCACGTCTGATTGAATTGATAATAAGGGAAATAACTCAGGGGCTGGCTGTCTTATTTGTGCAACTAAAAACAACTACAATAAAATCGAATTGGATTTTGAGGGCAGTTATTTCACTTATTAGTGAAAGCTGCGCTCTTAGGTTTATGTCTGTGATGTGGTCCACACTTCTACGGGATACCGTGTCCTCACCCACAATTATGGGTCGGCCGCTGTCCACAGTGATAGCTTATTAAGTGCTGGAATCGAGCAGGATACTACAGATGCCGTCACGTCTTTTCCTTCTGCTTCAGATCAAGATAGAAAGTCCATCTCTATCTATCAATCTCGTGAGAAGACGACTTGAGCCTTGATTCTGGCGCAAGTCTTTGTTAGGCTTAGATGAAAGGTGGGCTTGGGTTTCCCATGCTTAGTAAAGTTAATTGGTGCTGCTTCACAGCCTACTGCACAATTGGGTCCGTTTTCGTTGTGTGTAGCGGTTACCCTTGTTACCACTTCTTTGCTACTGTTCGCAGAGTGCCGAAGTTGCTACGACCTCCATCGTTCCCAGCTTCTCAACCCGAGGGATCCTTGATGAGGGCACCTCTAGGAACATGGAAGGTCCTTGGGGCAAGCCCCGGTAGAACAGTGGCTGGCTTCAACAGGACCTGCATCCATCCTGCTTGGAGAACCAGTACAGGGTGCCAAAGAAACACTTACCTGTGAGCGACTTTTCTACATTCTCTCAAACACGTGTCTAGGAGGAGGCATATTCAAGATTTCAGCCCCCCACCCCATGATTCAATCTTAATGCATAGATTGTGCGGGGGGAAAGTGTGGCACAACATGCAGTCAACCCAACTGTGCTTGGGGCCTAGAAACTCCAAGCAAAGTCTATGGATATAACTTGGGGGTAGCCAGGGGTCACAACTGTAACCGGTGGCAACTCCTGTGCGACCCCTAGCTCTGCCTCTGCATCCCCTAGTCAAGGGTTGCAGAGAGAAACCGAAAGTAAAGAGGGCTCTCAGGGTGCAGCCAGTCTAGCCATTTCTTATTGCCAGGTGGCATATTTTTCTGGGCATCTATAATGAAGTAAGCATCATAAGTGTTATTACGTGTCTAGACTAGCATTTTGTTGCAGCTAGACTAGCCATTTCTTAATGTGGCTTGACATTTTGTACTGGGCACTCCGATAAAGCAATCATGATAAGTGTAATTACCTGGCTAGACTGGCATTTGGGTTCAGTCAGTCCTTACTGTGGCATTGTATATTTGTCTAGGCAGCTATGATAAGTAAGCATGATAAGTGTTACTTCATGGTTATATTGGCATTCTGGTGCTGTCAGATTAGGTATGTCTTACCGTGGCATGAAACATTTTACTGTACCTTACAGCAGAAGATTCTGCAAAACCGCCCTTCCAAATCGAGTATCGACCCCATAGGTGACATCCAGGCTGCAGTACTTGGTAAAAGTGTGTAGCGAGTACCAGGTTGCTGACCGGCAAATGTCCTTTACTGGTGGTACTCTTTGCAGCGCTGTTGAGGTAGATTCCCCTTTGATGGAGTGGGCCCTGATTCACGGAGGCAACTCTTTGCCCGTTTTGTGATAGCACTCTGAGATGCACAGAGAGATCAACCTTGGCCAGGAATCTGGGTCGCACCTTTAGGGAAACTCTCTTGAAAGAAACAAAGGAAAGGTGGCTTGCAAGACAAGACCTACAGCTCAATGGCATGTCTGGTCAATGTGATGGCCACTAGGAACGCAGCCTTCAAGGTGAGCAACTGCAACGAAAAAGAGTGTAAAGGCTCAAACTGAGCCACCATAAGAAACGTGAGGACCAAATTAAGGTCCTAGTCTGGCAAGAGAAAGGGAATAGGTAGAAAAGTATTCACAAGGCCCTTCAGGAATTGGGCCATAACTGGGATCATAAAGAAAGACCCTTAATCCAGAGACATTTTGAACACAGACAAAGCTGTCAAGTATCCTTTGACTGTGGTGACCTGAAGAGACCACTGATAGAAGGAACTCCATCACTGTAGTGGTGGGGCAAGAGATAGGGTCAATCTCTCGTTCCCTACACCAAGCCTCCAATGTTCGCCACCTGCATGCATACAGCAATCTTGTTGACGGCCTGAATGCACCCAGCAGCACTTCAAGTACCTCCTTGGAGAAGTCCCAGTCATATCTCATCCTCTCAAGAAGCCTTCATGTATGTTGAAGGATCCTGGATTTGGATGGAGCACCCAACCTTCCGACTGGGATAGGAGATCCGGATGATGAGGCAACAGGAGAGGTGGGCAGATGGCCAAGCCTAGAAGGTCCGAGTACAATGTCCTCCTCTCCCAATCCAGGGTGATCAAGATCGGGGTTGCTTGAAACCTCCTTAACCTCCTGAGAACCCACAGAATGACGGAATCGGAAGGAAGCAATAGTGGAGGTTGAAAGTCCAGTCCAGTAGGAACGCATTCCCTATCGCACCGTTCACTGGGAATTCCCTCTAGCAAAACCGCTTGCCCTTCCTGTTGGACTCTGTGCCAAACAGATCCACTGCTGGGGTACCCCGGAGAGAGAAGACCTCTTCAACGACCTCCTGGCACACCTCCCACCCGTGTGAGACAGTACTCTGCCTGGTCAGAGCATCCGCCAAACCGTTCTCTGTCCCTGCCAGATGGAATGACGAGACCGAGATCTGATTCTCCAACAGCCAGAACCACAGCTACATCACCTCTCTGCAAAGGGAGAGGGAGCTCATGCCACCTTGCTTGTTCAGGTAGTGCATGGCCACCGTATTGTCCGTCAGAACCAGGACATGCTTTCCTTTCAGAGAGGGTGCAAATTCCTTCAGGGCTACCCTGATGGCTCACAACTCCAGTCTGTTTATGTGCCATCAGGCCTCCATCTCTGGATAAAGACTGCTCACCTGCAAGTCCTGACAATAAGCGCCCTAACCCTTCAGGCACGCATCCATGACCACCCTGGCCTGGGGCCACAGAGGCCAGAAGGTTTCCTCCACCAACATGTTGTTGCTGCTGGCCCACCAAGAGAGGTCGTCGGCCATGACCTGGACACCCTGAGCACGTCCCTCAAAGTCCCAAAGTACTGGGACCACCGACCCCAAAGGAGCCATTGCAAAGACTGCTTCTGCAGTTTGGCCTCTGTCACCAGAAAAAAGCAGGAGACTATGAGACCTCAGAGGTGGCGGAAGGAAGCCGCTGGTAAGGTGGAAGAACTATACCATCTGTCCGACGATGGTGACTCTCACCTCGGGAGGAAAAGGCTTCCCCACCAGAGTGTCTAGGACTGCTCTGATGAACTGGAGCCTTTGTGCTGGTGTCATATGGGACTTCTACAAGTTCAGGGAGAAGCCCAGCCTGTGGAGTAGAGAACAGATGTCCTTGAGATGGGAACAAATCTGCTCCCTCGACTTCGATCGGATCAGCCAGCCGTTCAGGTACAGAAAAACATGGACGCCGGATCTCCTGAGGTGAGCCGCGACAACCACCATGAGCTTGAAGACCCTTGGAGCGGAGATCAACCCAAAGGGGAACACCCTGAATTTCTAGTGCTTGTCTCCTATGAGGAAGCTCAGGAACTTCCTGTGCTTCTGGTGGATCGGCATATGGATGTATGCGTCCTGGAGATCTGTTGACACCAGCAACTCAAGAACATGCAGAATTTCTCTCGTCACCATCTTGAACTTGTCTGTCCTCAGGAACTTGTTCAAGGCCCTGAGGTCCAAGATGGGACAGAGCCATCCCCCCTTCTTGGGTACCAGGAAGTACCAGGAATACCACCCTGATCCTCTATGCTTTGAGAGGTACCTCTTCCACTGCACCCTTCAAAAGGGGTGCTCCCAGTTCTTCCTGGAGCTCCTGTTCTGGCTGTTGAGGAGGTGGTGGTGGTGGTGGTAGTCGTGGTGTCTGGCAGCTTTCTTAAGGAAGGCAGACAGTAACCCATTCCGCACAAGCTAAAAAGCCCAGGTGTCGGAGATAATCTCACGCCATTGGGCCCAATGTTCAGTTATCCTCCTTCCAACCGGGGGAATCGTGAGGGGACAGATCAAAGCGGGTTCAAGGGCGGAGACGCAGCTGCCGCTATCTGCTGGTCTCTAAAGGACCCCACTGCCCCTTCAGGAGCCCAATAAAAACCTCTGCCCCTGCCTGGGTTGCAGGAGCTGAGCCTTCCTGCCTTAGGGCCATAACGCTCATAGCCTCTATCCCTTGATGCAAAACTAAAGGCAGGTTTTGGCCCGCTGTGGCACAGTTAGGCCCAGTGATTCTGCGGCTAGCTTGGACTCTTGGAATTTCTCACCATCAAAAGCAATGTCCAGGAGTTTATTTTGAACATTCAGTGGAAATCCTGAGGTATGCAGATAAGTCTGCCTCCTGAGCACCGTCGCCAACCCCACAGATCTGCCGACACAGTCTGCGACATCCAGGCCAGGCTGCAAAGACTGCTGGGCGACCTCCTTGCCACCGTCTACCAACTTTTGGAAGCCCTCCCACATCTCCCCTTCGGGGATATACTGGACAAACTCCACAAAGGCCGTCAACAGACCAAAAGAAAATGTGGTATCCCGCAAGAGGCGTTGCCCGCATTTAATGCCATGGTGCCTGACAAGAAGATTTTCTTTGCCAAAGCGTCAACCGTCGTATGCTCCCTTATCAGTGGGGAGAATTGACTTAGATGTGGCTGGCCTGGTAGACACTGTGGCCGCCTGCACCACTAACCCCTCCGGTTTCGGGGGGTGGAGGGATACAGGGGGGTTGCCCCAGGCCAGCCTGTACTTCTTGGAGAAGTCAGAGTGGACTGGGGGTGTGGTACAAGGTCTTTGCTGTAAGACGTGGATAGGATCGGTGATCGCTGCATTGAAGGGCCTGGCCCTTTCCGTAGTAGGTCCCTCATCAAGAATATCAGTCAAATCATAGCCTGATAATGGCTTGGCTGGAACCCTGCACCCCAGGGTATCCACCACCCTGTCCACCAAAGCCCTATACTTATCATTATTGTGGCCATTCGGATGGGCTTGCTGCGTTTCCATGTCTGAGGACTTGTTGGGCCCACTGTCGTTGTGAAGACGTTCAGCCAGTGCCACCAGATCTGCATGGTCAACAGAAAAAGTCAGACACACCAGCCCCCAAGTACATAGGATCGAAGCCGCTCTGGCCGGCGTCATCAGCGGCACCAAAAATATCAGCCATGGAGCTGAGTACCTGCTCCTGGACTTAGGAGCAAAAGACCGCTCAATGATGTTGATGGCTTTGCAATAAGCGGCAACAGGGCACTGAGGCTGTGTCAGAAGGAACTGGTGCCCGAGGTGCACTGGCAAGTATCGGCGCCGAAGGCAGCCCGACCTTGCTTGGCGCCAAGCTTGATGGCTCCTGGGCTGGGGTCACTCTGTGCCGCTGGAGCCACAAGGGTCTGCGGCATTGAGGGCTCGCCCATACCCGTAAAAAGATTTAAAAGCGTGGGAGCAAGCATCAACCCCTGCTTTGAGCACCTAAGAGTCAATATTACACTCCCTCTCGATTTCAGCATACACGGAAAGCAGTGTCAGTGTGAAGATCTCAAATAATTTCCACCAGTTACCCAGGGCAACCCCATTTATGTCAATTTGTTCCATAATAGGGTTCTATCGATACTATCCAATGCTGCGGCAAAGTGAACGAAGGCCAAATCGATAGTAGCATGGTCAAAAAGGTCTGTGTGTTTCCTCAGATGTAATATAAAACCATTTAAGGATGTGTCCGAGCCTTTAACAAAACTTGCTGATAGGGGTCAAATGTATTATTTTCCAGTGCCCAGTCAATCAATTGAGTGTGGGCCTAAGAAGCAAAACATTTTCCCAGTATGTCCAAAAGAGCAATTGGTCTATAGTTTCATGGATTGAATGCATCTCCTTTCTTAAAGATTGGTACAATCGTTGCTATCGTCCAGGAATGAGGCACACATTTAACCAACAAAACCTGGTTAAATAATAAAGTAAGGTTTTCAGGCCACAAATGGAGCATTCTTTATAGTCATATTTGATAACCCGTCAGGGCCAGGGGCTCGAGAGTCCCTACTTTTTATGATAATTTGAAAGATATTTTCGTAATTATATTGTAAAGGCCAAATTAGAATGATATGATAAGATATGGCATTTATAACGTGCCTATACAGAAGTGTTTCAAGGCGCGACGAGGGAAGGGAGGGGGACCAATAAGGGACGACAGACAACGATCCTACTAGGCAAGGTGTCATTCAGATCGCGCAAGTGCATGGGAAGGGGGAAAGGGGAAAAGTGTGAGGGGGGAAGGGAGAGGGGAAAGTGCAGTACAAGGGGTAGTAGAATAAATAAGATGATAAAACAGCCGGATGGTTGCACGTGCAAGGTAAGTGCAGACATAAGTCCTGGTAGGGGGACTGTAAGGAGACAGAAAAACAGTCCCTAGGTGCAAGGGTTACCAGGGAGGCAGTACAGGTGTGCAACTGGCGGTACCTGCGCCAGAGATCAGACAGGGTGGCCAGGTAGTTTTGACCAGTGCAGTTTCAGCCAGGAATTTAGCAGGGGAGAGAGGGAGAGAAAACAGAAGCAAAGAGGAAGGTTTTGAGGTGCTTACGGAAACAGAGATGGTTCTCCTCAAGTTTCAGGGAGGCAGGAAGGCTTTTCCAGAGGGAGGCCCCTGCCGAAGAGAGAGATCTGCCACCAACTCGTTGCTTAGAAAAGCATCTGACCCTGAGGGAGTTGGAGGCGGATGAGCGAAGAGCTCGAGAAGGAAGATATTTGGGAAGAGAGAGTTGAAGGTATTTCGCCCCCAGGCCCCAGAAGGCATTGTGGACAATGCAGAGGGTTTTTAACTTAATCCTCACAGCCACTGGGAGCCAGTGCAGAGATTTCAGTCTTGGAGAGATACGATCCCTGGGCTCGAGGCCAAGGACAAGTCTTGCAGTCCTGTTCTGGATAAGTTGCAGAGGGCAGAGAGTAGAGGCAGGCAGATTTAGATAGAGGCTGTTACAAGAGTCCAGCCTAGAGAGAACCAGGGCTCTGGAGATGGTGAGCTTCTGGAGGAAGGAGAGAAAAGGAAGAATACCTCTGAGGAGGTGCAGCTGGTAGTGTGACTTCTTAGAGACGTCAGAGATGTGAGAAGAGAAGGATAGTGTGGAGTCGAAGATGACCCCAAGGTTTCTAGCCTTGCAGGTGGAAACAGGAAGTGGGCCAACAGAGGACGGCCAGAGAGCTGCAGGGAAGGAGGGAGTGGGTGTGCCGATAAGTAGAATCTCCGTCTTACTGGCATTAAGGCAGAGGTCATTGGCGGCACACCAATCCTGGATAGCAGACAGACAGTCAGAGATGAGGGAAGGGAAGGAGGTGGCCGAGGGTAGCCTGAAAATGAGCTGTGTATCATCCGCATAGCACTGAAAGTTGGGGCAGAGAGCGGCAATGCAGTGGGCAAGGAGTGCCAGATACTGGTTGAACGCCATAGAGAGAGGTTAGATCCCTGGGGGACACCACAGGTAGAGAAAAAGAGATCGGAGAGGAAGGACCCAAGTTGGACCTGAATAACAGTTTCAGAGTGAATGCTCTTCCTGTAGATTTGAGGAAAATGGTTCACTCAATCGGATTTTGCGACTGGATTGAATTGCTAATTGCGGGTTTGTTAGGCCTTTAATGAGCTTCCAAAAGCCTGCTGGGTTCTTGGAAGATGAAGATGTTAGCATTCTTTCAGCATCCTTCTGTAATACGCAAATGTTATAATTCCTTAACTAATTTTTATATTTTAATTTCACTTTCTTACTTTCTACAACACTTGTCACTGAGTTTTTTCCACAATGGCACGAATATGTGCCCTTGTCTTTTTTGTTTAAATTGCACTTTACCCTGGCATTGAACAGGCTGGTATATATCGACTAATGTTGCAGCATAATTCGAAGGAACAAATGAATAAGTTGCAGCTTCATCACACAATACAAATATTTTTATAAAACAATTACATTTTGTCATTTTAGGATTACTCCACACTAATTGTTCTCCCCGTGTTAACCTTCAAATACGATACACACTTTTTACGTAAGAATTTTTTATCTAAAAATTCCCATTTCATTTGTCAAATTTGTTCCTCACTTAATTCATTTGGTAAAATTTTAAAAGATACCAACCTATGAAAAATACATTGTGAAACAAACATATAATCTAAAAGTGCACATTGGGAACCTTGAGACCAGGTGTCCTGCGCCTAAAACATTTCCCTTTAGAACAGCATGTCCCCAATTTTACATTAACGATAACCAATCCATTCCACGCTTTCTGGACAATGATCCACCCAGTGCATTTGACAAGAGCTTTCTGTTATCATCAAAGCAAGTAGAATTTAAGTCATCACATAATAGTATTGCATTTGAATTTGGCCCACTCAACCAGTCACCTAGCAAGTCTTCTATTTCGTCAAATCAAACTTGCTGGGATAGTTGAAGTGAGTTTCATTATATATTAACTAAAGAAAGGAACCTAGCCTAAGAAAATGCAAAGGATCCCTATTTATTGCTATTGACTAAATACAAGGATTAGGGAATATACAACTAGACACGCCTACCCCCAGGTTTTTACGCACTCCTATTATTAGATCTGCAGCTGGTCTTCCTTTCAAACCTTTTACAGCTGGATTTAAAAAAAAGATGAGTCATCTAAAAGTGGCCATGTTGATAACCATGTTTCCTGGAACATAAAAATATAGTGATCAAATTTCAAATGTACCTCGCCAGTTTGAAAAAGATGGACAAAACCACGCATATTCGAGGACCCTACCAGAATATTCCTGAGATCGTTATTTATATCCCGCTACTGTCTTTTTGAGTGAAGTGCACCAGCAAGTCAGTGTCATGATCTCTGCTTCCAAAAGGTCAGGGTTTTCCCAACTCCCTTGGAAGCAGATCCATAACCCAGGTTCCGAGTGCCAACCAGTCCCAATTGGGACCTTTTGGAGGACCCAGTCTTGGCGCCAGTGGCACCAGGCTCATAAATATGCCCAGTCCCAGCGCTGGAAGCGCCGGGCTCATAATGCTTGGGTGGACTTACCTGCAGCAGACCATGCTGCTTACTTGCCTGCCAGTTGAGCCTCTGATCCTCTTCTGTTTGGAACTACTTTTCCTGTTGGGTGGGGCAGGAGCCACTCCCTAGGTTCAGAACACTGGAACTCTTCTGGAAAGCAGGAACTCTTTTCTTACCTAGGCGTGGCTGTGGAAGGAGACACCTAAGCACTACAGGAGGCTATTTAAACCACACCCGATGGATGAATCTTGCTTTGCGTTATTCTGCATCCTCTGCAGCAGAACGCTCATCGTGTCTTCTGCATCTGATCCTGGGCCTAAGGAAAAAGGCTTACCATCCTGAATCCAGTCTTCAGCAACACCTATAAAGACAAGAAAGAACAGGTTAGCATTACGGTCTTCAGTGACAGCGCTTCACTTACCTGGTCCATCGGCTGTCACCAACGCTTCGCACTGCATTCCGGCATCTGAAAGACAAAAGCTTACCAACTCTTCGCACGCTCCGGAGGCCTTCGGCGCTGCATCCCGCATCTGAAAGACAAAACAAGGTGCGTTTAAAGACATTGGGGAACTTTAATACTCACGTGCTATTACTCCTTTCCACATCTAACCCAGTGGGTATTCCGGCACCCTGCAGCCGCTCCGAACTTGTACCTGCAAAATAAAAAGACAGTTAGAGCGCATCGTGAAGCAGGCAACAAGCGCTTACTTACGTGCTTCCAGGCTCTTCTATTCATCACACGGGCTCCATCTTCAACTCACTTCAGCCCGTCATCCGCCATCGCCGGAACCCTGCAAAACAAGAGACATCATTACTAAAGACTTTTAAAGACATTAGAATTACTCGAAACTTACCGTTCGTGCGGTAAACGACAGACAGCAGTCCTCTGAAGTCAAGAGGCCTGCTCCCCTTATCCAGTGAAGAAACTGGTTACAGCACCCTGCCCCGAGGCAGATGGAGAGCACGGCGTTCACTTACCTAAGGTGAGAGCGTTAACCCTTGGGGTTCTACAGAAGAAGAGAAAGGGAAGAAGAGAGAGACATTCAATAACCCAGTTCATTAATCCCATATTTTCTATCTGCAGACATCTTACCCTTCGAGTCAGACATACAGTGCACAGAGGTCCAGCCCAAAGAGCCAGCCGTGTGTTACACATCACCTTTGAAGATACGGTATACGCCCAGTCAAGACCGGCGCCTCTACGGGAATCAGGTGAGCGTTACAGTCAGGTCCAATATTCACATTATTACATTTATTTGCTTGAACTTGCCCTTGATTCAAACCAGTAGTTGAGAAAGTGATCTGAAGTGAAGGAAAACTCATAGCTCTTTCCATCTCTGGCATGTTCATTCTGTTTTGCACCACATGTCTATCTAAACATTCAAAATAGCCAATTGCATTTAAAACAAATCCTCTTAAAAGCAATTGGGACACAGCATTAAGTAACATTTGGTCCACAATTCTAGAATTAACATGAACAAACACTCGATCCAAAGTCCAGTCATCAACAAATTCTACTTTATGTATATCTTTGGAGGCAACATCCCACAGGATAGGAATAGAGTGCAATGAGGTAAAATATTGGATCTATTCAGAATAATTTGGTCCGGTGATCTTAAAATGTGTTCTAATAAGAGACACTCTAGATTAATTTGTTCCAACTTGTGAGAGTCATTACCTTTATTAAAAAAAACCTCTTTCCAGATACATTCATAATTCCTGGCTTCCCTGGGTTGCTCTAGAGTGCAAAACGAGTTATTGAAATGTTTTGCATTTGGTGAGTACTTAAAGGTTCTGTAGCTTGTAAAAGCGAATCTTGCAAGTTTGTATGAAGAGTACATAAGCCAAAGGAGACTGATTTCTGTATTGATCTAAGGTGCGAAACAGACTGCTATAACTGCCATAATATTGAGTGTACAACCTGCTTGTAAATTAAGATGTGATTGGGAGGCTGGTATTGCCAGTAAGTTATTGCTTTCTTTTGTCATTGATGTATTAGGGACTCACACAGTCACTAGTTTAATAGGCGAGATGGCATCTATAGAGTAAGTTGATATACCCAATAAATCCTTGAAATTCTCTTCATTGGTATTTATATCTTGGTTCTGGAAAGTTAAGTTGATCATGCGCTTGATAAACACTACCAGATTTCCACTCAGATACAGTGCCTTTCCCTGCCTTTTTGCCAATCTTATTCGAAGAAGGGACAACAGTGTTGTTGTCAATAGTTTTAGTTGGTAATGTTAATGCACATAAACATTTCCGGGAAACAATTGCTTGAGGATCCCATGGATTTAATATTTTTCATTTTTTTCTTTTTATTTACACCCTTCTTCCTGGCTTGTTTCCTTTTTTGTCTATGGTACAACATAGAGTAATTTAGGGATTCACTCTCGGCTCCAAGGAGGGAAGTTCTTGTACAACTAACTCTACTTCATCCCCATGTGTAATTTCTTGATTTTGTAATTGATGCACCGCTGATATAGGCATTGTTTTATTAATAAGAGGTAAGATTGTGTTCATACTATTCACGACACAGGGAGACATAGGAGAGAATTCCAACGGGCATTCTAATCGCTCCTTATTCTCCTGGCTATGAGATTATGATTGATTAGTGTTCAGTCTTGCCGCCACAATAAATCCCTCAATGAAAGATACTTTTTAGGACAATGTGTTCAGTAAAGATGTTTGGGCTTTCAAGTTTGAGTTCATGTTGTCATATATCTTTGACAACGATGTTAACACTATACTTAAAGCAGATCAGGTTGTGGCCCCCAGGGGAGCTACCGACACGTTCATTCCCGTAGGAAGAGGGGAACAGAAAGTGAGGGAAGAGAAAATACTGGAAGATTTTTCTGAGGTTTTAAATGGAGAATTATAGAGGGTGGGAGAGCCAATTAGAGATGCCGCATATTGATCATTTCCCAGTACTCAATCCACAGTTCTTTCAGATACAGGCATTTCCGTGAGAGAAATGGAATTTACTAAGACTGGATCACTGATTAATGACTTTTCCACAGGCCCCTCTACAACTGGTATAATCGTTGAAGAGATTGGAGCTGCCCTCTCAGCATCAGGTAGAGGGGGTTTCATTTCGTGTATCACCTGGATTGCAGCTGAGTCAGTTTATAATTGGGTACACGCTAACAAGGCCTCATCTGAAATATCATCAGTTGACTTCATCAGGAAACTTATTTCCTCCGTAGACCCCTCATCAGCTCAAGAAAACTATTGCATCGTTGGACCAAGTTTAGCAAAAAATGTGGTCATCATCATGTTCGGGGTCACAGTTGAAAACGTTTTCCCCCCCATTGAAGCGGGGTAGGAGTTGGTAGCGGAATAGCGAAAGACTGCATGGAGGCACTCGCCACTGATTGTGACGGATAATCACTTTCGGTTCCCAAACTTGCCATGGTAATTAAAGTGACCAAATCGGGGCGGTTCCACCCATTCAGCTGCATCAGCTGACTCCTCGGCCCCTTCTGGTCTAAGACATGGATCTGAATCAGCATCAACCTTGCTATGCAGGGAGTAAGCTGAATGCATTGTTTAAACAGTAGCTGGTAAATTTACGGATAACCTCACAGTCTTCACACACTTGCACCTTATCGCAAGACCGCCTCTGACCGCAGCGAGACTGCACTTGGTGCTGCACTTCGCACCACCTGGTGAATTTTAAACAAAAGTCCTCCTTTCCTTAAAGAGAAACTCTCCACCATGCGGATAATTTCCATACATCTGCTGCACTTCTCAAAGGCTCAAAAACCATTGCAGCGAGACTGCACTTGGTGCCGCACTTTGGAATATCTGTCATAATTTGCTGCACGCTTGGTCGTCAAATTACCCAGAACACCTTTTACATTGTGCATGCGCTCTCGAAGCAGGTTGCTTCTTCCCTTTGGCTCCATCCATGTCAATGCATTAATTGCAAAGGACTTGCGCACGTTGTGAAGCGGCGGAGACCTGGTATTCAGTGCTTTTAATTATAAACGGTGCAGTTGTCTGTCAACCTGAGAATAAAAGGAGGATAGCAAAAAAGTTTTAGTTGCAAGGAAAATCCCCATAAATTAGTGAACATTTACACAACACTTACCTCCAAATTGCCCCCAATATTGCTCCCTTTACGAAGAGGGAGGAGGTTGCAGTGATGGAAATTGGAGGGTTGATTGAATAAAATAAATGTTTCAGAAAAGATCCCCAGAGAAAGATCAGTCTTCTCCCTTCACCACTCAGCGAGAGAACAAGAACATGTTCAAGTCTCCCGACCTCAGTGAGCTGCCAAATGTAACTGTTTCTCAAATATGAATCCTTGCAAAGTGAATAATTGGAACACAAGAAGCCATTATCACCAAAAGCCTTTTGAACAGAAGGGGCAGTGATAAATGAAGTTGGAACATGTAGTATGGATAGTCAGGACCCTGTCTACTGATGTTTGGTACTTCTGTGTTGGTGGAATTGTGGACTCCATGCAGTTCACTCAGAATTTCTCTAGTAAACTGGAAAGCAGCAGAAACTAGACCTAGACTCAAGGGTTATGGGTCAGTCGTCCGGATAAGGTTGGATGTAAATTCCTCTGATATGATATGATAGTTTATTTATATAGCGCCTATACACAATGCGTTTCAAAGCGCTTCAAGGCAAGGGAGGGAACAAGGGAAAATACAATGACATTCTTACAGGCCATGAACAGTAAGGATGTGAAATTAACTATCGTACTCGGTCTGATGACATTTAAGATAGTGCAAGAGCTAAGACATAGATAAGGAAGGGAGGGGGAAAGTGGGAAGGAAATGGAGACAGTACTAAGCCTGGCGACATTTCTGGTAGAGCCGGAGAAAAACAAAAGGTGAGGGAGAGGGGTGCAGAAAGGGAGGGGAGGAGCAAAACAAGCGACTATCTTACTAGGCCTGATGACATTTCAGATAGTGCTCAAGAGGGGCTGGAGGGGGGTGAAACAAGTGAGGGGAGAGGAGACAGACGAGGTTGCTATCACACTAGGTCCAGGGACAATTCTGATAGATTAAGTGCATAGAGGGGAGGAGATAGGAAAAGGGGGAAATGGAGAGGAGGAAAGAACAGAGAGTAAGCAGTCAAAAAGAGTGGAGAAGCAAGAGTGGAGAGCGAATACAATTGCAGAAGTCAGTAGTAACACATAATGTTGAAAGCCAGGATACAAGATGAGGATGGGAACAGCATGATTCAGGGCCACCATGAGTACAAGATGCAAAGGAAGTTCAGCATGAGAGTTGAGAAAGGGTGACCCACCGTGAATCAATGAAGTCCATAAAAGTCAAATCCAGCTTTGGCCACAAGACGGTAATGGTGAAACCAGAATGTATCAGGACAGACTCCTGCAGAAGTAGGCTGGAGGCGGTTGAGGGGGAGCAGGGTAGAAGAATCAAGTAAAACAGGCTACACCTGGGTGGGCGAAGGGGTTGGCGGGCACACAGAACATCACGGGGGGACCAGAGAGGGTGAGGATGTAGGGTGTCCCATGCTGCCAGTATTTTGGCTGAACGAACTTCCACCAGCACTTCCAATTCTACATGAGGAGGCTCTGGAATGGACAGGTTCAAGAATGCTTTGGTTGACATAATTAGTTCCCGGAATGCCATTTTTTCCAATTTGATTTTTATTACTTTTTTTTCTTGAAAGCATGAACATCATAATAAAGAAACATACAATAAAGAGACCAAAGAAAAAGACCCCATATCCCAGAAATGGTAAAAACATGGAACAATACCTTTGATTTCCTCCTTATATGTTATCACACAGGTTCTGTGATTCAGAGAGAGAATTTAACACAAACACCTGTCCTCTAATTCTCCACCCCTTCCACCCTCCCGTCCCCGCTGTTGTGGCCCGCTCCCGGACCACCGGAGCAGGCCACAGATGCTGTCGGGACCACCCGACAGTGACCAGTTGGGCCACGATCACGCGGCAAACAATGAGCAGGGTTCACCCTGCTAGCCGCGGATCATCTGAGCAGACCACGTAGGTTGGGGGCACCCAGCTCACATCAGCCCTGGAGGAACCCTGGCCGGGGTTGCACCCTCACCCATGCTCACATGACCACTGCATTCTCAGGGGATGGTGTTGCCCAGCAGGGGCACCGTCCTCGTGCTGGGCCCGTCCTTGGACCTCCAGCACGCGGTGTTGCACCAGCATGGTGCCGGGAAGAAAGGACAAGGGAGTCAGCTCATGATCGACTTACAAGCCGGAAACGGCTCATCCTTTTTATTCCCTTGGTCACATGGTTACCCCCATTTGACCATGACAGAAAAACTGGGAGCTACCATGTCCCCCAGAAGGGGTGACATGCAACACCCGCTACCTCATAATCTGACATGTAACAGAGTAAAGATTTAACTACCCATAGGTTTTATGATCATTTACCTCCTGTCACTTCTCCACAAATCGGGAACTTGATCCAAAACCTCACTCGACTCCTTGATCTTGTCCCCCTCCCTTTACTACACGCCCATCTATTGCTGCTGTCTGACTTGGCCCTCCTAATCTCTAGCACAATGGCGATTTCCCCACTTTCCCCCTTACAACCCATCGCCATTTGATGCCTTTCTTTTCTACACTTCTCTTACCATGTCTCTTTGGGGTACCCAATCTATTCGTACTACTTGTTATCCATGTAATAGTCACTCACCTCGATATTCTACCTTCTCCCTTCCCTTTTACCAATGCTAGCACTCCCTTTCCCTCCCCAACTTTCGTCTTCTCCCCTGCTCATCCCTCCTCCCTTCTCCAATCACCCTGCCCCAACCATTCCACCTAAGACAGTTAATCACTCCTAAAAGAGGAACAATGGAAAAGAAAACACACCTCCTGAACTCTTACTCCTCCGTGGAGACTATACATGTGTCTCTCTACCTTGCTCTCCATCTCATAGCTCCTCGATCTGTATGTGTCCCTTCGGTCTGGTATCCCATTAAAATAGTTGGAAGGAGCCAATACTATTTTGCTCTGTAACCAGAAAGGCTCCCCACTCCTCCTTAAAAGTATCCAAGTCATCTTCTCCATCGTAAAAATACACCACAGTTTTTGGAGGCAGTCAACTTTGCCTTCCATTTCTGTGCTACTGTCAATCTCCTAATTCGCAGCAGTGATCCCCAGAGCCTGGGTAGTGTACATCACATCATTCTCTGGAGGTGCCAGAAAAAAGATTGGGATCTAGCTCCCGAGGTGTCGCTATATACTTTATCCAACTGATAAGTTCTGCCCAGTAAATCTGGATCTTCGGGCACTCCCACCACATATTGTAATATGTCCCTTATCCTCAGCATCCTCCTGGGCACTTCGGAGAGGATCCTTGGAACATCTTGGAGAGCCTCACCAGGTCAAGATGTCAACTTTGAATAATCCTAACATTATGAAGCATAGTGTGTAGAGAGATTACAGAGGAATATGGTGTTGTACATTTTATTCCACACATCCTTGGGGAGCTCCATCACTAGATCTCTTTCCCATGTGGTTTTAAAGGTGGCTTTATCATTCCATCTACTTATCAAGATCACTCTGTACAATCAGGATATCCTTCCTCTCCTTGTCTGTGCTGTAATAAGAGCCCTCTCAAAAGGCGGCGTTTCTAAAATCAGTTTACCCTTGTGCCTGGGATCCAGTAACAGGCCCTTAATCAGGACAATAGTAGTGAAAAATCCCCAAACTCTCACCTTCTTGTTGTAGGATTTCAATTTGCCTCATTCCACCAGTAGGTGCTCTCTTTCCAGTCCTGCATCAGACTAGGTGTGCTCTGTTCCGATGTCCAGTTTTGCCAGGTCTATGGGGTGGCACCACAGTGAGCTCAAGAGTGATAGCCATGTGGGTAGAGAATTGTTAGCTCCACATTCTCTACACACTTCCCAGATAACTCCTAAGACTGGGCGTGTACAGACCTTCTGCAGGACTTGCTTCCTGGGCGACCACAAATAGTCCCCAACTTTCTTTGGATGCATCACGCAATCTTCTAAAAAGGTCCAATACATCCTGGGTCATCTGTCATATGTTACAGGAAAATATGAAGTTGGCCCCCGTACAGTAGTTCCACCGATCTAAGATTCCAAATCGCTGCCATATCTTTAGGAAGCAAGAGCATCCTTCTCTTCTCACCTGCTTACCTATCAACAGAAATGTTATTTCATAATTAATATCCTTGAAAAAGGATTATGGTATTATTACCGGGAGCATTGTGAATAGGAACAGGAGCCTGTGCAGTAGATTCATTTGAATGGATAGGTCCCCTTTCAGCATTTGCAAGACAGGCCCAAAATTCAAGGAATATTTGGTGCTCAGGTCACGTGTCATCTGCACCCTCTGACTCACCCCCCTGAATCCCCAAGTACTTTATTGATTGCCTCGCCAAATTCATTCAATTTGCCTTAGAATTTAGTTCTGATTGATCCTTAACCTTCTCCACTGGCAGGATGACAGACATCACACCATATGTGGCTACCTCTGACATCAGTGCCGCTATGGACCTGTCCATATTTGACAAGTATAAAAAGATGACACAGGCAAAACAAGTGAAACCTTAAATTCGTTCTCTTAGCATAGCATTCACCAGTGGCTCAATTACTAACACAAAGTGGAGGTGAGAAACCAGGCACCCCTAGCGAGTTCCTCTGAACAATTCAATTTCTCTTGATTGGGTTCCACTAACCAACACTTCTGCTGTTGGGCTTTTGTATAGTGAGGTAACCCCTGTCCTAAAGATTGTCACCAGCACCATTCTCTCGAAGAACGCTTCCATGAAGGGCCATTCCATGTGGTTTCATGCCTTCTATGGGACTAGCCACACCAGAGGAGCGTCTCTCCCCTCGGTTTATGCTAGGTGTATCAGAGCCACTATTTTCCTAATATCTGCCCCTTGCCTCCCCATGAATGAACCCCACCTGATCCCCATGCAGTAGGTAGCACTGTGTCTAACCTGTCCCCCAATATTTTCCCCTAAGATCTTACTGTCAATGTTTAGAGGGGAGTTGGGTCTATAGGATCCACAGACCATCAGCACCTGTAGCATGGATGGTGGAAGGGTCTATCACTCCAAAGCTTTGTTTAAGAGTCCCGAGAAGATGGGAGCCACATAAAAGCGGAACAATTTGTAAAAAACTAACTGGAAATCCATCCTCCCTGGGAGCTTTTCGACTTGACATGATCTTTATTCTTAAAGCTATTTCTTCATCCGTAATTGCCCTTGTATCTTTCAAATTCTCTAAACCCTATCCTTTGCCCCTTCCCATCCTCTATATTACCCACCTTGTGCATCCTCTTCTGATTTGTAAGCCTGGCTGCTAGGATCCTATCCACGGTCTCCCCCCTTCTCATAGTATTTTTTCTTTAAAAACTTTAATTTCCATTCAGTCTCGTACACTAGGAATACCTGTAACTCTAACTTTCAGTTTCAATTCTTTAGTCAATGTCACCCTGTTTCCTTTGTTTGGCCCCAAACACTCATGCATGCCTCTAACCTCCAAGGGATGCTTCCTGTTCTGGCCCTTTTTTTTCCTTCACCCCAACTTAAGCAGTAACCCTCTCAAGGTTGCAGAGTGTAGATGTGTAGACTTTGGGCCTGATTCACAGAGCGTTTTCCTATGGGATTGCGCCATTATAAAATGCTTCTGTGAATCAGGCTCTTAGTGTTAATTCATGTGAAATGTTCCTGTGCCAAATCCCTTACATATTCTACGTTCACCTGTTCTTTCAACATGGAATCATTACATATCCACCTGACCTTCCTTTCAGTGCTTGTCCAATCCCCTATGGTTGTGTAAATCATGTTGTGGTCCGACCAGGGCGTTAAGTGGGTATGCGAGTCTTTTAAATAAGGCACAGTTATCTATCTCATCCACTAGGACAAGGTCCATTTTTGCAAATGAGACGTGTCGACTGAGAGTCGAATGTCTATGTATTTAGGAAAGTGGACTAATGCATCCACTAGAGGGACCTGTGCTTGACCTCATGGTCACAAGTTCGAATCCCAGCAGATCCACTCAGCCCTTCATACTTCCGAGGTCGATAAAAGGAGTACCATTAAGTTGGGTAACAAACATCTGTTATTATCACCATCATGGGGTGAACATGTGCTTTACAAATATGCATGTTAATATCATGAACTACCATTCCCCCCTTCCTTTGAGCCTCTCCCCACTAGTTTCCTGCCTCCCCTACCCCACCTGACTCCCGATCTAGGGCCATATTGAAATTCTCACCAATAGCAGGCCCTCTGCAGATATACTCAGAAGATGGCTTGTCTCCTTCGAAAAGGAAATGTGACCTCCTTTTGGGCAATAACTAGAGGCGATTGTTAATCTGGGCTTGTGGGCGGCTCCAGTCTTTTTAACCGCATTATCAAGTCTTAGTTTATTTTGGGTAACATCAGTTTCCATAAAACATACACTTTAAACATTACTCCGTTAACAAATGTATAATAACAATAGGAGGTAGATTTTAATGAATGTGTATAAAGTGCTTGGCTTGGTTGGTATTGTTTATCTATGTAGCGCCTATACACAGTGTTTCAAAGCGCTCAGTGCGGGACAGAGCTAAGATGAAAGTGCTCAGCCTATTACCGGGGTCTCAACTTTCAAGAGAAAAATACATCACAGGGCGGCATTGGTTAAAACCCAAGTTCCGCAATATTGGTAACCAAGTCCTACTCCTGATAATATAAGCAGGACAAAGGGTGAAATAAGATCCTGCAAGGGAGCGAGAAAAAAAGGGCAGTTTTTCTACTCAAGTAACAATAATAGCCCTCAAAGGTAAAAAGTGAAAACTCTCCAAGGTAATCAACATGTACTCCATAATAGGTACGATTGAATGTCAATACTGAAGAGCATTTTGTGTCTTCTATTGCCTGGATTCAGCACTTCTTTATGTTGCCACTCCATAATGGTCTTCATCCACGCTTTCTTTCTTTAGTACCTCTCTTAAACCGTATCTTCTTTCCTTTAATCAATAATCATTGTTGTCTTCCAATTTTATTTTGTACTGTTGTTCTCTTGTAAAGCGCTTTGTTGTTAATCGTATCTAGTGTAAGGTAGGCCCAAAACCTGAGTCGCATAAAAAAATAACCCAATGAGCCAATAAATGTGCAAGAAAAACAAAGGTTTATTGCATACAACCTCGACCTGGAACAAATGAAAAATCATTCAACATTACATCATTAAATGGCGGTTTATATAGTGAGAAGTGGAGTTGAATTTTACACTTTGTTTCCAGATGCATGTAAATTCAGTGTCAGCTCTGCTTTAGATGAGTCTATACAAAAACTAGCCCTATTTGCCTAACCAATCCCTCATGACCATGCTAATGACTTTATCTAGACAATGCTCTAATAATGGAGTCATCGATTTCCTCCAAGTATGATTGGACAGTAGACAGGTTAACATGTTGCAACATATAACTCAGTAGATCATTGGTTGTTTTGTCTCGAGTGTTCCTGGGTGGTTTGCTTCCGCCACGATTGACCAATCACCTTGTGAGGTGGAAACAGTGTGGCAACAAAAAAGAATAGAATAGTTAGCCTCATGGGACCTAAAAGTTGGTACCAGCTTACCGTTCTCACCCTTGTGACTGTTCAACTGAGTTAATATTGCGACTTCTCATTGGAAACATGTTGCCCTTCTCCGTCCTTTCCCATGATGTGACTAGATGACTTCATGGGGTATTCTTCTTTGCATTTTGCCTCAGGACCATGTGCTCTTGTAAAATTTGTATTTGTGTGGGGGTATGCACGAGTGGTCTTAATGCTTAGGAATACACATATAACTTTATGGACGTTAGGTCGTCTTATGTATTCGTTATAATATTCATATTGTTATATGTTATATAACACACATGTTCGCCATTTGATTTGACTTATTTTAGTTATACACATTTTGTATATATCGATGCCCTTGAGTAGGCTTGTATTTGCTATCTTGTATATTTTGTTTTGATTACTTTTACATAAAGTGTGGTTTGTAATTACAGAGATTTGTATTTTGCTATCGGCCAATGAGACTATTTTAAGGTTACTCAGTTTTATGTTACAGAGACTACATATTTTAATGTCTTATGACATGATATATGTTTTGCTTCTGTCTTTTATGTTTTTTATGTTTCTTTTTTATGATTGTGCTTATGTTTGTGTTAAATCCAATTTTTGGATTATACCACAATAAAGTAATTATTATTCTAATATTCATATATTACTTGATGAACTCCTTTTGTGGCTGGAGTGCTCGTGTTCCTCAAGACTCGTGATTTAACTCCTAGGTTGATGTGGTCATTCAGGCCTGGATGGCGCAACACGAATTATGCCTCAACAACGACAAGACCGCTCCTACTACTAGGATCAACTCAATGTCTCAACAAATTAGACCAAGCCTGCAAGTCTTTCATCATTGACGGCAATGACATCAAGCTCTCTAAAGACACCAAAACTCTAGGCGTCTATCTAGACTCTACCCTCTCCCTGAACAGACAAACAAATGCAATAAGGTCGGCATCGGCATATACTTGCAAACTTATCACCACCTGCAGACTTTTTCTGAACCCTCATAACTGCATTACCCTTGCAAGAACACTTATTATGTCCAAAATTGACTACTGCAGTGCCCTCTACTTGGGGACTAGCCAGTCTAACCTCAATAAACTGCAAACTATCCAAAATAATGCCATAAGGGCAGCTCTCAATATCCCTAGACGGTCTCATATTTCTAACATCAGATCCGATCTACGATGGCTCCCGCTAAAACAAAGAATTTCCCTGAAAACGCTAGCCTTGACTCATAAATGTTTGGACAACAATGCCTCACCTTACCTCTCCACTCGCCTTACATTCCACGCCTCCTCTCGACCCACTAGGTCAGCTAAAACTCACAGCCTAATCCTGCCTAGATTTAAACTCCAAAAAGCAGGTGGTGTGAGCTTCCCGGTCCTAGCCTCAAAACTCTGGAACTCACTGCCTACCTCCATCAGAACTGAGTCCTCGTTCTTAACTTTCAAGAATAATAGCAAATCTTGGCTGTTCACGCAGAACCTCTGAAGTGCTTCTCTTAAGATTTGCTACCGACTTGTATTATATCTCACCTGTGTATATACGCTATAATGTACCTGTATTATAATTTGTAAATTGTAATTTGCTTTATTGTATGTATGTAATCTGTTTATATTGTATATATTGTAATCTGTATCTAAGATTATGCGCCCGGTTGCCCAGGGGCCTGGCTGCGCTTTACAAATAAACTAAACTTCAAACTTCATTCCCCTGATAGACTTTGTCTTGGGCCCACTTCTGACCGTTACCTCATTTTCACTGACCTGTGACCCTGGTCTTGTTAGTTTTTTAAAGCAATGGGGTTTGTGATTTGTAGAATATATTTGACTGATAAAGTACACTGTTGATTAAGAAGAGTATGACTAGCAGTGAATAATGGGATAGAGCGGGCATTATAAGACTTGCTGATGTTCTCTAGATACAATTTTTATTAGAACTTTCATATAGTGTACAAGGTATTTCATAGCACATGTCACTTTACTTATTTTTGTATTTGATGTTATTGGAATGTTTTTTATGTGTTTTTAAACAGTATACCTAATAAAATATTATATTTGAAAAACAAATAGATTGCTTCTTGAAGGAGTATCAATCATGATGCATTTGTTATACTGAGTGTGGGTTTCGCTTTGGACCTGGAGAAACAGTCTAGTGGTGTTGGGATCCTGTGTCTTTTCTAATAGTGGTCCATTGCAGGGTACGATCCCAGCATCCTTACCTATCCTGTCTCTCTCTTAAGTTAATATGATAGGATTAATTAGCCTGAGAGCGAGACAAAATACAGGAGAAAGAAATTCCCCTGTAACTAAAACCTTCTTTGGACTTTGAAATACCCCTTATATTTGAATTGAGAAAAAAGCCAGGGGAAGGGAATCACCCTCAGGAACCAAAGTTCTTTTACCTTGGAAAACATTTATGCTAGAGCTATTCTATTTTTCCTTTATGAACTCTTTTTGCAATCACCAGGTTAAAGATATTTACTTTTTCACCTTATGATTTGGTTTGTAGTGTGAGAGTCAAGATAGAACGTTTGGACACAAGGACAGCTTTGATTTTTACATCCTGAGAAAAACAGATCCTTAGTTTTTGGTTTTAGGTAAGAAAATTCCTCTTAGAGCAGGGTCAGAGAGGCATTTTCCCAACCGGCTACATGGTATTAAAAGTCTTTAACCAAAAACATGTTAACTTTGTGCCTGACGTTTTATTTCCGACTCCTTACAGTCCCCAGGGGTCTTTCACCAATGAACACTATTACATTTTGTGGAGAGATAATCTGCCCCCCACCAGAGAGCAGTGGACAGGGATGCCACCTTTATTGCTTCTTTGGGTCGGAGGCCGAGGTAGAGGAGGGGGACTGGTAAAACCCCTTAGGAGTCATCCGCTAGTGTTTATGTCTTTGCAGATTCAGCGACCTTTCTGGCTGTCTGGACCAGCAAACTTGGAATCCCTGCAAGCCTACCAAAATTTTGCTGGTGTGACCTGCCCTGAGGAATATATGGCCTCGAAGATAGCTTTGTGAGAATTGCCAGGGACTTTGTAGTCTGTGAGCTGGCCTTTTTCTTATTTAGCTCCTCATCGGTTGAGAAGTAGAATAGCTCTGCCCCATCAAATGGGTCTAGTATCCTCTCTTGCACGTCCGTATTGAATTTAGTCGCGTGCATCCATGCCAAATGCTGTATGTCGCCACACAGTTACCTCTTCCTGCTGTATCGATGTGCTCCACTGGTTGTACCTGAGCGTGATGGACATGATGGGATTTGTCATGCACCACTGCACCTGGGCGGCTGACCATTCCACCCTAGGAGTAAAGTCTGGCCTCCATGGGGCTGAAGGCTGCCCCGAGGAGCTGCTTGGGGCCGGGCAGGGATACTCCTTTGGAGCTGCATCACGACCAGGTGCAGTTTTTTCACTCGAAGCAATTTTGGGTACAGGACTTTGATGAGGAATGCACAGGAACATACAGTCCAGAGCAGGGCCTGCATCCCCCGAAGGGCCATTGAGTGGTAACTTGGTGCTGAAGTTGACTTCTGGAGAACTCCTGGTAGGCGTGCTGCCCTCGGGCCAGCGCCCGGTCATCATATGTTACACTCACCTGGTCTCTGCGGAGGTGTTGGGGCACGGTTGCAGCCCTCCCTGAATTTGAATCACCCCCTTCGGGCCTCTCCCTCAGTAGAAAAGCTGTGAGCCGTGGTACGTGGTGACACTGCTCCTGCGTGGAGATAAGAGTGTGTGAGTGCGCCAATCTGTGATTATTGTACCTCTCGAACCCTTCACCCCAAAGTACGGTTTATGTGAGCATACGCCGGCCCATAAAGCTCACCTGTGAATTATGGAAGGTAAGCTCTCCGTCCTGCTACTTCTGGCACGGGCTCGTCGAATGGGATCTAGTTCCTTCACTGATCCCTGATAAGAATTAGTTCAGTCCAGCTGCGAGTATGCTTCTTCTTACGATTGGTAAGTCTTTCTTGAGCTCTTCTGATGCTGTTAGTTCTGTTTGATGTCTTTATATATTGCTCCTATTTATGCCCACAACAATGTGTCTGTTCGGTTTTCCTCCCTTCGATGGAAATGCAGCCTCAATGCAGCTGTGAGACGCGAGACACGGCCGGATGGAAGATGGATGCTACCGCAATGTTCGACAGCAGGTAAGTGATGGTTTAAGGAAAAGTGTGAAGTATGGCGAAGCGCAACCTTAAACTGACTGTTTTTTTCGATGTCTAACCTTGTCTTCTGTTTTTCCTTGCAGGCGCTGCTGTCGACGATGGAGCGTGTCGTGCTGCGGTGCCAAGATGAAGATTTCGGCGTTCCGGAAAGTGTAAAGATGAATACTTGGTTCGCCGAAGAGATGTACAGATAAGAACAGCTTCCCCCAGTTAGTAAGTATGCTGGCAGGAAGCAGGATGTCCAGGAAGCAGGATCTTCAAAGGTAAGTCTGACCGCAGGCGACGGTGAGCGTTACGCTGCTTGCAAGTGCAGATAACGTGAAGCATCTGTCTTGAGGATCGGGGCAGCTTATATAGCTGAGATCGTGGGCACGCCCATTAGGGCCGGCTTACCAGCCACACCCTGCCACTCCTAGAGAGTTAGCACATGCGAAGGCAATCCATTAGCAGCCACACCCAAGAATACACTTGGGGCTGCTTAATGGATGGAATGTTCAAGATTAATGAATCCTGCTTAATGGATGGAATGTTGCAGGTTAATGCATCTGAAGTGCTATGTCCATAATAAAAGCTTTTTGGTGTTAAATGGATGTTCTTTTTTACTTTTGTTCATGAGCCTGGTGCCAAGGGCACCAGGACAGTGTCCACCCAGGTCTCCTGCGCATGCGGCCCCTGCATGCCTGTGCCCCTGACTACATGACCATGACAGCACTCCCCCTCAAGGCCCCTCTCAAGGGTGGTTCTCCTCCCGGTCCTGGTTTGGTGGGATTATTGCGATGGAACTGTCTGATTAAACGCGGAGCATGGACGTGTTCACTGGTTTCCCAGGTTCGGTTTTGAGGTCTGTAACCTTTCCAGTCAATTAGGTAATACAATTTTGATCGAACCACCTTGGAGTCCAGGATGGATTTGACTTCATATTCTGGTTCTCCATCTATTACTTCGGGCTCTGGCAGAGAACTAAGCTGTGTATTGGACTTCATTGGCTTGAGGAGAGAGACATGAAATAAGGGGTGAATTTTCATGTGAGATGGTAACTCCAATTTCATGGCGACAGGATTATGGACTTTATAGTATAGGGGCCCAGGTATCTTGGGTGGAAAGCTCTTGGCCCCTTCAGGGGAATATATTTGGATGCTAACCACACCTTTTCTCCAATCCGGTAGGCAAAGGCTTCCTTCCAATGTCGATCAGCAAACAGTTTTTGTCTTTCCTTAGGCTTCGTCAGATGCTCTGTCACCTCCTTAAGAACCCGAGTGATGGTTTTATGCAAGATTTTTATGGCTGGCATTTCCAGGGTATCAGGTGGATCAAATACTGATGTCCTCGGATGTCTTCCGTGCACTGCACAGAATGGAGTTTGCCCTGTGCTTGTGTGAACTGAGTTGTTGTATGCATACTAAGCTATCCAGAGTATATTTTTCCAAGAATCCTCAGACTGTTGCAACATACACCTGAGATGTTGTTCTAAAGTTTCATTGGTTCGTTCAGTTTGCCCATCAGTTTGAGGGTGATGGCTTGGGGACAAGCGGAGATCGATTTTGGCAATCGTACAACACTTTCTCCAAAAGGCAGAAACAAATTGCGTTCCGTGATCAGATACTAATATTGATGGAAATCCATGCAATCAAACAATTTGCTCTAGGAACACAGAAGCGAGAGTTGAAACAGTTGGGAGTCCCGTCAGAGGGATGAAATGGGCCATTTTGGAGAATAAATCCACAACGACTAATATAGTGTTGTATCCATTGCAGGGTGGAAGATCTATGATGAAGTCCATCGACAGGATATGCCAAGATGCTGGCGGTACTGTTAGGGGATGTAGTAAGCCAGAGGGGTTCTGTTTCTGAGACTTGTGTTGTGCACAGACACCGCAGGTTTCAATAAATTGGGCGATGTGTTTTCGCCAGGTTGGCCACTAATAGTTTTGTTTTACCTTAGCCTGAGTTTTGGCTATTCCTGGGTGTCCTTCCACTAATGAATCGTGGTAATCTGTGATGATTTGCTTTTGCAGTTCTTGGTCTTGGACATATAATCGTCCTTGGAAATACAGTAGATTGTCTTTGATGGTGTACTGGTCACCTTTTAACAGCCATTCCTGTTTTGATTGATCCATCGGGGATTGCAAACTGGTTCTTTTGTCATCCCCGCACATGGTGGCAGCTAAACTGGTTTGAATCCTTTCCTCAGGAATTATGGCCACGGGGTTGGATGCTGTAAAAGCCTCTTTTATTTCCACTCGTGTGTGATAGAGCGTCTGCTTTACCATTGCGTACTCCAGGTCTATAAGTGATAATAAAATCATATTCGACGAAAAAGAGAGCCCAACGAAGTTGACGCGAGGATTGTGCTTTGGCGGTTTTCAAATATTGCAAGTTACGGTGGTCCATGATGACAGTGACCGTTTGTCTCGCCCCAAGAAGGTAATGTCTCTAGGCCTTGAATACTGCTTTAATCACCAGTAATTCCTTATCTGTGATTGCATAGTTCAACTCGGGGCTGAAAATGTGCGGGACCAGAATGCGACGGGGTGTAGTTGTCCTGTTTCAGTGTCTTGTTGTGACAATACTGGTCCCATGGCTATTTTTGAAGCATCTGTCTCAACTATGTAAGGTAGTTCTGGTCGTGGGTGTTGAAGGACTGGTGCTGTAGTGAATGCTAGTTTGAACTTCTGGAAGGCTTCTTCAGCTTCTGTCGACCAATGGAACTTTGGATTTTTCTTTAACAGGAGGTAATTGGATGTACAATTTGTGCAAGCCCAGGTATAAACCGACGGTAAAAGTTGGCAAATCCGAGCACGCTTTGCACTCCTTTCGTGGATGTTGGTGAGGGCCATTGGAGGATTGCATCCACCTTTCGTGTATCCATATGTACGCCTTGTGGTGTGAGCATGAAACCGAGAAACTCTACCTCGGTTACATGGAAAAAACATTTTTCCAACTTGGCATACAATTGGTGTTGTCGAAGCTCCTCTAAGACTGCCCGAACATGGCCTACATGTTCTTCCATGGAATTTGAGTAGATAAGAATGTCATCAATGTAAACAAGAGCGCAAACATCCAGTAGTTCACAGAGTACACATTCATAAAGAATTGGAGCACCGCGGAGGCACTGCATAGCCCGAAGGGCATGACCTGGTATTCAAAGAGGCCGTACTTCGTGCAGAAGGCCATTTTCCACTTGTCTCCCTCTTTTATTCTTACAAGATGGTATGCTAGTCTTAAATCCAGTTTTGTGTAGATTTGAGCATGTTTCACTTCGTCCAGGATCTCTGGTATAAGTGGTAAAGGATATCAATTTTTTACAGTGATCTGAATGATGGCTCCATAGTCGATGCAAGTTCTTAACTCCCCCTCCTTTTTAGGCACGAAAAATAAGGGTGAGGAGGCAGGTGACTTGGACGGGCGAATTAAACTAAACCGTTCGCCAGGTACTGATCCAGGTAAGTTCTAAGATGCGGATTTTCCTGTTGTGTCAGAGCGTAAATTCGGCTGCAAGGGATCTGGGCTCCGGATACAAGATCTATTTGACAATCGTAGGGTCTGTGCGGGGGCAGAACGTTGGCTTGCTCTTTTTTGAAGACATCCTGGTAATCTTGGTATTCAAGCGGTAAGGAGCTGATGAGGCCCAACACGATTCCTTTCTTCGGTTTCAGGTTGGTGTCATCTTTTTTGTAACATGTGTCGGCACAATCATGAGGAAATGTCAGAACTCGTTTTCGCCCGTCGATCCTAGGATTGTGGGTCTCCAGCCAGGGCATTCCCAATATTATCTGGAACTGAGGAGCACCAATAAGATCGAAAGTAATGTCCTCTTGATGTCCGTCCTGACACAGAAGCTTGACTTTCTCAGTGTATTGTGTCACCTGGCCGGATGATAGCTGAGAACCATCCACAGCAGTGACATTTTCCGATTTCTGCTTCTGTCGGAGAGGAAGGCCTATTCGGAGAGCCAGACCTTGGTCAATGTAGTTACCCACAGCTCCACAATCAATATATGCCTTCAAGGCATGTATTTTTGCTGGTTGCTTGTAATTCACCAAAAGCACTGGAAGGACTAGATGTGAGGTCTGTATAGATTCCGTTTTCATGCTCGACAAGCGGACCCCTACACTTGCTGGGCATTGGCGTTTCCAGGGTTCTGTTCTTCTTCTTTATCAGTTTTGTCTGTTGCCACAACCGTTTTCTTTGGTGGTTTTACCGGCAAGTCACAGAGGAAGTGACTTGCTTGTCCACAATATAAGCAAAGCTGTTATCTTCTTTTTTCCCTTTGTGCTTTGGTAAGGGGACTTTGTAACCCACCAATTTGCATTGGTTCAGACTGTTCATGTGGTTTAGTCTGATTCTCACGAGGTCGTACGTAAACTGACCATCCATCTGATCTAGTTTGATCCATTTTCTGATTCTGCAACCTATGATCGAGTTGCATCGTCAGGTCTATGTAATCTGCATACCTGTCAGGGGGATTCACCACTTGCGCCAACACATCCTTAAATTCTCCACATAACCCTCGGTAAAAGAGTGTAGTCCTCTTCTCTTCTGGCCAGTTCGTCTGGGCTATGAGACAACTGAAGGTTGCAATATAGGTTAATAGATCTTGACTCCCTTGTCTGAGTGACAACAACTCGTCCAGAGCTTGTCCTTGACTATGACGGGCAAACAATTTCTCCATCTCATGTTGGAAATTCCCAAAGTTCCGGAGTAAATGGTCATCTTGATTTACCAAAGGTATAGACCATTCCACCGCACTACCTCCTAAATACGAGAGAACAAATGCCACTTTGGCTTGGTCATTAGGAAAGGCTCCTGGTCTGCACAAGAAATGAAGGCGACATTGGTTCATAAATACAGCAAACTTGTTTGGGTCACCGATCAAGCGTTAAGGAGGGGCTAGAGACACTGCTCATGGAAGAACCACCTGAACCGTTGTTGATGGTTGTGGTGTCGAAGAATGAGAAGAATGGGTCACTCCAGGCAGTGGAACCTGTGCTGCTTGTGCTTGTAGCATTTGCCTTGCCAATTCGTCAGTTCTTTCTCGAGTTACAATAAGATCCCTCCATAATGCATTGGCTTCCTGTCTTGAAGCATGTACTTCAGCCCGTAATTCCCCTAGTAAGACGGCTAAGTGATCTGTTTCTGAAGTTTCCATAACACCCATGCAGAGAGTATTAGAGGCTTCACATTCGGTTACGCTCACCTGGTCTCTGCGGAGGCGTTGGGGCATGGTTGCAGCCCTCCCTGAACTTGAATCACCCCTCTCAGGCCTCTCTCTCAGAAGAAAAGCTGTGAGAGGTGGTATGTGGTGATACTGCTCCTGCGTGGAGATAAGAGTGTGGGAGTGCGCCAATCTGTGATTGTTGTACCTCTTGAACCCTTTAATCCAAAGTACGGTTTCTTTGAGAATACGTTGGCCCATAAAGCTCACCTGTAAATTAAGGAAGGTAAGCTCTCCGTCCTGCTACTTCTGGCACGGGCACGTCGAATGGGATCTACTTCCTTCACTGATCCCTGATAAGAATTACTTCAGTCCAGCTGCGACTATGCTTCTCCTTACGATTAGTAAGTCTTCCTTGAGCTCTTGTGATGCTGTTAGTTCTGTTTGATGTCTTTATATGTTGCTCCTATTTATGCCCACAATAATGTCTCTCTTCTGTTTTCCTCCCTTAGATGGAAATGCGGCCTCAATGCAGCTGTGAGACACGAGACGCGGCCGGATGGAAGATGGATGCTACCGCAATGTTCGACAGCAGGTAAGTGATGGTTTAAGGAAAGCGCGAAGTATGGCGAAGCGCAACCTTAAAAAGACAGTTTATTCGATGTCTAACCTTGTCTTTTGTTTTTTCTTGGAGGCACTGCTGTCGACGATGGTGTCGTGCTGCGGTGCCAAGATGAAGATTTCGGTGTTCTGGAAAGTGTAAAGATGAATACTTGGTTTGCCGAAGAGATGTACAGGTAAGAACAGCTTCCCCAAGTTGGTAAGTATGCCGGCAGGAAGCAGGATGTCCAAGAAGCAGAATCTTGAAAGGTAAGTCTGACCTCAGGCGACGGTGAGCGTTACGCTGCTTGCAAGTGCAGAATAACACAAAGTGTCTGTCTTGAGGATCGGGGCAGCTTATATAGCTGAGATCGTGGGCACGCCCATAAGGGCCGGCTTACCAGCCACTCCTAGAGAGTGAGCACGTGCGAAGGCAATCCATTAGCAGCCACACCCAAGAATACACTTGAGGCTGCTTAATGGATGGAATGTTCAAGGTTAATGCATCCTGCTTAATGGATGGAATGTTCAAGGTTAATGCATCTGAAGTGCTATGTCCATAATAAAAGAATTTTGGTGTTAAATTGATGTACTTGTTTACTTTTGTATAAAGATCCATGTACAGCTGTCTGGTTTTGAAACTATTTATTTTGATCTCAAACTAATTTTTTGCACAGATGATATTTTAGGTTTTTACATAACTTTCGATAAGCACGAAAGTGACACGGACAGGTATGGTATTATACATAGGAAATAAAGGTATGTATCAACCTCTGTAATATAGAGGTAACATTTCACAGCAACCATTACCTCATACATGCCGTGTATGCCGCGAGATCGGTCAGATTTTTCAAGCCGATCTTAGACCTACCAGGCCAACATTCAGCCTTCGGGACCCTGAGGAAAACCTCAGACTCAGGAACCCATGGTCTACTCGTTTCAAGTGCATTGGTCACTTAACAGTCCTGCATTAACTAAGGACTCGCAAGCACAGCGTCACCGCTGAAATCTCAGCAGACGATAACACTCACGGACAGAACTATGTTTTGCGCCTATCCTGATGAAGGCCACCTGTAACGCTCACCTGATTCCCACGGAGGCGCTGATCCCGGCTGGGCTATCGTTTCTTCAATTGAGAAGCGTAGAGCTCGGACGACTCTCAGGACTGGGCTTCCTCTTATCGAATGTCTGACTTGCAGGGTAAGTTTTCTGCAGGTGGAAGAAAAAGGGTTAATCACCGTTTGATGGGATTCCTTCTCCCACCAATCGCCAGTTTCTCCCACAGCCTAGCTACTTGTCTCGGCGAGCTCTCACCTTAGGCGTATAAATGCTGAGCTCTCCATCCTGCGTCTGGTGCAGGGGTGCGTGGATTCCAGTTACGTCACTGGATGAGTTCAGTGTTGAGGCTCAAGTCTTTTGCGGCCTTAGTTGTGGCACTGGTGCTGGGATGCCGAAGAGCGATGCCGCCGTTACTGCACGAGCGGATGCCTGTAAGTATACTGTAGTCTTTAGCCTTTAAAAGATGGGCACCTCAATAAAGTCCCTTTTCCTTTGTTTCAGGCCTCGGGATGCTGTGGGCGTAGTTTTCCGTTGCCGCTGCACGTGCCAATGCACGTAAGTATAATGTTCGTTGGCCGCTTTTAATGGCACCTCTAATAATGTCCTTTTTCTAGTTTTCAGGTGCCGGGATGCTGCAGGCTTTATATCCGTTGCCACTGCACGTGCCGATGCACGTAAGTATAATGATCGTTGGCCGCTTTTAATCGCACCTCTAATAATGTCCTTTTTCTAGTTTTCAGGTGCCGGGATGCTGCGGTTGATGCGGCCGCTTCTGCGCGTGCAAAAACTGGTAAGTTAAGATGAATGCGACTGCCTTCACCCGAACCCCTTTTTAATTATGTCCTTTGCCTTTCAGGTGCAGAGAAGCTGCCGAAGAGAAGGCCGCGGTTAGCTCCGTTGCAATCACGGATGGATCAGGTAAGAGGGCGCGGCTGCGAGCGAGTTGCACTTTTCTAACCTTATGTTTATTCTTTGCAGGTTTTGCCGGTGACTAGATTCCGGGATCTGGTAAGTATTGTTCTGTGTCTTTCTTCATCCACAGGTTGCTGCGCGGAAGCTGAAGATGACTCTGGACCTGGAATGCAGGAGCCGACTCGGTGAGCGTCCTGCTGCTGCTGCAGAATAACGCGAAGCACGTGTTTTCCATCGGGCGTGGTTTAAATAGCAGAGAAGTGCTTCCAGTGTGTGTTCTTCCACCGGTTCCACCCAGGTAAGAAAAGAGTTCCTGAATGGAGGGAATAGTTCCTCCCAGCCCTGATGGCTGGGGACTTCAACCAGACTGGATTGTTCTGGGTAAATATGCAGCATGGTCTGCCTCAGGGAAGTCCACCCAAGCATTATTACACTGTTTATCAATATGTGCCCGGCGCCTAAGGCGCCGGGACTGAAACCCTTCATGAGCCTGGCGCCAAAGGCGCCAGGACACGGTCCAAAGGGCCCCTGTAGGGGTCTGCTGGGTCCGGCGTAGTGGAAGACGGGTCTGCTTCCGAGGGCGCTGGGCCAGTCCTGGCCCCTTGGGAGTAGCGCCCATGACAGCACCCCCCCTCAAGGCCCCTCCCAAACTTGTCCTCCCCGGGGGTTTTGGTTTATCGGGAAAGGTTAGGTGAAATTTCTGGACTAGACGAGGAGCATGGACGTGGTCATAGGGTTCCCATGACCTTTCCTGAGGTCCATAGCCTTTCCAGTCGATTAGGTAGAATAGCTTCGATCTGATGATTTTAGAGTCCAAAATGTCTTTTACTTCAAATTCGGGCTCCCCATTCACTTGAATGGGCTCTGGAGGATTGGTCAATCTGGTTCCAGGTTGCATGGGTTTCAAAAGAGATACGTGAAATACAGGATGTATTCTCATATGGGTTAGCAATTCTAATTTAACGGCCACTGGATTAATTATGGCCGTAATTGGATATGGTCCCAGGTATTTGGGGTTGAAGGTGCAAGGCCCTTTAAGCGATAAATGTTTGGTGGACAGCCAGACTTGATCCCCAACCTGGTATTGAGGGGCATTGCTTCGGTGTTGATCTGCTCCTTTTTTGTACCTCTCTTTAGCTTGTTGTAGATGTGCAGTCGCTTCCTTAAAAGCTTGGGTAATAACGGTGTGCAATGGATCCACGGCGGGTGTTCCAAGATCTTGAGGTGGATCAAGGTTGGAGGTTCGAGGATGAATCCCATACAAGATGTAGAAGGGACTCTTCCCGGTACCCGAATGAACTGAATAGTTGTAAGCATATTCAGCTATCCAAAGGATGTCCTTCCAGTTACTCTCCGACTGTTGTAGCATGCATCGTAAATATTGCTTGAGAGTCTGGTTTGTTCTCTCGGTTTGCCCGTCGGTCTGGGGATGATGGCTGGTCGAAAGTCTTACATCGATTTGAGCTAATCGACAACAGCTATGCCAAAAGTGGGAAATAAACTGGCTCCCCCTATCTGAGATTAGTACTGACGGGAAGCCGTGTAGCCGGACGATGTTTTCAAGAAATACTTTGGCTAGGACTGATGCTGAAGGTAAGCCTTTTAGCGGAATGAAGTGGGCCATTTTAGAAAACAGGTCCACAATAACAAGAATGGTGTTGTACCCGGAACAGGAGGGTAAGTCTGTGATGAAGTCCATGGAAAGGGTATGCCAGGGACACGGTGGGATGTCTAATGGTTGCAGAAGACCAGCCGGCCTCTTCTTCTGACCCTTGTTTTGAGCGCACACACCACAGGACATCACGAATTCCTTTATGTCTTTTCTCCACGAAGGCCACCAGAAGTGTCTCTTCACCTTTTCTGTGGTTTTGGCAATGCCAGGGTGACCCTCAATTAATGAATCATGATAGCAGGAGATTACCTGTCTTTGTAAATCGGCGTGTGGTAGGAACAATCGTCCTTGGAAATAAGGCAAGTCATTGCTTACGGTGAAATCATTTCCTTTTTGTAACCAGTTCAGCAAGTCTGGTGAGGTTACAAGTTGTTTAGTTTTTTCTTCAATATCCTCAATGGATTGTGAAGAAATCAGACCCACGATCCTTTGTTCAGGAATTATTGGTACAGGTTCTGGATTGGCAACGTTATCTCCCATTCCAATTCGGGAAAGAGCATTCGCTTTGCCGTTCTTGTTGCCCGGGCGATAAGTGATCACGAAGTCAAATTCAGCAAAGAATAGAGCCCAGCGAAGCTGTCTGGAGGATTGAGCCTTGGCGGTTTTCAGATACTGCAGATTTCGATGATCGGTGATCACTGTGACGGTGTGTCTGGCCCCGAGGAGATAATGCCTCCATGCCTTAAAGGCTGATTTAATCGCTAGAAGCTCTTTGTCTGTGATGGTGTCGCCGAGAACTTCCGAGACCAGAATGCCACAGGATGCAGTTGGTTAGTCTCTGGATCTCTTTGTGATAGGACTGCTCCCATTGCTAAGCTGGAGGCGTCGGTTTCAACGATGTAAGGGGGGTCCGGGCGCGGGTGTTTCAGTATTGGCGCCGAGGTGAATTTAGCCTTTAGCTCTTGGAAGGCTTGTTCTGCTTCTGCGGACCATTCAAAGCGTTTATTTTTTCTTAAAAGGGCGGTGATGGGTTGTACCACTCGTGAAAACTCTGGAATAAATCTACGGTAAAAATTGGCAAAGCCTAGCATGCTTTGAACGCCTTTCAGGGAAGTAGGAGACGGCCATTTGAGGATAGCGTCTACTTTTCTCGAGTCCATGTTGACTCCTTTGGGTGTCAGAATAAATCCCAAAAATTCGACCTCAGTGACATGAAAAACACATTTTTCGAGCTTGGCAAAAAGTTTATGTTGGCAAAGTTTTTCAAGGACCGCCCTAACATGATTTCGATGGTCAGCTTCTGAAGATGAGTACACAAGAATGTCATCTATGTAGACGACAACGCAGACATCAATGAGCTCTCTGAGGACATCATTCATAAAATATTGGAAGGCGGCCGGTGCATTGCATAGTCCAAAGGGCATCACTTGGTATTCAAATAGCCCATACTTAGTGCGAAAGGCCGTCTTCCATTCATCTCCTTCCTTGACCCGTACCAAGTGATAAGCTCCCCGGAGATCAAGCTTAGTATAAATACAGGCGTTTTTTACCTGGTCAAGGAGTTCCGGGATCAGAGGTAAGGGGTACCGTTTTTTTTACTGTTATCTGGTTCAGAGCACGATAATCTATACAGGTTCTGAGGTCACCTTCTTTTTTTGGTACGAAGAACAGAGCCGAGGATGCAGGGGACTTCGACGGACGGATAAAGCCATTGGCCAGGTACTGGTCTAAATACTGTCGCAGATGAAGGTTCTCAGGCTCGGTAAGGGCGTAAATCCTACTGCAAGGGGGAGTTGCACCGGGTAGCAAATCTATCTGACAATCGTATGATCTGTGGGGTGGCAAGGTGTTAGCCTGTTCCTTTTGAAAAACATCTTGGAACTCTCGATACTCTAGGAGGTAATTGTGGACCGTCAGCCGTTACTGACGCTAGGCCAATGTTGGGTCGTGGATAACAAGTTGGTGTGCACTCTGGGAACTTTATCGTCTTTGCTCGCCAATCAATCTGAGGATTGTGTTTCTCCAATCAAGGAATCCCTAGAATTACTTGGAATTGAGAAGCCTTGATCACGTCGAAAACAATTACCTCCTGATGCCCGTCTTGGCCTAGTATCACTTCAGTAGTGGTATGGGTCACTGGTCCGGAGGCGATTTCCGTCCCATCCACTGTGGTAATGACGTCTTTAACCACCTTTGGACAAAGAGGTAAGTTCATCCTGGAAGCCAATTCGCGGTCCACATAATTTCCAACTGCTCCGCTATCAATGTATGCCTTAATTGCATGCAAACGATCCGGTTGCTCTGGGTTTACGAGGACCATTGGCATTATGAAGTGCGAGGTCAAAGAACTGGTTTTTACGCTCGGCAAGCGGACCTCTACACTTGTCGGGCGAGGTAGTTTCCCGGCTCAGACTTTTCAGGACTCTTATCAGAAGCTCCCACTGTCTTCTTAGGTGGTTTCACCGGGCAATCTCGAAGAAAATGTCCTGAATTTCCACAATAGAGACATAGTTGCATTTGTCGTCTCCTGTCGCGTTCTTTCTGGGTTAGGGGACCCTTTACAACCCCAATTTGCATAGGTTCGACGGCTTCAACTCCTTTGGTGTGACTTTGAGGCTTAGGGAACACTCGTGTTTCAAACCTGGATCGATCCGCCTTTCTGTTTTGTAGTCTGTGATCCAATTGGACCACCAAATCAATGTACTCTGAACAATCCTGAGGAGGATTCACTACCTGGGCAAGGACGTCTGAGTTCGCCACGCAAACCCCTGTGAAAAAGCGTGATTCTTTTGTCCTCAGGCCATCTGGTTTCCACGATTAGCCTATTGAATGATGCAATGTAGGCCAAAAGATCTTGATTGCCCTGTCGTAGGGAAAGGAGTTCATTGTCCAGGGCCTGCCCCTGGGAATGCCTTGCAAAAAGTCTTTCCATATTTGCCTGGAAGGTCGGGAAATCACGAAGGATCGGGTCATCCTGTGTAACCAGAGGGATCGACCAATCAGCGGCACTGCCGCTAAGATACGAAAGCACAAAGGCTACCTTAGTCTGGTCAGTCGGAACGGCTGCATGTCTACAAAGAAAGTGCAATCGGCATTGATTTATAAACACTGCAAACCTTTTAGGGTCACCAGAGAAGCGTTCAGGCGGTGCCAATGGCACATTTCCGGGTAGGTTGATTTGAACAGGATTGGCTGAAGCCGCTGGGATATAGCTCCCTCCTGAATTAGGTAGCGAGGTTTGCCCCGCTTGTGTCTGTAATAACTGTCTGGCGAGATCATCAGTTCGTTCTTTTGATATTATCAATTCCCTCCTAAGGGCATTCGTTTCCTGGCAGGCAGCATGAACTTCAGCTCTTAATTCCCCTAATAACTGGGCCAGTTGGTCTGTGTCGGAAGTTTCCATAGCGCCTGGGTAGGAGGTTATTGGTGGGCTTCGCATTCTGTAACACTCACCTGATTCCCACGGAGGCACTGATCCCGGCTGGGCTGCTATTGTTTCTTCAATTGAGAAGCGTAGAGCTCGGACGACTCTCAGGACTGGGCTTCCTCTTATCGAATGTCTGACTTGCAGGGTAAGTTTTCTGCAGGTGTAAGAAAAAGGGTTAATCACCGTTTGATGGGATTCCTTCTCCCACCAATCGCCAGTTTCTCCCACAGCCTAGCTTTCTACTTGTCTCGGCGAGCTCTCACCTTAGGCGTATAAATGCTGAGCTCTCCATCCTGTGTCTGGTGCAGGGGTGCGTGGATTCCAGTTACGTTACTGGATCAGTTCAGTGTTGAGGCTCCAGTCTTTTGCGGTCTTAGTTGTTGCACTGGTGCTGGGATGCCGAAGAGCGATGCCGCCGTTACTGCACGAGCGGATGCCTGTAAGTATACTGTAGTCTTTAGGCTTTAAAAGATGGGCACCTCAATAATGTCCCTTTTCCTTTGTTTCAGGCCTCGGGATGCTGTGGGCGTAGTTTTCCGTTGCCGCTGCACGTGCCGATGCACGTAAGTATAATGATCGTTGGCCGCTTTTAATCGCACCTCTAATAATGTCATTTTTCTAGTTTTCAGGTGCCGGGGTGCTGCGGTTGATGCGGCCGCTTCTGCGCGTGCAGAAACTGGTAGGTTAAGATGAATGCGACTGCCTTCACCCAAACCCCTTTTTAATTATGTCCTTTGCCTTTCAGGTGCAGAGAAGCTGCCGAAGAGAAGGCCGCGGTTAGCTCCGTTGCAATCACGGATGGATCAGTTAAGCGGGCGCGGCTGCGAGCGAGTTGCACTTTTATAACCTTATGTTTATTCTTTGCAGGTTTTGCCGGTGACTGGATTCCGGGATCTGGTAAGTATTGTTCTGTGTCTTTCTTCATCCACAGGTTGCTGCTCGGAAGATGAAGATGACTCTGGACCTGGAATGCAGGAGCCGACTCGGTGACCGTCCTGCTGCTGCTGCAGAATAACGCGAAGCACGTGTTTTCCATCGGGCGTGGTTTAAATAGCAGAGAAGTGCTTCCAGTGTGTGTTCTTCCACCGGTTCCACCCAGGTAAGAAAAGAGTTCCTGAATGGAGGGAATAGTTCCTCCCAGCCCTGATGGCTGGGGACTTCAACCAGACTGGATTGTTCTGGGTAAATATGTAGCATGGTCTGTTTCAGGTATTATTATAGCATTATTATACTGTTTATCAATATGAGCCCGGCACCTATGGCGCCGGGACTGAAACCCTTCATGAGCCTGGCGCCAAAGGCGCCAGGACACGGTCCAAAGGGCCCCTTGTAGGGGTCTGCTGGGTCCGGAGTAGTGGACAACCGGTCTGCTTCCGAGGGCGCTGGGCCAGTCCTTGCCCCTCTGGAGTAGCGCCCATGACACCACCACCGTAACAGGCTTGAATCCAGCCCCCTATGGCCGATCTGTGACACAACTGTGTAACCCCCATTGTATGTTTTGTAGATAGTGTTGTGTACACTGTTTGTTAATTACCCCCGGACTTAACACAGTCCTGGGCAGCACCTTTTTTAGTCTTATTTCCACCAAATTGTCCTTTTTGTTTATGCATCATGTTACAAATTTTACCTCTATATTACAGAGGTTGATACATACCTGTGTTTCCTATGTATAAAACCATACCTGTCCGTGTGACTTTCGTGCTTATCGAAAGTTATGTAAAAAACTAAAATATCATCTGTGCAAAAAATTGGTTTGAGATCAAAATAAATTGTTTCAAAACCAGACAGCTGTACATGGATCTCTCATCCCGATTCCTTTTGATATTTATACATGTACCCTCCTGGGCATATCAGGACTCCGCCAGGCGCCCTTTAGATATATTTGACTTGTTTACTTTTGTTCATGCGCCTGGTGCCAAAGGCGCCAGGACAGTGTCCACTGAGGTCTCCTGTGCATGCGACCCCGGCATGCCTGTGCCCCTGACTTCATGACCATGACATCATAGGAGTACAACGTGCAGGCATCCCCTTAGGCCTAGGACCGGTGCTAGAATGAGAATGTCCCTCAGGATGAGTCCCGGTACTAGGGCGGTGTCTCCCCTCAGCCACCTTCTTGGGAGGACCTAATGGCAGCTTTGACAGCCTCGAGAGCTTGGCCGGTGCCAGGGTCCTTAGAACCTTTCCTGGTCGGTGGATTCCCAGGAAAGGAGTCCCCCTTGCGGGGTGCTTTAGTAAATAAAGAAGCACTTACCTTACCCACCTTGCCCCTATGCCGCACAAAGTCCTTGGGGTGATCTGGAGGCGAGGACGCAGAGATCTCCCTTCAGCTCAGTAACCAGTTCTTCAACCAGCGCAGTGGAAGGGTGTGGTAGGCCGCGCAATCTTCCCACCGGTGACCCGCTCATAGATGTTGCAGACAGAGGGGGTGCGGATCCGACTCGAGGAAGCAACTGTCACAGGCAGAACACCTGCTAAAACCTGCTTGACCCGACACACTCTTGGGCAGGTGAGGCACTGGAGGCCATTAGGAATAATCAAAAAAGAAAAAACGCAGTGGGGAAAACTGAAAAAGTAGCAAACTCTCAGGAGCCTGCAGGAAGTAGGCCTGAATCAGTCAGTGTGGAAAAGGGGACTGAGGCTAGGCACTGGAGGGTGGGGCTATGGGGGTGTGGTCACGCCCATAGCTGCAGCTGTAAATTTAAAGGGGAAATGTTCTTTTTGGGAAGAAAAAAGGTTTCAGTCCCGTCCCTAGGGAGGGACGCCCATACAGTATGTAGGAAAGGGGACAGGACTTAGGAGTATAGGTAAAAGCACTCTGCATATGTTTGTTAGCCAATCTGGCATCAGGGTAAATATCTCAGCTAACCAGTCTTGTTCTTTATTAACCCCTCCTTCCTCTTCCATACCTATCTTTAGATGATGTGGAGCTTTTATTGCCATGCTTAGAGAGCAGTTATCATTTGGGGACACATATGTGCAACATGTTGATCTAATTTTTCTAGAGACCCCTCCCTTCATTGCTGTGATGAGGTCAAGTACCATACGATTTTGTTGTGTCATTATCTGCAGGGCTCTCAGTTATTCTTGCACGGCCATGATCTGTAGCATTAGCTAGCTGGACCAAGTTCCACCAATGATCTGCAGCCACTTGGCATTTGTGGCTGCTTGTATTCCAGGGGCCAAATAAGTTGCAAACAACAGTTCCGTTTTCATAAATAACTTGAACAGAGTGGGTATCTTCTCCGGGGTATCGTCTGCTTCCTTGTTGAAATAGTTTGACCACTTGCTGCGTGACAATGTCTTTGGGATGTTCTGTCCTTGCACTGTTGGGGGAACTGCAGGGGTCTGGCGCTTTCTGTTTGGAAGTGAAAGGTGGTTTTCCGGGATAAGGAGTACTGGGGCATGAAGGGTCACCAGGGATCACACACTGTTACAAGACGGAGGTGGGTGAAAGTAGGCTTTGATCCTGCATTGCCAGAAAATATTCATTATGGTTGCAGTTCCATCACTATAATGCTGGAATGGTGAAAGTCTTGTTGCAGTTTAAATTTTGACCAACAGGTATGCTTCCTTTCCCCCTGAAACACAATGAAGATCGAGTGAGTTTCTGTGCTTTTACTTGTTGTTCATGTTGCTGCAAGCTTGGCAATCTGCCGACATGTGAGGCCCATATACTTCTGCATTTTTTATGACATCCTCTGTATATCCCACAAGTTCCTCTGCTTTAAATACTGCTCACCCCTTCACCCACTTCTTTTTCCAGTACATTGCACCTTCTATGTACATCTGTGGTCTTACAGCACACTTGTTATAGTCTTGTCCTTTTTTCCCTGCGCATTCGTTTTTTTGTTTGTTTGTGTCTGGCCATTCTGTGTGTCTGTCACAATGCCCGCTCCCGGGGAGCCGGCTCAGGCCCTGTGTCCCCGAAAGCGGACATCAAGTCCCCGGGGAAGGTCCCAGCAACCCCTTATAGGGGCCCTTTGGACAGCGTCCTGGCGCCTATGGCGCCAGGCTCATAGAAAATGTCAGTCCTGGCGCCATAGGCGCCAGGCTCATTATGAAAGTGTTTGGGTGCACTTACCTGATGCAGACCATGCTGCAGAACCCCGGTCTCCTTGAGGCCTGAAAGGAACTACTTTACCTGTGGGACTCATTTACCACCCGGGCGTGGTCGGGGAAGGATACATACCGGATTGGAGGAAGGACACATTCTAGGAACTTCTTCCAAGGCTATTTAAACCACACCCGATCAGCCACACGTGCTTCGCGTTGTTCTGCATCTAGCAGCTGGACGCTCACCGTGTCTGCTCCTGCATCTTGACTTCTGCCACACCTGCCAGCATCCTGAATCGCCTGCAAAGGAAGGGAACAAGAGAACAGAAGAAGGAAAAGGCCTCACCTGCTAAATCTGCATCCCAGAGACATTTCGCCGACAATCCTGAAAATGAAGACATTTATTTTTAAAAGCACATCGCATCGATCGCTGCAGCGCCGCATTCTACTCACCTTTACAGGGCGCCTCCATGTTCAGCAGCGACCATACTGATTCGCAGTCGCGCCCCCGCGCCTAGGGAGAAAAAGACAAGAACAAAGGTGAGAGAAAGAAGGGAAAAGGGAAGCTAAAACTCCATGTCAAGACTTACCTGTTGGGTCATTCCCTTTTCATTTCGGGTCCGCGCCGCATCCAGGCATTTTCGGACCCCGGCCCCTAAGGGGAAAAAGACATCAGCGTTAATGAGTGAATGAAAAGACATTACCAAAACACTCATTAAAGACTTACCTGATTTCCACAAGGATTTCACCGCTCACCTCGGGTCGGTGCCTGTTCCCCGGCATTCCGTACCCCGGCCCCTATGGGGAAAAAGACACTAGCATTAGAACATTAATGCATGGACACAAGGGGAACCACTTATAGAAAAAACTTACCTGGAAGCCAAGCAAGTTTGGTTCTCACCCATCCGAAAATCCAGTGACGTAACTGGATACCAACGCGCCCCTGCATCAGAAGCAGAATGGAGAGCTCGTCCTTCCAGACCCTAAGGTGAGACGCTACGGGGAAGCACAGAAGGGTTTTGAGGAGGGTGAGAGGGGTAAGTGGGAGGCCGATTGCATTACCCCGCAGACAGTTAACCCCCTATTCTCACCTACAGAAGTATACTTCTGCGAGTCAGACAAGCCAGATCTGGGGCCCGGTCCAGTCCGTCTTCCGGACCCTGCGCATCACCTTAGACGAGGTCACAGCAGCGCGAACCAGGCCAGCGCCCCCGTGGGAGTCAGGTGAGCGTTACAGTGTCCCTGGAACTGCCCTTGTATCTAGTACTAAGTGTGCCAAGCACTGTGTCTCTAATGTCGGCACTTCCTTAGGTATGAATAGTCTGGGGGTGCCAACCGCCTGCAGGATAAGTCCACCGACATAACATGAATCATTATACTGGGCCCTGCCAAATTCTTTCATAGTTTCATACCGAATGTTTGTTCCTTCTGAGTGATGCTCATCTATGATATTGGTATTCACGCTTTTGTTTTAGTTTCATTACTTTTCCTACTTCTAATCCCTGGGTATTCTATTTTCATCAGAGAAGAAGAGAGAAGAGCAAAAAACAAGCAGATCCCTATGTATATTCTCTACTGTTTGTTGCTTGTGTTGACCTCTCAGTTTCCAAGTCCTGTTGTGCTGTCTTGTGTAGACTTAGTCTACAGGGAGTAGTTGTATGGGCTGTGCTGTCAGTGTTGCTCGAGTTTGCCTGTGACCCGTTGGTGCACTTTTAAAGTCACCTGGTTAGACAATTCTTGCTCATGTAGACATGGTATACATTGTACTCTTGGCCAAGGATATCTGCACTCCTGTGAGCATCTGTCATTGTTCGCATTGGGGCAGCCGGCATGTGCATCCTCTTACCTGTCACCACCTCATGCAGTGACAAGTAGTGGTCATTGATTAACTGGTTGCGCAAACTGAACAGTGCTAGAGGCAGGCAATATAGCCAGCTACTCTTTTGTGTTGCACATAGGTTTGCCAACTTATTTTTCAACAATGAGTTTAATCTTTCCACAATCCTGTTGGCTTGTGGGTGGTACGCTGTGCAGAGCTTGTGTCTGATCCCCAATAATTTTGTTATCTCACTAAAGAATTCATTTGCAAAATGAGGGCTGTTGGACATCACATATTCCCCACCTTGGAAATATCTCTCTATTCAAAAATGTAGCTGCAGACTTTGCATCAGCGTGCACACATGGACCAGCCCCACTCCATCAGGGAAAGGATAAGTACTGCACCTGTTTATCACATCAATGAAATCAATATGGAGTTCCATGAAGGTCCCTGGAGGTTGGGATAATGTTGCTCTCAGCGTTTTCAATGCGTGTCCAGGGAGGAACATGTGGCATGTTGTACAATTTGCCACAAACCTTTCCACATACTCTGCCAGGTTCGGAACAAACCCATCTTTGCTGATGTCAGCAGCAGCGTACTGCTTGGGTGCATGTGTTGGATGGTGGTGCTGCTCCAAGGCAAAGGTTAATAACTCCAATTGCATGACTAATTTACCTGTGCTATCTTGTCACCAGACCGCATCATTGGGCGATAATGTGCATCCTCATTTTACCCATAATGTTTTCTCGTGAGGTGGCGCTGGTTTGTGCAATTCAACAATGTGCACCATGGACATTGAGTTATACAGTTCTGGTAACTGCTCCCGTTGTACTGCTATGACAGGCGTTTTGATTTCCATTGGAAAGGGCATATAAACTGCCTGTTTGCCAGCAGCATAGGCAGCTGCATTTCCACATGAAATGGAGTCTGTCCCTTAGGTGAGCGCTGTGCACTTCACAATTGCTACACGGAGAGGACACTTCAGTGCATCTATTAATTTGGACAATAATGCTGCACGCTGAACTGGCCACCCCCTCTGACCCCCTTTTGCCTCTCCTTTTCCATCTCGACAGACCTGAATGCACTCTGGATGTTACATATCCTAAATCTGTATGTAGGTGATGCCATTGTCTGATGACGCCTCAAGCGCTTCTATAAGTGCTATGAGTTCTGCTGCATGTGCTGAATAATGTGAGGGTAGTCTCTTTTGCACTACTGTCAGACATTCTTCCTCCTGAGCCTTCACATATCTTACCACTGCTGCTCCTGTGTGGCTTTATCCATTCTCATGATTTATCGTTGTTAACCCATCAATATAAAGTACTTCTCTTGTATCGATTGCCTCCTTGCTCACCTTACTGCTTTGTCAGGAGTTCCTTCATCCACTGTGCAGTCATGTACCTGATCTTGTGCTTCAACAGGTTTGGCTACAAATGTTGCTGGGTTCACAATATGGCACCACCATATCATGATAAAGGCTGGGTTGGACAATATTTCATACCTAGTTGCTCTCTGTGTGGTGAGGGTTGATTTTGTTCTTGTCATGAACTTCAGATCACACCCCTTTTGGACCTCCTGGTCCTTGTCTCAACGGGGCTTACATTCCGTACTACTTCCAACATGGCCGTCCAGAGCTGAAGCCCTTGCTCGCTGAATGCGGCGTGATCTATTTATAGACCACGCCTTCCGCGGCTCCGCGCGTCTCAATGCTATTGCAGAGTAGCCTCAGACGTGTGTTCGTAGCTCGCGGAATTGTTTCCTTTGTCCCAGTGCTATTACCCGCTCCTGACCCTTTTCCCCTTCCTGATTCCGAGCATTACTAGCCTTTCCCAGACTCCCAGATTCCTGGACTCCGCGCTCCCGGAACTAAACGCAACCTGGAACCAGACGATACTCGAGCAGCGCTGTTCAAGACCAGGAGCGTTCGCAAGAAGGCAGCGATCGAAGACACCGGCAAACACCGGACCCAGGTGAGAAGGGGGGGGGGACTCCTTGACAGTTCTCTCTAAAATTGTGAAAATGACATGCTCAACATATAATGTTAGTGGGCATCCCATTGTGATTGTGGCGGATAGCTGAGTTGCAAATGTGGCAGTTGCTAGAGTCTGCTCATATGGGAATTAACCTTGCATTATTGGATCTAAACAACCACTGTAATAGGTTTGAGTGGTCAGAAATGAGAGATGGACACAAAGTTGTAATATTCTCCTCATTGTCAGACATTTTTATTAAATAGAACTGGTTTGGATAAACGCCTCTCTAAGCCTATCCTAAAGAAGAGTTTCCCTGACTAGGAAATTAAAACTAAAGATCAGTCTGTGCCAAGTCGTTAGAAACTTAGAAACCATCCTTGTGTCCAAAATATTATATTCTGACCTTCACACTAGAAACAAACAATTAAGGGTGTAAGGAAATGTCTCTGACCTAGGTTTAGAAAAAAGTGTTCATAATCAAAACATAAAGATCAATCCAACAAGAAGCCTTGGATCTAGAGGAGGATTCCCTTTCCCAGGAAGTTTAGGTAGGTTTGCTAAAGTGTTTCTTTGTACAACAGTTTCTTGGTATCACAAATGTATCTCTATCCAACAGCCCCTTATTTTTGATTCAGAAATGTCTTGCTCAAATAATATATTAGATAATAGTCTTTCTTTAACTTATTTGTAAATTTGACGTATTGCCCGGTATTTCTCTGCCAGGAATCCTCTTGTGGGCTCTTCAGATCTCCTGGTATACTCCCCTGCCAGGTATCATGCCATAATATTAGAGACTTTATACAACCTTGGTGGATTGCCTGGTTTACTCCGCTGCAAGGAATCATTCTCTGAGGTCCTGCAGATCCCCTATATACTTCTCTGCCAGGTATCTTTTTCCCAAATGTCAACTGCCTGGTGTATTCCTTTTACCAGGACTTCTTATTGGTTTCACTGTCCTTTTCACTATGCTAAGTTTTATCATTTATTTATGTATTGGTAATTTGCACACAGCCAACAAGGCTTTACATATACAGCAATATACATACATCCCATCAATACAAATATTCAACAATAATCTAAAAAGTATCTCATAATAAAACTTAATCACATTAAAACAGAATGCTAGATGACAATTCTTTTAAAATTGATAAAACTACATCATAACATTTCATCATATAAAAAAATCAAATTCATATCATTACCTTTCAACAATATTTCCCATGTTTCAGTTATGCTTTCATTATTCTTTGAATTATCATATGCTAATAGATATTTTAACCACAGAGAGATCAAACTTTCACAATTGCATACAATGTGCTCAGCTGATTCAATTATATTCCACCCACATAGCCTGCAGTATCTAAATTCTTTTTGAATTCCAAATTTTTCTCCTAGAATTTCTAAAATGTTACACATATTGAATTTAAACAGTAGATGGCATCTGATTGTTTTGAGGTCTGGAAAAGCCATCCGATAAGTTAGTTTACATATTATCTCAGACCAGAATTCTAAATACATTCCACTATTAGTTTTGGTCGCGAGATTGACCATGTTTTGTTCTCTATTGTGCCCATATATTAACCGTTTCAATTCCCATTTGATCTTTGCAATAGAATATAAGGGCAAACTATCAATATCTACCTTGGCCCATTTAAGATATGTAAAACACCATCTATAGAGGGTTCTTAAATATTGTTGGTTGCTCAGTTTTTCATAATGTTTTATCAGATCAACAATAAACGTATCACTATCTAGTCTAATCAATTTCACATATAGTATAGCCATCTTATATGCTACTTACACTACTTATATTACATTCCAATAATATGTATTCTCGAGATAAGTGCTTAGGCATTCACAACAATATCTGTAAAATGTTGGCTTCAACTTTCTCCAATTCTCTTAAAAAATAACTTCCCCAAATTTCAGCACCATATATAAACATGAAACTATCTTAGCAGAGTATAGCATTAAAATGGTGCATATAGAAAAATGTCCTTGACAGCCTATAAAATTACTCAGCGCCATTATACTTATCATATTTTTCCTCTTCGTTTCTTGCCAGTGTTGTTTCCAGTAGAGCTTATTATCAATAATTACACCCAAGTATTTATAGTGCTCTACAATCTCAATCGATTGTCTGTTGATAGACCACTTGCAGATCTTGTTATTGCTGGGTTTTAATTTTCCATGAAAACTTCATTATCTTGGTTTTTCCTATATTGATAACAAGATGATTCATATCAGAAAATCTTTCAAGTACATCTAGCTTTACTTGCAGTCCTTTAGGTGTATAGTCTAGCACCAAAAGGTTGTCAGCATAACGAGCCAGCCTAACCTTGTTGTTCCAATCTTAGTGTTGTTTATATGAGGCTCTAAATCATCTTGCATAAAATCAGCCAGGTTTTACTTATGAGAAGCTTTCAGCTTTAACCCACGATACCATGAAGTAATTTCTTCAAGATTGGATGGTAGTTCTACTTCATGAGGACTGTGAATCGATGAGACTCTGAGATCTTTTGATATAGAGTGATTTACGCTATGTATAAGCCTTCCAACAACGGTTAGCTCTTTTTTTTCCTTTTTGATTGAGCCCACATTGTCAGCCTCAGTTGCTTGTTCGGTCCCTGTCTGCTTGGTAACTGAGTCTCCATCACCCATATGGGTTCCGTTGTATATGAGCGGGGGGTGTGCGAGGGTGGAGTGGGGGTGGTTTTATCTGCTGTTCTTTGTTGATGTCATCAATGATTTATTGCTATGCATCTTTCTTGGAAAATGTTCAATAAATTTTAAGTGGAAAAAAACAAATCAGCCAGGTAAAGGTTAAAAAGTGTGGCTGCTAGTATGCAGCCCTGCTTGACTCCTTGCAGTGTTGCTATTGATTCTGACAATGTGCCTTCTGCATCAAGACAAACTCTAACCGAGATGTCATTATATAATAGTTGTATCATATATAATATCCCTGGTGGAATTCCCCAGGCTTTTAATTTAGCCCAGAGTCGACTATGCACTATGGTGTCGAAAGCTGCTGTAAAATCAATAAAAGCTGCATATAATGGCAGCTTACGACACGTCCAAGAGTATTCAATTACAGCTACTAGGATTACAATATTATGAATAGTTGATGAGCCTAATCTAAAAGTTGATTGATCTGATGGAAGGATGTGGTGAGTAGAAATCCAACAGTTTAATTATATGATTAAAATGTTGGCAAATATTTTTGCAGGGATGTCAAACATTACCAACCTCATATAGTTGGCCGGGTGCTTCCACTCTCCTTTTTTATAGATAGGTAGAATTATACTTCTTTGCCATGATTCTGGGATCTGGCCATTGGTTCCTATCCATAGAAATAAAATATTTAATGCTTCGGCCCATTTACTAGGCGCTAGCCGCAACAGCGCATTGCACATGCCATCAGGGCCTACTGCTCTCGAATTGGTTAAGTTCTTAATTAGTTTGGTTAGTATTTCTATGGTATAATTACCACGCCATACAGTTATATCAATAAGGCCACGTAATTCTTCCCTCACTGCTGTACCCAATGACTTCTTTACGTGGGCTACCCATTCAGACTCAGACACACTGTTTATAGACGTTTTCTTTTTAGTCTTATTTATAGTGGACCACATTCCTTGACTATTTTTATTTTTTGCCTGAGATGCAAAGTTACACCAAATATCTTCTCTTTTACTTTTACGATACGCTCTAAGCCATGATTTATGTTGCTGTTTGGCTGTACGTATCTTGTTTACTGCATCTGTGCTTTTATCATATTGGAGATCTCTTATGTTAGCTCCAAGCAATTTCTTTGCTGCGTGAATTTCAGCATCAAAGATACAGTTTTTCGCATGTGATAGGTTCCATCGTTCACTATTAGACTTATAGTTTTGTTTTGTTATTGAAGCTAATTTTATGGTTTCATCAAACTGTTCAAATTTGGGAATCAGCATGCTTGACAAATTTGTAGAAGTAGTCTCTGTGGTTTCTAAAAATTTCATAAGTTCAAGTTCTGCTATTATTTTCCCTTTTTCTAATTTAGTGGGATTCCGTATCAACATTGTTAGGTTTCAATATTTTTACTTAGGGTAGCACTTGCTCCAGCTTTCCCCCACATTGCCATCTCACACATAGGGATCTGTTCAGGTTTTGATACTACACTTTATCTTGTCAGCATTCAAATAGTCTTCCTTTTGGGCATTGCTTGAACTTTGGGGGTTGTCTGTATTTAAACTGTTTTTGAGCATTGTCCATAATAGCAGTCTCACATAATTAATTCACTTGACTGAATGTGTGACGGTACGCCCCGGGATCCCCAATGGCTCTGGGTAGACTCACCGGTAGTTTGCAGCATCTCTGACTTATGGCATGCTTCTGTGGTGAAGCTTCCTCCATGGGATGGCTTCCTACACAATGCAGAAGTTTCTCCTGCGTTTCCTGCAACTCTGTTCACTCACCGGCTTCCCTCTGTGCTTTGGACCGGAGAATGCTGCTTCGCGGCACGACTGTACATCTAGGAGCTCCGATGTTGCTACCAGCGCTTACACAGACCTTCAAGTGTGCCTGCTGCCTCTCTACTTCCTTCACGCCATGACGGTATGTGTAACTCACGTTCACGAGCCGCCGCATGAAAGTGCCCGTTCTCTCTCGCTCGACTTTCTTCTGGCACAGTGCTTTCCCGTTCTGCTGCGTTGAGTGTGGATGCCATTTTTAAATGTCCCACACACTTTAGAAATCAGACAAACTAGTCTGCACATTAGGTTTCAGGTTTCTCTTAGTCTGCATCAGCTCCATCCTCCTCTTCATCATCTCAGTACTTGAGGCTTTATGGCAGCTGAAGTCCATAGATGTTATAGGATTTCGAAAATGATGTTGTTCAAAGGGTTTATATAGGGAAACATCAGAAACAGGAGATGTTATGTGTGTTGTGAATGAGATCACTGTGTAAGAACTGCTGTCATTACCTCCATTACAACTGCACCAGGCAGGGTGGATCCTCCTTCTCCGTCCAAGCTAACCATCTGGAACTCTCTGGCCCTCCACATTCGCAACATTGACAACCACCTGGCATTCAGAAAGGCCCTCAAAACCTGGCTCTTTCCTTCCATCTCTTAAATCTTCTTGCACTCTATGATGTGATTGACCCATGCACATAAACATTGGGCCAAACCCGACCACACACCTATCCCCCAATCCACTGTGAATGCCGGCAGCGTTCGCAGCGGCACACCATGATAAACTCAGTCCCCCACACCAGATGATCGTACATCATTCCCTGTACCTCCGAGCCCCCACCCACTGCCCAAGCTCTCAATCTAGGGAGCTCGAGCTGGTGAGACCAGCCAATCGCATTAGACCAAGGAAAAGCGACATCAAAGATTAACTACATCCGAGCCTAAGGCTCCATGTCTGTGGACACGTGGCGCAGGCACGACCAACCATCCATGCACTATACAATGCAGCTATGGGTTTTGCATAGTCGTCCACACTGAAACACCTGACATGCTTCAAAATGTCTGCCATTAGGATACATCGACAACCTATGAAATAATTTCATTCTAGCTGGGCACACATGGAGTCTCCAACACTAGGACTCTATCCTAAATCTCCAACAGCACCCGCCTACATGCCTGACCTCTGGGCTGCTTACTGGAGCCCAGCCCCTAAGCCCGAACCTGGCAGCATGCACACATGCATCTTAAAGTTAACTCTTAGAATCTCCCATACATGGACTTCAGTCCCAATTATGAATACAATACCTGTCCATTTGCGTGTGAGAACAAATAAAACTGCTTGTTGTAATCTGGTGTTTCTAACACTGGGGCATTGCTGACTGCCACTTTAAGATCTTTAAAACATTCTGTCATCTCATCTGTTCTTTCAAGGGATCCTTTTCCTTTCTGGGCATCTTTCAGTGCTTGTAGCAAGGGCCTGATATATGTGGAGTAATCGGAAATCCATGTCCTGCAGTAATTGCAGAACTCTAGGAACTGTTGCATCTCCTTTACTGTACTGGGCTGTAGTGTGTTCCTCACTGTTGTGGTTCTGGGTCTGGCTGTGGCTGGTGTTGCTTTTCTCCCGGCTGAAGATAATATTTTCCCTAAGTACACTTCTTCCTTTTGGCAATACTGTAACTTCTCTTTGTCTGCAAGGAGTTTTAGGAGCTTGATTGTGTCTTCCCTACACTGTTCTTCTGTTGTGCTGCATACAGACAGATCACCTGCATATTGTAGCACTGTGCTTTGTATCTGTATGTTTCCTAGATCCATCTGGAGGACCCTATTGAAGACACCAGGGGACTCCGAGTAACCCTGTGGTAACCAAGTGTTTTGCTCGCGCTGGCCGTAGTAAGAAAAAACTTCAGGATACTGCGAATCTGGATGCAATGGCACTGAGAAAGATGTATTTTTTAGATCAATTACTGTATAATAAACTGCATCTGCAAGCAAATTACATAATATTGAGGCTGAGTTGGGCACTAATGGATACTCAGCCTCCACTATATTGTGCAGAGGCCAGAGATCCTGTATGAATATCAACGATGAGCCTTTTTGCTTTTTTCACTGGGTATACAGCTGTGTTGCATGGCGAAGTGCATGGTACTATGATGCCTTGTTCAATTAGTGCTTTAATGGTGTCATATATTCCTTCTTCTGCTTCTCTGGATAGTGGGTATTGCTTCACTCTAGTGAGTATTGCACTTGGTTTGAGTCTTACTGCAGCTATGCCGTTCAATAGCCCTCCAACATGGGGACTGTCTGTCATTGACAACTGGGCACTTTTGCCATGTCGTCAGTTGTAATCGCAATGGTGGTGCTGTGGCTGCCGGTATTGTTTGTGGGATTTCTCTGTATTGCACTATCATGTGACAGGTTATGCAAATCTCAAACAGTATCTCCCCTTCCGATACTGTATCTGCAAATAATTGTTCATCAGTTACTTCTCTAAATGAAGTGTGGGATCTATGCATAATACTGTGCACCAGTCTATTCCCTCTTCATCTATACTGGTTAGGATGATGGCTTCTTTTCTAGTGATCACTGCATCTATGTGTAGGGTAAACATTGCTCTTCAAGCTTTTTCTTGTGGAACGGCTGGTCTAAATAGAAACTCCACTGGCAAGCAAAATATCATGCTTTGCACTCCCAGAAGCCATCCTATCAGGACTGTCAATGTGTATATGAACATCTGTTCATGCACTGGTAGTCCTCGAATTGCACTGGTGCTGCATAGCGCTTGTACTACTACAGCTACTCTTGTGTAGTGCATGCCTGGTGTAGAGCACACTATCCCTTTGTCTGTGAATTAAATTGTCATGTTCAGTTTACTCAAAATATCTCTTCCCCAACAGATTTTCAGGGGTCCCTGTACTGTATAACAGTGCTACCATTTCCTGTGTCCCTATGGTAATGGGTAGATCTTATGTGAATGGAAACTTGGTAATAGCCCCAGAGAATCCAGGGGTGTCCAATCTTGTGTTTGTCATATTTTCGTGGCTGGAGTGCTCATGATTTCACTCCTAGGTGGATCTGTGTGTCTTTCGCCTCATCGACTTTTGTCTTGTGCACACCTGTGCACATTACCTCATTTTCACATTACTGGTAATATGTTTCACTTTTTGGGTGTTTGGGAACTTGCTGCTCCCTTTACGCCTAGCCAAACCATGTGCAGCTCTTACACCCTGCCACCCTTTTTTCCAAGACTACTAACCTTGTATGCGTCTCTCTCTAAGAGGAACCTGAACTGGGTGTATTACACTGTGTGGAAGAATCAGTGTATTTACAATGCCTATTAATTCTGGATGGCCTACGAATACGAAGCTGCTTTTGCCTTGAGGCCTACTCTATATGCTATACAGCTCGTGAATGTCAGATGTGCTTATGTTATGTATTTGTGATTATTACTTTCAGTGTTTCTAATGGAAGCTCTTGTTGCTGCATGGGGTACACACTATGCTTTCATCCTGCTTATGCAAGTGCGTTTCAGCCTAATGGTCTGCTGTAAATTATTCACCTCTATGAATAATCTAAGTGGGCTATAATCTGAACATGTGTGTAGGTGTTTGCTGTATTTTACGGTCTACATTTCTTCATGGGAGGTTCTCAGAAATGTACCTATCCATTTGTGAGCTTCGCCGTGTTATAGGGACTTCCTTAGCTTATATTTTCTCACAAGTTTGGGACGTTGGCTGTTCATCCCAACACTAGTTTAATAAATATAAACAAATACAATGCCTTATACGGTTGGTTTTAATATGTTTACAAGTTTGCAAGCCAGTTTCTGGATAGGCCAAAACTAATCTGTCTTAATTTATTCTGAAAGGAGTTGCTTTCATGAAATTCATCCAGGGGATGCCTACACGGGCTGGACAAGCCAACATATGCTTTTGCAAAAACCGAGACATGTAACCCTTATTATTGCATGAGATTCCTAGCCATAACCAAGCAGATTCTAGGGTCAGATCATCTTCTAAATATGGAAACTCAAATTCAATATGGGCTGAAAATATCACAACAGAATTGGGAAGACCTAAAAGATTTTTTTCAACTTGTTTTCATGAAATTGCAAATTCACAGGAATTTTGCTCCATAATACAGCGCTATATTTGGCCACTTCCTTTGCTGTGAGATTATAAACCTGTAAACACAGTTGAGCATTAAATACTTTACAAAGTGATCGATGGCTCCAACAGCCTGGGACATTTTAGCTTCTTGCATCATAATACGCTAAGTCCTATTACATTTTGACCAAAAGGACAACCCAAAATACGCAAATTGTTACCAATGGTATTACCTGCCTATCTGTAAAATATGTTCTGATGCACACTCACTTTGTCAGGTTTACGGCACTTTTTTTAAAATCCAGCTTGTCCATGAATGTAATATAGCTATCTATCAGGCATCAAAGGGAGTGCAGGGTCCTAGTCACTAGCAGAGTGGCATCTGCATAGATCAAGATTGGAATAGATTTGCTCCATATTTTTGGAGTTTTAGCCCCAATGTTCACCAACTCTTTGTACAAACCATTAATCAAAATGGGCTAAAATACAGCCTTGCCTGAATCAAGCATTAGAAGTGCATTTCCCGTTTATCCCAGATCTTACGCAAGCCATGGTACATTGATGGAGAATAACTAAGACATTTATAATGTTGTTGGGGCAATGCAAAGACTGGAGTCCCTTCCAAAGCTTTGCTCTGTTAACCTTATCAAAGGCTGTGCTTAATTCTAAAAAGGTCAATTGTACCATTTCCTTTATAATGAGCAAGTTATTTGCAATCAGAAAATATAAAAGTAATGCTTGTTATTTTGTTCCTAAGCCCTTGCAGGATTCCAGTTGTATCTTTGACAAAATATTGTCATCGATCCACTACTCCATTTTCTGCAGTATAACCCTCCAAAAGATTTTTTAACTGCGAGTCCTGTAATAATATGGGGCTCTAAGTAACCAGGTTATTTTTTTTTAGACCTTTTAAAAATTCGGGGATATCACCACTAACGTCCAAGAAGCTGTATAATTACCCTTTTCCAGCATTAAAGATGTTGTTTAGTAAAAGAGCGCGCACACACTCCAAATTCCGAAAAAGATCAACTGTGATTCCATCAGGGCTGGGGCAATGATTTAAGACTTGCTTTCTCAAGAAAGCAAGCAATTCCTCCAGGTTACATTTTATATTTGTATTCTTATTGCCTTTATCATTCTACCAGTACTGGTCATAGCCCACCACTTCCAATAGTAAGTTAGAGTCAGAAGCCCGATATAGCTTTGAAAAATAGCTTAGCCAGGTCAAATCCCCGGTATGACTATCATTATTATTAAGATCAGAATATTTGGAGCCATAATCAATCAGTTGCCAAAATCTCCTTGTATTCTTCTCACCGGCTGCCTCAAAGCCTTGCTAGGTTAAAGAACAAATGACTGACCTCTCAGTAATGTTATTTCTGATAGATGTTCCTCCCACATATTCCTCATTCACGATACTCTATCCACAACGCAGCTGATCTTGGGAAGCTTTTCTGCCACTAGGAGGTGAAGTGTGAGAGGGGCAGAGGGAAATCAAGTTGGCTCTGCCCGACACCACACTACGCCCCATGCTAGACAGGACTTCAGAGCTGCACCCAGTGATCTCAGTTCTATCTTTTCCCCCTAGCACTTTCACACTGAGGGACTGTGAAACCAAAGGGGTACTAGCTATCTGTCAAGTGGGGCAGGTAGCCGGGGTGATGAGGAATCAGTAGGAGGAACATTTGTCAGAAAGAACATTACCACAGGGTACGTTAGTTGTTCTTCTGATGGATTCATTCCTTCTGCTGATTACTGATCCTGGACAGACACCCATAGAAGAAAGTGGATGAGGAGGAGAGCGAGGACACCACCTATACAAGAAAGCTCTGGAGGACTGCCCTACCAAAACTGGAATGCTGCCCTGACTGGTACTCCAAGCAGTAATGTTGGGGATAGGTGTGCAGCGAGGCCCACACAACCATCTGGCAAATATCCAGAATGGAGGCAGCTCTTTGCTGCAGAGAACGATCCACCCTGACAGGTTCTGTTTGGTGGTAGCCCTGCCAGGACGGGCACTAGAATAACAAAAAGCTAGTCCTCTTTCCCGGCATCCCTCGTCCAAGATGTAGTAGCCGAGGGCCTGCACCAGGTCCAGCCGATGGAATCGCTCCTCTGCCTTCGAAGGATGAGGCAGAGGAAAAAACACAGGAAGTTTTATTTTTTAGACAAATACAATTCTGAGCCCATCGGGAGGACGACAGTCTCACTCTCAATGTCACCTTCTCTATGGAGAAAACCAAATAAGGAGGTTTAACAGACACTTGCCTGTCTAGCAGAAGGGATGGCCATCAGGAACATTACCCTAAGGGTGAGCAGTCTAATAGAACAAGAATGCAGGGGCTCAAAGAGGGCACCCATAAGAAAGGTACAAGTTACTTACCTGTAACTCTTCTTCTCCAGCACGGGTCTTGCATGGATTCACATGCTCATGAATATTCACCATTGTCAGGCTGGGAATCCTCTGTAAAAAGAAAGCAGTTTTGTTTTAGACTGAAAACTGTTTGTCTTCTCTATAGGCAATCATTGTTCTTTGGGTCATACTGCCCCCAGCCAATGGCATTCGTCCTCCTATACTCCACCCCTTGTGGCCGTCTTCAGATTTGATAGCGTACGCAAAGTGGCAGTATGAACCAAGAAGAGCCAGAGAGGGGAAGGTGGGAGGGTTTGCATGTTAATCTATGCAAGGCCCATGCAGGAGAACAAGAGTTACATGAAAGTAACTTGTAACTTCTCCAGCATGGGGTCTTGAATGGATTCACATGCTCATGAATACGAATACACCGCAGTACATATACACAACCACGGGAGGTGGCAAGGTTCACAGAAGCAATACACTTACCCCTGGAACAGACTCACCTCAAAACAAAGTTGCATAGCACCACTTGGCAGACCCAGGACGCCTCCCTGTTATTTCTGTTGATGCAGTAGAGCCTCATGAAGGTCTGGATAGACCTGCACATAGCAGCTCAGCAGATGTCCAGCAGGGGAACACCAAAAAGAAACACTGCTGTTGTTGGGATGGCTCTGGTGGAGTGTGATCTCAGCTGGCCTGGAAGAGGTCTGTTGGCCAGCCAATGGCAGTGCATGATACAGCCTGAGCGCCACCTGAATATGGAAGCCTTAGACAGTGCCTTCCCATGTGCCACAAGTCCAAAATTGACAAACAGTGGCAACTTCTTCCGAAAATCCTTTTTGCGTGCCACATAGAACTTCAAGGCACAAGCAACGTCCAGTGAATGCAACACCCTTTCAGCAGACGTAGAAGGGTTCGGAAAGAAAGCTCGCAGGACTAAAGGCTTGTTGGGATGAAAACACAAACGAACCTTTGGCATAAATGTGGCATGAGTCTGCAGCACCACCATCGTAGCGTAGAAGGTCAAGTAGGGCTGCTTGCAGGAGAGGGCCTGGATCTGTGTGTACAGGGATATGGAAGCCAGATGAATCTTGATGGAGGCATGAGCTATGCCAGCTTTAGCCAGTGAAAGCGCACGTACTGGGGGAGCTGCAGAGCAGTTATCCGGAGAGGCGCAAGTCCTGCACCACACTGCAAAGTGCTTTCCTTTGTGCCTGTAACAAGACAATGTAGAGGGAGCTCTGGCCTTGGCAAGGATCTTTTTGCACTTCAGCAGCAGGGAATAGTGCCCAAACTCTAAGGCTGCAGGAGCCAGGCCGTGAGGCTCAGTAATGCTGGGTCGTGGTAAGTATTGTTTTGTTTTCTCTGGGGAGAAGGTTGGGAAGTGGAAGCAGCCAGATGGCTGGAGCCACTGACAGATGCAGAAGGTCCAGATAACAGATATGTCTCAGCCACGCCGGCGCGATGAAGATCATCCTGCAAATGCAACGTGAGTGTGTTGATCACGCATAACAGGAGTGGAATCAGAGGGAAGGCGTACAGGAAGAGCCCCTCCAAGGGGAATTAGAAGGCATCCCTTAGACTCCTTGGCATTGAATATCTGCTGGCAAATTTCCAGCACTTGGACTTGGCAGCTGTTGCAAAAAAGGTCAATTTGGGGAAGACCCCATTCGCTGAAGAGATGACACTTGGGCCTGTTGAAGCTCCCACTCATGGCAGGACTGGAGCTCTCTGCTGAGGGAGTCTGTAACAGTATTCTTGATGCCTGCCAAGTGGAAGGTGACGAGTAACATGTCATAAATAAAGGTCCAGCTCCATAGGGGTTGGGCTTCCAGGGAGAGAGCTGGGGAGCGTGTCCCACCCAGTTTATGGAACTAAAACATGGTGGTGGTGTTGTCTCTGAAGATCCACACCACTGTCTCCTGTAGCTTAGGCTGGAACAACTTGAGGGCCCAGAAGACTGCAAGGAGCTCCAGGAGGTTTATGTGCAAGTCCTTCTCCGCTGGGAGCCAGAGGCCTCTGGCGTGAGCTTGCCCTGTGTGAGCACACCAGCCCTCCAGAGGCATTGTTAGTAACTGTAGCCTGTTATATAGGGATCTGGAAAGGAGCTCTTTGAATCAGATGTGGACTAACCAACCACCAATGAAGAGCTTGATGGAATGCCTGTTTGAGGACGATTTTGTCTGTCCATGTGCCTGTGACCTGCTGCCACCTGGTGTCTAGGAATTTATGGAGGGGCCACTTCTGGAGCCTGCATAAGGGTACCAGACAGATGCAGGAGTACATCATGCCCAACAGGGATTTGATGGACCAGACTGCTGCAATGGACACCGCCAAAAGACGCTCAACCTTCCCTAGGCTGGCCTTCACCCTCCCCTCCGAGGGGGGGTCGCTAGACATGAGACCGTGTTGAGACCGGCGCCGCAGGACTTTGGATAATTGATGGAGAATCCAAGCAAAGGCAGAAGTTGTATGGTCTCCGCTTTGTGCTGGGTTGCCAGCTCTTGGGAGCATGACTGAAAGAGCCAGTCGTCCATATAAGGGTAGACGTGTATGCCCTTGCGCCGTAGGTGTGCCGCTCCTGGGTGCCAAGCATTTTTTGAAGGCCCCTACAATCGATTTGAGTCCTAAAGGCAGGGCCTTGAACTGGTAGTGCTGCTGCTTAATGACAAACCACAGGAATTTCCGGTGTTTGTGATAAATGGGGATGTGGAAGTATGGGCACTCCAGGTCAAGAGTTGCCAGAAGATCCCCTTCCTCCAGCTAGCCAAGCACATGCTGCAACAGTACCATGCTGAACTTTTGCGACCTCAGGCGATTGTTTAGGCGTTGTAAATCGAGGATCACTCGCCATCCTCAGGACTTTTTCCTCACCAGAAAGTATCTGGAATTGTGATGCTGGAAATGCATTGGCGGGACAAGGTTTTCTTGTCCACTACCTCCTCAAAATGTGTGTTCTGCTTATTTTCTGCACAGGAGTCCAGTGTGGACCTCTGGCAGTGCAGTTCTTCATTTTGTTCTTGGTGACTAGTAACCATGGGTAGGGGGATACTGTTATGTTCCGGCCATGGAAGGTTTGGCATAGATGGTCCCTTTCCCGACTTAGGTGATCGGTCTATGACTAGAACCGTTACGTACGGTCTAGTCTTCTTCCAAGATGGCCGCCTCCAGGCAGCGTTTCTATAACAACGCACTGAAACCTACGTTCAGTGCGTTGTATCGCTTCCACTTCCTGTTTTGGCTTCGGTACTCTAGTTCGAGTTGCCAGCTGTTCGCTCTTGGTCCTGGTCCTGCTTGCGGGAGTTTTCTCCGGCTTCCGCCCCTCCTCGCTCCGTCCGGCATCTTTCCTTGCCTTGCCTTCTTCCCTCGCTCCCACTCTCTCTCATCCGGCTTCGGTTGAGTGCTCTCCTTCTGCTCGCCTCCGGCTCCCAGTTTCATCTCTGTTCGGGCCGCAGGATTCCTTTCCTTTCCTGTGCCTCTGCACTCACTAAAGCCTCTCTAGGCGTTCATCCTTATACCTCGCTCTGTTCTGCCTTCCTCTTCTTTCTGCCTTTCCCTATTACCTTCCACGGAGCTTCCCCCTGAATATTGGATATTCCTACGGGCTACAATATCTCAACCGCCGGTCCGATCAAGCTCCACGTTCTGCCTGTGTGCTTCAGGGTTTTTTGGTGCCGCAGAAGCTTTTTCCCTGGATACTTGGACGGGCTTACTAGGGGTCCCTCTTGGCGGGGAGTTCCCCAGTTGCCAAGGTGGCCTCCAGTGGAGCCTGTCCCTACCTCCACGAAAAGAAGGTAAAGGGCCAGGGAAAGAAGACCCAGACGGCTACTACTAGAGGAAGTAGAGGGACCTCACGAACATTGAACACAGCTTCAGGAACCTCAGGTGAGGAGGGGTCACGGGAGAGAGACCTAGCCGTTAACAATCCTGATAGTATACAACGCCCGAAAACATCTATGGCTACCCTGGAACAATATCAAGAGTTGGTGGCAGCCATCCAGGGACTTACAGTGCAAATGCAAAACATGCAGGCAGAGAACAACTCTTTGAGACTTCAAGTGGCCGCCCGCAGTGAGGATAGAGGTGACCTCCCCCCGATGCCTCTGTCGTTTGGCAAGTATGATGGAAATCCCAGGTCATGGAAGGAATTTATGGATGCCTGTAAGGTGTACTTCATGTTTAGACCAAAGACCTTCGAGACAGATAAGGCAAAGGTGGGTTTCTTAATCTCAAGCTTGGTGGGGAATGCGTTGGCATGGGCCACTCCACTAGTGACTAATAATGACCCGGTCTTACAGAATTTTGATCAGTTTTCCCAACAGTTTCAAGCAAGATTCGATCGCCCTGAAGTGGTTTTTGCTTCATATGAGGCTATGTTGGATGTCAGGCAGGGTGGTGCTGACGTCCAAACTTATGTTTCCAGATTTCAGAAGTTGGCTACCGAGTCTGGATGGCCTGATTCGGCACAACAAACCATCTTTAGGAGGGGTTTACACGAAGAACTCAAAGATGAACTAGCACGAGTTTCACGACCTGGTTCGTTCCAGGAACTGGTTACCTTAACCCTACAGATCGAATATCGGCTGAATGAGAGACGTATTGAGAAGAGACGGCAACGGGGTTACTCTCCCTTGAATGACACTCCTCCAGCAACCAAGGTAGTACCTAAGCCGGAGTCTGTATTTGAAGAACCTATGCAGATTGGTTCAGCCAGGGGCCCGCTGACACCTGAAGAAAGGCGAAGAAGATGTGAATTGGGTCTATGTATGTACTGTGGGTCATCTAAGCATTTACTCTGGAATTGTCCCGATGTGCCTCCCCGGAAGAAGGGAAACGCTACCCCCTCCACCCCCGAGTCTGTGCAGGGGCGACGTCGGGGGAAACCATCGAAAGCCCTGTGATCACACCCAAGCCTCAGGTGTAGCTGAGGATTCTCGCTTGATGGTTTTCCAGGTCCGATTACAGTTGTCTACCGAGAAGTCTGTGGAGGTTTTGGCTATGTTGGATAGCGGCGCAGCAGGGAACTTTGTGGATAGAGTCTGGGCTACGGATCAAGGAGTTCTCTGTCAGACTAAACACCGTGCCATTCCAGTCGAAGGAGTTGATGGTACGCCTCTCGTTTCTGGACCCATAGTTTCAGAGACCGAACGTATATGGGTACAGATGGGAGATCACCAAGAAAGGATCAGTTTTGACGTGATAAGAGCGGCTCATTTCCCCATTATACTGGGGATCCCTTGGCTCAGGAAGCATAATCCCTGCATTGATTGGTCCCTTAACACTCTAAGATTTGACTCTGAGTTTTGTCATGATAACTGCCTCAGTAAACCGGTACAAGAGAGACAGGAGGGGCAGGGAAACACTCTACAGACTAAGGTGGTCTCGAGCATTCCGCTGATATACCAATGCTATTCCGAAGTATTTGAAGACAAGGTTCCACGCCTCCTGCCACCCCACAGACCAGAAGACTGTTCCATCGAGTTACAGGAGGGTGTAGTGGTGCCCTTTGGAAGAATGTTCCCTTTATCTCTTTCAGAAAGGAAGGCCCTTAAAGAATATCTGGAGGAGAATCTGGAGAATGGACTGATCCGGGAGTCACGATCTCCTGGTGGGGCCTCCCTGTTCTTTATACCCAAGAAGGGAACTACAGAACTTAGACCCTGCATTGACTATAGAGGTCTCAATAGGATCACCTGTAGGGATAGATATCCAATGCTACTGATGAGAGATATCCTGGAGGCGGTGCAGGGGTCACGTCTATTCACCAAGTTGGACCTAAGGGGGGCCTATCATCTCCTTCGGATTAAGGAAGGAGACGAATGGAAGACTGCTTTTAGGACTCCCCTAGGCTATTTTGAATACAGGGTGATGCCTTTTGGTCTGGTCAATGCCCCCGCAATATTCCAAAGATTTATGGATCGTATATTCTCAGATTTACTATATCGATCCGTAGTTGTTTATCTTGACGACATCCTTATATTTTCTGTACATCTGAACGAACACATCCAGGTGGTAAAGGAAGTTCTGAGACGTCTCCAAGAGAATCAGCTTTTGGTGAAGCTCGAAAAATGTCAATTTCATGCTGACTCTATCCCCTATTTAGGTTTCATCCTATCCAATAAGGGCGTCAGGATGGACCCAGGGAAGATTAAAGCCATATTACGATGGCCAGAACCCAGGTGTATCAAGGAGGTTCAAAGGTTTTTAGGGCTGGTGAATTTTTATCGTCGATTCATCTCTCACTTCTCTAAGATTGCTCTACCACTCACAGCATTATTGAAACAAGGGGTTAGGTTTCAGATGGACTCCGACGCAATACGATCTTTTCAGCATCTCAAGAGTTTGTTTACTTCTGCTCCCATTTTGGTCCAACCTGACCAGACACGTCCCTTTGTTTTGGAGACCGATGCGTCTGAGAACGCTATTGGAGCGGCCCTGCTCCAGAACTCTGAGGACGGAGCGGAACATCCGGTAGCTTATTTTTCCAAAACCTTGAGCCCTAGTGAAAGAAATTACTCGGTATTGGAGAAGGAACTCCTGGCAATGAAGAAAGCTTGTGAGGAATGGAGGCACCTCTTACAAGGATCCCTTGAGCCCTTTGTCATAAGAACTGACCATCGTAATTTACGGGTGCTGCAACAGATGGAGTGCACCAATGCTAGACATGCTAGGTGGGCATATTATTTTTCTCAATTCGACTTCCATCTTACGTATCTACCAGGCTCTCAAAACATCTTGGCAGACGCCTTGTCTAGAAGCTGGGAAGTTTCTTCTGAGACACAGTCCAGAAACGAGCTGCTACTTGCCAACAAGAAATTTATTTCAGTGGTTTCTAGTTTTCTGCAAGCAGTGCAAGAGGAAATTCAGCGCAGCAACCGTATAGACCCTAATCTCCTTCTCAAAGATGGACTATTATATCACGACTCCGCTTTATTCATTCCAACACATAATCTGAGGACGCAGGTGCTGAGGTGGTGCCATGAGTCTCCCCTGGCAGGACATAAGGGCCTGAGGAATACGACGGAATTGGTGAAGAGGCTTTTTTGGTGGCCAACCATGTCTCGAGATGTCAAACAATACGTGTTCTCTTGTCCTGTATGTGCTGTTAACAAACCCCAAACTGGTAGACCTTTAGGTCTGTTGCAACAACCGGAGGTACCCTCTCAGCCCTGGGAACACGCGTCTACTGACTTTATTGTGGATTTGCCACCCTCGGAAGGTCACAGAACCGTTATGGTCACAGTGGATTCCTTTAGTAAGATGGCCCACTTTATCGCACTTGCGGGACTCCCAACAGCTCCGGAAATGGCAACAGTATTTCTTCGTGAAATAGTTCGACTGCATGGGTTACCCAAAACTGTACTTTCAGACCGAGGGTCGCAGTTTACATCACGATTCTGGGCTTCCTTGTGTAAACAATTAGGAATACAGAGAGCACTATCATCGGGATTCCATCCACAAAGCAATGGCCAGACTGAGAGGCTGAATGCCACCCTCGAGCAATACCTCAGAAGTTTCTGTAACAGGGAGCAGGACAACTGGACATCCTTGTTACCCTTGGCAGAATTTTCGTATAATAACACATATCATTCTGCCATAAAGATGAGTCAGTTTTTGTGCACCTATGGATTCCACCCTTCCCATGTACCAGGCCTTCGGAAGAACTGTTCAGACTCCCCCACCGTGGACAGTTTATTAGAAGCAATTCGATCCACCCAAAGGATGGCCCTGAAGGCATTGAAGGACAGCCGCAAGAATACCAAGGAGCGGGAAGATCGGCATAGACGAAGCAACCCGGAATGGACACCCGGCACTTTGGTTTGGCTTTCGACCAAATACCTACCTCGATGGTTACACCTTGGCAAATTCGCTCCCAAGTACCTGGGTCCCTACTCGATAATCAAACGAGTTAACCCAGTGGCATACCGTCTTCGACTCCCCCAGAAGATGAAGAGAATTCACCCTGTGTTTCATACTTCTCTATTAAAGCCGTATGTACCGGATCCCTACCAAAGACCCAGAATCCAACCAAGGATACCTCCTGTCTCGGAGCCGGAGGAATATGAAGTGTCTCATGTGGTGCACTATAGATATTACCGGGGGTCCCTACAATATCTGATTCATTGGAAGGGATACTCAGTGGCGGAACGTACCTGGGAACCTTGTCATCATGTCCATGCACCTCGTCTGTTGCGATTGTTCCACAGTAAACATCCTGGCAAGCCGGGGGGGACCCCGAGGAGAAGAGGTCATACTGTTATGTTCCGGCCATGGAAGGTTTGGCATAGATGGTCCCTTTCCCGACTTAGCTGATCGGTCTATGACTAGAACCGTTACGTACGGTCTAGTCTTCTTCCAAGATGGCCGCCTCCAGGCAGCGTTTCTATAACAACGCACTGAAACCTACGTTCAGTGCGTTGTATCGCTTCCACTTCCTGTTTTGGCTTCGGTACTCTAGTTCGAGTTGCCAGCTGTTCGCTCTTGGTCCTGGTCCTGCTTGCGGGAGTTTTCTCCGGCTTCCGCCCCTCCTCGCTCCGTCCGGCATCTTTCCTTGCCTTGCCTTCTTCCCTCGCTCCCACTCTCTCTCATCCGGCTTCGGTTGAGTGCTCTCCTTCTGCTCGCCTCCGGCTCCCAGTTTCATCTCTGTTCGGGCCGCAGGATTCCTTTCCTTTCCTGTGCCTCTGCACTCACTAAAGCCTCTCTAGGCGTTCATCCTTATACCTCGCTCTGTTCTGCCTTCCTCTTCTTTCTGCCTTTCCCTATTACCTTCCACGGAGCTTCCCCCTGAATATTGGATATTCCTACGGGCTACAATATCTCAACCGCCGGTCCGATCAAGCTCCACGTTCTGCCTGTGTGCTTCAGGGTTTTTTGGTGCCGCAGAAGCTTTTTCCCTGGATACTCGGACGGGCTTACTAGGGGTCCCTCTTGGCGGGGAGTTCCCCAGTTGCCAAGGTGGCCTCCAGTGGAGCCTGTCCCTACCTCCACGATAAGAAGGTAAAGGGCCAGGGAAAGAAGACCCAGACGGCTACTACTAGAGGAAGTAGAGGGACCTCACGAACATTGAACACAGCTTCAGGAACCTCAGGTGAGGAGGGGTCACGGGAGAGAGACCTAGCCGTTAACAATCCTGACAGATACAACCATGTACCCACAGTGTATTTGTTTGGATCCATGTGTGTTGCTCACAGAGCAAGGTATGGGCTGGTGGCAGCTACATGTTGATGTGACAGTGGTTCTAGGCATCCTCCATCTTTGGGATACCCAGGCCCTGCCATAGGAATCAATGGATTCCTACAAAAAGGCAAGATGGGCACTGGTTGCCTCTTGGTTTCCCTTGCCTTACACCCTTGTTTCTCAAAGTCCTGAGAAGCCCTGGCTCTGTTCCTTCCCCTGAATGGTTATCGGGTGGAAGGACCATATACAGATCTGGGGCTGCCTCCTGTCGGACTGGCTGGAACCATCCCAGGGCCTGCTTGTTGTGGGTACAACCTTGGGGAGGGCAGGTGGGTTTGGGTAGTTAGACTACTTGATTGGAGTAAGTAGTCAATATGCATTCTGTGTTGGGAGTGTCTGATTTTGGTTGTCTGACACAATGCTTGACCCAGCCCTAACTGCAACTGGAATGAATGCAGTGTGGTGCACTGAAAGGCTGGGGAGTGGGTGTCTGGTTTCTGGTGAATAGCCTGAATGCCTGTGAGCCTGATTGGGTGACGCCTTCATGAATGCACTTGTGAGCGATTGGCTGGCTCAGCCTGAGTGGATGGGGAATGTTAAGTATAACAGGTGGCCTCACACTCACCTCTTTGTCAGAAGCTGTAACAAGAAAACTGAAGTCATCTTAAGCTTGCATCCTGAGTCCAGCTAGAGGAAGTTGCCTGCAGGTGAAAACCTTCAAGCAATACAAAAGCTGCTGTGCTCACTCAAGAACTGAACCAGAGAGGACCTGGATAGGTGATCTCTTTCCCAAGCTATGAGGGAACATCGTGCAACTGCTGCTCTTCACCCGAAGTGTCCTGGAAGGCAGTCCTGTGTGCCTGTTGTCCAGAGAAGGGATTTTAGTGGGTCCAGAAGAAGAGTGCCTGACCTCTTGAAGCCAAGAAGTCTGTCTATGTCACCCAGTGTCAAACAGAGTGTTCATGACCGCTGGAGGACAGTTATCTGAATATTGCCTGGAAGAGGGGGATCCCTGGCATAGTGCTGCTTGACAGCAGGAGCTGCGAAAGTTCCAAAACTTTGAAGACTCCTGCAAAGGGCATCCCTGTCATGACATCTGTCCACTTGTTCACGCTGTGCAAGTTACAGGTTCGCTGCCTGCAGTGGAGTGTCGGCCGGTGTGTTTCCTGCCAACAAAATCCGAAGAAGACGTCCCGAGTGTCCAGACTTGGTGAGGGTCCCGCAGTCCAGTCATTTGATCATGTCCAGGTTGCCAGAAGCCATTCTGAGGTCTGTGCTGCGGCTGCAGCACTGAAGAACCGAAAGACGGTAAACAGTGAAATCCTGAAACCCGACACCTAATTCTGCTACTGCACCTGTCGCTACCAGATGTCATCCAAGGCCACTGAGGGTCTTATCTTCTTCAGCCAGATCTGGTCCAGGCCCACAGCAAGTTTTACCTTTGTGTGACATCCACAGCCAGAGTAACTACCCGCCAACGGAGACCACCATGAAGACCAAAAGTGCTGCCTTTCCGACACTGCTTGGTTCCTTTCTTCTTCTCGCCATTGAGACCCCCGTGACTCCTCCTTCCAAAGGGAGTCCCATACTCGAGGGGTCTTGTCGAGTAAGGCCAAGAAACTCCACCACTTCGCCTACCAAGGCACTCAAGGTACTGTGACGAGGAAGAGCATCTTTCATCCTCAGCAATTGGCCCTGTTCTCCTGTGGCTTACCAGGTACCTTGGGGTAGTGGGTCCTGTACAAAAAGAAGCAGAGCCTTATTAAACATATTTGGACTGGGCTGTAATATACAAGATAAAGTACACCTTATTTTTTCCGTTTGAGGTTGCCCAGGTGGGGTGACCCTCACACAGTATTGCCTATCTACTTTAAAGAAAGCACTCTGCCAATGTTCCTAATGTAATCTACCCTTCTACAGTAATGTCTTTGCAATTATCCAATGTTTTAGGACTCGTATGCTTTTTAATAACTGTCAGCAGTTTGTGCATTCTAAATTGAATCTAAAGTATATTGTGGTACCACATAGCTGTGTATATATATATCTACTAATCTTAGGATAATGTTACCAGAGTACAAAATGTGTTATTTATTGATGTTTATATTTCCTTGAACCGTATTTTATATAAAAACTTATCATAAGCCTAGTGTCTGGACATTCCTTTGTGGGGTTTGGAAAGACACTGTACTTAAGAACCACCCTGCATCACCTCTGTCAAGTCTCAGCATGGCTGCTCGTCCAACATTACCAATTGAGAGCCTTAGTGGCTGGGGTGCTCTGTACCTCTACCCCAACTGTATAAGGGGCAGAAATAGAGATACCCACATCCAGTCTTTACAGGAGTACATGCCGGAGCCAGATGGGCCTAGGGAACGGTTCTATACCCCCCTTTTCGTAACATGGCCTGGAGCTCCTGCAGTAGTTTGGCCATATGAAGCTCTTGACATGCTATAGGAGGAATGCAAGGGCACCTTTTTTGAAATTCCAAAGCATGATCTTGCTGAAGAAGGTCCAGCGCCCATTTATCCATGGTGATCTTTCATCACTGCTAGACAAAGTTCAATAACTGGCCTCCCACTTCGGTGCGAAAGTGGGGGCGTGGGACCACAGCTGGTTCAGACCTGCTTGAGGGTCTGCGTCCTGGATGGTGGACGACATTGGCCTCCACTGCCGTAGGCCTGGAAGTGGCCCCTGTAGGCTTCCTGAGTGTTGGAGCGGGTGAGGGCTGACAATAGGGGGTAGTGTACACCTTGGAGGACGTGGGCACTCTCCCCTTTGGGGAACAAAAGGACCTCCTTTTCTGCAGGGTTCTCAGAGAATGGAGTGTCCATGTCCATCTTGATGGCCTGGAGAGTCTCATCCACTGCCTGCCCAAATTGGTTGACCCTGTCAAACGGCATGTTCACAACCATGGTCTGCACGTCAGCTCGAAAATGTGTGGCCTTCAGCCAACCCTGGCGCCGAAGGGCCCCAGCATTCCCCATCTGGTGGAACCTTGAGTCTGCTATATCGAGCACCATTGTGATGGCGGGATTCAACACCACTTCTCTTTCCTGGAATAGGGCCATGGCTTCGGCCTTCTGGTCATCAGGGAGGAAGTCCAGGATGGGACCGAGCTTGTACCAAAGCTCCCAGTCGTATCGTGGATGGTGAGGGTGTTTGGCGGCCTTCATGTCGGATGCGGCGGTGTAGATGATGCACTTGCCAGCCGCATCCAGCTTCCTGGTTCGGAGGCACCAACACCAGCAGGTCTGGAGAAGGCAGAGACCTGAGACACTTGGGTTCCGGATCCAGGACCCGGCACTTCTTTTCCAGCCTGTCACCCATCAATGGTGTGGTATTCAGAGTCTTGATAGCCAATTCATCTTCCCAAACGCCATCCAATAACGGTACTGACACAACAGTTTTCCATGATGACTCCATGTACTGAAAAAAGAAGCCCTCCTTTTTCTCCTCCGCATTAGGTTGAAATGTTTGGACGCCTTTCAGATGGAGTGGAAACAGCCACTTTTGTCTAATGGTGAAACCCTGGTGGGCTCGTCAACATCTGGTGGTTCCCCGTTAGCATGAACATTATCCTCAAACCCATTAGTGCGAGTCGCAGTGGTATCAGTGTCAGTGCCAATGTCCGTGCAAACTGGTTCCTCCACCACCGGGGGCAAGCCCCCAAGACCTGACACCGAGTTGACCGGAGCCCTATGGGGCGACGACAGCTACGCCTAGGTGGCCTGGGCGAACATCTGGTTGGACTCCTGGCTGAACCAGGTATGGGAGCAGCCAGCAGGCACAGATGAATCTCTGCCAAAGTATGAAAGGTCATCAGGATGTCCAGTGACCTATTCCTTGCAGCAAGAGGGGATGCAAATCGTCTAGTCAGGGCAGGAGCCGGGCTGAAACACATTGGAAGGCCAAACTACTGGAATGGCTCACGAAACGGTGATCCTTCCTGAGACACAGGTCACTGGCCTCCATCATGGTCTGAATAGAAATCCTATGGGAGATTGTTCTCAGAACTGGTGTAAATATGCAGCTATTTCCTCAGGAATCCCATAGAAACCTGGAGACCCCTTGGTGGGTCTGGGAAGGAAATCCATAGGTGGAAAGAGGTCCCCCAGCCTGCCCCAATCCTGCAAAAATTAGGCCACGATGGGAATCTGCAGAACAGGTGCCACTGAGGCAGAGGTCATGACCTGGACCGCCGATAGAGACCTCGGAGGCAGAGAGACTCTCAGAGTAGTCATCATCGTGAAAGTTGAGACAGCAGTCGCAGCTGAACTTTTCGGCGACGATGGAACAACTCCTTAGTTCATCAACAGGGTCATCGACTAGGAACTTGTGGACAAGGCAGTTGTCAACAGTGCAGTGGTCTTGATCATTGATGAAGAGGCCGTCGATGAAGCAGTGGTCCTGTTGGATGGGGTTGTCATTGACTGGACCTATGTCGCTGACGAAGACGGAGGAGCCTCTGCTGGGCTTCTAGGTGGTTTGCTTTTTGATGACTTGTGTTTCGATGGGGTCAAGGACTTTCTCGCAGACAGAGGGAACCCACCAACTCGCAGGCTAACCGCCGACAGAGATAGTGACGGAGACAATCCTTTCCCAAACTTGGTCCCGCAGCCATTACAAGCGTTGAGGCAACCAATGCAGAGTGGGTTTTTGCCTTCTTTTGGATCGCACCAGAAGGAGCATCCTCAAAGGACCTCCACCTCTTCCTTCCAAAGGGAGTCCGCTCATTGGACCTACCGGTCCTGGACGAGGCATGACTGTGCCCAGAGGCTGCGTCAGAGGACTTCTCCTGATCGAGCCAAGCCACTAGCCGCCTGTGACGATCCTTCTTGGTCTTCTATGAAAAACCATGGCAGATGTCGCATCCTTCCACATCGTGATCCGGGTGAAGACAATTAAGACACTTGAGGTGCGGATCCACGACAAAAATGTTCTTCAGGCCACAGGACTCGCAACCCCTGAAGAGACTCTTCTTCTCCACGTCGGAAATGGTTGAGTTAAGATGTAGGCTCAAGCCTGGGGCTGCTGGAGTCATGGAGAGAAGATCCAACCATGAAAAGACGATCTTTGTCAACAACGGGTGCCCGCTGCCGGTAGTCACTGCATGACGGTTAAGAAAAGATGAAGAAAAAACCTCAAAAGCTGTCAAAAAACAGCAGAAAATCCACAAAATTCGAGGAGCTAAGCATGAGCACTCTCAAAACTAGAAACCTGCAGTAAAATCTGAAGATGTGCACCAGGGCTCTGGGGGGCGCTTAGGAGGACGAGTGTCATTGGTTTAGAGCAGTCTGACCCAAAGCAAAATGATGAGCTATAGAGGAGACGAGCAGTTTTTAAGTCTAAAGCAAAACAGCTTTCTTTTTACCCAGGATTCCCAGCCTGACGACAGGGAATATTCATGAGCATGTGAATCCATGCAAGACCCGATGCTGGAGATCGTTAACACCAAATTCAAATCCCACGCTGGAACCACAAACTGCCATGGGGAAACTGATTGCACAATCCCTGTAATAACTACATAACTGTGGGGATAGTGCAGAAAGAGCCCTGCTCAGGGACCTGCTTAAAAATCGAAATGGCAGTGCCAATATGCAGAACTAATCAGGCCAAAGACCAAATAAAACCAGACACAGAATAGAGGACAGGAAATAGGATCCAAATCCCTTTCCTGGTCCAAAACAGACAATTTACGCCTTGTAAAAGCATAAATGGACTTAGTGGTGGACCTCCGGGCTGATAGGAACACATCCAGGACGTTGTTCGACAAGACCCCCTCCTTGGATCTGTATGTCAGCTTCTCAGTAGCCAGGCATGAAGGTTCAGGCTAACTAAGTTCAGGCGGAGGACCCAACCCCTGGGAGAGTAGGTCCACTGGGAGAGTAGGTCCACTCTCTTTGGAAGGCGCCACAGAGGGCAGATTGACATGTCCCGCAACTCTGGGTTTCACATTCTGCGGGAACAGTCCAGAGCAATCAAGATTCACGTCCTCCTGAACAGGCGCAATCTCCTTTGAACCAGCAGAATGACAGGGATTGTCGGGAATGCATAAAGGAGGTTGAACATCCACTCTATTGTCAATTTGTCTCCCAGACGTCCCTGATGAAGAGATACTTGAGGAGTCCACAGTGTGAGAAAATCTCCTCCAAACCTTCATGGCTGAGCCAAGGTCTATCTGCTTAAGGCATCCACCATGGCATTCTCTCCTGGCAAGATGCAGCCATCAGAGACATTGCCCTTCAGAGACCAGAACCACAATTGTATTGCTTCTCTGAAAAGCAGTAAGGACCCCACACTACCTTGTTTGTTGACAAAGTGTACACTGAATTGCTGTAAGGATCACCAAGCATTTCCATTTCACAGAGGAGGTGGCGACCAGGGCCAGCCCGATCATTCTCAGCTCCAGGAAATTGATGAGCTCTCGTGACTCTGAAGGCGAACACAGTCTTCTCATAGTCAGGTGATGGCACAACCTGTCAGGGAAGGATTGGTGACTATTGTCATTTGAGGCCAAGGTTGATGGAACAACGTGCCTTTCAGCCGTTTATCTCCAAGTGGCCACCCTGCAGGAACTAGACACACTTGGCTCGATACATGCAGAAGATCTGACATGTGCCTCTATATATATGACCATTGGCAACAGAGTAGACACTGAAGCAACCTCATGTGTACCCAAGCCTCTGGTACCACCAATATTCAGGAGGCCAGGAGACTCAACAAGCACAGGTAGAGTGAGGGAGGAACTTGTCCCTTGGATTTGAAGATATGTACTATCTGCAGGATATTCACCACTCATTCCTCAGGTGAGTGTTCAAAACCACCCTGATAAATATGAGGGAATGGGATGATGAAACAATCAACCTCAGGTACTTACTGTGCTGCTGATGAATGATCATGTGGAAGTAGGCGTCCCAAAGGTCCAGCAACACCAATCGGTCCTTTAGATCGAGGGCTTGGAGGATCTGGGCTAGACTTAACATCATGAATTTGTCCTTTCGCAAGTACAAACTCAGAAATCTAAGATATAGTAATGGGTGGAAACCCCCATCTTTCTTCAGAATCAGAAAATAAGTAGAGTGCCACCCCTTGCCTCGTTCAGAGTGTGAAACCAGTTCTTTTGCACTCTTTGGGAGAAGCTGACAGATCTCCTCCATGGGGCATCAGGTCCGGAGGCAAGGTTGGTGGCATAAAGAAAGTGGTCCAGAGGACACTGAATGAAAGAGATACATTCACTCTGGTGAATGACTGACCTAGACGTCTGAGGCGTCGGATGAAGTTCGACACCATTCCACGAGGAACAGGAACATTCTCCATTCCACCAGGGGACTTTTGGCAGAATTCTCCCACAGAGATTTAGCACCCTGGGTGGGCAAGAGGACAGTGGGCGCTGCTTTTCCACCCGTGGGCTTACCTCTGCCTCTTCCTCTCTAGAAGTGTCTGCCCTGAAGAGTCCCAGGGGCCGCCTGACCTCTACCATAGGGGACAGAGGGCCGAAAGCCCAAACCCCTCAGTTGCTGCATCACCAAAGCCAAAGACTTTGCCTTCACCTTGGAGGACTGAACCTTTTTAGGGCATCGTCGGCCTTGGAACGAAACAGGTTCTGCCCATTGAAGGGCATATCGAGTATCTTTGCCTGTACACATCCTACACAAAGCCCAATGTCCTCATCCATGAGTGACGTTGCACCACTGCACACATTTCCATGGAGTACCCCACAGTCAGCTGTGTTGAGACCTGATTCTAAGTTCTGGCTGGACGTCTCCCGGCCATCCTGTACTAACACCAGAAAACTCTCTCAACCCCACTCAGGAGTATATACCCACCGCATTGGCTACAGTGGACCAAAGGCCAAAAAATAACGTTGTCAGAGTGCAGGAGGCTTAACTGCTCAGAGCATAAGACTACCCGAGGCAAACACCTTCTTACCCCAGACGTCCAGTCTCTTACTTCTCTGTCAGGCGAGAGAAGGGAAGATGGATGTACTCAAATTAGCAGTTGCGGCCTGAACCACCCAAACTCTCAAGGGAGGACAAAAAAGGACGGATCTGATGGGACTGATAATGCTTTCTAGCCAGCTCCCTGTCGACTGCAGGTGTAGCTGTCAGCCTTTCCCACACCTGAAGTCTGCCTGGAGTCTGAACTGGAAGGAAATCCTGCTCAGGAAAGGTATCAAGATGGCTGGCCTCCTGAGGTTCTGAGGCCAGGACTTGGAGGTTTTTCCAGGAAGTCTGTTTCCTCTCTGGAGCCCATGGGTTCCATTCCAAAGGCAATTATTTCACCCACATCATCATAAATCGGGCTCATTTCCGTCATAAATGGCCTCAGTGGAAATGGTGCATACTCCAGAGGGTCTCAGTTGCCTCAGTGCCAGACCATGGTGGAACTGGCACCATGCTCTCGATGGCCAAAGGTGGAGCCTGGCAGCGCCGGAAGGCCTTGTCCTTGGGGTCCAGACCCGAGCTCCGGGGCATGAAAGAGTGTTCCCCTGTGGGTGTGTGGTAACCCGGCGGGTCCCGTAGAAGCCAGTGGCCCTGGGGCCTTGGCAAAAATATCAAGAATCTTCAAGGAGAAGCTTTCCCATTCCTCTGGGGCGGAGGATTGGGTGGGAAGGAGTACCTGAGGTGCTGTTTCCGGGCAGTCTCTGGAGCTATGACTCCTGTTCCTCCAGGATAAAGTAGAATGATGGTTGGAAGAACCTTCTGGTGAGAGAGATACTTGTGGTGCTTCTTCTCATCTTTCTTTGCCAGAGACGTGCTTTCAGATGGGTGATCTGTGCTACCTTGACAAACCGCATACCCTCCCCCGACTCGTCATGGAGGTAGGTGAAGAGTTTAGCTTTCCTTTCCCTGAGGGACTAGGTATACATGGACTGGCACAAGTGCCAATCGTTGATGTCATGCCTCTCCCCAAAGCCGTATAAACATATGTAATGGGGATCCGACACTGAAGTTTCCCAGCCACAATCGAGGTAAGGTTTGAAACCTGAGGCCTTAGCGGGGTTGGGCATTTTTTCAGATTTGAACGAAGCAGCGTGTTCCCAAAGTGTGTGGTAAAAAAGAACTGAGGTCACAGGGCCTCTTTATATAGTGGCCCAACGTGTCCGTCACAGGGAGTGTAGAGTAGTCAGGCAGAGTTGTTCTGTGCCCATATTGGCAGAAAAAAGTTTCAGAAAATGAGATGCGCTGCGATAGGATAACAGATGAGGAATCCGGGGAGGGTGGAATCCTTTAGAAATGATCAATTCAGTTTTAAGTGTGCCAATTGATTGCTTATACCTTGCACAAGAAGAATCAACGCTGAGCCGCTCAGAATGTGTTAGCAAGGTTAGTAGGTTTGCTTCAGCTTGCTCACACTCTTTGATAAACCATCATCCATTCATTCATTTCACAGGTTGCCTTTTGGGTTGCTTAAAGAATAGGCAATACGTGTTATTCATTAGTTGTTCATAGAGCCTTATCTGCGTCCAATGCCAGAAGACAGTCCATTAATGTCAAGTGAAGAGTTATGGCTCTTTTGTGGACCGCATGCGCTTGTCGAACTTCCGATCTTATGCATTTTTTTATGAGCAAAGAGAAGCCTTCTTCAGCTGCTTATGGATATTACCTTGAACTAAGTATATATGCCACATAATTCTCAAGCCGATCGCTTATATGAGCTGATGCAATACAGAATTCTTGGACCAACTACCATATCCAAGTTGATCTACGAAGATAATGAACGGTAGAACTGCACTGATGGCCATTAAAGTTGTGTTTACCAGGAATGTCCCATCAGGCTACGAAGACACCAGTCCATCAGCAATGAGTACACTTTTAAGCCCTAGGCATAAACACAATTATCTAAAATATCTGATAAAGAAATGTGCCCTGGTCTTCATTTTCATCTAAAGGTTTGGACATTGTACCATTCGCAGGTTTTAAGATTAAAGTCTCCTCCCAAAAGTACCTACTAGGAATTAATATCTTCATCCCAGATGAGCTCATCAACATTCCGGGGTTTTAAGATTAAAGTCTCCTCCCAGTAGGAATTAATATCGTCATCCCAGATGAGCTCATCAATTCTAATGTTAAAATCCTGTAAAGTGCAAAGACTGATCACAAGCTGTGGACTATTGTAGAAATGAATTACATAAAATGTGTCACTGTTAGATGGAGTAAGTAAATGCATCAATAAAAACGTGGAGCCCTGAACGAACTCCCCCAACTAGCACCTTCAGAGAGGCTTTCACAAACGTTCTCAACTCATCAGAGTGTCTGTCACGACTTTGTCGGGTCGCATGGACCCGATACAATGTATACCCATCCCGATAAATGTCACTAGCAGCCCAGGTTTACCGCAAGAGAATCATCTCAGTCAATAAACAAGGTTTCCAGATAAGGATTAGTCTCTTTACCAGCCCAACCTGCAATGTTCCATGACAGAAGGGGACTATACGCCTCATATCTGAACCAGAGCAAAGATTAGTGGTCTAAAACATCGTATAAAAGACATTCCACAGTGGAGCCGAACCCTTCTGCACTAAAACTGGTGCTAACCAAATGGTCCGCCTTGGAGTTGCATTCAGCAGTAGGCAGCACACATACTATCCAGCACGTAGTAGATCTTGCAGATTCCTTCCCTTAACGGATGGTTCAGTGACTCTTCTTAGGAAATAGGTCTCCTGATGCGCAGTATATCCAATCCTGCTTTTTTAAAGCCACTTCTGAGCAGAGAGTTGTGTGGGCGACTTAAGTCCCGTCACATTCAGGGATCCCAGCCTCAGGTCTACCCTAGCTGCTACCTCACCCCTCCTGACTGTCCTCGCCCGACGCCCTCAATGTTCCATTGCGAGTAGGGGTCACTTTTGAGACACTCCTCGCCAGAGCCAGCATCACTGTAACGTCCTACCTCTAGTGTTAATACGTTCAGAGGAACAGTCCTCTTTCACTGCAAGTGATAGTGGGCTGCGCCCCACGTGATCGAGGAGGCGGGGTTACCGCCTCCGAGAGTCAGTTTAGTTTTGATTAAAATCCCGTTAACACCCACGCGTGTCCGCTCCTGATTTATTGTTCATGATATGCCTGCTAACCATATCCCTGCACATTATATGGCAAGACTACATTGCGAGAAGATAACAATCACCTCAAAGGAAACAAAATAAATAAAGAAGGCTAACAAAATCACCCCTCCCAACAAGATGTCACCAGATCTCCCCTCCCCCTACCTTTACTATGAGTTTGTCAGGTCTACTCCCCTTTTCCCTTCCTAGAATCAGAGCACTTAGAGGCAGCATAGCCTAAACCCCACTGGGACTAAGCGCATTACCCTCACTAGTTCCCTATTCTCCTCCACTTATTGTTCTTTCTTTCCCTGCCTTCTTTTTCGCTTATTTCCCCTTGTTTCTACTCTCTCTTATCCCTCTTGCCATCCCCATCTCCTATTTTACTTCTCCCTTTTGCCCTCTATTCTCATCCAGCCTGTCCCTTCCCCTAATCCCTTCTATCTCTCGCCATCGCCTCTCCTTTCTCTCCCCAGCACCATCTTCCCTTTAGCCAACACCTATCCCCTTGTATTCCATTTTTTCTTTTCCCCCTTCCTCTATTTTTCCTCCCTTTTTTTTATTGTCCTTTTCCCCTTTCCCTTTTTCGTCTTTCCCTTCCTCTTTTCATTTTGTCTACTGCTTCTCTTCTTTCCCTTGTCCCTCCTCATCTCCCTTTTCCTTCTTTCTTCTCCCTCCTTTCTCTGTTCCTCCCCATGCCCTTTCCTCTTTTTTATTTCTATTACTCATCTCCTTTTTCTTCTCCACCTTTCCTGTCTTTCCATTTCTCCTTCCCACTCTTCTATCCTCTTTTTCTGCATCCTTTCTCCTGTCATTTCCTCCCAGCTCCCTTTTTTCCTCGACCTCAAGGTTTCCCTTTATACTATTCCTTTTTCCTTACTTTCCATCTTTTTCTTTGCTTCTCTTTCTTTCGACTTTGCACTTCCCGTTCTTCTTCTCTTCTACCTTTCCCTTCCTTACCTTTGTTCTCTTACCTTTTACCCCATTCCTTCTGTTAGGGAGAATTCTCTTATAAGGCTAATTTCCCTCACCTAGTGAGTCCCGCAGCAGCTTTGCTGGATTTCAGGGGTTTATTTTTTTCCACCTGCTAAGAGTCTGAACCTTTTTCCCACTCTTACATGTGTTTTGCCATGTGTATTTCTACTTTTTGTGTGATCTTGGGCTCTGGAGCCACACCACTCCATGAGCCCCACTGTTTGTGTGTGTTACACAGCACCTTCAGTGCAGTGACACAGGGTTGTCTTTGAGACTTCCCACTGACTCCATTTTTCTGGGGCTGACTACCGTCCCCCAGAAATAAGTAAAGTTGCCATTAACTTTATATATTCACTCTAAACTGGAGACCCAGTACACCCCATCTTACATGGAGTTTTGGAAAGGGTTAATTCCTGGCCCTTTTTGTCTGTACCTCTCTGAGCTTTGTTTTGCTCTCTTAACATTAAGACTTGGCTGGTAGCAGTGGTATCCACCCTAACCTTTCTACCGTGATTATACAATATAAACGTGGTACTGTTTTAGGCTGTTATATTAGCCTCGAACTTAAACCCGCTTGACCAAATACTTTTTATTTTGGCTCTGGTCAGGTTTAGTTGCCATTTATTTTTGTTAAAGTCCTTCTTGTATTTTACTTTTCGCGCCAAACCAGGTTTGCCTTCTTTGTTCGCCGACCTTTGGCGGGCTTCTGTCCAGAAGCCCTCCTTTGGCGTCTAGGTGGGCTGAATGTGAGGGAGGGGTTTAGTCACCCCCTGCACAGGGTCTCCTTGGAGACCCAAGTCGCACTTTGTGTCGATTGGCTGAGGTGGTTGTCCGGGCCGGACAACCCCCCTGCTGAGTGATCGACAGCCAGGCTGTGTGAATGGGGGATTTTGGCATAAAAGGCAGGACTCTTGGGTTGGAAGTCAGAGTCGCCACTGGACCTGCAAAGAAACGAAGAGAAGCGGAGAAGAAGACGGCTGCTGCAACTCCCAAGTCCCGGTGAAGCCCTGCTGCAGTCCTGAGCTATCTACCCTTCAACGACAAGAGAAGATAGAGTCCAGAATCTTCTTCCCTTCAGCATGGTGGGATCAACCAGCTCATCTTCCACAGCCAGAGGATCCTCTTTGTGGTCGAAATCGCTGCACACTGCTGTAGTGGTCCGGATAGCCATCTGAAGAACCTCTCCTGTTTTAACGGAGCGCACCTTCTATTCACCGTTGTTTCGCTGCTGCTGGCCTAATCCCTGGGTAGTGCAGATCGCTCCAGACGTCGTCCTTCTTGTCTCCACGACTGAAGCTCCGGGACCCGTGAGTCTGCAGAAACTACAAGGAACTATTGCAGTGGCACCAGCTTTCTTCAAGGAATAAGGTACTGTGTCCAATTTCGAGGAAATGGGGTGAACCCTTCTTCCTCACCAAAGGCTTGTCCTTTTCTTCCTTCCCTCTTATAACTCTTGCCTCCCTTTCGTGATGATATCCAAGTACTCCTGGCAATCTCGAATCGTGAACTGTACGAACCATGTGATCCTCGGCAACAGGACCTCTGTTACACTTGACACTGGCGCAGGCCTATTGACTTTTTATCTACTGGTTAGAAGGTGTCCTCTTATTCTATCTGCCTTGACAACAGTAGTGCATATGATTTTTATCCCCAATTTTCTTGTGTGAATTCAGGTGCTAAGTGTGTTTGACTACGGTTACATTTCTTCCCGCGGGTACGCTTATCTTTAGTAAGACTGAACTGTCATTACTGTCAAAAAGTGATCACATATGTACTTCCGGTAACGTTTTTGTTTCACAACACCGGTCTGTCAAATCCCAATGTACTTACCTTGAACTTATCTACATAAGGGGAATTGGTTGTGTGTAGTGTATTTGAAATGTGGTTTTATTTTAATCGAAGTGAAGTGTTTTTTGTGAACAGATGGTTTAAAAATAAATGTACTTATATTTTTTAACCAGAAACCTTGAGTCAGTGTTTGCTTGAGTCACAGTAATTGTAGTCCTTTGTGTAATCTCTACTACTGCTCATTTGCTCTTGAGATAAGTCTGGCTGCTCAGCCATTGCTACCACTCTTTCTGTGTAGTACAGGCTTGTACCAAAGGTGAAATTGTATTACCACTTAGTCTTAATTTTGTGTAGTGGTCCCTAAGGGCACTACCCAGGATTCTGCCTAACACCTTCCCCTTTTACTTTTCCTCATCCCTCTTTTACCTTTCTTCCCCCCACCCCCTCACCAGGCATTAGTGTGTCTCTTCCTACTTCACTATCAAGCCCCTGTTGACCAACACATGGGTCCTCAGTTTCTTAAAAGTCACATAATGTCAAATCCAGTACAGTATTTGTTTCATAGTTCCATTATTTTCATATCGCATGTTGCTTAAATCCCCACCTCCTTTTTCCCATGGAGTGTTCAAGTTTTCACTTCAAATGATAGGGTGTGTTCAGTTTTTTAAATTTCCTGGACCTAAACATTCTGAGTCTCCTTGGGCGTGGGTGTAATTTTAGGGGGTGGGAAGGGGACAAGGGTGTTTTATTTATTGTATTGGTTGATGCCAAGGATACGTTTTGCAGCCCTATTCTGGATTAGCTGAACAGTGCAGAGTGAAGAGAGAGGCAGGTTGAGGAAAGGGCTGTTACAGAAATCCAGCCTGGAAAGGACCAGAGTTCTAGAGACATTGAGCTTCTATGGGAAGGTGAGGAAAGGGAGATTGCCTCTAAGGAGGTACAGTTGTAAAGTGGGTTTTCTTGGCAAGGTCCAAGATGTGAGGAGTAAATGAGAGAGATGAATTGGATGACCCCAGGGTTTCTGGCTTCAGTGGAAGGAGAGGGAGGTGAGCCCATAGGGGGTGGCCAGAGAGCAGGAGGGAAATGGGGAACAGATGTCCCGATAGGAACAATCTCGGTTTTACTGGCATTAATACGGATATCATTGGAGGCGCACTAGCATTGAATGGCAGATAGACAGTCAGGGATGATAGAGGAGGAAGAGGGGAGCTTGAAGAAGAGTTGTGTCTCATCTGCATAACACTGGAAATGAGGAGAGAAGGCAGAGAGCAGGTTTGCAAGAGGTGCAAGGTAGGTGTTGAAAAGCCAGGGTGAGAGGATGGAGCCCTGGGGACACCACAAGCGGAGAGAGTGGTGGTGGTGGTGAAGAGGCCCAGGAGCACCTGGGAGGGGGGATCAGTGAGGAAGGAGGTCAAACAATCCATAAAGAGGGTATCATGGAACCGCTTTGTCAGAATAGAGTGGTGAACTGTGTCAAAGGAGGAGGAGAGGTCAATGTCATGGTGCATACTCCCAAACCTCTGGAACTGATGGGCCCACCCCAGGCACTGGCACCCATTAGGGCTTATCAAGCCATAAAGGAGTGTCCTAGGGCTTCCTGGACTCAGTCCTGGCGCCGTTGGCACCAGGCTCATAATATGTGCTGAACCGCATGGGACTACATACCTACATACTCAGCCTAGTAAGGCTGAGCCTTTCTGCCTACCATGGGTGTGGCTGAGGGACTACTTTACCTGAAATGGCAGGGTGTTGCTAAGGGACTACTTTACCTGGAACTACTTACAAGGCTATTTAAACCACACCCTGCATACAGAACACGCTTCGCATTATTCTGCACTCCTGCAGCGTAACACTCAACGTGTCTGTCTTTACTCGAACTTCAACAGCCACGCCTGTCCAAGAGATCACGATCCATCAGCACCTGAGAAGAAAGGAAAGAAAATAACAGGAATTAACACAGCAATTGGGGCATTACCTGAAGCATTCCATCCAGAAGGTCGCACTTTCTGCTGCTCTCCAGACCGCCGCACCTGCCGTGAGAAAGGTATCTGCATAGACAAATAATACTCACCCAGAGTCTTCATTCTTTTGGGACTTCCTCTGAAGCGGGCCATCCGATCACTGCTCCGGAGCCGCGCCGCACCTGCATTGCAGAAAAAAGACAAGAACAGCAGGTTAGTCACATACGAAAAAAAACATATATAAAAGCCTTCAACGCCTTCCGTGCTAATACTCACCCGCAGGAATCCTACTCCACGTTTTTAGGAAGAGGCAAATCTTCATCTGAAAACCGCCCAAGCTCGCACCTGAAAGAAAGGATCGACAAGTCAAAACTTGGGCAATAAGGACATTTAACAACTATACCAAGCACCAATTGGCATAGAGACTTACCTGCTGAGTCCAGCTATTCAAGACTCGGCTGCAGCCCCGCAGGATCAGTGAAGTAACTTGATGCAGGGAAGACTGAGCATACCGCGCCCCTGCTAGATCGCAGAACGGAGAGTCCACCATTAAAAAACCCAAGGTGAGGCAGGAGAAGGGAGGGGCATCAGAAGGTTATAGGAGGAGGACACCAAACCCATACCTCACGGCTGGCTAATATCTTGTTTGACATTGTAGGCAAAAGCTCCTGGGAAGTGACAGTGAGGGAGAAGACGTGCGCACAAGCACCCTATTCACCCGTGCAATGCCAGAGAAGACTTCATTCGTGCAGCTTCGAGCAACGCCCCCGTGGAGACCAGGTGAGCGTGACAGTCAAGGAGAATGAGAACAGCAGGAGAGTTAGAATCACGATTTGCAAGCAGTTCTTCACAGATGTTCAGGAGAGCAGTTTTCGTGCCTCTGGATGCTCGGAAACCATGTTGATGTTCACGTAAACAACCAGCAAGCTCAGTGTGTTGGGTCAGTTGGGGGGGCAACTTCTCCAGAAGTCTCCTGAGGAAGGGTGTAGTAGAGATAGGGCAATAGTTGGCCGGACAAGAGGGGTTGGCTGAAGGATTTTTTAGGAGGAGGTGCACAAGGGATTGCTTCAGAGAGGAAGGGAAATAGCCAGAGCATAAGGAGTGGTTACAGAAGTCAGCAAGAGCTGGAGCAAGGGAGGAAATGTCCTTAATGGTTCTGGAGGAGCAGGGTAATACTTGTTTGGATGATACCTTCATAGAGCGGACTACTCTAGAGACCTCAGCCGTTGTGATGGGAGAGAAGGAGGGGAAAGTAGGTGGGGGTGGAAGAGTGGCCAAGGGAGGCAGGGGCGTGGGGAGGAATGGTGGAAGGAGAAGAGGAGAGGGAGGTCAGAAGAACCCGAGTTTTGGAGGTGAAATGGGTGGCCAGTGCAGTGCAGAGGGCCTGAGAAGGGAGGGGCAAGGTGGAGAATGCAGATGGATTGGCCAGTTCCTTACATATTTTGAAGAGTTCAGCAGTGTTGTCAGAGGCTCTGGAGAAACAGGTCTGGATGTGGGCCTTTTTTTGGAGCGGATAGAGACACGATATGGCCTTTGGAGGAGGCGACAGGCCAGTTTGTCTGAGGATGAACCAGATGTCTGCCATTTGCGTTTCAGAGAAGCTAGATCAGAGTCATACAGGTGTTACACTTGGAGGCAGGTTTCAGGCGGATCCTCTTGATAGGGACGTGAATGTCAAGAGTGTTAATGACAGCAAGATGAAGATTGGCGAGGACAGAGTCAGTGGGGGAGTCAGGAGGAGGGATGAAAGTGGAGGCAAACGCAGCAGCTGACACTTACTTCATTGGTTGAATGACCACAAAGGAGAGTGGTAGCATTGGTGGAGGCTCGGTCAGGGGGCAGAGAGGTTTGTCCCCACCCCATCTTTCCTGGCCCACCCTTTTGTTTCCCTCATTTGGCAGGTTCCCCTTTACTTTAGATGTAATTTCCCCCAACCCCCAACATTTTCATCAAAGTTATTCCACTGCCTTGGGCCATCTCGCCTCTTCAACGGGGGTCCCTGGCTGGTTTTCCTTGTCTGTCCGTGTTGCTACTGTTTGGAGACCAGTTCGCCCATGACGCTGTGAAAGTTGTCCATTACAGGTTGTACATCCCTCCCTTTCAAACTCTAACAAGGGGTATCTCCTTCTGTAACTGATCCACTTTTCCCTTAATCATAGCGTTAGCTCACAACATGGTTTACACCTCATCAAAATGAAGGCCGAGAAGCCCTGATAGATGCTGATCTTAGAGTTCATATAGTCCTCCATCTTTCCTCTGCGCACACCATTCAGTACTTTTTCCTTAAAGTAGTAAAAACGTTCTATGATTGTCCAGGGTCCTCTGCCTTTTCTACCTCATCTGTGTGCCCTATCCATTGATATCCGCAGCGTTCCTTATCAGATGAGGTTATGGGTCTCTTCTTTCAACTCTGCTTCTTAACTCTCCCTGTTTCCGGTACTCCAAAATGCAGCTTCCACCTTCTCCCTCAGTTCTCAATGCACTCCAGTTTTAGCTGCATCTTTTCCCATTGTCGATCTAACTCCGAGACGGTTACATCCATTTGAGTTTCCAGAATATCTCCAGATCTCTGGTTTGCTGCCAGCCCCTGGACAAACTTCTATTGAATCTACTCTGCCAGTGAGAACGCCCTTTTTATGCCCTATGTCTAATCTCATCCCTTTGATCTCAAGGATTGCACGGATATCACCTTTTGTGGCAGCCTGTTCTCCTCTTCTGCCGTTTCCATTTTCGCTTATAGTATCCGTTATCTTGTCTTCTCAATTAAATCTTTGAAGGGAGATTTTCTAGCTCATGCAGTCAATATGTTGCTGTATCATTGCGCTCCTGGGGAGGGGTGGGAGGGCTTCCCTTACAGTGTTGTCCTCTGTCACTACACTTCCATTTTAACTCATCACCCCTTCGATTCTGTCCTTTTCACACCAATTTTTCCACCTCTATCGTTTTACTCCTTTTTTCTCATCTTCTGTCCTTTTGAAGCCATGAATTCTTCTCTTTATCCACTCACAGTTCACTCCCCTTTTGCTTCTCTTTCTTCACCTTCGACTTCCTCTCTCTTGGACCCCGTTACCTCCCCCTCAATATCTGAATTCCTTCTTTCTTTCTCCTTTGTCCCTGCTATACTTTCTTTCCACCATTTTTCCTTTTGACCCTTTGTTTCCCTTTCCTTCTTACACATTTTATTCCTATTTTACTGTTTTATCCTCCCTCTCTTTTTACTCATTTTTGCATTGCTTTTTTCCCCTTTTCTGTTTTTTTTCTATCTCGTTCCTCTTTCCATTGCTACTAGTGTTCCATCCGTTTCCCTCAGGCACTTAGCCCCTCTTTCAGTATCTGCACTGTGGCTAGGGGCTCTGTTTTTTGTCCTGCAGTCTATCATGAGCTGGATCTTGCTGTTGCAGCTCTGAATTTGCAGGCCTCCAACAAGATGGTCCATGAAACGGGCCCGCCCCTTTGTTTACTTAAACGGCACCATTTCCTTGACTGCCGATGGTCAGATTTCAGTCCCTGATGCAGCACCTTATATGCCGCGGTCCTCCTCACTGGTGCCTACTAACCAGTGGCAGCTTTAGCCTTGCCTTCCCGATCTAGGGGACCACGGGAGATGTGGATCTCCCCAGAGGCGGATGAACTAGCTCTCAGTGCCCGTCCTGGTGGATGTCTTCCTGGGGCCCTATGGTGGCCAACTGTCCCGTAATGACATGTCAGGTCCCGTGATCTGCATAGCCCCTCAGCAGGACAGCAAAAGTCCTGCTTTTCCTTTGGGCTGCCTGTGAGGGGGCCTGCAGGACCCTTGACCCAAATTTTCAATTTAGCCCACATTTTTGTGTGAAAGTTCGAGCTCCAGGCAGCAGAGAGGCTCTCCCAGAGACCTGACAAACTGCTCCGTCTCAACAAAGCATTACAATGGGGGATATTCGACACTGATGGGAGGGAGGTGGACACCCAACAGGCTCCTTTGTCCCTTTTGAAATGTGATTGGGGATAAGTGAAAAGAGTGCAAAATGTTCCATGCTTTATGAAATAATGACTATGGTTTTAAAACCCAAGGGGGATTTCTTTAAGCTCACATTAATTTGCATGTTGCTATTATGCCCTACCATGCAGGATGGGGAGAATAAAACTAAAGGAGAAATTACTCACCATAATGTTCTTTCTATGGATTCGTCTCCTGCAGATTCCTCATCTGACAGATATCCCCTTCCAGCTCCAGGTGCTCGGAAAAAAACATTGACAGGGACATCATAGCAGACTTCGATTCAGCCGTCAATCCGTCTTGGCTCGGCACTTGATAGTCTGCTCCGGAAGTGACGTCGGACATTGTATATATACTGCGTCACTACGCCCTGTACCTCAGTTCCCACCTTTTTCCCTCTGATCTCAGCTGCTACAGAGGAAAACCAGCGAGAACAAAATGACCAACTAGCCAACAGAGTATTAGAAAAACAGGTATCCCAAATAGGATAAACAGGACTTAATCTTAAAAAAAATATATATATATGTATATATATTTCTGAGGCTTGTGGAATCTGCTTAGATCACATGCTGTGCTTAGGCCGACATCTAGTGGAAGCTGCAGAGTATTACAGTTTGTTTTTCGAAACTCGAAAATGGGCGTCGACACAGGGCATGCCAGTAATACTATCCCTAGTGTGACATCCACTGTACCCAAGATCCCTCACGCGTCTAGGATTCTCAGATTGTTTTTTTCCGCCATACTGGTCGGAAGCATTTTGCGGAGTCCCCTGGCCTTAGCCATACTTTTGCTAAAATATTGATTTATTGACATCCTTCCCCATCCCAACGTCGAACTTCGACACTCGACGCCGGCTGGAGAAGAAATCGACCGTCGGCTGCTGCATGACGGATTTGGGCCTCGGAAGGCCTCGGGCCTCGGCCCGGGCCTTGGAAGGCCTCTGGCCTCGGCCCTGCAAGTAGGGAGAGTGGGGGGTTGGACATACTCTACACTCTTGGTATATAGGTACCCCTTATACATTTCCTACACTTAACAGCCTGCTGCCTCAAGGTGCGTATAGAGGGTACCCCTTTTCAATTCTGCCCCAAGTGCAATCGCAAATACCCTTGGGTGGACAGGCACGCCACGTGCAATCTCTGCTTGCCGAGGGACCACCCCGAAGCGAACTGCAGAGCGTGTAGTAGGTTTAAACCTAAGACACTTAAGGACCGTTCGACGAAGCGTTGGGCCCACCACGCCAGGCAGGCGGCCATGGTAATACTATCCCTAGTGTGACGTCCACTGTACCCAAGATCCCTCACGAGTCTAGGATCGTCAGATTGTATTTTTTCTGACATGAGGTAGCATGAGGAGTAGCGTGAGTACAGATAATCCAAGCAGATAGATAGAAAGGTAAGACCACAAGTGGGGCATGCGGTTCTAAGACACTTATTTGCTCATGACCCTTCTCACATCCCACCTCCTTCTTCAGGTACTGCTTGCTAATCTATGCACAGCATGTGATCTAAGCAGATTCCACAAGCCTCAGAAGGGATACATTACTCACCGTAATCGTATTTCTGATGCTTGTATCTGCTTAGATTCACATGCGACCCACCCTTCCTCTCCTCTGAGAGAAGGCGCATGGTTGCTTGTAGTCTTACCTTTCTATGTATCTGCTTGGATTATCTGTACTCACGCTACTCCTCATGTCAGAAAAAATACAATCTGAGGATCCTAGACGCGTGAGGGATCTTGGGTACAGTGGACGTCACACTAGGGATAGTATTACTGGCACGCCCTGTGTCGACGCCAGTTTTCGAGGTTCGAAAAACAAACTAATACTCCACAGCTTCCACTAGATGTCGGCCTATGCACAGCATGTGAATCTAAGCAGATACAAGCATCAGAAATACGATTACGGTGAGTAATGTATCCCATATTGAAAGAGAGGAATGTGGCCTGCAAGCAAGAAGAGCAACCGATCCTAGAGTCATCGCTGACACCTCCCTCTCGGAAAATACAGCCCCTACTGCCGATGCTTTCTCAGCGGGGATGGATGGGAGGGGTGATGAGGAATCTGCAGGAGAAGAATCCATAGAAAGAACATTACGGTAAGAAATTTCTCCTTCATTGGTTGTATTCATGAAACTAATCATGTCTTCATCGACTTCTCCCGAGACCATCAATGCCTCATGAGCTGCTCGTAATTCCTGTTGAGCCAGCACCGTGCACGGTCGAATGGTTAAGTCGAGTAAGGGGGCCTCTTGTGATGACTGCATGGTGACTGAGTAGTCATCAATTCACCACTGTTATAAGCAATAAGTAATGTAGAGTCAGATGTTTCCGGGGCTCGTGGTGAGTAAGGATTAGAATGATCATTTATAGATTTACTATGCTCTTTCTCACTATCTGCCTGCATGCAAATAGGTACATCCTGTTGTATTCTGTCAGCCATTTTCGGGGAAGATTCACTTAGAGTACTTGGATCATCTCTTTTAGTTTCCCCCGCAATAGCAAAACCTCCAGTTACTTGAGTCATATGAGTCAAGGGCACACACACCTTATCAGGTAGTATCAAGGGGACTAAAGTTTTTACTGCAATTTGTACAAGAGGACTTCCTTCAACAGGATCCAACACTTTCATGTCATTAGTGCAAAACTGACGAATATGAGATGCCAGAGATACCAATCGTTTTTTTTTATTTTTTAGGGGAAACCCCTGTTCTGGCATTAACTGGTAGTAATGTTTTTTTAATAGGTTTTATAGATAATTGCTTATGCTCCTCGTTATTCACCTCGTCGGGCATTCCTGTTTTTAATGTATACAACCCAGCCGACATTGTATTACCACAAAAACTTACTTGCAGAAAATAAAAGGCAAGCACCACAGCATTAACGCACCCCAGAATCACAGCTCCTGCTCGCCACCTAGAGAGCAAGACAGCCCACTCAGCAACAACTCGCTCGAACGCGCATGTTGAACGCGCGTGAGCAGTGGTTATGTGATGGCTGCTGGGCAAGTAGGCGGACACGTTTTGGTGAAAATGGTCCAAACCAAAACAATGAGTGTAGCTGGTTACAAAAGTAAGCTACAAGAGAAGGAAAAGAAAGGAAAAATAAATAAAATAAAACACCTATCAGGTGTAGTCAGACTATGAAAATCAGTCCAGATATATCCTTAAATGCTTTCAGGATGATTACCTAGTCCACAACAAGTGAATCCAAAAGTTCATTTTCAAGCAGCATCCAGCAGAGGTCCCGACAGCAAGACAGCCCACTCACTCGAACGCGTTCACTGAAGACGCGTGAGCAGTGGTTATGTGATGGCTGCTGGGCAAGTAGGCAGACACGGTTTGGTGAAAATGGTCCAAACCAAAACAATGAGGGTACCTGGTTACAAAAGTAAGCTAGTCCACAACAAGTTAGGCAAAAGAGTCCCAAAGTTCGTTTTTAAGCAGCATCCAGCAGAGGTCCTGACAGCAAGACAGCCCACTCAGCAACCACTCGCTCGAAAGCCATTTCTCCTTCAAGGGATTGCTTTTCTCTCGCAGATTCCTCATTGGATAGAATTCCAAAGCAGTGGAAATAATGGAGGCGGGAAGAAAGCTTATAGCAGGAAATTCCAGGCTATAATGCTTCATAAATGTGTGAAGCGAGGACCACGTTGCGGCCCGGGAGATGTCCCTAACCGGTACTCCCCTTTGCAGAGCTGTACAGGTGGCGACCCCTCTGGTAGAGTAAGCTCTGATGGCAGGAACCAATTCCTTGTCATCGGTATGATAGTATTCCGAAATACACGTTATCCATCGTGAAATTGTCTGCTAGGCCTTTTCTTGAAATGGAGTAGGTTACAAACAACTTGTCAGTTCTTCTATATTCCGCCATGCTTACTACATAGAAGCTCAAAGCTCTCTTGGGGTCCACCCCGTGAAGACACAACTCCTCCTTGGAGCGGTGCAGCGGTGGGTAGAACACCAGAAGATCTATTGCCTGAGAAAGATGGAACTCCAACACCACCTTAGGCAAGAACCCTGGTCTCACTTCAAGAGATACATTTTCACGGAAAAAAAGAAAAAATAGTGGTTTGCAAGAAAGGGCCTGCAACTCGCTGACTAGTCTGGCCAAAGTGATGTCAACCAGAAAAGCTGTTTTCAACGTTTCAAGCTGCAAGGAGCACGCATTTAACAGCTCAAAGGGAGTCACCATAAGGAAGGTGAGAACCAGGTTCAAATCTGAATCAGGGGCTACCTGATTGAAACCCCTTATGCCCCACATCATTCACCCTGACAAATCGGGGTTTATTCCTGGGCAGTTTACGGCACTCAATTTGCACCAACTGTTTAATATATTGGCTCAAATCAACCCAGAGGCGCAGGCAATTGTGGCTATGTTAGATATACAGAAGGCTTTTCATTCTGTTTTATGGCGTTTCATGTACACGGTACTAGAGAAATGCAAATTTAGCTCCAACTTTATCTCATATGTTCAGTTGCTATACACATCGCCAGTTGCTAGAGTCTGTAACAAATGGTGCCATTGGCACCAATACACATAGCCAGGGGTACGAATCAGGGGTGCCCCCTATGGCCCTTGTTTGCTATAGTGATGGAGCCACTGGATTACCTTATCAGGCACAAACATAGACAGAGGCCTTCGGCTCTCTGGTAAACCAGAGATTATTTCCCTGTATGCTGATTATGCTGATGATGCCATACTATATGTGCGTGATCCACAGACACACCTGGGGATTAATATGCAAGTTGTTACTGTCTTTGGTGCGGTGTCTGGTCTCCAGGTGAATCATAGTATGTCCGAGCTGTTTCCCCTCATGGATGCTACGGGCAGACTTCCTGACCTGCTTAGGTTTTCATGGGTTCCAACAGAAATACAATACCTTGGAGTCACGATAGCTAGGCATGGTAAGGCTCTACTAGAAAGTATTACACTACATATCTGCCGCGCCTTACATCTCAGCTCAGGGCGTGGGGGAGGCTGCCGCTGACTATTGCTGGCAAAATAGCACTGCGCAAGATGGCAGTCTTACCTAAGCTCCTTTGCATCTTTCAGAATATACCGTTATGACCAAGGATGAAATATTTACACGATTTACAAGCAGCTATAAATTCTTTCTTGTGGCACTTGGGCACGGTGCATCTCAGAGGGAACACCCTGACACTTTGTTATGCACAGGGGGGGATTGCAGCCCTGGACTTTAAGATCAATTGGTTGACTGCACAGATTCAATTTGCGGCCTACTGGTTTACTTCTGCAGAGTCACTTCCTCATGTCAATGTTTGAAAAACACTCAGCTCGTGTGCGTGACATTAGATCCCTGGTCGGGGCCCCCACATTTGCGGATCCATGCCCATTTGAACCTGCGAGCATCACTGCTCGTGCCTGGTGTACGGTTTGGCAACTGGTAGGTCTTTCACATCTCTATCATGAGAATTACCCGCTATGGAATTGTACTCAGACTTTCCCCACATTGGATGGGGTGTCTGAGCAGCGTGGACTCAGGCAGGCTTTGACACACTGGGCAGCATGTTCCATGACGGAAACTTCGTCCTAGCTAGGGATGTCCCTCTGCTTTCACAATCCAAATACTCACACTGGCTGCAATATCTCAGGATTCACAGAGCCTTTAGAAGGGGTTGGGTATGCATCCCGTCTCAACCGGAGAATGACTCCCTGCTAGGATAAATCATAGCCGCTTATGGTTTGCGGGGTATGTTTTTTTTCTCTATATAGCCTGGTCTGGAGATTAGCAGTATCAACCCTGACCAGACTCCACTCTAAATCTAGTTTTTTTTACAGTGCTACAAGCCTGCAGGCATCTGAGCACTGAGATAACAGTTGATATTATTATCCCACAGCGTGGTATTGTGCAGTACTCAATTCATCGACCTATGAAGGATGAAAGGTTGAGTTGGCCCAGCCGGGATTGGAACCTACATCAGCAGGCTGCACACAGATAGGGGCTCAGCTTGTTGTGCTATCTGACCAGCCTAGATCTGGGCCTGGACATCACATATGAGATGTGGGGAGCAGTGTGTTCCCAGACCTGAGATGTCTCTTACAACTCCAAGTTTCACCTCTTTCATCCCAAAGTGTTGCATAGGAATCATTACACCCCTGCTTGGTTGAAACATTTTGCCCCCCTGCAAACACTGGCTGCTGTTCAACATGTGGTGTGGATAATGCAGGGTATTATATGGTATGGGGCTGCCCCAAGCTGGATGAATATTGGAGGGATGTCTGTGCCATAGGTGACTGTGTGCAGGCTAGACGCTAATCCAATACACTGCCTCTCGTGTATTTGAAGGGTCAGTTGGGCAAGTACTTAGACTGGTGAATTTAAGCCTGGTGCTGGCAATGCAATGCCTATTATTACACTGTTTGCGACCCTCGTTGCCAACTACAGAGCAGTGGTTGCGAGCTACGGTGTGGGTCAGTGATATTGAGCTGTAATGCGCTGCAATGCAACAAGTGACCACTTGTCCAAAAGATATATGGGAGCCTTTCAAGGACTATCTTTCACGCATACAGGATGCTCCCACTGGGGGATTACAAATTGGTGCTGCTTCATTGACCTCCGTTCCTGGTGGGTGGCAGTTTCATTCATGGTAAGTTACTCCTGAAACCCTGCATGTTGTTGCATTAACCTTTAAATATTGCGTTACCTCCGTTTCTTTCTACTCACTGGTTTACATTTGTTGTATGGATACAACCGCCAGTCATCACTTCATTGTCCAATAGTTGTGTATTTTCTTGTACCAAGTGCTTTAATAACGAAAGTTAAAACTTTTTTTTTAACTCCCAATCAGGGACAACAAAAGGGATAGGAGGAAACATATGCACAAGGCCCTTCAGGAATTGGGCCATAACCAGGATCGTGAAGGAAGAGCCTTGATCCAGAGACCTTTTTAACATAGACAAAGCTGCCATGTATCCTTTCACTGTGGTAACCTGAAGGCCTGAAGAGGCCAGTGAAAGAAGGAACTCCATCATCATAGTGGTAGGGCAAGAGAGAGAGGAACAATCTTGTGTTCTGTGCACCATGCCCCAAATCTTCTCCAACAGCACACGTACAGAAATCTTGTAGATGGTCTGCGGGCAGCCAGAAGCACCTCGAGCATGTCCTCGGAGAGGTTCCAGTCATCATATCTCATCCTCTCAAAAACCATGCATGTAGGTTGAGGGATTCTGGGTTCGGGTGGAGCACCCGACCTTCCGACTGGGTTAGAAGATCCGGGTGGCGAGGCATACCGGAGAGGTGGGCAGATTGTCAAATTCAGACTGTCCGAGTACCACGTCCTCCTTGAGCAATCCGGGGCGATCACGGTTGCTGAAAACCTCATCAACCTCCCGAGAACCCATGGAATGATGGGAATCTGAGGGAAGGCGTAGTAGAGAGGGAAGATCCAGTCCACGAGAAACACATTCCCTAGCGCGATGTTCGCTGGGAATTCCCTTGAGCAAAACTGTTCGCACCTCCGTGGCAAACAGATCTACCATCGGGTACCCCAGAGAGAGACCACCTCCTCTAGGACTTGCTGGCATACTTTCCACTTGTGTGAGGCCGTGCTCTGTCTACTCAGAGCATCCACCAAACTGTTCTCTGCCCCCGCCAAATGAACTGTCGAGATCTGGTTCTCCACTAACCAGAACCACAGCTGCATTGCCTCCCTGCAGAGGGGAGGGAGCACACGCCACTCTGCCTATTCAGGTAGTGCATGGCCAGCATATTGTTCGTCAAGATGAGGACATGCTTCCCTCTCAGAGATGGAGTGAACGCCCTCAGGGCTACCCTGATGGCTCCCAACTTCACCCTGTTGATATGCCACATGGCTTCCCATTGCTGCTCACCTGCAAGTCCTCACAGTGAGCACCCTAACCCCTCAGGGACGCATCTGTGACAATCTGGACCTGAGGCCACAGAGGCCAAAAGGGTACCCCTGCTAGCAAGTCACTGCTGTTGGCTCACCAATAAAGGTCGTTGACCTCAGACCTGGACATCCTGAGGACATCCTTGAAGATGCCCAAGTACTGGGACCACTGACCTTGCAGGAGCCATAGCAAACATTGCATTCACATATGGTACTAGAAAAATACAGGAGGCCATGAGGCTTAAGAGGCGGAGGAAAGATGACGCTGGTAAAGTGGTGTGGTTCTGGAACAGCCCTATCAACTGTGCAATGCTGGCTACTCTTTCGTCAGGATGGGAGGGAGCCTTCCCCACCCGGTTGTCTAGGACTGCTCTGATGAACTGGAGCAAGCCTCTGAGCTGGTGTCGTGTGTGACTTCAGCAAGTTCAGGGAGAAATATAGCCTGTGGAATAGTGAACAGGTGTCCCTGAGATGGGACAAGAGCTGCTCCACTGACCTTCCTCGGAGCAGCCAGTCCAGGCACGGGAACACAAGGACGCCGGATCTCCTGAGGTGAGCCGCGACTACCGCCATGAGCTTGGTGAAGACCCTCGGAGCGGAGGCCAATCCAAAGCCTCATCTCCTATGAGGAACCTCAGGAACTTCCTGTGCTTTTGATGTATCAACACATGAAAGTAAGCATTCTGAAGATCTATGGACACCAGCCAGTCCTGTAACTCGAGAGCGTAGAGAATCTCAATGTCACCACCCTGAATTTGTCTTTCCTCAGGAACTTGTTCAAGGCCCTGAGGTCCAAGATAGGATGGAGACCTCCTCCCTTCTTGGGTACCAGGAAATACAGGGAATACCAGCCCGAACCTCCATGCTCGGATGCTACCTCTTCCATGGCACCCTTCAACAACAGGGCTCGCAGTTCTTCCCAGAGCTCCTGTTCCGGCTGGCAAGGAGGTGGTGGGGGTCTGCTCAGAGGTTTTCTTAAGAAGGGATGACAAAATACTCCCACCGCATGAGCTCTAAGGCTGAGGCGTCAGAGGTAATCTCCTGCCATTAGGTCCAATAGTCAGACAGCCGTCCTCCAACCGGTGAGTTGTGGGAAGGGAAATCAAAGCAGTTTTGAGGAATGAGCCACCCCAGCTGCTGCTGCCCTTTAGAGGCCCCTTGCGGAATGCGAGAAACGCCTCTGCCGCTGCCTGGCTTGTGGGAGATGAGTCTTTCTGCACATAAGGGGCGTAACGCCTGTAGCCTCAGCCTCTTGAAGCAAAGCTGAAAGCAGGTTTGGCCGACTATTGAGCAGCTAGCCCTAGCGACTTTGCAGGAAGCTTGGACTTCTTGAAGTTCTCCAGGGAGTCATTGGCCTGAAACGATTCTCCCCATCATAATCCATGTCCAAAAATTTACTCTGGACATTGCGGGGAAAACCCAGAGGAGCGCATATAGGCCTGCCTGCTAAGGACCATAGCTGAACCCATTGCCCGTCCAACACAGTCTGCCACGTCGAGGCCCGTTTGCAAGGACTGCCAGGCCACCACCTTCCAGTCATCCATCAGCTGCTGAAAACCGTCCTGCAACACCCCTTCAAGGACGTAGTGGGGCTGCATGCTCCACTGCTTTTCACAGTCCAAACAAATATTTAGCAAAGCCACAGGAGACATTAGTAGCCTTTAACATCATGCTCCCTAAGGAGAACATTTTCTTTGCTAAGGCATCCACTTTTTTCCCCTCCCTGTCTGTAGGTAAATTAGACACAGAGGAAGATGCCCTGGTGGACACAGTGGCTGCATGAACAACCATGAAGTATCCAAAAACAAAGTAACACTACTTTGTTAGGAATGGCGCTTCTCAGTTAGCCCCATGTGGTTGCTCTTGGATTTTTAAAATATTGAGTACGCCTAACAGTATTGATCAAAATTAAGTAATTGATTCAAAAAGTGAGTGTATCTCTTAAAGCAGGATATGTTTTATTCACATTCCTGAAGTTTTCCTTCAAATAACGTAATTGTGCACATCGACAAATGGGTTTCCATCTAGTATTGCCTATAATAGACTAGTGCCAATGCATTTCGGATTTAACCTTCTTCAGGGCGGTATTAAGGCAAAATCAGTATTACATAACTTATATTGCATATTGCATTCATATCTTGTGAATCTTCAGACAACAAACCATAACATTTCAATTGAATCAATACGGAAACACATACCATATCATGTGTACAAACTAATCAGAAAGATGAAATTGAAAGTTTTTTTCAGTGAACTGGATCATGAACAAATTATTGAAAAAGAAAAACTTAAAGAGTTTAGAGGTAAAAGTACCTTTGTTCCACCGATTAGCATATCTTCAATTGAGATTTTCCAAAAACAGGTGACAAGGGACTTTGAAAAGATTCGATTTAGAGGCCAATCAACACACAATATGAAACCCCATGAATTAAAGTTGATACAGGATCTCTATGGAGATACATCCATCACTAAGTCCGCAGACAAAGGAGGAGGTTTGGTATTGCTCAATACTACGGACTATGAAGAAGATTGTGAGAGACAATTGAGTGACGTAAACACCTATGCAAGACTAACACAGGATCCTACACCGGAGATATGAGAGAATCTAAAGATACTGCTCGATAAGGGGAAGAGTTAGAGTGGATTAAACACCACACGAAGAAGTTCTTGACCAATCAACATCCCTGAATACTACACTTCTATACCCTACCAAAGGTGCATAAAGATCCAATTAACCCCCCTGGGAGACCCTTTGTAGCAGGGATGAACAGCATATTGGATCCCCTTGGCAAATATGTGGATTATTTTCTACAACCACTCATCCAAAATACCAACACATACATTAAGGACTCAACACATTTCTTACAACTGTTGAATTCAACAGTCTTTACACCTCGATCCCCCACGATCAAGGCAGTGAGGCCGTAGAATGGATGCTTCTCAAAGCTGAAGAGATACCAGCACAGAAGGAGTTCATTATGGCCCTTCTGGAATTCATAAGCAATAACTCATACTTTCGATACAAAGACCGATACTATCTTCAAGTAGCTGGTACAGTCATTGGGGCCACTATGGCTCCTTCTTATGCAAACTCATTTATGCACAAATTTGAGACAGAACACATATTACACAACGCACAATGGCACCCCAAGCTGTGCCTATGGATCAGGTACATCAACAATATCTTTGGAGTATGGAAAGGCACAGAGGGAGAATTACTCAACTTTTTCGCATATCTGAACAGTATAGATGCAAGAATTCGATTTACATATGACTACTCACAAGTAAATATTCGTTTTTTGGATGTAGATATTAAGATTACCAATATGGGATACCAGACGACCATCTTTCGCAAACCAACAGACCGAAATAACTTGCTACAACGACTCAGCTTCCACCAACCAAGTCTTATTAAAAACCTTCCGTATAGCCAAATGCTTAGAGTAAAGAAATTGGTAAGCGATCCAGAGGACTACAACATTGCTATCAGAGAAATGGGCAAGACATTTCTGGATAGAGGATACTCAGAGGAAGAAATAAATGCAGCACAATCACGTGTAGCTACTCAGAACAGAGAAGACCTATTGAGAGTGAAGACTAAACAAGATGAGGTTCCACCACTGGTCTTTGTGTCTAAATACTCGCGACAGAGGAATCGCATTAAGTGTATCATCAAAAAGCATTGGAACACACTACTATGTGATCAAAGAGTAGAACATTTTTTTTATAAAGAAGTTCCCACATTCGCATATCAGCAGAGCCAGAATCTGAAAGACAGGCTGGTCCAAACTAGACCATCTCTCAAGAAGAAAATCACAGAAAGGATTGGGACTTTCCCTTGTTTGAAATGTAGCAACTGTGGATATGTCATGAAAGGCGAATCAGTGAAGCACCCGCATACGGGGGAGACAATCCGACTTAAGAGTTTTGCAACATGTGACTCCTACAATGTGATTTATGCCATAAAGTGCCCGTGTGGGTTGTACTATGTGGGCCAGACCTTAAGGGTAGCTAAAACAAGATGGAACGAGCACAGGTCCTGCATAAGGAACAATAACCCCAATTCAGCTGTGGCGAGACATTGGGATGAGAGAAAACACAACCTGGCTCAGATCCGATTTGTGATTTTGGAAGTGGTAACCAAAAGAGATATCCACAAGAACTTTCAGAAAAGGATGGACCAAAGAGAATCCTTTTGGATTGACCGCTTGAGCTCCTTGACTCCAAGGGGGCTCAACGAAGAAATTAATTTCATGTGCTTTTTGTAATGCTTGTTACATTGTAATGTTTTATGGGTGTAAGTCGCACAACATAATGTTTTGATATTTGTTACTTGTGATATTCTAACTACACAACTAGGACCCAAGGGTGCTCCACCCGGTGGCCTCTTTTGGCTTGACTTGAAATTGTGATCAACGCAAAGCTTGTGTACATACCATGCACAACTAACTACACCCACGGATACTCATACGGTGAAACCTGCCTAGTTTCCCGAGCATAATACAATCTGACTATCATCCTCCCATGATACCGCATTTTTTTGACACACACATTTATACACGTTATATCACAGGCACACTAACTTATTTAGAATACGAATACATTTATTCCTGCTAAAGGCGTTCGTTTCCATGGTGACATCCCCACCCCAGGGTTTGAGCCAGGGGGTGGGGCGTGAGGCGTACATACTCCAGCTGGACTACGACGCCTCGTACAGTCTCCATGGTTACATACAAAAGGAAAGTGAATCCGCCGCGAGGGCGCTTTCCAGCGGCTCTCTCGGTTCACAAGACTCGCGAGCAGAAGCTGATCGGTAAGAATGGCTCGCACAATAGACCATTGCGCTGTCTTATTTTACACTAGAAGTAGGGTGACACCTTACTTTTCTATCTTGCAGATACATCTTTGTACAGGCACGCACATAGACAAGAATTTAACATGACTCAGGTAGGGCAAGTTTGTTAATTGAAATCTCTGGACATTATACATCATACTGCAAGCTAACTAATCAGTGCTTCCATTTTGTTTTTCCTTTTCCTATGCGCATGGATGTTTTCTACACATGATATGGTATGTGTTTCCGTATTGATTCAATTGAAATGTTATGGTTTGTTGTCTGAAGATTCACAAGATATGAATGCAATATGAGTTATGTAATACTGATTTTGCCTTAATACCGCCCTGAAGAAGGTTAAATCCGAAATGCATTGGCACTAGTGTATTATAGGCAATACTAGATGGAAACCCATTTGTCGATGTGCACAATTACGTCATTTGAAGGAAAACTTCAGGAATGTGAATAAAACATATCCTGCTTTAAGAGATACACTTTTTGAATCAATTACTTAATTTTGATCAATACTGTTAGGCGTACTTAATATTTAAAAAAACCAAGAGCAACCACATGGGGCTAACTGAGAAGCGCCATTCCTAACAAAGTAGTGTTACTTTGTTTTTGGATACTTCAAGTTTTGACTGGTTCTTGTGCTATGGGACCATTACGGACTGGCAGCTCCAGGCAAAAACAAAAAAATGAGTATTGAATTTGACTCATTTGAAAAATCCTACTACTAAAAGATTGAATATAAGTGGTGCCCTCCTCTCCCTCCATAGACACATGAACAACCATACCATTCGGGCGTGGGGTGAGAGGAGAGGAAAAGAGGGTCTCCCCTTGCCGGCCGTATACTTTAATTTACCTGAGGAATGGAGCAGGGGCGCAGCCATAAGGAGGCGACTGGGTCGGCTATAGCCAGGTTAAACGGCATGTTCCTGTCTGTGGTGGGACCCCCATCCAGATTATCTATGATCTCATAGCCCTGGACAGGTACAGCAGGGCTATTCAGCACCAAGGTGTCAACTACCCTGTCCACAAGAGCCCTAAACTTCGCAAAGGTATGGGCATATGGGTGAGCCTGCTGCAATTTGATGTCTGGAGAAGTGTCAAGCCCACTGGCGTTATGCAGTCCTTCTGCCAAAGCAACGAGTTCTGCCTGGTCAGTGGCATAGTCTGCCGCCACCAGTACCCGAATAAATAGGGTCGACATTGTCCTGGTCTTCCTCGTCAGCACCGAAGATGTGTGCCATCGACCTGAAAAAGTCAGACCGGGTCAAAAGACTGATCGCTGATGGTTGGCATCAATGGTTTATCTGTTGTCAAGGGAATGGCGCTCAGAGCCGACCAGGTTCTGGGCAGCAGTGGCGCATCGAGAATGATCAGGGCCTGAGGCGCGCAGGGAGTTCCCGGCATTGAAGATCAGCCCGATTTGCTCGGCACAAGCCCAAAGGCTCCCCGGACGTCGACAGCCTTGGAATCGGTGCCACCCTAGGGCCAAAATCTCTGGGCGCCAACGGGGGTACTGGGGCCTGCTGTTTCAGGGGTTCGCCCGCACCCACAGCTGCCTTCTGAAACATGGCCAACATGTGGGACTTAAAGTCCTATCATTCCTGCCTAGATGTCGGCCATACCGACGACTTACCACGTTACGATGAGGACCCTGAGCCGCAGTGACACCTTTTCTTTATATGGGAGGACGAGTGGCTACGAGAGTAGGATATCTTCTTTGCCTTGCACCGGTGCCTATCCTCTTCTTCCGGTGAAGGGCCTTCAGTTTCAGCCTCCGATGACCGAACGGTCGACTGCGCCAGTTACTTGGACGGCAGTCGGCCCAACGCAAGCTTGGCTGTCCACTGCTGAAAGGACTTTGGGTTTATTTTGCTGCATGATGCGCACTCCTGAGTGTCGTGACCCATGCAGAGGCACCACATGCAGATGTTATGCGAGTCGGTAACCAACATCTTTGTTATGAAAGATTTCTCTTTACTGCACCTTTCCTTTCATCTTTATGGAATCCCCAAACTTTTTGCTTTTATTTTTTTAACCTAACTTGTACTTTTTGCAGTTCAGTGAAGCCTTAAACTTCACTACACTGGCCTTTGCTCATATGTTATGGGGAAACTGATATGTCCTTCAGTCTGTCAGTACTGAGAAACCTTGTTTGCCTTAGTTGTGTTACTGTGTTACTATTTTTGGTTACTTTTGTATCACTTGTGGTTATTTTTTATCATTGTACAATGCAAATTACACTGCAGTACAATGGGGTACATTTTTGTATTGCCCTAGACGAACACTCAGAGGACTGTTGGTTACTCTAGGTATACTAAAAGGATAGGCTGGTGGCAGCAGTGACTTTTCCTCACTTTTTAGGAATTTTCGTTTAGCTATACTGCATTTGTCTACTAACTGTAGCTACTGGTCAAACATGGCCGTGCCACAAGACTTTTCACCAGTTCTTTTTTGTTCTTTAGCCTTCTTCCTGGCCTGCGAGGACTTCCAGTGCCTAGGAAAGCAGAAGCTTTTTGCGGGCTACTGGAGGGCTGTGTGTGTTGGCTGGCAGGATGTGGGCTGGGTCTGTCTGACTCCAATCCATAAAGTGGTTTCAATGTGTCTGAGTGGTATGCATGAATGTTCCCGCCAGTGGTTCTGATTGGACCACTGTTGGCGTTTTTGTGTGTGGGCTAGTCCTGCTATTGGCTACTGAGGGCAGCAGCCCTTACCTGGCTTTTTTGGATAAGACGAGGACCCTTGCCCCCATTCTTCAGAGATCCTGGAGAAACCTGAAGGAGCTAAGTATCCTATCCAGCTGTGAGAGATCGGCGAATAAACCTGAGACCTGACTGAAAGAGGCCTGGCAACCAACTTCTGCTGCTGTCCTGGAGGAGCCCTGTCTTGATCTTTAGCAGTCCTGCGAAGGAACTGCGACCCTTGGAGTGGAGGGACCATCCATTCCCGACGTCTGTCCGGTGCACTGCCAAAGGAAGCCTTTCGGAAGTGCCCTGCAACCATCCTGTGACTGCCTAGCTTCATTTTTGGGCTACCATGCTGCTGGCATCACTGTACCGAGTTTCAGCCTGTAACTTGGGAGATCCTCAGCTGGCCCTACGAGAGTACCTCCTGCAAAGTTTCAGTGTCCAAGCATCGAGGGGAGACGAGATAGGAGGGAAAGTCCAACCACGGCTGCTGAGTCCTTTCGCGTCGCTGTGCTGTAGTGACCACCATCTGAAATAGCTTATCTGACCAGAGTCCAGCCCTGAGAGGGGTGCTGCATCAAGTTTTTCTGTATTCTTCGATCGAGAGTCCTTGCAACATTAAAAGACACCAACCGGAGATCATCTCGAACCTGCAACCCGTGTGAATCGAGGACTGCAACTTTCAGCGGGAAAAGCAATGTTGGACACCCTTCCTTTGTTCTGCCACGTCTGGGGAAGAATCGGAGTACTGGGGGTAGGTTACATAGTTTCTAACCTACCCCTTTACTCCCATTATAAGTCAATGGGCTTATAATAAAGCTTATTTATAACAATATTGGCTTTGCCATTGCTTACTTTCTCAAGAAATCTGACTGTTTGGCTACTTTTGGTATTTAGTCTAACTTGAACCCTAACCCTGAAAACCCTTCACCGGACCCCAGAGACCCTACCTGCATCCTAACCTCTGTGGAACTGTAACCTGAACTATTGGGCAAAAGGCCCCAGGCAACTTAGGGCTGGCCAATTTTAGTTAGGGATTATCTCTGTGGAGCATAAGTGCCTGTCACTGCTACCTAAACTGGTTTGGCTCCAGCTTCCCAGAGTTGTTCCTGTCACAATATAGGTTCGCCTTCTATGCATCTGTCTACCAGGACAGAAATAGCAAATCAGTCCTAACAATTTTGGAGCTGCAATCGGAGCATCGCTTGAATCCCGACATCAGAGGCACTGACATGGCAGCTCGCGGTGACTGAAATTTGTCAAAACCGGCAAGAGAAATGTGAAGATCGAAGTGTTCCGCTAGAGCAGCATGCTGAGCACACAGAACAAATTAAAGTTACTCACTGCAGTGACTAGAGTACTCATAGTCCTTAGTCCCCTTTCCTCCATCCTTGTGGGCATCCCCCAACATGGGGATGGAACCATAAACTTTGGCAGTGAAAAATGACCTACCCCTTTAAATGTAGCATAGCGCACAGGGAGCGGTCCGATGAGTGGGAACACCCCCAATGCCCGCCATCCTGCACCTCCCCTCAGTCCCCTTTTTACATATCAGATACTTGAATTCCTGGCTATGCTGACCATTTTAGCCCCTGGCATACTAGCAGGGGAAGGTGGGTGGGACATATGGAGGAAAGGGGACTAAGGACTATGAGTATTCTAGTTACTATAGTGAGTAACTTTAATTACATGTACGTCCTGTCAATACCACCACAAAAGACAAATAGGTGGAGCTGTGACAACCTGCCTCATGCTTCAGAAGAAGCAAAAAGGTTCTTGATAACCGCCTGACTGAACTCTGCATCCCGCCTACAGCTGGTGTCCAGGGAATAGTGCTTGCAGAATGCAGATGGAGTGGCCCACGTAGCCGCCTTGCTAATGACTACCTGGGAAGCGTGTCCCTGAAAGGCGACCCCCATAGCCATGGACATGAATCCCTGTGAGAACAGTCTTAGCTATAGCAACGTAAGCCTCCGAAATGGCCTGGCCCATCTACCATGCTATGGAGTCCTTCGAAGCTTGTGTGCTGGGAGCTGAGCCCCAGAATGTAATGAACAACACCTCCGATTTACGGAAAGATCTTGTCTGGGAGAGGTAAAACTTGAGCAACCTTCTCAAATCCAGGGAGTGCAATGCTCTTTCATCCTCCGATTGCGGGTTCGGAAAGAACACCGGCAGGCAGATTTCCATATTCAAGTGGAACGGAGAAACCACTTTGGGCAACAAGTTTGGATGAGTGTGCAAGATGTCGTTGTGGAAGGTGGTGAAGGGCTCACACAATGACAGCACCTGCAGCTGACTGACAGTGCACAGAGGAGACCGCCACCAATAGGACCGCCTTGAGCATCACACCAGTCTGACGTCCACAGACGCTATCGGCTCAAACTGTTTACGCTGTAAGGCCGCAAGCACCATGCTGAGGTCCTCAATGCGGTGTGGCCTATGCACTGGAGGAAACAGCCTGGACAGGCCTTGAGGTGAGCTGTAACCACCAGGTTGCCGTGGAAAAAAAATTGATCCTGCGAGTTCTTATAGGCCCCAATGGCCACCAAGTAGGTGCGACAGTTATCGACCTGGACGCCAGACCGAGACAGGTGTGCAGAAAAAGACAGCACGTCATCCAGGGAGCAATTGAGGGGGGTCCAGCCCCTTGTAGAGATTCCAGTGATAGAACCTGGCTGGTCCACTTGTACTGAGAGCATGTGGCTGGCCTCCTGTATGATTTCCCAGTTGCCGTCCGAATATTGGGACTGGTGAAGTCTCAACTGATCAGGAGCCAGGCCAAGAGGGCCAGCCTGCCCAGGTCTGGGTGCTCCACCACCATGTCCTGCTGGGTAAGGAAGCCTCTGCTTGGGATCGGAAGATGGATAGGCCCCTGGGAGCATAACTGCAGCAGGTCAGAGAACCACACCCTTGACGGCCAATGGGGGAAAAGAGGATGAGACTACAGCCCATCGAGGCCCGAAATTTGCAGAGGGTCCACTGGAGCAATGGAGGAGGAGGAAATGCATAGCACCTGCGACCGTGCCAGAAGAGCTGGAATGCATCCCCCAGAGATCCCCGACTCCGACCCACCCATGAAGCAAAGAAGGGGCACTTGGAAATCAGAGGCGATACGAATAACTTCAGATCCAGAAACCCCCAATTCTGGAAGAGGGGCAACAAACAGTTGATGTATAACTCCCATTCGAAAGTGTTTAACCCCAAGTGGCTGAGCGAGTCTGCTTCCGCATTGTTGTCCCCCAGGAGATGGACAGCGGAGATCCATATCCCCTCCGACGGGGCCCACTCCCAGATGGACACCGCCTACATGCATAGGAGGGGGAGCAGGTCCCCTCCTGCTTGTTCAAGTAGAACATAGTCATACAATTGTCGCTCCTAAACAGCACCGTCTTAATCGTGCTGAATGGTAAGAAAGCCCTGAGCGCTGGGTCCACTGCCATGAGTACCAGCAGATTGCTATGCAGGAGGGCCTCTGCCCTGGACCATGCACCGTGAATCGAATAGCCATCCAGTCTAGCCCATGAGCGAGGATACCGTCGTCACAACCAGAGTAGGCTACGGCTGAGTAAAGGGGGCTCCTGCTGCCATATTGCAGTCCAGAAGCCACCAGTGAAGATCTGGAAGGAGGGACAGAGAAATAGGAAGCCCTCGTTTCCTAGTCCCAATTGGCTGCCAGGTGGAGCTGAAGGCGTCTCATCTTGATGCAGGTGTGCTGCACTGTGAGCACGCAGGATGCCATCAGGTCCAAAAGGTCCTGGAACCACCATGACGAGGTGGTCGAGTTGGCTAGAAAGTGCTGAATCGCCTACTGAAGGGACTGGAGCCTTTCGATCGCGGGGAAGGGGTCAACTGTGACTTCTGCTGGTTGAAGGAGAACCCCAGCTGGTCAAGAACATCTGCTAGCTGCTGGCAGGAGTGCTCAACCCCCTCCGGTGAGCTGGCCCTCACCAACCAGTCGTCCAGATAGGGGTATAGGTGGTGGACCTCCAAGCGAAGGAGGCCAGCCACTGCGTTCATGAGCTTCGTGAACACACGAGGGGCAGAGTTGAGGCCCAATAGCAGCACCCTGTATTGGAAGTGGTGTGTCAGTCGTGAAATGCAGGAACTTCCGGTGCGGTTGGTAGATGGCAACTTGTAGGTGAGCATCTTTGAGGCCTAGGGAACACATCCAGTCCCCTGCGCACATCGACTCCGTTGTGTATGCTGGTGTAATCATCTTGAAGCGTTCTAGAGCTAAAGACAGGTTGAGGAATGACAGGTCCAGGACTACCCCCTTAGGCCAGCCTGGCTGTTCTTTGATACCTCAAAAATCCTGGAGTAGAACCAGGAGTCCGTACCTGACTGAGGCACCGGCTCCACTGCCTGCATGTCCAAAAGAAGGATCTCATGCAACAGTGCAGGTGACCCAATCTGCAGCAGAGGAGGAGGAGAGGGTAGAGGAAAAGGAAGAGGAAGACTGAAGTCTGTGGAGACTATCGAGAGAATCCCAGGACTTAGCTGTCTGCAAAGAGATCCAGCTGCCCCCCTCCCCCACACACAGACGAGCTGTGTTCCCTGACCGAGACGTCATTGCTTTTTGGCGTCCAAGGTGGGAACAGAAGGAGAGCAGAAAAAGTCTTGCAAGCTCCTCTGCTGCGTCCTCCTGTGGTCACTGGGGGACCTGCCTGGCCACCGAACACTGTGGTCCCCAAACACCTTAAAGCCACTGAAGGAGCGGGATTTCAACCCGGACCTCCCCTGGGTCTGAGGAAAGGACTTTTGCCCCGGCTTTGTCAGATGACCAAGGACTTTACAGCCTGCGTTGAGGTCTTTTTTGTAAGCTCTTTGTCAGTGGACTAATTAAACAAATCTGTCACTTCGAACTGAAGGTCTAGAATTTTGTCCTGAACATCCGTGGAGAATTTTGTGGCATGCATCCACCCAGTCTGCCTTATCTTGACTCTCAGGCAAAGACCTTGACTAACTGTGTTGATGTGGGAGACAGAGGACTCCATAAGATCCTGCACACACGCTCCAGGGTAATGTCCGGCAAGAACTCCCTGATCACTCGCCACATCTTCTGGTTCTCCGCTGATAGTAGGGTGTTGATGTTAGACTGACGCAGGTGCAGCCCGATGTTGAGGTAAAATCTCCAGCCGAAAGACAGGGGCCTTGTTCTCCTTGGACAAACAGCTGGAGGGACAAAGAGGAGGGCTTTGAATACAAAGATGCTACTGTCACGACTGAAGAGTGCAGTTGAGGGTGGGACGCCAGGAGGACTGGTTCTCCATCTAATAACCGAAACCGGCTGTCCATTTTTTTGTTTACTTGGCTGTTGGCCCGAGGCTTCTCCCAGACCTTCCTATCCAAAGAAAACCTTTCTGGAGGGGGATGCCAGCACAGCCTGTGGCGCTCAGGGCCAGACCTCTGCCAGCACCCCTGGTCCTGGGGGCCTGATCTGGAAGGAGGACCCCCAAAAACTCAGCAAGGCCTTGAAGGCGGTGCAGAAATGCTTTTACTGATGCAGAAAGCCCCTCGTCCTGCTTGTTGTCATCCCACCCACCCCTTTTGCCAGACGCAGGGGAGTCTGGATCCTGCATGTGCAGAGTTTGAGGGGTCGCAACCCCCCAAAGGTCTGCTCACAAAGGCGGCTTAGCATGAAAAGGCAACTGAGGAGGGGGTTGCATTGGTTGCACAAGTGGCGCTGGAGATGGAAGCGTCGGAGGCACCGGATGGACCTGGATGCAAACAGACTATGGTACCAGAACCCCCAGAGGGACTGGAAGAGGACCCATGGGAGGAAGCCTTGGAGGCATGACCTGCAGGACTACCTCCTTAATGAGGTCCTTGAGGATTGACATCTAAGGGGAGCGTACGAGGAGGAGGAATAGCTCAAAAAGCGGGTAACAAGAGGGGGCAAGCCTCTCTGCCGCGCTGGTCCTTCTGTCCTGGTCGAAGCGTGGAGGAACCTGGGAGGGTTATCTGAACGACTGGGAGTCCAAGATGTACCCCTGGGGGGACCACCTGCCTCTGCTCCCTGAAGAGGACTGGATTGGCCTTGTACCACCCAATTGGAAGGCGATAGGTCCGCATGAGGCCTGGAATTGAAGATAGCCACTGGCATTGCAGGCTCTGCCACATGCTTGTCTGCCATTTTGGAAACTCGCACCACGCCCTGGGCGGGAGGGTGCGAAGGCCCTGAACCCTGTGCCGGGTCCGAGGTTGTCGACATGACCTCAGAGATGGTTCTGGTAGGCTGTGAGCCCTCAGCTGGGGAGCGGTTAGTCGTATGGTACTGTGCCTCAGGCTGCCGCCTGGAACCAGAGCTTGAAGGCCCCTTGCATTCCAGTCCCAAAGAAGAGCTGGAGCGCCCCACGGTGGACCGCACAGAAAAGCCCCTCGGCCTGGGAGCCAGTAGTCTAAATGGCCTTGGGTTTGCCGCCAGTACTAGAGTTGAAGGTACCCTTCCCAGAGGGAGGTCCCGGAAAGGAGTCTCAGTGTTGGAGGGCGTTGGTGAACGAAGGACCTACATACTCCCTAGGTGAGGTCCTGACAACAAAGTCCTTTAGATGCCTGGGCAGGTGAAGAATGGAAGATCTCTCTCCAGCAGGAATGGGGATTCTTCAAAGATCGGTGACCCAGAGAGCTGCAAGCAGCACAGACGTCCCAGCGGTGGTCTGGCCCCAGGCACTCAAGGAAGATCGCAGGATGCACATCTTGTAAAGCCTCCTGCAGTCAACATGGGCCAGGGGTGGTGAGGCACCAACGGGAGGTAGAAAATAGAAGAAAAAAAACTGGGAGCACACAGAATGCTGAAAAAGTTACTGTGTCTAGCTGCCAGGTACGACACCGTCCGCGCGGAAAAAGGGACTGAGGTGAGGCACCAGAGGACAAGGCCTTGGGTGCATTCTCACACCCAGGCAGCGCCCCAGTGCGCTATGCTAAATTTAAAGGGGTATCTAATTTTTCACTGCCAAATGTTCCGGTTCCATCCCCATGGGGAATGCCCACTAGGATGGAAGAAAGGGGACAGGACGCATGAATGAGGAACTGAGGTACGGGCATTGTGATGCAATATATATATGATGCCCGATGTCATGTCCGGCACGGGCGATCGAGTGCCGATTCAAGATGGATCGATGGCCGAGTCGAGGTCCACTACGCCTCCTATCGAAGTTTTTTCCAAGCAGCTGGAAGGGGATATCTATCCGATGAGGAATCTGCGGGAGAAAATCAATCCATTAAAGCCAACATATTTCTATGACGATGTATATAGTGGAAGGTTATTTTATTATGAAAGACTAGTTTATTAGGTCATTTTTTTTATTTTTGCATTTATTGCAACGCACAAATCCCTAAGGTATCTAGGTGCTAGTTACAGAAAGTGCATACAGAAAAGTATGGTAGGTACATAAATACAGTCTGGGAAAGCTACTCCTCTTGTTGCGGGGAGCTACATCAGGTTGCACATGGAGGTAAAACACATAAATACAGTCTGGCAAGGCTACTCCTCTTGTTGCAGGGCCTGCATCAGGTTGCATATGGCAGTAAGGCCCATAAATACAGTCTGGCAAAGCTACACCACGTGTTGGCGGTTACATACACAGGACATGGTATAAAGTTAATATAGGTAAAGCATTAAAGGTGGTTGGTGCGATATGGCAAGTAATGCGACTTTCAAAAGGATTTGGTTTTCTTCCAAGGCATTGCTATAAAGTATTATTTAAGCACGTGAAATGCAAAGCAAAACCTTAATAAATACCTATATATCAACTAAACTTGGGAAGATGTGTTCCAAAAACCTCCCTTTCAATTATAGTTTTCCTTCAGGTAGAACTGATCTTCAATGTAGACTTATTAAGAAAGACTTTTCAAGAATCGTGCATCAGAAAACATCAGTGGACTTCAATTTGATAACCACTCAAATACTGAGACGAGGAAGATGAAGGAATTGATGCTGAGTAGCAAGCGTGGAGAACGTTCTAGTCATTGGAGGGAAACACCTGTGTGCGGGACCTTTAAAAATGGTCATCGCGCTCAGAGGAGCAGCTCTGGAGAAGACGTGATCTCTTCAGGGAAGGTGGATGGAGGCTGGAGACACGAGCCAGTGCACAGAAGCTGGAGGCACAAGTCGGCATGCAGAAGCTGGAGGTGCGAGCTGGTGTGGCGAGGTAAAAGGGCTCACCGACAGAGAAGAAGCAAAGTGTGGTGCGAGCGAGGCAGGCCGTGGAGATGCTCGGAACCGCAAGAGGGTCTCTGGCAGCCAAGAGAAGCAGCAATGTCCTTACTGGGAGCCAGTGAGAAGCCAGCATGCAGAATCGGAGCCGTGAGACAGCCTGGAGAGCAGTCGGAGCCGCGATGAGTGGAGAATCAGTGGCAAAGGTATGCTGCATAAGCGCGAGGAAGCCTGGAAATGCTACAATAAGCCAGTGAGTGTTGAAGTACAGAGTGGGGACCACAAGCATTTTGGCGACTGTGCTAAAAAAAAATAATTTGTTCATTGGAAAGTTAGAAAAATTAAACAGCAGAAGATTTTTGAACATTGTGAGATTGCGGAAAGCAAAGTCAAAGTGAAGATTGAATATCAAGTAGATGGCATGAAGAAAGGTATATGCTACTTGAATAATAAAGAGAAGTCCTGGCAGGAGAGTACACTACAAAAACAAAGAGGTGATGGCTGGAAGGTTTAAAATGAATCTTAACCACTGGCATTGCTCTGGGAAACCCTCCAGACCACCGTTCTTCGCCTGCCAAGCCATTACAGAAGGGGAAAGACCATATGCAAATCAGGCTTGGCCCCACCCCAAAAGGGGCAGTCCAGCCCGAACTGCTAGGCCACATCCCTTCTGCACGAGACCAAAAGCATCCCCAAACATGTTTCGCCCTGGTTGGGGCTCATCAATGAGGAGTAGCTTGGGTCTCTAGGCCTAGCAGGCACGGGACCCACGTCTGGGCATACCGTCCCACTCGGGGCGACAAAGCAAATGCTTGTGGTCTCGTGCAGAAGGGATGTGACCTAGCAGTTCAGGCTAGACTGCCCCTTTTGGGGTGGGGCCAAGCCTGATTTGCACATGGTCTTTCCCCTTCTGTAATGGCTTAGCAGGCGAAGAAGATGGTCTGGAGGGTTGTCCAGAGCAACGCCAGTGGTTAAGATTCATTCTAAACCTTCCAGCCATCACCTCTTTGTTTTTGCTAGGAGAGTACACTAGGCATTTGAGAGTGCAAAGAGAAGTCCTGGCAGGGGAGTATACCAGGCAAATTGCAAATCCACAAGGAGTGTTGAGCAGAAACACCGTTTGTGTTAAAAGAAGGAACGTTTGTTGCAGGTGAATTTACAAGACCGGACTGTGTACATCTAACAAGATTGTTGTGGGCCAAGCAAGGCATAAAGAACTGTTAGTCCTAGAAACATTTGTGATACCTGTGAAGAACCCAGGGGAAGGGAATCACCCTCTTGAATTAAGGTATTTTCCATTTTGGAGAACATTTACGTTGAAGCCATTCTACTTTTATTTAAGAACACCCTTTTGCAAATTCCAGGTTATGGACATTTTCCTTGTCATTTTGTTATTTTGTTTTAGTATGAGGGTCAGGATAAAATGTTTTGGACACAAGGTCCCTCATTAAGAGTGTGTTGGTCCGGAAAAAACGTGCCTGTAATTCTGATTACAATCACTCATTCTGGACCGCTGCACTACGAGAGGGGATGCCGGTAACAACGTTGCCGGTAAAAGTGTACACTGTACTACCATTGCCGGTATAACAGTTAAATTGCGGGCCCCTCCTGAACAAGTGCCGGGCACCATGGAAAAGAAGGCAGTATTACAACAGCAGAAGCACCGGCACAAAAAAGCTGGTGCCAGCGGAAACACTGCCACTGCGGAGCAGGCGGTAACCAGACCCAGGTGTGCAGGAACAGGCCACAGGTGCACCCAATTGACCCAGATGCACACAATGAGCATGGGACTGCTGAAAAGGACCACATACACACCTTCCAACACAACCATGCTACAATTCGAAGCAGCAGTCATGGACATGGAGGTGCTATGAGCAGGAGGTGCAACAGTGGCAATAGGCCAACAGGAAGGAGAGGCTGAAGAGGAACAATGGGCAGTAAGTAGTTTCCCAGCGGTGTGCACCCATACCCCGCACAAGAGCCACACCTTGGTCTCTGACTGACAGGAAGATCCACACACTTTATCGCCTCAACAGGTAGAACATCCTTGCAATAGAGGACGACATCCAGTTTTTCATTGGCATCCCGACTGCCTTACCCGCCTGTTGAAGGTGGTGTATGTGCTGTGGTGTATGTGCTGCATTTCCTTACCACAGGCACATTCCATCACAGTGTTGGGGAGCTGCATGGAATCTCCCGGCCAGGATTTTCAAAAATGCTTGTGCAGGTCCTGGGTGCCCTCCTGTGTTATGTGTCCCAGCAAATCGCCCTACCACGACACAGGCCCAGAAGACCACCACCAAGGTACTGCCTAATGTATTGGGAGTAGTAGACTGCACACACATTGAGCTAGTGTCCGGCCACGCCACAGAGGTTTTTCGGAACAGAAAGCTGCACCATTCAATGAATGTGCAGGTTATCTGTGATGCAGACCGGGCGATCACACACTGCTGCGCACATTTCCCGGGATCAATACATGACTCCATTGCCATGCACAATAGCACGCAGCCTAGGTACATGGCACATAACGGTGGACATCGGACCTGGCTATTTTGTGAGTCAAAGGATGAACACACTCACCACATTGCATGTGGGGGGGTTGTTCACTGTCACCAGTGCATGGCCCACAGACAACATGCAAATGGAGGGACAAAATCTGCACGCAAGAGTGGGTGCCCACGAATAGCATGTACCACATGAGTACACAGAAGGACACACCAACACAATCTGGGCACAGATCGAAAGCCACATGTAATTCACCACAGGTACCAGAATGCATAATTCCCATGTCACAAAGCACAGCATATCCTCACTATGCCCCACCCACCACCACCAACCCTTCTCGGCAACCACATGACTGCAGCATGTGATTTTATTGGCCAGCCTCTGTTCTTCAAGGCCAATCACGCGCCAGCAGGCGAACGCTGGCCCTCTCCCTAAGGATCCTCTACACAAGGATCCCTTCCTGTCTGGAGCCTGTCCGGAGGCGTCCGAGGCCTGGGCCACGGACCCTGCCCACATCTCGGTAAGCTTGCCTTGTCCTTGCAGCTTGCCCTCTCTTCCCCAGATCATAACCTTGCCTACCTAATGAACCCCACATGCGGTGCACCCCGCGAGTGCCTTTGCGCATCATAGACTTTGGACTTCAGCCCCCATTCTGCTGGCTTTGTTGAGGTAATGTAATACTGCACCGTACTATGCAGCGCATCTACCCAGTAACGCTTCTTTGTATTGGTAATACATGTGCAGCTTAGCATATTTGTCTACAAATGTCTGCACCTGCCTTACTGTGCCCATTGTCCAGCCTGCACTGAACTTTGCTGCTGTGCATAGCTTACCAGACTCTGCACGACCGCTATTATGATTGCCTCTCTTGCTTCTTGCCTCTCTCCCACGGCGCCACTGACAATGCCCTCAGCTGCCCTACACCCGAGTCTGGCGCACTGCAGCCATTGCATTTAGCACGGACTCTGCATCTAGCCTGTTACTGTATCCTCTATGCCTTACTGCCGCTAGTGTTAGATTCTGCATCTAGCCTGTTATTGTTCCTAGTGCTAGACACTGCATCTGGCCTGTTATGGTTGTTAGTGCTAGACACTGCATCTAGCCTGTTATTGTATCCTCTATGCCTTACTGCTGCTAGCATTAGACACTGCCTCCAGCCATAGGGCCTTGTTACTGCTCATAACATTTGACATTGTATGTTACCCCAGCTCCCGTGATACTGCAACCAGCACCTCAGTCGTTACTAGCCTTTATGTGCCTATTATTGCATTTAGTATGGACTTTGTATCTAGCCTAGATTGTGTCCTTCTTGCCTGCCATTGACCCGAGGTATGTACTGTCCCCTGGTTCTCCAGTTGCACCCACAACATCACTTTTTATCATGTGCCCCCGCTTGTTATTAACCTGTGTCTTTCTATTGCTCTCACTCCTGTCCTTTGCGGCAAGGCGATCCACCCTCACACCACCTATCCACCTCGCCGCCCTTCCCTCACCCACCGCCGCACCTGCATACCTTGCTCACTATCAGCTACTGCATTCACCCTGCTACACTATGGGCTGTCTCCTGCCAGTGGCTAATGAGCACAATCAGAATGTCACCCCCACTAATCAGTACCTCAATGCTCTCTGGCTAGAACATTTTGCAAAGAAACCGACACCAAATCAACCTTGTGCCATCCACACGAGAAATAAGAGACTGGATCCAGGTTCTGTCATGTGAAGAAACGCTTCACCTCTTCTGCCCACACTCTGCCCAAACTCACCATACCTAGTCACAGTCCCCTTGCCACATGTACGCCCCCTACTAGCAACAACCCTACCACTGTAGCCCCAGTAGCCAAAGCCACTCAGCTGAAAGGCACACTTATTAATGCTAGATCGATCACAGCCCACGCACTACATATTGCTGACCTGATCACAACCCAAGAGCTTGACTTTATTGCCATATCTGAGACATGATTACATGCAGCATCTGGACCTACACTATCTCTTGCCATACCTCCAGATTACAGTATTACGCACTGCGATCGTAACACTGCCCAATCTAGAGGGGGTGGAGTTGCCTTTATCCACAAAGATTCACTTGGCCTTCGAACTGTACCCAATGTCAATTTGGAGTCTGCGGAGCTAATCTCAGTCAAACTACCTCTAACGCCCAACCAAACTGCCACCTTACACCTTATTTACAGACCTCCCGGCCCAGCCTCCTCTTTTGCGGATGACATCTCTACTTTATTACTTGATAAATCCAAAACCAACTCGCAAATCATTGTCCTAGGAGACCTCAATTTGGGATTCCGTGACCTCAATGACCCTACCGCCATTGACCTTGCTAATACACTAACCATCTTTGGATTCACCCAGAATATCCTAGAACCTACCCACATCAAAGGCAGGACACTTGACTGACTTGCCAATACTAACTGCAACATTAATGTAATATCTAACTTACCCTGCCTATGGTCTGACCACCATATCATCACCTTCACTATTGAATCAGCCACACGCCCTTCACCTACTTTGGCTCATGCCATCCCCACTAGAAACAAAAAAGACATAACTAGAGAGAAACTGCTTCCTCTTTTACTCCCCTCCCTCAACAAGGTCACATACTCCTGCTCTGATCCAACAATCCTTGCTGATACATACAATCAAGCAATGCTCTCAGCTTTAAACTCTATTGCCCCTATTAAAATGCGAAAGCCCAAACAGCACGCGCACCTTATCTCCTGGTTTACACCACAGCTAAGCTTGTACGGAAAACCGCTGGACAAGCCATCAGTCAGATGCCCACAAGGATGGCCTTATTCTAGCCACCCTTAACTATAAAGAAGCCATCTACCATGCCAAAAAAGAGTCCTTTAATACCCGCATCATGCAAGCAGACTCAAACACTAGAGAATTATTCAAGATCTTAAAAGGAACTGGAATCTCCTGCCACGCCTCCTGACATGTGTATTAAAGATAGAAATTGGTTCGCCAACATCCAGACAGTCCTACTGAATAAAATCCCTTCTCTCCAAGCTGAAATCAAAGATAAACAAAATGGATTGAAGCTGGATAATCGTCAGCCCACTCCTATCTCAACTCCTCCTTTGGCATCACCCAATATCAAACAGTTTGCCTTTTCTCCACTCTCCATTGCTGAAGTGGAAGTCATCATCAATAGAATCAAACCGTCAAACTGCCAAGGTGATTCCTGCCATGCCTCCATTATCAAGGAGTCGGCTCATGACCTGGCCCCCTTCATAACGGCATTTATCAACACCTCCTTTAGAACAGGTATTGTTCCTGACAATCTTAAGGATGCATGGGTGATCCCACTGCTAAAAAAAAAAAAAAAACCTTCCTTAGACGGGAGTATATCAACCAATTACAGGCCTATTACAACCGTCCCGTTCATGCTCAAAATTCTTGATTGTGCGGCCTATCTGCAGATTCAAGACTACTTGGAACTCAACAACCTCCTTGGACTAAGAATCTGGCTTCCGTCCCTGGCACGGGACGGAAACGGCCCTGATAGATTTGAAAACACAAATCGAAGTCTTGAAAGACAATGGGAAACTAGCCTTGCTATTACTCATAGACCGGTCTACGGCCTTCGATCTGGTCAATCACAAAATCCTGTGTCAGCACCTCCGCCTACTTTTCTGATTCAGCCACTGCGTGGATCAGCTCCTTTCTCAGCAAACAGACATATGAGGGTTTTCTCCCCATCAGAGGCCGCTGACCCAGCCCCTATCCAATGTGGGGTCCCACCAGGCTCGTGTGTGTCACCTACACTCTACAATGTGTTCACCAAACCACTCTTTGATGTTCTTGATTATCTGGGTGTCTCTTACACTAATTATGCTGATGACACCCAGATACTCATCCCCATCAAAGGTGATCACATTGCAGATACCAAGGCACTGAAGGAAGTATACCTGGTAATCTAGGCTTGGATGGCCCAACATGAATTTTGTCTCAATGATGAGAACACGGAGCTCCTCATCTTGGGCTACTCTCAACGGCTTAATAAATTAGATAATTTGTATCAGGCCTTCACCATTGATGGCAATGTCATTAAAGTGTCCAAGGATACCAAAAACTTGGGCATCTATCTTGACTCCACCTTGTCCCTGACAAGACAAACTAATGCCGTCAGATCAGCTTTGGCATATACCTGCAAACTCATTGCGGCCTGCAGACCTTTTCTGACCACGCCCAACAGCATCATTCTGGCTAGAACGCTTATCATGTCTAACATTGACTACTGCAGTGCCCTCTACTGGGGGACAAGCCAGTCCAACCTTAAACTGCAAATTACCCAGAACAATGCCATTAGAGCAGCGTTAAATATTCCAAGAAACCAACACATATCTGATATCAGGACTAACCTGCATTGGCTCCCTGACAAACAAGGAATTGCGCTAAAAACAATTGCCCTCACCCATAAATGCATGACAAACAAGGCCCCCCTCTGCCTTTCCAACCGCCTCTCCCTGCGCAATTTCCCTCGACCCCAAAGAACTGCCCAGATGCATTGCCTATCCTTGCCAAGATTCAAACTCCGAAAAGCCGGGGGTGTAAGCTTCCCTGTTCTTGCCACTAAGTTATGGAAAACTCTTCCATCCAATATCGGGACCGAGCCTTCATTCAATTCTTAGGGGAGGGTGCCTCTGAGGTGGTGGTGGTGCTGTGAGTCGGCCCTCTTGCCATGGTTTCTGATGTGCGGATGCGAGGTGTGTGATGAGTCAAGGGTGACAACAGGGTCTGTGGACTCTCAGGGGGGTGTGGGGAGGGTGCCCATGGAGGTTGGCCAGAGAGTTGGTGGGTGACAGGGCACAGCCGTCACAATGAGGGGCTTCTCTGTCTAGTAGGAATAAAGGCAGGGATCGTCAGCAGAGCACATTGCACGATTAGCTGTCAGGCACTCATGTTTGAGAGGGGATGGAGAGGCAGTACAGGATGCAAGCCTAAAGGTTGGCAGTGTGTCATCGGCAGAACACAGAGTGGGGTGCAATGGTGATGGAGTGGGCCAGAGGGGCAACACAGGTGTTGGGGAGCAATGGGTAATGAATGGTGCCCTGAGGGACGCCACAGGTGGGGAGGGAGGGGGAGGGGTGGTAAGGGCACTATTGCACTTGCAGCTGATGGTCTGGCAGGTAGCCGTTCAACCATGCCAGGGCCGGATACGTCAGGCCGCTTTGGATGCATGCGAGTGTCACGGGGCAGATTGCCTGTGGTGCATGCATGTTTCCTTGGAGGGTGTGCGCCTCATGTATGCGTTGCTTCTCATGTCTGCACATGACCAGTACTCATGTGGGCATTTGTGTGTTTTAAAGTTGGGGGGCAATGTGTGTGCAGCTTTGGCCAATGGCCATGGTTAATTAGCCACTGTATGGGTTGGATGTGGTCTGTTGTGCAGTTGGACATGTGTCTGTGTGTTGTGCGCTACATTTGCATGCACACCGTCATTGTTTTGGCGTTGTAATCACAGGCCCTCTCCAGGTGTCCCTGCACCAGCCTCCACCACTCCCACTTCCTCTATCCCTTCCATGTGCAGCACACTGCTGCATTTCTCCTCCCATGGCATTAATTTGATTGGGGAGACAGTCCCAATGCCAGTAGCCAGGCATTCCTTGAGGTGGGCCGACAGCAGCTTGCAGACCCTCAAGCAGAGGTCATCCGACTGCTTTTGGTAGTCATGTTGTGTGGGATACGTGTCCCATGGCCGACACCTTCTCCACCAGCTCCTCCCAGACTGCATTTTTCCTGAGCTGTGTACTGCACCGGTGGTCCGTGGCAAACAGCTTTGCAGCATGCTCTACAATGCGGTTTGTTAGTATGGCCAGTTCCTGCTCGGTAAAGCATGGCTTCCGCTGCCATCTTTCTCGGACCCTAGATGCCATGCCTGCTGGTGCAATGCCGGTGTTTGCATGTTCGGGTGGCTACAGGAAGTGGGTGATAAGTGTATTGTGTTTTCCAAAATGGCCACCAGCAAGCTTCCAGTTCCGGCAGGGATGTTGCCGGTGCCAGTGTTTCCGTGAGTGACATGACGTAAACAGTGCAAGCAGCATTGCAGCTGGCGGTGCCACTGATTTTGGGAGGCAATGAGGGTCTTTCAGTAATGCCGTCGCATTGTTTCCGGCATGCCAGAATGCGAGCTCCCGTGATGTTATGATGTGCCGGTAAAAGACAAAACCTCCTACATATGTGTAGGAGGTTTTGTCTTTTGGGGCAAATTCTGGATTTGGCGGTATTTTCTTATCACACTATTTTGGCATTAAACCTGCCTTACCATTAGAGGTAGTTCAGTATTACCCTATTTTGGTGATAATAGTGTTAGCTTATATTGGCTGTAATTTTTAGTGGTATTTTAGAATTATCTTATTTTTGTGGTATAGTGGTGAGCATGTCTTTTATACTACCACTCCATCATAGAACAAACTCTCCCCCATTACAATTGTGACACACCTTTGGCTGACTGGAGGTACTCCGTGGTCCTAGCACTCCTTTATTGCATGCAATTCATGTTACTGACTTATTTACATTCAGTAACCTATGTGCTCTGGGGCACTGTTAAAAAAAAAAACACAAAAAACACACACACACACACACACACACACACACACACACACACACTTACTCTTTTTACTAACATTGTCCCAGGTGGTAAATGGGGTAACACATTTTTACCACAGCGGTATAACACTAGGATCACCCCTTGACTTTCCCACTGACAGAATGATCATCAGAGGCAAAAAATAAAACACAAAAAACCAAGCAACAGCCTTGTTGTTTTCTTTTTTATGCTATTATGGTTTGATTACTGCCATTATGTTGCAACAATAGAAAGATAACACAATACATCACATAATCTCAGAATTACATGTTCTTAACAGCGAGTCCAGCTCCGACTTTCTGAGAGATAGAAAGACAACACATGGCAACATGGAAGAAATAAAAACAGTGTATGCAATTTTTCTGAAACAAATGCAGCAAGAAAGAGATCAAAATAAAACACATTGTAAAATTAACTTAGAGTGCATCACTGTCTTACCCAGTGCAGAAATGCAGAGAGAAACATAAAACATTTTGTTTTATAAACCTAGCTCACTACACTGTCTGCCAACAATTACATCATCTCTCATTCATTTTGTCTTACGCACCCTTCACTTAAAACCTGACTCACCAATGCAGGTGAATTTTGAATCTTTTGCTGGAAGAGCTTTTTTATCTGAAAGACCTCACAACCTTCGGAATTCCTTCTACTTCAATGCCAGCAACCCGATCCCTTTCTGCATGGTTTGCCAGCTGCTTTTAAAGCTGTATTCTTGGAGCCCCGTCCAAGAAGGCAACAACAGCTTTTGAGTCTCTGGCAGGACTCCCTTCTCTCCCCCAGCTCAGCCGATTAAAAAAACTCTGGTTGTCTGTCAAAGTTCGGAATGCTGAAAAGCTGTCCCTTGCACACATTTCGAAAAAGTTGCAACTACATACTAAACAATAAAACCCCCACTTTTACTTCCCTTTGAATCTGTACACATGTGCTATTTGCACAAATATTTCATGCATGAATATATCCCTACAGCGGCTATCTCCTGCTACACCAGGTCACCAGGAAGATCTTCACTTTGGTCCCACCGACTCGTCAAGGAGTTTCTCAAAGGACTTCTCACATCTTTCACACAGGTGAAGGCTCATGGGGGCCCCCTTCGGAATTCCACCTCAACAAGCCTTTGGTGCTACCTGTTTTTTTCCCCTGAAACCTTTGTCGCCAGCGGAAAGGGCATTGTACTCACTGGACGTTGCTCATGCCCTGAAGTTCTACGTCAAAGAAGAAAATAGAGATCAGGAATGAGAAGGTGACCAACCACGGAGGACAACCTAGGAGTGGGAATGTGTGTTTTACCAAAGAAACAAGCTGCTTACTAAGTCGACAAGACGTCATGAGTACAAAAACATAAAAACCCGTTTAAATCTATAAATAATAAAAGAAAACTTAAGTATTCAACACACAATACATGTATCATAAATGACAACATATAAGTGCAGTTATTAATCAAAATTGCTTCTAACAAAACATTATAATAATATCCATATACAGGTGCAATCCCGGTTGTCCCCTTCTTGAGTAAAGTGGTTTACAGTGGCCAATGGTCACGGGATAAGTCTGAGTGGTGAGAGTGTGGTTCTCCTTCACTGCTCTTGCAGTAGTGTTATTCCATCTGTTGAAAAATATGGCTGCAGAAAGACTACTGTCCTTAAGTGATGACTAAGCAGCAGCCCTTATGGCAGCAGTATCTATACTCGTAGAAAGCCCAATCGGGGAGAATAGACAAACCCCTAATGATTGGGACAAAGTCATTCAATTGCGAAAAAGACTTATTCGCACAGAATTACAAGGAGCTATCCTGCTAGAATATCTGAAAAACAAATTCCTCCCCCCGTTAAAAATGAACCAAGGCTTTTTCTTGACAACAAGAAATTTAAAGTACAATGGAGCTACATAGCAAACTGATGTGGTATTGTCAAACAATAGAAATTGACCTAAAAATGGAAGACATCAAGAGAATAGCTTTCATAGAAACCTATAAAGAAAGAATCGATGAAATTGAAAAAGATGAAAGAATAAAAAGAAAGCAACACTTTTGAGAGAGTTAAGAGACTGTGCAAAGATCTCAACAGTTTCACGCATGAAAAAACGTTCCCATACATAAAAGATAGGTATCGCAATGTATCTCTATATCAAACATCAGGCCCCAATAATATAAATCTCTGTGTACGGTTCAGAAACACCTCCTACAGTACCAGTACTGACAGTAGTGGCACTGAGGACATGAATGGGGTTCTTCTACCAGTAGACAACCAACTACAGGGCAAAAACAATATAATACACGCCATCCAAGAGGCAATAGAAATAGGCCAAAAAGGCCTTTTTCACAAGATCCCAACAGGGGCCAATGGAACAATGACAGGAGACAAACAAGTAGCGGGACTCGCTCATAGTGAACCTGTCTGAATATACACTACCAAATAGTGAAGAACAAGTGCTCCACAAGGGGCTAGGTTTTGTCCTCACTAAGGTGCATGATCCCTTTGAATTCAGAGGGGAATTCTACAAACTGACGAGGTAAATTCACCACAAAATATTTTTGGAAATCCATGAAGACAACCCATCTACTAATCCGAGTGGTCTGAGGCAACCTTCTACCTTTTGACCCCTGTCCAATATTCATTCTCGGGAATCTTTTTTTAAAAAGTAAAATCTTGGTGGACATAGAAAGACTTGAATCTTCACCAACACAGGTTTTTCAGAACTTGGCCAAAACAGATAAAAAGAGGCTATGAAATCTCTAGCTCTGAATGAGAACATTATCAAAGAAAGTGGATACAGGTGGGGGTATTGTGGTATTTAATATGCCACAGGCAACTTAACATTACAGAATGCTACAGAATTTAGCCAGAAGACCCCACTCAACTGCTCTTGACCAGCATAGAACAAAAAGTGGGGAAAGCAGAGCATTGAGGGCGGCTTAGTAAACAAGAAGCAGAATTTCTGGTTAATAACAAATCCACCATTCCCACTTTTTACTGCCTTCCGAAGATTCACAAATCTTAACAGAACCTCCTGGACAGCCCATAGTGGCAAGGATCAACTCTGTCTTAGAACCCCTCTTTAAACTTGATCATCATTATTTGAAAGGCTGTCAGCCAAATGGAGTCGTATCTTAAGGTTACCACACAGGCTATTAAAACATGTGAGTGTTTAGTCCCAATATTAATAGGATTAGATATAGTATCCTTGTACACCAACATACCCCAGCAAGCGACCTTTGCGGTCATAGAAGACGACATGTGGAGTAGACAGATCCCATCCCGAAAAAGCACTTTGAAACACACTGTGTATAGGCGCTATATAAATAAACCATCATATCATGTGGTGTGCTGAGATGGCTTTGACTCAATTATTTTGAGTTTATGGGAATCTACTATGAACAAATAGAGGGGACAGCGAGAAATTAAAAATATACTCCAAATCTAACCCATTTAGAGCACATCTGAAACAATGGACCCCCTACAAAGATGACATCCTGGTAGTGTGGGAGGGTTCACAGGAATCCGCCAACTCGTTTTTCGATTGTCTTAATGACCAAAACACGCATTTGAAGTTCACAACCATCAGTAATCAATATTCAAACTTTTTAGATATCACAGTCTACCATAACGAGGGACAGCTGTCGGTTAAACCGTCTCACAAACCTATGGAAAGAAAAGCACAACTTTATTACAACAGCCATCATATCAAACACCCAAGTGATAACTTACCTTATGGGCAATTTCTTCATCTCAAACGGAACAGTAGTGAAAAAGAGGCTTTTGAAACGGAAGCCAGGGTTCTGTCTTCGAAATTGCGAGACTGTGGGTACCATAAAAAAACTGGTGATAAAGTCAGATAAAAGAGTGTTTAATAATAGCAACGCTCTCCTAGAAACAAAATCTAAGACGACGACAGACAATCGTCTGGTGTATGTCTACTTTCACTAGTCCGAAGATCCGCAACATAATGAAGAAATACTGGAAAGTGTTAAAAAATAGCAAAACACTCCCTGAACTTCTACGTTTTGCATATAAAAAAGTCTATATATAGGCAATTGCGTCAGTAAGAGTAAACTAAATGCTGAAAGCCTAAAACTACTATCCTCTATGCTTGGGGTCTCAACCCCATAGTGGGACATCATCCCTGTGATCACTGTGGGGCATGAAAACTAAGACTCTGTAGACATTGGGTTGACAAGGCCTTGGAAACAGAGCAGCTCTTCCAAATGCAATACAGATAATGTTATTTATTTAATCACCTGCCACTTTGGACTAAAATACATAGTAGTTGTTTGAAGAACAGAATTGACAAGGCCCCCGTGGTCAAAGACTTTGTAGCAAAGAAGAACAAGTTACTCTCTTACCTGGTAACGTTCTTTCGATGGGATGGTCTGACGATGTACCAGGTAAGAGAGTAACTTGTTCTTCAAGGGGATTGGGTCCTTCGACGTATTCCATATCTATGACAGACTCCCAAAGCAGTACCAATGCAAGGAGGTGGGAAAAGAATTTAGAAAACAGAAATTTAGCATGCCCAAACAAATTGCGGAGTAAAGGACCGCCTTGCCAAAGGCCAGATCCTGCCCCCGGATGGAATCGAGGGAATAGTGACGTACAAAAGTATGTACCGAAGCCCAGGTGGCTGCATCACAGATGTTGCGAATAGGAACACCCCTCTGCAGGGCAGTAGAGGCAGCCATACCCCTGGTAGAATGGGCCAATAAGCCGACCGGTGGGTCCTTACCCGCCAAGCGGTAACACTCTGAGATAGCCAAAATAATCCAGCAAGACAAAGTCTGTTTCGTCACAGCCTGTCCCAAACGCTTTCCAGCGTAACCAATAAAGAGCTGCTCGTCCACTCTGACCCCGGACATGCGTGAAATATAAAAGCTTAACGCTCTCCTAGGATCAAGCCTATGGAGCCTCTCCTCTTCCTTACCAGGATGTGGAGGAGGATAAAATGCCGGAAGAACAACCTTCTGGCTTAAATGAAATTCCGACACCACCTTCGGAAGAAAAGGACAAACACCAAGGACAACCCTGTCCTTATGAAACACAGTGAAGGGTGGCTTAACAAAAAGCCTGTAACTGACCGCAACTAAAAATACAGTTTTCAGAGTTAACGGTCTCAAAGGGCATGAATGCAAAGGCTCAAACGGAGCACCCATCAGAAACTTGAGAACAAGGTTCAAATCCCAAGCGGGCGCCTGGAAAGGTGACGAAGGGAACACATTAGTGAGCCCTGTCAGAAACTGAGAAATTAAAAGAATTTTAAAATAGGAACACTCTTCAGGCGAGCGCTTAAATATGGATAGCGCCGCCAGGTAACCTTTAATGGTACCCACTTGAAGGCCCCTGTGGGCCAAAGAAAGCAAAAAAAGACAGAACCATGGGAATGTCACATGCAAAAGGATCCACATTCTTAACCCTGCACCAGTCGCAGAACTTTCTCCAACGGCAATGGTACAGGGACTTTGTTGCGGGCCTTCTGGCCGAAAGCGACACCTCCATCACGTCTTCAGGGAGGTCCCAATCCTTATACCTCAACCTTTCAGAAACCAAGCGTGAAGGTTAAGTGACCTGACCTCTGGATGGAGAACCTGACCCACCTCCAGTGAGAGAAACAGTACACAAACAGGTTCAAAGAACCGAGATGAACAACAGAAACTCCAAAGAGTCGAGGCGTACTGAGATTCACGAAGTGAACACGTTCGCGGAAAAAACAACTGAGGCTACGGGCGTCGTGCATCCTACTTATAACATCCAGTGACGTCGGCCGTGGGAGGAGGTCCTCGAGGGCGGCGTATCAATGTCATCGACGCAGGACGCAGACGCCGAAGATTTTCCAAAGCAGCACAACTGTCGTGATTACTGTCATAGATATGGAATACGTCGGAGGACGCAATCCCCTCGAACCATGATTTTGAACATTTCAAATGGACAGTGCTACAAACCAATTAAAAGTTCTACTCTCAAAACCAAGGAAGAGAAACTTTTGAATCGAGAACAAGAACTCATATTTCTGACAAAAAGTGATAGTAGGGGTTAAAATGAGGCCATTGAATGGCATAAAATTAAGTGATGTGTGACAGTTATAGCAGTAGTTCCAAACATCCTCTTAGATTTGCCCAGTGATCCGTGCAGACCAAAGTTATGCTGGCTTTGTGAGCGTCTAACAGCAGGCATTCCTAGACTCTTATGGGTTAAATTAGACCCTGTGCTATGCTGCACATTGTAGTCCAGCATGTAATAAGCCACGCGTGTAACATTCCAGAATAGTGGTCTGAGCTGCAGTTCCACACTTCACCTTATGATGGCCGCCACGATTTTACGTGCCAAGACAGCATAATCTATAAAGAGGGGTTGCCTAGCAGCGCTAGGCAGCTCCTGACAACAATGAACAGGGCACTACAAGCCAAGGTAACGAGTGAAGCAAGTTAAGTCTCTAACCCATTCGGGAAGTCTTTCATACTCCTACACTGTACACACAAGTGTTAAGGACTGTGACCGTCCCTGCTTTAGTAATGGGGCACCGCTCGTCTTTCAGACGAAAAACACGGGACAAATAGCTGAAGCCCCGCCTACACATTAGCAGTGAGCGTGTTCCGACCCCAGGGTGCGCGGAATGTTTTTCCACCTGTGACTACGAAATATATTGTTGCTAAGGATGAAAAACCTGGCACTACATAACATTTATTTAGTATTAGTTCCTTGGCAATATACCAGCGCTGACCGACTCCGAACACTGTGGGTTGGTCCCTAAAGTGCACAGCTGAAACTAACTGCTAAGACACAAGTGACAGTGGCATTGAGCAGATAGAAACGCTTTACTAAAAGAGAGCGATAATTTATGTGACCACTATATTGCTATCTATTTCACATGCACTAAATACAGTGTGTAGAGATATTGCGGGACCTGAAGTCTTGCGATTTCTCACGTAGGAGCGGAAGTGAAAGCTCCCGCAAGTGCCAGGAGCAGAGGGCACTGAGCAGGGTCAGCTCCCGGTCCTCCTCTTTAAGACTGACAGTAATCCATGCTCAAGGACTTCATCCCCTTGTCTGCAGCAAGTCAATGTTGTAGGGCCTGTTGCCCCAGTTAAGAGATAGTGTGTTATTTGCACAGGAAGCTGATGTTGGAACTACAATAAAGAAGTTCAACTAGCAACCCCTACGCCTCCTGTGCATCATTTTACTACACAGATATATTTCCTTTGGTAGTGAATATCGATTTACAGTTTGAGAGGGTGGTTGCCCCTACTGACACTAACTACAGATTTGATTGAGGTAAATATATTTAATTTATCTCCTCCTTTTGATATATATTTTTTAAGATGGATTGTTCTACTGCAAGTTGTTGTGACTGAATAGAATGTGGAATGTAGGCAAGGAAGCCTGGAAAATGGAGTGTGGAATGTAGGGCTGGGGAGAGCTGGAGGGCAGTTAAGATGAGACATTAAAAGTAGTAAGACCTATCCCATGCCTCTGAGTCATCATGAAGGTTATGGATGATACGTATGGAATTTGGGTCACAACACAAGTAAACTGGATGATTCCACACCAAGTTCTTAAACAGGACTTTTGGGCATGTTCTGAGGTACACATCCACTTTTAAGAGTTGGACGCCTACCTGTATTAAAGAGAGATAACTCCACCACACTCAACGCGAGGTAATCATGTTATTAATTTTTTGCTTACTCATTGTTGAAGGGAAGGGGTTATGTACCCGCCTCCCACTTTTTATAAGACCACTAGCACTAATGGCTACCTTATTGTCTTTGATCTAGGTAACCAGCAGTGGAAAAACCAGAAGCCTATTCGATATTAGGTTATAAGTTGGATAAGTTGGGAATTAACAAAGGGTTCTATCAATTGGACCTTTGAAGCAAGGGTGACCCATTTTTATCAGCCTCTGAAGAAGGTTCACCAAACATTGGGTTTTATGAACTGAAACATGTTGACCACTAGTCATTGGACTATTACAATGACTGTTGTAGAAAAATGTTGATACTACAACTGAGAATTCTCCAAGTGATCTGACATACATTTTCAGACCTTTTCCAAATTGAGGTACTAGTTCTAAGCTAGATAGACAGGTGTCACAACCAAAAAAGTGGCAGTATGACCAAGAGCCGCCGCAGAGGGGACGGAAGGAGGGCTCGCATGTGAATCCATGCCAGACCCATGCTGGAGAACAATAGTTGAAGGTAAGTAACTTAAAACCTTTCCCAACCAATCAACCTATTTCCCGCCCCCCCCCTCATTTTAGTACTGAGATGAGGAAGAGGGATGGAGAAATGAAAATGACCAGAAGCGGTAGGCCAACGCTGCATTCTAGTCTTTGTAAAATATGGACCAATGTCGGAAGTTTAAAACTGCCACAGCTGACCGAGATCTGAGAGAGGCAGAAGCTGTTTCCATCTTGGTTCGCCGCCGGTCGAGACGGCGGAGATGAGCCGATTGTAAGAAGCAGCACGGAGGCCGACACTAATAGTGTGCAGGGAGACCGTGCCGAAAGAAGCTAACCGCTTGAGAACCGTGGGCAGCTGGAGCCGCCCATACTGAAGGAAATCAAAGCAGGAGTTGACCGGCTGACTGGATGCACACCTAGTCAGCAGACCAGGAGAAAAGCAGAAGAGACCAGAGCAGTCCTCCTGATAAGTGTCGTACCAGGCCGTTTTATGCATGAAAATCTGGTAAATGCAACAGCTTTATTATTTTCCTGTGCATATTTACGCAAAGGTCAGTGCAAAGGTCAGGTTACTTGACAGAAACCAGAACACTTATTTTGATGTTTTTTTATCTACATATATGTAATTGCAAGCCATGGAGAAAAGCCTCTGAAACAATCTTTATCTCTGAAGCCTTTCAAAAAACAAACTGCACACTGTGATAAAAGGAATGGTTTCTCGCTGTTCAGCTTCTGCAGAGTTGAGTGTAGATGCTCTTGGATCAAACAGAAGCACTGTGCATATTTATTTTCCTAGCATTTTAGGATTTTCCAATTAATAAGATGCAAAACTGAGTTACAATTGAGAATTCCTCTTTTGTAACAAATTATGCTATTTTTCCATGAAAGCAAACCATTATTAGGCATAATCATCAAGATGCAAGTAGGAGAAAATGTTCCACAAATGTAATGAATAGTTTGAAACCATACTTCTTTGCTGAACAACTTTTCAGGTTTTGTTGTATTATGGTTGCAGAGGTCCGATCTGATCTCATAGCAGAACCACAGTTCATCGTTATCTTACGACTTCCTTGGTTTCAAAAACATGACCCCCAGGTGCAATAAGGCAGTGGTCTTCAAACTTATTTGGCCTGGGCCCCCCTGAGCAAAATCTGGAAAGGACACCCCCCCCCCAAGAAATGCCAAATGGACAGGATGTACAAATGGCTATGAACTGTTGCGTGCCGTCACTACACCCTACTCCCAGCATAGTCCCTGGGCTCCCTCATGCTACTCCTACCCAGTCTATGATAGATGTCCAGTAAAAAGATACCATCCCTGTCCTCTGGGCTCCACAGCGCCTCATAAGGAGAGCTGATTTGGGCAGGTGGGTAGTGGAATTGTGCAACAAAGGCATTTTTAAAATGTCTTTCTGTACAACCCTCCTTTCCCCCCTCTGCCCCCCACTTGCCAAAAGCAGCTGAACTGATTTCACACACCAATCACTCCATCATTCATACGAGCACCCATCAACATACACTCACTCATAACACAAGCATAGACGCATCCATACACATATAGTTAAATAAAAAGTAAATAAACATAAACAAACCTTCTGCAGGGGCCTGCGCGTGTGCTGAAATGCCCCACTCCAGGTTGCTCTGTCCGTATGTGCGAGGAGGCACAGGAGCTCCCACTCACACACACAGCCTGCATCGCTGATCTTTGCCAAAATTTCGCACTATCGATTTATGCTTTACCTATAGCCCTGCAATTAGCATACCTATGCATTACCTATAACCAAAATTACAGCAGAGCCCGTCATCTACTAAGCTCTGGAGACTATCGGCTTGTCCATCCCAGTCCCACTCTGCCCCTGGTTACTGGGTTAGCACTGCCATCTCTAAGCGATCCGAGTGTCTCCTGTCTATAGTAATACCTTCACACCCACTGAACTGCCTAAACCCCTTTTCAACTTCAAGAAAGTATCCATTCTAGAAGTTGAAAAGGTCATCCTCACTCTTAAGCCGTCCAATTGTCACGGTGACCCCTGCCCAGCGCAAATAATAAAGGATGCCGCACGAGACCTCTCGCCATTCATAACCAAGCTTCTAAATGCCTCATTCTCCACAGGCACCATTCCCAACAACCTGAAACATTCTTGGGTCTTACCACTCCTAAAAAAAAAAACAACACTCGACCCATCCATTCCTACAAATTACCGCCCTATTGCAACAGTTCCGTTCCTGCTCAAAATCATCGACTTGGTGGCATACCTACAAACCCAAATTAGCTAATTGCGCTTTCCAAATAGTCTCTTGTGCACATGTGTTGTGCTAAAAAACACATGCTCTACCGCCTTGGTTGTTGCATGTGTTAGCTGTCATCCAAATGAAAAATGAACATTAATTTTAATAGGTTTTCTCTGGATGAACAGGTGCAGGTTAGAATTGTAAAAACAATGAAGAATTTTTCTTCAGCAATGTTCTCTCTGAAGGTAGTTACAGGAAAGACCCCTAAATACTTGGGCAGGGGGTCCTTAATCCGAACGAGCGTAACCTGTGCGGTTCATGTTGTGCACTAGGTATGGTCGTTCTCTAGCCGACCGGTTTCTGTGGAACAAATTAGTGGGCCACATTCATCAGGGCTTCGCAGGGCATCTGGGTATGTGCCTGCTGGTAATCACGTCTGTATCTCTTCAAAAACACTCCATGTAGGGGTGACAAGGAGGGAGGGGAGAGAGATTGGGCACGAGTAAATGTCTAGTGCTATATCTAAAAACTATCTCGAAACACTGCATTAGTATATAACGAGGGGAGAAGGCTTACCCGCTCCGTGTGGTCTGGTAACTTAACACGGTGGGTGAGACGGCCCGAAACCTGGTGGCCAAAAGACAATAAATACTGTCAATAGTGATTCCTAAGTGCATCGTTTCGGAAAAACAACAGGCAGCACAATAATTGCTATCTATTTTAACCAAATTAAGTGTATATCCTGTCTACAGCGACGCGCGCACAGCGTGGTCACTGATGGTTTAGCAAACATACACAAGAGGACATCCCAGGTCTACACATTTGGCCGCGTGTATGAGTCAAGGACACCACGTTCGAGGGGAGGGAGTGGGGGGAGGAGAGTGGCAGTCCCAGGCAAGCTGCAACGGGTGGTCGCTTACCTTGGAGCGATCGTCTCTGTTCGCGTAACGGACCGCGCGCGAGAGATGTGTTTCTCATCGGGCGGCGTTCGCAGACTGTTTTTGTGGCCATTGTGTGTCGCGCGTGCGCGCCTGGCTCTAGCATGGCCGCCCCATCGGGAGGAGGCGGCGGCCATCGCAGAGTCAGGCAACGCGCGTCGCGGGTCGCAGGGACATCGGCCAACCACATTGCACCTGGATGGTACTGGTCACCGAGAAGGTATGAGATTCTGTTTCATTGCTGTATGTTCAATGGCAATAGCTCACATGACCCCATAGCGCTCGCACATAGTGCGAGCGAATGCAGAGGAATGCAATGTAGAGAGAAGCACAAATCACAACACTATATCACAGCACGAAATTAGAGGGATAACCACTGGTCCACTTTCAATCCTTAGATACCGGAGAAACTGTTCAACATTATTAGATTACAATCGACAATCAGCTGACCTCGCAACCAAACTCCACAATAGGGGGTATCCAAAACGTATAATTAAACAGGCACGCAAACGAGCCAGTAACATCCCACGCGAAGTCACCATGGAACATCATGCCAAGCCGAATGAAGCCAACAACATTATAACAGCAGTAATGAGCTTCTCTCCACTCACCAACAAAATCAAGAAAGAAATCGTGAAACTTTGGCCAATCCTAAACGTCGGCCAGTACAGTATAGAAACCCCAAGGTTTGCATTAAAAAGAAGGAAGAACTTACGTGACGCCCTTGTACATTCATACAAAGAAATAGAACCCAAACCAAACACACTGTGGGGACAGAACCCAGCAACTGGCCACACTCCGTGTGGCGCATGTAATGCTTGCTCCAGCACCAAGAGAACCACCTCCATTGACATAGGGTGGCATTTCCCGTGGATTCAAAAAACATTTACGAACTGCAATAGCAGCAACGTGATTTACATCATTACATGCCCCTGCAACAAACGCTACGTAGGCATGACAACACGTCCTATTAAAACAAGCCTTGCAGAGCATAGATCATGCATCCGCACGAAGAAGATTACGGCACCTATGGTGGAACACTTCCCAAAAGCACACCCCGGCAGATTTCACATGGACAATAATCGAAAAAATGGCCATCCCCACCAGAGGGGGGGGAATATACAGAACTTGCTGTTTAGACGGGAACAACTTTGGATTTTCCGTCTAAAAACAGACAAATATGGGCTGAATGAAGCGATGCACTGGCAATCATTGGCAACCTTATGAGCTAGATTGAAAGTGGACCAGTGGTTATCCCTCTAATTTCGTGCTGTGATATAGTGTTGTGATTTGTGCTTCTCTCTACATTGCATTCCTCTGCATTCGCTCGCACTATGTGCGAGCGCTATGGGGTCATGTGAGCTATTGCCATTGAACATACAGCAATGAAACAGAATCTCATACCTTTTCGGTGACCAGTACCATCCAGGTGCAATGTGGTTGGCCGATGTCCCTGCGACCCGCGACGCGCGTTTCCTGACTCTGCGATGGCCGCCGCCGCCGCCTCCTCCCGATGGGGCGGCCATGCTAGAGCCAGGCGCGCACGCGCGGCACACAATGGACACAAAAACAGTCTGCGAACGCCGCCCGATGAGAAACACATCTCTCGCGCGCGGTCCGTTACGCGAACAGAGACGATCGCTCCAAGGTAAGCGACCACCCGTTGCAGCTTGCCTGGGACTGCCACTCTCCTCCCCCCACTCCCTCCCCTCGAACGTGGTGTCCTTGACTCATACACGCGGCCCAATGTGTAGACCTGGGATGTCCTCTTGTGTATGTTTGCTAAACCATCAGTGACCACGCTGTGCGCGCGTCGCTGTAGACAGGATATACACTTAATTTGGTTAAAATAGATAGCAATTATTGTGCTGCCTGTTGTTTTTCCGAAACGATGCACTTAGGCATCACTTTTGGCCACCAGGTTTCGGGCCGTCTCACCCACCGTGTTAAGTTACCAGACCACACGGAGCGGGTAAGCCTTCTCCCCTCGTTATATACTAATGCAGTGTTTCGAGATAGTTTTTAGATATAGCACTAGACATTTACTCGTGCCCAATCTCTCTCCCCTCCCTCCTTGTCACCCCTACAGGGAGTGTTTTTGAAGAGATACAGACGTGATTACCAGCAGGCACATACCCAGATGCCCTGCAAAGCCCTGATGAATGTGGCCCACTAATTTGTTCCACAGAAACCGGTCGGCTAGAGAACGACCATACCTAGTGCACAACATGAACTGCACAGGTTACGCTCGTTCGGATTAAGGACCCCCTGCCCAAGTATTTAGGGGTCTTTCCTGTAACTACCTTCAGAGAGAACATTGCTGAAGAAAAATTCTTCATTGTTTTTACAATTCTAACCTGCACCTGTTCATCCAGAGAAAACCTATTAAAATTAATGTTCATTTTTCATTTGGATGACAGCTAACACATGCAACAACCATGGCGGTAGAGCATGTGTTTTTTAGCACAACACATGTGCACAAGAGACTATTTGGAAAGCGCAATTAGCTAATTTGGCTTTTTTGCAAACTCCTCCCCACTCGACATAACTGTGTCCTCCCTAGTGTGAAAACGGTTTTGGGCAACGCACAGTTGAGATACCCATAAGTAGTCCCCTTTGATTTTGTTGATACCTACAAACCCAACAATACTTGGAAGGCCACCATCTTTTGGGAGTCCGCCAGTCAGGTTTTAGACCGCATCACGGCACGGAAACGGCATTAATTGACCTCAAGGCACAAATTGACACCATGAGAGAACGGCAATTCTGCACTTCTATTGCTGCTTGACCTCTCAGCGGCGTTTGACTTGGTCGACCATAAAACTCACTGCCTTCACCCGGACTCAGCCACACTCTTCTCACAAGAAGCCATAGGATGGATTCAATCCTTCTTAAATAACAGAACTATGCGCGTCTTCGCTCCTTCAGCAGCCGCGGACCCTATACCCATCTCCTGCAGCGTGCCTCAGGGCTCATGCGTTTCACCCACTTTGTACAACATTTTCATGAAGCCCCTTTTCGACGATCTAGACGGTCTGCGTATCACCTACACTAACTATGCAGATGATACACAGATCCTCATCCCGCTGACGGGAGATTACGACAAGGATTTGGCCTTTGTGAACAGAGTGTATCTCATCATCCAGGCATAGATGGCCTCTCATGGACTATGCCTGAATGATGACAAAACAGAACTTCTGATAGTCTGTACCCCGGCTGATCTTAAACTGAGCCAGCGCTACTCTAACTTCATTATAGATGATAACAATATCACAGTGGCCAAGGAAGTCAAAACCCTTGGCTTCTACCTGGATTCCACTCATAACCTCAAAAAACAAGTAAACTCCATGGCCTCGGCCACCACTTACACTTGTAAGCTAATTAGAGCAGCTAGACCCTTCCTCACACCTAATAATTGCATTACATTAGCGAGAGCATTGGTATTATCCAAATTGGACTATTGCAACGCTCTATATGTAGGGTGCAATAAATATATCACTAACAAGATTCAGACCCTTCAAAATAACGCCTTAAGAGCAGCGCTCAATATCCCCAAGAAAGCCCACATATCAGACCTCAGAAGAGCTAACAATTGGCTCTCTATTAAAGACAAAATATTCCTCAAATCTACTTCCTTGACTCATAAATGCTTACACATTGCCCGCCCCACAGTACCTTACTACTAGATTCTCAAGACAATCCACTAACCGCCCCTCCAGAACAGCTACTGCTAGCCTACTTCGAGTGCCTAGATTTAAACGTTCCAAGACAGGGGGTAATAGCTTCCCAGTTAAAGCTGCCCAAAACTGGAATTCCCTCCCACCCCACCTAAGGGAGGATATGTCTTACCCACGCTTTAGATCCAGCCTTATTCTTTGGATTAAGGAACATGACATCTGACATTTATTATCATTACTGTATATAATTGCTCTGTACTTACTCATTGCCTGTGGCTGTTTACGTGTATGTTATTTGCCTGTACTATTTTTAATCTGTTAGACATTTTGTATTGTCAAAACATTTTGTATTGTCAACCTGCAATGTAATGTGCAGCAATGTAACCCAAGCTGAACAACCCTCTTTTTGCCTTTTGGCGCCCTAATACCTTCGGGTCTGATGCGCAGTATAAACAAAACAAACAAACAAGGCCCCAGCCAGCATTTCCAATGAGCTATGCAAGACTGGCGAAGCGAAATGCCCCCAGCCTTGCATGGCTCAGTGGGCATGTGCGGCTTGGGAACTGAACTGTCAAAGGGAAACCGGTTTTCCCTTTGACAGTTCAGCCACCCCAGGAGCAATCCCTCAGCTGAGGGAGTGCTCAGTGTTTCACTGGGCTGGCTCCTCGCCCCCTTCATAATGGGTGAGGGGGGCCACTGGGAGGACACCCCCTCGCCCATTATGGAAGAGCCGCCAGGCTCAGACTGGCCTATAGGGCAATGCCCATACCAAAAATGTAAAATGCTAGTGTAGGCCAGTCAAAATGGGGCACTTTTTTTTGGCCAATGTGGGCTAGTTTGAGGAGTTACTTCACTATGCAGCCAGTAGTGTTGAACATTGTTGCTGAATAAATATTCTTTAAATATCATACTTGGCTTACATTTGAACAAATAACACCCCCTTGGGTACTATTCAAACAGTCTGTGACTAAAGGAATGAATATCCAGTTGCAACTGCAGGCCACTTTTTCATTGGTGCCTGAGGCAGTTTTATGGTCCATTCAGACCATGTGACCCGTCCATGGCCATATCCTCCAAACAAAACAACTTTTTTTTTTTACATTTCTTGCTGGGCTCTCGCACCCCCCTCGCCCCCCCTTGGGGGGTGCGCAGAACACATTTTGAAGACCTCTGGCCTAAGGCATTGTGTTGACCCAGAGCATTCAATGTCTGAAGTCAAGACCCCCCCCCCCCCTCTACGGGAGTCATCAATCTCGTCAAGCACCGGATCTCAGTGGGTTGCCATCAGAGTACCAGAATTTCCGAGATGTGTTCAGCAAGCAGGTGGCAGAAATGCTACCTCCCCATTGGCAGTTTGATTGTCGTATCGACTTGGAGCCGGGGGCAGTGCTACCCTGTAGTCTCATTTATGCCCTTACAGGGTACATAGATACTAATCTACGCAGTGGCTTTATCAGACACTCCAACTCTCCAGTCTCGTCACCACTCTTCTTCGTGCCTAAGAAGACCGGAGACTTAAGAATTTGTATAGATTATTGCAGGGTTAACCTCATCACTATAAAGAATCGATACCCACTCCCCTTGATACCAGTCCTATACGGTCAGGTACGTGATGCGTCAGCGTAGACCAAGTTAGATCTTAGGGGTGCGAGTTGGAGATGAATGGAAAACGGCCTTCCGGACGAAGTTCCGCCTTTATGAGTACCAAGTCATGCCTTTCAGCCGCTGCAATGTGCCTGTGGCCTTCCAACACTTCCTAGATTAAGTCCTTCACGAATACCTGGACGGGTTTGTCGTAGTATACATGGACATATTAATATATTCTCGGAATATGCAGGACCATGTGAAACATGTGAGATCTGTGCTCAAACGACTCTGTTAAATACATTAAAGAAATGAGAATTTCATTGCACTACAGTAGAGTTTCTGGGATATTTCCTGACTCCGTCTGGGGTACAGATGGATCAACGGAAAGTACACGCTATTTTAGATTGGCCAGCTCCCACTACGGTCAAAGATGTACAATCCTTCCTAGGGTTTGTTAATTTTCATATTTACAGTTCATCAAAATGGCTAAGACTCTCATTCCTCGGCAACTACGTTGGGCGCTATTCTTTGCAGACTACTATTTCCTTATTACGTCCCGACCCAGGACAGATAATAGAAAAGCAGACGTATTGTCTATGTATCCAGAGCCAGAAGTGAAAGACTGGTGAGCCACGTCCTATCATTCCAGCAGCTCAAATCACAGGAGTTGTAGGAAAGCCCAATATGTTTGAGGATGTTCCGAAGGCTATGTCTGCCCGGGATTTACAGGACTGGAGTACCAAAGGCCCTCAGCATACTCTGGTGGATGGGCTCCCGTACCATGCTGAAGCTTTGTATTTGGCTACAGCTAATTTAAGAAAGCAGGTCATGCATTGGTGCCACGATTCTTCACTAGGTGGGCACTGTGGGATTGCTAAAAGCCAAACATTTGTGGATCGACATTTCTGGTGGCCCACCTTGCTTCGAGATGTCTGACTTTATGTGTCCGACTGTGAAACTTGTAGCAGGCACAAGGCCAGACACCAAAAGCCTGCTGGGTTGCTCCAACCCCTGCCCACTCCACCAGCTATGTGGCACAGTGAAACGATGGATCTAATTGAGGATCTACCTCCCATTCAGAAGTACACCTCTATTCTGGTCATAGTCCCTTGCAGGGGCGTTCCCAGGGCAGGATAAGTATCCCAGCTCTTTCTGTAAAAATGTAGTACGGCTACATTTAATTTAATTTAGCATTTATATAGCGCAATGAACCCTCAGGTATCTAAATGCTGCTTATTATCATCCACGGTGTGTGGTGCTCATTTATCGACCTCGGAAGGATGAAAGGCTGAGTTTGGCCCTGTCTGGATTCAAACCTGCATCAGCAGGCTATGCACAAATGCCAAAGCGAGCGCTCTACTTGCTGTGCTATCGGATGGCCTACCAACTCGTACCGATAGGGGTCCACAGTTTACGTCTCGGTTTTGGCTGGCATTTTGTAAACTAATTGGCACGGAAGTTAGTCTATCCTTGGGATATTACCCAGAGACGGATGGAGAAACAGAGAAGGTGAACCAGGAACTGGCACAGTACCTGCGGTGCTATGCCTCCAATGCGGAAACGTCATGGGTTCAGTACATTTGGTTAGCCGAGATTGCATACAACAACGCCGTACCTAGTTCCACGAAACACTCCATTTTAAAGTGTATACAGATTTCATCCATGGGTTTTGTCCATGACGGCTACACTCCCTCAATCAGACCTACCCACGTTAGTAGGGCAACATGGACATGCACAACAAATTTGGGCGGACATCCAGACCAATTTAGATCATGCCAAACCGACATACAAGCAGTACGCCGACAATAGGCGACGGAACAGCCCCCACTACAAACAAGGGGATCGCGTATGGTTGTCCATCCTTAACATGCAAATGAAGGGCCCCCATAAACTACAACCACGCAACCTAGGCCCTTTTACCATAACGGATGTGATCAACCCAGTAGCAGTACGATTGGCACTCCCTAGTCAAGTGGAAATACATCCAACATTCCATGTGTCCTTGTTGAAGCCAGCTCGCTCCACTATTCACACTACCAAACCTTCACCCATCTTGGTGCAAGGGTATCCAGAATATGAGGTACAGGCTTATCCTAAATTCCCCATGGCGCAATGATGAGCATATATATACCATCTCATCGACTGGGTTGGATATGGCCCAGAAGACCGGTCTTAGGAACCAGCTCACAATGTCCATGCCCCTAGATTAGTCTGAGCCTTCCATAAGAATCATCCTGAGAAACCCAAAACAGGCCCTTCCTTATAGAAGGCTTCTCTGCCCTCATTGTAGGAGAAAAGTACTCCAGACTACATTACCCAGCAGCCTTAGGACCAGGAACTACAATATGCATGCCACGTTGGGAGTGGCACGTTCGCACGCATGCACATTGAATAGAGCACAGGGCTTAGCCTCAAGAATTAGATCAGACAAGACGCATTTAGGAGAGGGTCCACGCCCCAAGGAATCGTCATTCCGGCCCCAAGGAATCGTCATTCCGGCCCCTCGCTCGCTACAGATAAGTACTGCAGGGCACAGAGGGGGAGAGGAGCAACCGGGGAACACGCAAAGGTAACATAGCCCAATCAGAGAAGACCCCCTGTCTCCCAGAAGCTAAGTGTTGCGCTCAGACAAATGCATGCTAAAGACTCTTCCTGCATGAACCGTGCATCAGCAGAACCATAGTAGGCAGCCCCTTACTGCTTGGACAACGTACTGGCTGTCGGACACCCAGAGCATCACACTGCATTCAAATTAGCCACGTGCGACTCGCATGCACCAAACCACGTGCGGCCAGTCCACAGAAAGCTGCATGATCAGAGCCACATGCGGCCCCCGGAGTCCTACGCTTGCATGCTGAAAGCCACATGCAGCACCCATGTTGTATGAACGCCCACCCAGGCTATTAACCAAAGTTTTGCTGCATAGACACATGTGAGCCACGCGCGGTATTACCCGTGCAAACTAATGTAGGCTCTCTTTGCAGCATTTGAACTGCTCCTCTTTTCCAGACCTGAGAGCACGCAGGCAGGTGTCAACAAGGGACACTCCAGCAGCCAGCACTCACAACCAGAGCCAAGTGCCTTTACTGGTGCAGACCACAGTTTTTGTGATAGTTGTAGTATTGTGGGGAATGTATGCATGTGGGGGCATGAGTATGCTGTAGTCTTATGGCATGCATTGTTTCTAAACCTACCCTATGTTCCTGCAACCCATCCACTACCTCTTACCACCCTCTTCCCGGTTACTCTCAATTCCTGTACCTATCCAACCAGCGTTCCCCAACCCTCCTCCCTGTTGGGGTTGAGGAGACCTGTGTAAACCTAGACTTGCAGGCACCAAGACCGTAGTGACGGTGGCTGGTTCGTGCCAATCCTGCACCTTGGAGCTGTGGACCTTGACATACGTGACTGTTAATAGTATTTTCTGAGTCTCCTCTTGTTTTCTTTTGCAACCCATGCTGGAATATGATATTTTATCTATTTGGTGGAATCTTTATGAAAAATTGATGGAATTCCTATTCTTTGGTAATGTATGAAAATGATTTATGGTTTTTTATTTACATGTTTTGGGAAGGTGGAAACAAGTGTTGGCATACTACCATTAAAAAATGACTAATAACTTTCAATGTGTTGATAAAATGTTTAACTCTTAAAGGAAACAACAATTTGAAGAAAGAATTGTTGGTGTACACGCAATTGGTCAAGGACACACATTCTTTGCATCTTTATTTAGTGGCTGGGGGCTCTAGTCACCTGTTGGTGACCAATGAGGCTATACGCCATCCAAGTCAAAATTCAACTTTGTAAAAAAAAGGTACCAGCTTGGTGGGGTAGAGCCTAGCACTTTAGCGTTATATTTATACTTTCCTCTCTTTGGAGCTGTTAAGTACCGGCTGAGCATCATGGCTGAACATATTTTATCAAGATATGATGATATAAAAATACTATTTGCACCAAGAGGGAGTACGTTCACTACATTTAAGGATGCTACTATAAGATCTGAAACATTAAGACCTAAATGTGTTAAACTGGAATGTTTATCTGAGAAGGAAATTAACAAATTCTGGGAGAAAACAGCAATGCAACAATACCTTGACCATCAGAGAATGCCAAGGGGACTGAGAGTGTTAATCTTTCCAGACTTTTCTAATCGAGAAACATTAATCTAGCAGAGAAATGGGAGGAAAACCTCAATCAGAGTTCCATTAATATGGTGCTATTGCCGATAGAACATGCAACAAGAACATAGAGTAGTTACTCAGATGAAGTAAAAAAAAAAAAAAGAGATAGAAACCATGAATGCTGTACCAGCCAAAGTGGATGCAAATTATAAAAATATGTTTGAGATTTTGAAGGCACACCAGAATGAGCTGAAATTATGTAAAGCTCGACAATTCTTTCGAGACAAACGCGATTAAAGAGTTTGTAAATTTCAGACTAAATATGCTAAATATGAAGAGGGTCCAAATCAGTCAAGGGAAAGTACCCCACAGATATCCCCAGCCAGCTCGGACCCAGACACTGATCCCAAGATGACAAAAAATGGCGTAAGTAGTAAGGGGGCTCTGTCCAAGAAGACTTTTTTAGAACTGTTCAGGAAAATAAAGAAAGGCAATTTCAAGGAAAACAGCAAGCGGGTAAGGTTTCGAGATCCGCTTGTCATAAGTACCATAACCAAACCTGGGTCAAATCAGGCTGTAGAGGTGGGAGAGGAGTCAAGGAGGTAGATGCAGATCCGCAAACAAGAATAACGAGATCTTGGACTCAGAAGCAGAAACGTCTGATAAAACTGTGAACCTTGTGATGAACCATTCACATAGAGGTTTGATTACCATTGAGGAATCAGTTTTGAACAAAGGGCTATCATTTGCACGCACTACTAGGAGTGATTAGGTAACTATTCAAATTGATCTCTGTTTGTTAGAAAACTTAAACTAAAGAAATACTTCCATCAACGAACTTTGAAAATGAATAAGGGTAATAGGAACCTTATAGTGATCTACTAATTTCAGATATTGAGGACATACATCTATTAACAAGCTTTGAAGAGGAGGACACGTTTTCCAATTTTGATTTGTTGAGAGAACTCCAAATTGACTATAAACATTTCACCAATATTGAGATGAAAGATACATCTCGGTTTATTCCCTTTCTAGGTACTGAGAATGCAATAGAATTGTTCGAAAAAGCAGTAATTAGAGATATTCATGATTTGATCGACACAAATGAGCCTGTAATTGAATGTCATAACTTGACAAAGTTAGAAAGACAAGCCTTGAAAGTTTTGAAGAAGGATAATACAATCATTATCAAGCAGGCGGACAGGGGGGGTGGTAATCGTGGATAGGGATGATTATATAGCAATGGCAGAATTTCATTTGAACGCACTAGGATGTTATACAAAAGTTAAATCTGACCTTATTGCAGAGATAATGAGAGAATCTGGGGACCTAATTCTCAAATGGGTGAGAACTGGTCTCCTTACAGATGAAAACGTCCAAACCGAGAAATGCAAAGATTTATTTTCTTTCAAAGGTCCACAAGGTCTTTGATGAGATACCCGAGGGAAGGCCTAGTGGAATTGGTTGGGTAACTGAAACGTATTCACAAAATATAGACTGCATTATAAGCAAAGTACCACCTAAATTGCCTGCGTTTCTGAGAGATACACATTTTTTGAATGGATCATTTTATTTTGGTTACATAGATGTGAAGTCACTATATACGTCCATTAAACATGATATGGCTATTAAAATAGTGTAGTACGTGTATGCAAGCAGATTTGCTTCGTATTTCTTACATACAGTTATGTTGAAGGAACTGTTAGATTTTACTTTACGTAATAACATTTTTCTGTTTAACATTCTGTATAAACAAGGGGCATGGCCATGGGGGCCAATTATGCCCCATCTCTGGCCAACCTCTTTATGAGGTACTTTGAGGATGTTTATGCGTATTTCAAGACCAAATATAGATCCAGGAACAAGCTGTGGGTCAGGTACATAGATGTTTTTATGATTTGGCTGAGGAATATTACCAAGTTAGTTGAGTTTGTACAGTACCTGAATGATAATACATTTGGTATAGAGTTCACAATGCACTCACACCCACTGGAGATTTATTTCTTGGACATACACTGTTGTGGGAAAGATAAAATCATGTCGAGTACCTTCAGGAAGCCCACAGAAGTTAACTTAGTACTTTTGTCTACAAGTTGCCATTAGTCCAGTGTTATCAGGAATTTACCTGTGGTAGAGTATATCTGGGCACGTAGAAATTGTAAGGAAAGCACAGAATTTGAGAGTGAATGTAAAAATGTGGATGCCAGGTTTGTTAAGAGGGGGTGTCAGAGTGACACCCTGTTGAAAGCAAAAAACAAAAGTTTGACAATGAATAGGAAGGATCTTTTGCAACCCATGGGATTGCGGATCCAAGACGTGAGAACTGGTAGGATGGTGACACAGAACTCCAGTTATAAGGGTAAGCTATTCAAAATTTTGCATCAACACTGGGGAATCCTGATGTTCGATTTAGATCTACGGCGGTACATATCCAAGAAACTGGATATGGTGTTCATTCATTTATTAAACCTGTGGAGGGATCAGAAATGTGGCTCAGGAATAAATTGAAGGTTTTTTTTAAATGTGGAAACTGCAAGATGTGCCAATATACCAAAGAATGTACGAATGTGGTGATCAATATTAAGGAAGCGTTTGTAATAAGTGAATTTATCAATTGTAAAACAAGATATGTAGTGTATGCAATCACATGCCTGTGGGTGTGGGCTACCGGCGCGTTACAAGCAGGCACATAACATAACATGCCCATGTGGACTATACTATATTGGTAGCACAATCTGTGAGCGGAGGGTCCAGATTGGTGAGGACTAAGTAAGGAGGATCTGAAATTACCATTAACAGTACATTGGATGCAGCAACATCAGCTGGACAGAAAAGAGGATATAAGATTTGTTGGCCATTTGACTATTCCTAGAGACCTGAGGGGGGGGGAATAGAGAGAGAGAACTAAGGAGAGCTGAAGCTCAGTCAATCTGTAAATATAGAACCATTATGCACGGTTTAAATACCGAGCAGGAGATGGGGCCTTTTTTTGAAAAGGGCAAAGTTTCAATCAATGTGGGTAGCGTTGTATGGATGGGCCATTTAGGTTCAGTGGAAGGAGGTATATTTTATAAAATAATCTGTAAATTGGATATTAACAAAACGCTGGCCCTTAGGGTCCATTAGCATGGTTTCTTATGTTGAGTGGTACGAGGTATGGGAAACACTATGTACTATTTGTAAAGCAAAGGCCAGCCCCTTGGGTTCACCAGAATGGGTTCAGTATGTGCACGCCATGGGCAGTGGAGATTTCTCCTGCAATGTAAAATAAGGACACGAGTAGTGGTGCAAGTCTCAACCAATGTAAGTGCAATCTGGAGTAGGTGTATTCTAATAGAGGTTAGGATTAGTGGTGTGAGGCACATTAAATATTATGGTTAGTGGAGATTTCTCCTGTGAGGTTTAATAAGGTCATGTTTAACAGTGTAAATCACAATAAATTTGAGCACAACTTCAAGTAAATAGGTCTTGAGAAAGCTAAGGATTAAAGGTGCAAGACACAATATGTGTGAGGGCAATTTGAAGTGGGAGAAATTTAGATAAGGTAGGAAAATACATGGTGTGTTGTTATGGCAATACGATATATGTAAATGAATGTGAGTAGGGCATTTAAGTAGGTGAATGTCAAAACGAGCAGGAATGCAATGGTAATGTTAACAGGCACGTTATGAAGGTTGGTCAAATAATGGCTTTGTATAGATTAGTGTCTGCAAATCTATTAAGATTTGCTTGCAGGACGTGGGACGCTAGAAATGTCATGACGGCCGCGTTCCATGTTGGCATGGTAACAAGGGATATAAACAAGGCTGCCAATGGGCGGGTTCCGCTCTCATTGGTAACTGGAGTAGAATTTGTGCGGACTGCTGCAGGTTGAGCCATTGGGCTGTTTGCAGCGCGATCGCTCACAAGAATCAGTAAGCGAGACGTGATGATGTTCGGTATGGTCTATAATGACTAGCTACAAGGATGAGAAATGCTGGGGACAAGGCTGTGGGGGAGCTTGGTTGCTTGCATTTGGCAGGCTCTAAATCTGTTTTGTCGTGCACAATTCAGCATTAGCAGCAAAGCGCGCGCGCGCGCAATGAGTATGTTTTGTTGTGGGCTGCTAAAAAAATTCTAAAGTCCCTATCAGGCAAAGCTCTGGGGAGGTATGGGAAGTGGTCACAAACATTAGAGGAAACTATGGCGCTTTTGAATCATGTTGCAGGTATTGAACATATTTTTAATCAGTGAGTACACAAGTGTATGGAAATCAGAAGGGAGATGCATAGTCGGCTGGAGCTAGTAAGGTAAAGGGGTGATCATTATATTTGTTATTTTTTTTTTTTAAGGGGACGGGGGTGCACAGCAGATTGGATGATGGCGTAACTAGAAGTTGGCTTGTGTTATTTTCCCATGCAGGGAGGTTGAAACATTTTATAGAGTAGGAATACGGTTAGGATCAAGAAACGGTAAATACTGAAATTGTGATTTGTAAAGGAGCTTGTTGGGTACTTGTGTGGTCTTGTTAATCGGTGTAGGACATAATTGATGTAGGCACGAAGTGATACTTGGCTGTGGTGAACACATGGTAAAGGGTCCAGGAATTATATAGGGGACATATATGTATAACAGTTTGTTCAGTGTCTCCTCTTGTTTTCTTTTGCAACGCATGCTGGAATATATTTTATCTATGTGGTGGAATCTTCTATGGGAGCAAAAGGTCTTCAAGACCCCCTCCCCTCCATTCCGACCCTCTCGCAGATTATGATTTGTTCCACGGCCACCCATGCACCTGTGGCCAGGGATGCGGGATGGCTGCAGGACGACCCATATGGATGCACACCTTGGACAGAAAGCTGATTCCAGACCCCATTTTGCACTACAATCAGGCTCCATTTTGTACATGGTACCACAGGCCTCATGGACAAAGGCTGCCTGCAAAGCTGCTGCTCTCCCCTCGAGATCGCGCACAGCGAACCAGTCACCTCCCTCACCCCCCCTCCCCTCTACATCCCTCCAGTAGGCCCGTTCCCACGGGAGACTAGGCGCAAACAAGCTACATGACAAACACCATCTTTCACCTTCCGCAGTTCATCGCTGACCTAAGAATGCCAGGGCAAAGGCTTGGGTTTGAGGAAAATAATTCATCTCCACAAACAAGACCCGTCCCCTTGCAGACCCCACATTTATGACATACACTGTGCATAACCCCCCAACCTTGCTCTCCTTTTGAAGTGACAGATACCCCACGCCTGTATGACACTCTGTTTCACCCACACTGCTAATCCCTCTGCAAAGGTCATACATCCCTTCCTGTAGTTGTGTATGAAGGGGCTGGTTCTATGAAACGAAACAAGATTATCTTTACCTATTTTACTGCACATAAAGCTATCTGTTAGATGCCTAGGCCCCATACTGTTGGGGGAATCTTATTCTCTGCCAAGCACTTGCACTAATGTATGATATGTTAATTTAATTGTTCGATATGATGCAGGATACACGATCCAGATGGTTCTCATTGGTTCTCCCATATATATATGTTTTTCAAACATGTTCAACTAGCATACAGTTCTAAAAAATGTGTATAATGCAAAAACGGTAAAGCCACAAGGCTGTTGTAGATAGAGTTTATTTTGTAACATGACACTTGTAATAAACAAACGTGTAACGTATATTATAATCAAAGCTTGCATTTAATTCAATGTACCTGCAACTACACTGACCTAGTTCTACCCTGCATCCTAATGATTTGTATGTAATCTCGCAAGGTGGACAGGCAGCAGGCCACAGGGCCTTCTCTCCCATCTCCTGCAGAGCCGCATTCTCAGCCCCCACCATCCACCCCCATCATGCTGGGTTGATGGCTGAAGGCCCTTGTTCTCTGATGCTACAAATGCAACCTCTCACCCTTCTGCTGAGCCTGCACCAAATATCCACCCTCCCCTCAACCCCCTGACCCGTGATGTCAAAATGAACTTGCTGCGCACCCCCAGACGCTGGTTAAAGAAATATGAGCAACCTCAATACCATTTGAAGTAACATCACAGGCCCCCCGTGACGTGTACCACAACAGACCCATGTCTCACTGTGTGGCAATATATGTCTCTCATGATAAACAATAACTAAGTGTCTTAAGAGATGTAAAGATATGGTTGAGGAGTGGGACAACATAATCTTATGAATAAGTTTGCCACCTGGACCTATGTAGTCTCACTTTTATTGATGGTTAGTGATATATCTCTTATGTGTTAAAATAAATAGATGACGGTTGGAGTATGTGTGGCCACAAGGGCAAATGTCAAGTAGGGTACATCGTAGCAGCTCAAGACATCACCTGACCCTGCGCTCCAACCCGAAGAGCCCAGTTGATCCGTGCACCCCGCACTGGCACCACGTGGACTTCCACAAATCCTGCAGCAGCGTCCTTAAACATTGCATATCGCCTAGTTCCTGCCACCCAATCCCAATGATTTATATGCCCCATATAGATTACCTCATTGATGACGTTATTTTGTAATAAATATGAAAGTTTTTCTACTGTTTGGCAGAGCCCTCTCTGAGTTTGCAGAGTTCTCTGCTTGCCCTATTTGGTTTCGGATAAACTTTGTAATTGGCTAGGATTTTGTGTTTTCAACATTTAAATATATACAGATGAGAGCAAATGGCCAGAACATTGAGAAATAATGAAAGGTGTATTCTGTGACAATGTGGATAGCTGCAGCATGCTAAGAATGTCGATACAGTTTTTGCACACGTTAACAGTATGTCACATACATTTTACTCTCTTGCAAAGGAGAAAACTAATTTTTACTAATTTTTTTAACTCATTTTTGCTCTGAAAGTTTAAAAATAGGGAGTAAAATACTCCCATCTCAAAATCTTATCTCGAGCACAGGATGCGAGAACCACCAAAGTCGCCCGGTAAGCCCAGGCAGAACGAGTGGGTTACCGGGGTGCAGGAAGGCTAATGCTGCGTCGTAGGGATAAAGCGGGAGAGCCCATTTGAACATTTTATAGTAACTGATACGGATAATAACTTTGTTAAGAAACGGGTGGTGCCCCATTATTGCAAAGAAGGGATTAATACATATGCGAACAGTGTTAAAGGTGGGTCAGAGACCCAATGCTTGCGAGGAAGATTTGATACACATGTGAATAGTGTTGAGAGAGGGTCAGAGACCCAACACATGAAAAGAGGATTTAAAACAGACAAATGTTGCCAAAAGAGGATCAGTTACCCAATATTGGAAAAACATTGTAACGGGAATGAAAGAAAGTGTGAATAGAGAAAGAAAAACCCTGGCAGTTTAGTGAACCTGGCAGACAGAGTCTGGGACTCACACCCAAGAGAGGAAGGCAAGATGAAGTGAAGTGATACCCTGGCAGGAGAGTATAACAGGGCTAGAAAGAGGACAGAGCATGAGAAACTAAATATTGTAACAAACTGTGCGTTTGTGGTAAAGGGAAACGTCATGCTCCTTGAGTAAAGTTGAACTGTGGAAGTATACAAACTGGAGGACCTCAAGGGAGAAGCTTTCTGCCTTGAAAAAGTGCAATAAAATATTGGGAGAAGAGTCAAACGTAAGGGAGGAACTCCCTCCGTTTTGATGAAGCAGTTGCACATTATTGACTTATCTGAAAGTGCTGAATAAACAGTGAAGGGTCAGAGAAACAGTAGACGAAGCAAGGCCCCCTTTCTCTATTAGTACTTGTGTTTCTTTTCTGCACCTTACGAACTTAAAGTTGAGATATTTGAAAGAAAACTTCAAGTACCAGAATTCCTGTGTGTAAATTACACTGAGTCTAGAGTGCAAGGGTCAGTTTAGGATTCTTGGACACAGCAAGGACGACAATCTTTTGTTTAACATCCTGACAGAGACGTTCTTTTGTTTTGTTGAGGCAGGGAAACCTCTCTTAGGATTAGGGACAGATGGGATTCATCCCAACCCTTTTTATTATTTTCTGGAAATAAAAGTCTAATACCAAAAATGAATAGGACACTGTGTCCAAGTCTTACTTTTCATCCCTTACAGGGTCTTCTTACAAATGGGAGACAATAGCCCCATTTGATTATTTGGGGGACCCAGGCGTCAGAAGTGACCCCCCGCCATTTGTACAAGAATCCGTAGATTCTCCCCCCAACTGGCAAAATATGACAGGAGACCTCAAAGAGGTTTCAGAGGTGCTGTGGAAGTATAGGCGACCGCAGCCACAGACTGCCTTTCTCCGCCCAAGTCTCTACCTGGTCACGGGAATTTGCGCAGACCTTGTGTGAATTGGGGCACTGAAGCCCTTCTAGGAAAAGTGGAGTACCTCCTACACCCTTTTCCTCTGGCGCCGAAATAATAGGCTTCGCATGGAGGCTGTTGCTGCACTGCGCTGTCCCAACTACTTGGCATGAAGCTTCAAGTCCTTACTTTTGTCCAGGGCTAGTCGGCCTTTGGGCCAAACAAGTGCTCCCAGACAAAGGTCATGTCTAGCAATTTTTCTTGGACATTCAGGGAGAATCCCCATCCCCTCAAATACGCCCACCTGTGTAACACTGTGGAGGTGCCCATAGCCTGACTGATGCAGTCAGCTGCCTCTAAACCAGCCTGGAGCGCCTGACAGGCCATCTCCTTTTCGTCTGCCACTATGTTGAGGAATCCAGATTTCACCTTTTCCTTAGGGAAGTGGTCAGCTGCCTCTGCCACAGCACTCCAGAGAATATGACAGCACTTGGAGAAGGCACACAAGGCATTTGCCACCTTAAGGGCCATACACCCCAAGGCAAAGACTTTTTAGCCAATGCGTCAACCTTTTTTGACCGTCGGTTAGAAGGTTCGACGTCAATGGTCTGCACCACTAAACACCCTGGGTGGGATGTTAGAACTGCCAGGTTGAATCTCGCCAACTTATATTGCTTGGTAAACTCTGTGTTGACTGTCGGTGTCAAACACAGGTGTTGCCACAAGGCGAGAACCAGGTCAGCTACCGCTGCATTGAAGGGCAAAGCCTGTTCAGTTTGCAGCCCTCGGTAGAGAATGTTGGTCATGACGTATTGCGATACCGGCTTTCGACGGAAGCGCCAAGCCCAAGATAACCTTCTCAACCGCCTTGCGGTATTGCATAGTTGGGTGCGTATATTGGTTGAGATGTTAGAGTTCCACATCTGGAGATGTGTCCAGTCCACTGGCGTCAAAATCGGGTAGTGGATGCAAGGCTGCACCCCCCATTGGCGCAAACTCAAATGGGATTGGGTCCCCAACCACGTTGATATGCATCTCTGATTTTGTGGCACTGCCTGAGGAGCTTCCTGGGCCGAGGGAGCTGCAGACTGCTTTGGCGGAGGAGGTTTTTCCTATTGGGTCTCCCTCGGGGGCGTTTCACCCTTCCTGGCTTCCTTTGTGCCGGATGTACCAGTGGCGATGAAGCGGAAGCCATACCAGCCGAGGCCTTCTCTGAAACCTTAAGAATTTCGGTCTCAAAACCCTCCCACTCCTTCCTAGACACACCCTTTGCAGGGTATGACTTGCACCCTTGTCACCCGAGTCAGAATCAAGTCTTGGTCTGCTCTTTTTCTTGTGCAAGGACTATGAAGAGTGATGCACTAAACTCCAAGAATGGGAGTGTTTCTTCAACTTTTTGTGCGGATGACCCTCAGTGTTTCTCAGGCATCAGATCCTCAGTATCATGCTCGGATGAGTGCGGGAGCAACAGTCAGGGATTTAAATCTAAAGTTTTGGTGCTGAATGGGGGCCATAAAAAATGGAAAACATTCAAGGAATGGGCAGAATATGGAAACGGTTAACTCCTTCAAATATCTGGGCTCTGTTATTTTACACCACAGGAGGGGAAGGTGGGTCCTGTGAGTGACCTCAAAACAACATTTTTAGCAGCAGCTTCAGTTGACGCAATTTGACTACAAATTTGGGAGATATTCTGCACTAGCGCTAATGAAATTATACAGAACAAACATTCTTCCAAGGTTAATTTTTGGTGCTCAGTTATGATGCAAGTATTTTTGGGGCAAAACCGGAAGCATCAATGTCTGAGAAGGTGCTGCATCTCCCAAAATTAGTCCTATTGGCAGGTATTCTCCACAAGCTGGGTCAACTCCCATTTCAGACATATTGATTGGGGACTTCTACAAATATTTGCTAATGTAGTGGTACCCCCATCCATGTCCCCCTTTGTCCTTCTTAACTCAATGCTGGGCAAAGGGACATGTAGAGTATTGGATCAATCTTGTAGAGAGTTGCTTATAAAAATTGATTTGTCAACTGAGGCGCTGTCTGGAAATCCTAACAAAGCCAAAGTGAAGCTCTATAGACATGTACAAATTGAGCGGAGTTGATGGCATATCATTATAATGACCACATAAGGTCGTCAGTTAAAAATGTTAATGTATTATGCCCGTACCCAAGGGAACACCTATCCAGAGATTTTAGTTTTAAAATTCTGAGACTGATATTAAATCTCTTGCCGACAATCTAGGTGCTGGGGACTAGGGGAACGTGCCAAGAGGCATGCAACTGTCGGTTTAGAGCGAGGACGAATCTTTGAAACATTTATGCATATATTGCCCTGCCTGTCCCCCCTCAGATAGTAAACAATTGCGACTTTCATGGCGTTAGGGGAAGAGGATCTCTGGATTAGGATTCGAAATACCAATTTTACTAAGAGTCTTTGACTTTCTGAAAAATGTGTTACTTAATTGTACTGGAAATGTATTTATTGTACTTTTATCAAATGTATATACATTTTTAAATTTTGTGCAATTGAATGTTTTGTACTGGAGAAATGTGTGAAAAGTCCAGCTTTTGAACTGTAACACGCAATAAATAAACAAACTTAGCCAGGGATTTGGATGGCAGTGTGCCGAGTGACAGCTTTGCTTATCGTCCCCTCACCACCTTCGGGTTCATTGACAGGCAGCAACCACATTGCTTTGCGTCACGCCTCCCCTTTCCAACACACCTCAAACACAATAGTATGTGTGTGTAATGCTGTGTAAAATGCGAGCCACATTAACATGGCGTCGATGCGCGGACATTTTGAACCCTCATCTACCATTGTAGTAATAAAGTCTGCGCTTCCGCGGGCCTCACAGAATGAACTAGTAGCAGGGAAAACAGAGCAAGGTCACACATATTTTGCAAGCGGACTGACTAGAGAATATTGTATTGTCCAGTGAAGGACGAATACAGAAGGGGAGTTGGAGTGCGCTGCAGCTGCATGACAAGAAGTCTGGGAATGCATGCAAGTAGAGGAGCGCTGGGTTTTTCAGCTTTCAACTAGATGTTTCCACCCTTTGTCTCTTCAACTTGTGGTCTGCCTTTCGGCCGAGGGCAGAACACAGTTTGGAGGGGAGAGGGGGATGACCCATAAAGGAGAGGGCATCATGGAAAGGTGGTTGTTGGATGTTGAACCCCGGGTGTTGCAGTCTCGCTGATAGGCAGGACGCTCCGCTTCAGACCCTGTGGAGCATAGGAATCTCTTCGCCTACCTGCTGAGGGACTAAGCAGTGTTGTCTGATGGCCAAGATGAAGTTTTCCTCTGCTGTATGGATCACGGTGATGACATTTATATTCTAATCTATCTGTGAATATATGTTTATCTGTATTAGTGTTCTATTAGTTTATCATTAGTTATTCTATATTAATAAACTGCCTATAATGAGCCATTTTTTATAACCTCATATGGTGTGTGTGTGTCTCTTCTGCTATGAGTCCAATCATTTGTTATTGCGAGAAGGGGCTGGGGAAACGTAAATGTTTGTGTTCTTCCCTTATAGCCAAATAGATGCAATACAGTGTGTCTGTGACGAACATTTTGGAGTTGCAGTCCTTTCAATGCTTAAACCCGGACGGTTTAGGCCCAACATAATGACGCAGTAATTCAAATTACTTTGAGCGTGTTCTGAAGAGCGTGCAGAATGCGTGGAAAAAAGGAACTAGGGTACCGGGGTGAGTGCAACCTTTTATACATCGCCTGAAGTCACGTCCGATCGAGGAATGGCACGGCTGTATACGAAGGAGTCCACAACGGTGATGTCGAGCAGCACTAGGCCCCCTGTCAGAACATTTTACAAGCAGCCGACGTTGGGTAGGTATCCATCAAGATGAGGAATCTCTGGGCCAATGCAATCCATTGAAAAAAGATCCTTGCTCATGTGTATGCTTGGCCAAAAAGTGCTTCAAGATAACCCTTCACTGTCTAAATTCACACACCCTACATGGCAAGGTATAGCATAAAGGTTAGTACTGATCCTGTCTCGCATGAAAAAGGGTCCAGTTATCTGTCCCTTTGCCAAGTAGGAAATGTTCTACAGCAGCAACTGTAGATGGCCCCAGTGGCTGGTCTTCTGGCCCACAGCAGGACCTCCATTACAATGTCCTGGAGATCGCAAGTCTCTGAATTTCTGCATGGTGAGTCTTGGGGACAAGTCTGGGCCCTCCACTTGGGAAAGCAAATCTGCTCTCTGATGGCCGCCCAGTCTGGGCCCTCTCCTTGCTCCTTCCTGGGAGGCTACAAACCTTTGCGTCATTATCGACTCCACCCTCTCCGTCTTTCCTCACATCTCTAACGTCTCTAAGAAGTCAAACTATCAGCTGCACCTCTACATAGCTATTCTTCCTTTTCTCACTTTTCTCCAGAAGCTCTCAGTCTCCAGAGCTCTGGTCCTCTCTAGGCTGGACTATTGCAACAGCCTCTTTCATAATCTTCCTACTTCTACTCTGACTTTTACAGCTTTTTCAGAACAGGACTGTGAGACTGGTCCTTGGCCTCAAGCCCAGGGATCATGTCTCTCAAGTTCTGAAATCTCTTCACTGACTCCCTGTGGATGCACGGATCAAGGCCATGACCCTCTGCATCGTCCACAAGGCATTCGGGGGCATGGGACCACTATCTCCAACCTTCTCTTCCAAAACATCTTCCTTCTCAAGCTCTCAGTTCATCCACCTCCAACTCTCGGAGGGTCAGATGCTTCTCCAAGCAGAGTTGTGGGCAGAGCCATCTCCTCAGCTGGGGCCTCCCTCTGGAACAGCCTCCCCACCTCTCTCAAACTTAAGCAGAGCCACCTCCAGTTCCGGAAGCAACTCAAGACCTTCCTTTTTGCTTTCCGCTTTCTCTCCCCCTGCTGATGCAACTGACCGCTCCGTGCACTGGTCATCCTCTGATATTGGGACCAGGCTCCTGCATATCCAGTTGCCCTCACACTGTCTCCGGGCTCCACAGCAGTTAAGGGACTGTATCTGCAACCCTACAGTCCCCTCTCTCTGCACTTGAGCCACCCGCTGGCTCGTGAGTAAACTGCACTTCCCCCTTGCCCTCACTTTACCCCTTCCCTCTCTTGCGCAATCTGATCGAGACAAGGCCTTGTAATATTGTTATTTTGTTCTCCCTTTGTTTCCCCCTCCTTGCCTTGTGGTGCCTAGAAACACTTGTGTACAGGCACATTATAAATGCCACATCAAATCAGATCATATCATGCAGACGCTAGGAACGGCAGATGGCAATGTCCAAAAACAATATCCTCCTAGCCCTGTCTGGGGAAATGAAAATAATGGTAGCCTTGAACCTCCGTAAACTCCTGAGAACATGAGGGATGACAGGAACCTGCAGGGTGACATACAGAAGGGCAACATTCCAGTCCAAAACGAATACATCCCCAATACCTCTGTAGAGGGAAATTCCATGGAGCAGAACAATTTCCACTTCCTGTTGAAACTGGATGCAAACAAGTCCACGACTGAGGATTTCTTTTGGAGCTCTTGAAAGGTTGAAGATTTCCAAAAGAATCTCCTGGCAAAGCTCACAATTGAGAGGCGGAACCCTGCCTGCTCAGGGTTTCTGCCTCTACATTCTCCATTCCATTCAAATGGGCTGCCGAGAGGGAGATTTTGCTTTCTAATGCCAAAAACAAGAACCACATTGCTTCCATGCACAGAGGCAGTTACTCCACACTAGTTTTCACCACCATGCTGTGTGTAGGCAACAGGAGGCCATCAGCACCATTGTGATTGCATGCAGCTATAACAGATAGACATGCAGTTTCAATTCTGCCGCAGATCATATCCCACACAGGAGCTTGCCCAGGGAAACGCCCTCCAGGAAAACATCTGTCACCACAGTTGTCTCCGCCCACTGTTGTCAAAAGGTTACACCATGGGTCCACCACAGAGTGTCTTGTGCTACCAGAGTCAGAACCACTGCCAGGGAGTTAAAGTTTTTGGAATTTCCTGACCATCAGGCTGATATTCACCTCCCTGTTTTTGGGAGGATAAGCCTTCCCTTAGTGGGAGTCCAGGACAGCTCTGATGAATTAAAGCATTTGAGAAGGTGACTTCTTAAAGTTTAGGGAGGAGCCTAGTTTGTGTAAGAGATGGCAGGTTTGTCTCCATTGGTCCAGAGCTTGTTCCAGAAAACAAGCTCTGATCAGCCAATCGTCCAGGAAGGAACAAGTAACTAACCTGTAACTCCTGTTCTCCAGCATGGGTCTTGCATGGATTCACATGCTCATGAATATTCCCTGTCAGGCTGGGAATCATTGGTAATATTAAAGCAGTTTTGCTCTAAAGCTAAAAAGCTTGTCGCTTCCATAGCCTATTGCTGTTACTTTGGCTCATACTGCACCAGCCAATGACATTCGTCCTCCTAAACTCCACCCCTGGTGGCCATCTTCTGATTTGAAAGTGCCAGCAAGAACCAAGATGAGCCAGAGAGGGGATGGAGGGAGAGACCCACACAGGAGAACAGGAGTTACAGGCAAGTAATTTGTTCCTTCAACATGAGGTCTTACGTGGATGCACATGCTGATGAATACTACTACACAGAAGTACATAAACACAACTATGGAAGGTGCAAAGGCTCACAGGAGCAATACACTTTCCCCTGTAAGAGATTCACCTCATGTAAACAAGTTGTGAAGCACTGCTTGACCGATCAAGGACTCCTCCCTGGAATCCCTGTCGACTGTAGAATGTCGAAGGTGTGGGTAGATGGCCCCAGGGTAGATACAGGCTTGGTGGGCAAATCTAGAAACATGGGCCATGATAGTCTGTGGTCTGGAACAGGGCAGTGCATAGTGGGCAGAGAGAAGGGCGCATCAATGTGGTTGCCTGGGACTCATTGGTGCAGGCATCGTTTCCCCCGTCAGATACATGTCCCCCATGAGAGCGCTGCATTACAGATGACATGGGCCTGGTCGAAAGGTCGGGGAGGGACATGAGAGTGACTGGGAGGATTCTGGGGGAGTGGGGCCAGAGGGGGACTCGATGCGCAGATGTTGAGGGGCAATGCGCTCGACTACCATGCTGTCATGGGTGTTTGGATACCGATTGCATTGCTGCACATGTACTAAGGCCATTGTTTGTGTACCGACTATGATATTGAGAAATGGATGCGCAGGTGAAAGGCAGTGGTGGCAGGAGGGCGGGCTGCTCAACTGGTGTCGCCATGGAACACTTGGTCGACCCATCGTGCCTCCAGTCAGAACATTATGGATATTACTACTATAAAGCCGGCAATGCAGATTACATCAAGGGTAGGACTTGGTAGTATGTTATTGCACCCTTGGGGGTTGATGGGACGACACTCTGGAATTGGCCACAAGACAATGATGACTCTAATGGAGGGTGGCTTGGGTGCTGAGGGGGCTGGTAGGTTTGGGAACACAGGTCAACAATCTTTGGGTGTGCTGTTGCTGGTAGTATGTTCCACTCTTGGGTGCGGTCACTCAGGTTGGTAGAGGGTAGTTGGTAGAGTGTGCTCTTTTGTTTCATATTATATATATATATATATATATATATATATATATATATATATATATATATATATATATATATATATATATATATATATGATACATTACTCACCGTAATCGTATTTCTGACATGGGAAGGGCCATGTCTAAGGGTTCTATCTCCAGGTGGCTCTCTGGCTGTATCGTGCATTGCCATCGTCTGGCCTACTGACTGCTACCATGCCGGCCGAGAGCCCATTCCACCAGAGCCATTGCAGCAACTACAGCATTCCTCTCTGGTGTTCCCCTGCTCGACGTCTGCAGGATCTACCCACATGTTTTTTTTAAAGGAAAAAAATATATATATTTCTGAGGCTTGTGGAATCTGCTTAGATCACATGCTGTGCATAGATTAGGGAGCAGCGTTAGAAGAAGGAGGTGGGATGTGAGAAGGGTCATGAGCAAATAAATGTCTTAGAACCGCTTGTCCCACTTGAGTATCTGTCTTGGAATGGGTGCCAATGCAGTAGTGCTGAGTAAAAGTGTGAATAGAGCTCCAGGTAGCTGCTCTGCAAATGGTGTCAAGGGGTACATTGGCAATAAAAGCCCAAGTGGCCCCAATGTCTCTTGTAGAGTGGGCTCTTGGCTTGAAAGGCAGAGTTTTGTCAGAAAGGGAGTAACACAGCTGGATACAGTTTATAATCCACTTAGAGATGGCACCTTTAGAGACGCGATCTCCCTCTTTGCCTGTAGCTACGGAGACAAACAGTTGGTCTGTTTTCCTCAGCGTTCTGGTTATGTTTACATAATATAGGACCACCCTACGCACATCTAGGGTGTGTAGTTTCACCTCAGCCAAGCTTGGTGGGTCTTGGAAGAAAGCCGGAAGCTCGATGGACTGGTTCACGTGGAATTTGGAAACAAACTTAGGTGAGAACCTTGGGTGTGTTCGTAAAACCAGTTTATCTTTATGGACAGTAAAGAAAGGGTCCTGCACTGACAGAGCCTGAATTTCACTGACCCTTCTTATAGACGTAATGGCTACCAAGAAGGCAGTTTTATATGTCAGGTGTTTGAGACTGCTCTTATGCATGGGCTCGAAGGGAGGGCCCATGAGTTTAGCAAGCACCACATTAAAGTCCCACCCTGGTGGTGGGTTAGAAATTCGAGGGTGGAGTCTCTTTACTCCTTCCATGAAGGCTTTAACCACTGGTACTTTCCACCACGATACCTTGTTATGCGAGGTGGTGTACGCTGACAGAGCTGCCAGGTGTACCTTCAGTGAATTAAATACCAACCCTGCGTCCAGCAGGTGGAGCATGTAGGTGACTATAGTGGAAGGAGGGCAATCAACTGGGTTGATTTGCTTATTCTGGCACCAGATAACAAATCTCTTCCATTTGTCAAAGTAGCAATACCTCGTGTTTGGCTTCCTAGATTCTTTTAGGATGTCCATACATCTCTGAGGTAAATTTAGATGTCCAAACTCTATGACCTCAGGAGCCATGCTGCCAGGTTCATTGAGTTGGGTTGAGGTTGTACTGTCTGACCTTGGTGCTGGGACAGTAGATTGCACCAGCACGAGAGCTTGATGGGTTCGCACACCGCTAGTCTGCGTAAGTGTGGGAACCACGGTTGCCTCACCCACATGGGAGCAACTAGGACGAGCGTCATTGATTCCCTGTGCATCTTGTTGACCACCTTCCTGATGAGGGGGGTTGGTGGAAAAGCGTATGCAAACATCCCTGACCAGTTCATCCACAGGGCGTTCCCCTGGGAGTCTGGTTGGGGGAACCTGGATGCGAATCCTGGGCACTGTGTTTTCGCTTGTGACGAATAGGTCTATAGTGGGGAAACCCCACTGAGAGAAGAGATCTTCTACGATTTATCTGTGTAGACACCATTCGTGTTCTTGTAGGAGTGGATCCCTGCTAAAATCGTCCACCAGAGAATTGAGATCATGTTGAGATGACAGGTAGATGTTCCGTCTGAGTGCCCATATCCAAATTTTCTGGGCAAGCTTGGACAGATTTTGCGAACGAGTCCCTCCCTGCTTGTTCAGGTAAAACATTGCTGTTGTGCTGTCTGTCAGGATCTGCACTGACAGGTTTAACAGGTAGGGCTCGAACGCTTGAAGAGCTCTGAATACGCCAGATTGATGATTCTTGGCCACTGAGTGAGACCAGAGACCCTGAGCTGTATGGTGGTGAAGGTATGCTCCCCACCCTGACAGGGATGCGTTTGCTGTGACTACAGCCTGTATCTCGGGATCGTAAAAGGGTTTCTCCTTCGACAGGTTTTCTCTTGTCACCAGTGAAGACTTCGTACAAGTGTTGGCGAAACGACCACTAGATCGTACCACTGACCACTTGCCTGAGACCACTGTTTCGCCAACCATTCTTGCATGGGACGCATGCACAGGTGCGCGTGGGGGACCAGGTAAATACATGACGCCATCATGCCCAGCAAATGCATCGCTTTGCGCACCGTTATCTGGCGACCGGCCTGATATAGCGGAATTTGCAGCATTAGATTCCGAATTCTTTCCTCTGATGGAAAGGCCAACCCTTCTTGTGTGTTTAGGACAGCTCCTAGGAACTGTTTAGAGGTGCTTGGCGCCAGACTTGACGTTTTTCTCGTTTATGGAGAAACCCAATTCAAAGAGGAGGTCGATAGTTCTTTGAATATTTGATCTACAAATTACTGGGGTCTCCCCCGTGATGAGCCAGTCGTCCAGGTAAGGGTACACTGGGATTGCCTCCCTGCGTAGTTGTGCCGCCGCCACCGCCAGTACCTTGGTGAATACCCTTGGAGCCGAAGCTATACCGAAGGGCAGTAGCTTGAAATGGTAGTGCTGACTGTCCAGCTTGAAGCGCAAGAATCTTCTGTGCGCTGGGAACATGGAAATATGAAAATAGGCATCTTTCATGTCCAATGTTGCCATGTAATGCCCCTTTTTTAGGAGGAGGATTACCTCTTGGAGAGTAGTCATGCAAAACTTTTGGGGCTCGACATACTTGTTTGCAGGCCGTAAATCCAATACTGGGCACATTGTCAAATCTTTTTTTGGCACAAGGAAGTAAGTTGAATAAATACCCTTGTTTACCTGGTGTCCCGGGACGAGTTCCATCGCGTCCTTTGCTAGAAGATTGGCGATCTCTTTGAGGAGGATCTTCTGGTGGTCCAATGAATGTACTTTTTGACGTGGAGGGTGGTTTCGGGGACGTTCTAACAGTTCTATGCAGTAGCCTGCGGACAGTGTGGACAGCACCCATCTGTCTGATGTGATCCCTTCCCAAGCTTGGGTGAAGTTAGTAATGTGTTCCCCTACTGGGGATGCGTGAGAAGGGACCCTGAACGGAACATCACTGTTTTGCGGGAGGCGTGCCGCCGCCTCTATTGGGGCTGCCTCTACCCTTACCACGTCCCCTCTTGTTACCCCTGCCATAAGCTTGGGTAGACTATTGGTTGTTATTCCAAGGTGTACCCTGCCCCTGGCAATAGGTGGAGCCTCTTTGTGAGTTTTGGCCGCGTGGGCAACGAAAATTGCCATTCCCTCTTTGATTGGGGGGTTTGTTAGTTAACTGGCCCAGGGATTTGAGAGTCTTGTATTCATCTTTCGCATTTTTTAAGGCGTCCTCTACCGCCTTACCAAACAGTAGATTGGGCTCCACCGGTTTGTCTATTAAAGATGCTTGTGTCTCGGGTTTAAACCCAGATTGTCTTAACCAAGTATGTCTTTTGATAACAGTGCTCTCTGCGATCAGTCTGCCGGCGTTTTCCACGGCATCAAAGGTTGCCTTAAGGATGCAACCGGACACGGCTCTTCCCTCCGACGCAACCTGCGCCAACTGACTTTTTAAAGGTTCCGGGGCAGAGTCAATGAGCGCCGCAACTTCTTCCCACTGATGGCAGTTGTAACTCGCCAGTAGGGTGGTGGAGTTGGCAATCCTTGCCTGGTAGGCGGAAGTGGAGGCTACCTTCCTTCCCAACCCATAGATCCTCTTGCTCTCCTTGTCGGGGGGAGCTTCAGACGGTAAGGGTGTTCCCGCCATCTTCCGGGTATTAGTCACTACCAGGGAGTCCGGCTTCAGTTGCCCTCTTATGCAGAGTGGGTCTGATAGGGCTGCCCTGAACAGTTTTTCAATCCTGGGGTATACCGCCCTGGTGAGGTTGGGATTGAGAAGGGAAGGGTCTATTCTCCTTTGTATTGATTTGAGAATAGGGATGGCCTGGGCAACAGGTCTCTTTTTTCTCCCACTAGTTCCTCGGCAAAGTCCCTCTCCTCCTGTGCTCCCTGCATATCTATGTTGAAGTGTTCAACGGCTCTAGATAAAACCTTATTTAAGAGAGGTTGGTTGTCGACAGGAGAGTCGGTAACCGGAGGTTCTTTGTCTACTGGGGAGTCTACTCTATAGACTTCTGGGTCATCCTCGTCGTCATCTTGGGCCTTGTCATCCCCATAGTAATCCACTCCATTATGGACGTCCAACGTGGCCAATTCTGGATCCTCGCCATATTGAGTATGGCTGGACATGGAAAAGGTCAGAAGACCTACCTTGTGTTGGCGCCTCAACTCAAGGTTTTTTACCAGGGGGTTGCAGGTCCTTAGACCCTGAGGGGGTTGCCCCGTCAGGGGTATAGGCGAGGAAGTGTTGTGGATTTTTGGCATAGAAGTTTGCTAGGGATGACATTCTAGACACAACTCTGTCTATATCCTCACTTGACCATTCTTTAGAGCTGGGGATTACCCTCTCCTGGGAGTGTTTCCCTGCTATATCCTGTCTGGACCTATGGCCTTGTGCAGGGGTCTTGGATTTTTTTTGAGAAGATTGTGACTTGTCCATGTGTCTGTGGTGCAGATGAAGGCTGAGAATGCTTTTTCTGCTGTTTTCCCCCCTCCCTGTGACTGGAAGAGTGCTTCCCCGGTGTTTTCACCTTTTTCGGAGCTCTTCGACGTCTGGCATCGAGATTCGGGGGTAGTGTCCCTTTCCTTAGCGAGTGGAGGTCGGGGCATGGGAGCAGCCATTACGCAGTCTGCTGAAGCCGACTCCTGGAGTGCGGCCTGGGGATGGTGGTCGTCTTCGTCTCCCGACGATCGAACCTCCGTTACTTTAGAGAGCGAGGCACTCTTGACAACAGTGGATGGTTGCCTGGTGTCATGCGGCGATCTGGATCGAGAACGCCCAGAGGACACCGATTCGGTGGACCGTTCTCTGCGTGCCTCTCTCCGAGAACTCGACGCGCATGCCGAGTCTCGGTTGGACTTCGAGTGCTTAGTGGATATGTTGTGGGTAGCGCTTGTGTCGCTGGGGGTGCTCCCCATAGCTGCCCTGCCGGACAACCTTCCGAGGTCGGGGACTTGCGCTTGGCTGTCTCTCGACGCCACGCTGCCCTCGCCGTCCGATAGGATGGCGTTGCTGCCATCACTGAAGGCGCCCTCCGCTTCCATGGCCTCTCGTTGCTTGGCGTGGTGGGCCCAACGTTTGATCGAACGGTCCTTTAGAGTCTTTGGTTTAAACCGACTACATGCTCTGCAATTCGCCTCGGGGCGGTCCCTTGGCAAGCAGAGGTTACAGGTAACGTGTCTGTCAACCCAAGGGTACTTGCGGTTGCTCTTAGGGCAAAATTGGAAAGGGGTACCCTCCAAACGCACCCTGTGGCAGCAGGCTAGTGTGTGTAGGAATATATAAGAAAACGTATCTATATATGTTTAGAGTGTTGAGTATGTACCACCCCCCCACTCTCGCCAGAGGCCTTCCAAGGTCTGGGCCAAGGCCAGAGGCCTTCCTAGGCCCAAGTCCGTCGCGCAGCTCTCAACGGTTGTTTTCTTCTCCGGGCCGGCGTCGAGTGTCGAACTTCGGTGACTTGACGTTGGGATTTAGAAAACGGGGAAATATTATGATTTTTTGCAAAATTATGGCTAAGGCCAGGGAACTCTGCGGAATGCTTCCAACCAGTATGGCGGAAAAAAACAATCTGAGGGTCCTAGACGCGTGAGGGATCATGGGTACAGTGGACGTTACACTAGGGATAGTATTACTGGCACACCCTGTGTCGACGCCCCATTTTCGAGTTTCAAAAAACAAACTAATACTCTGCAGCTTCCACTAGATGTCGGCCTATGCACAGCATGTGATCTAAGCATATATATATATATTTTCTTCTCCTTTAAAAAAACATGTGGGTAGATCCTGCAGATGTCGAGCAGGGGAACACCAGAGAGGAATGCTGTAGTTGCTGCAATGGCTCTGGTGGAATGGGCTCTCGGCCGGCATGGTAGCAGTCTGTAGGCCAGAGGATGGCAACGCACGATACAGCCAGAGAGCCACCTGGAGATGGAACCCTTAGACATGGCCCTTCCCATGTCCCATAAGAACAAAAACAATGAAAAGCCGGTAAGTCTTTCACAACAATTTTTTTTTTGCATGCCACATAGCAGAGGCGTTGCTAGGGAGGGGCTAAGGGGGCTATAGCCCCTGGTCTTTTGGTTGTAGCCCCGGATAGAATATCAGGAGCTATAACCAAAAGGATAGCTAGCCCCCAGTCCCGATAGTTCCGACATTAACATAGCCCCGGGTCTTTTCCAGACCTAGCAACACCCCTGCCACATAGTACTTAAAGGGTACACAAAATATTCAGTGAATGCAATGTCCTCTCTGCCGGTGAAGATGGGTTGGCGAAGAAAACTGGGAAGGCCAAAGGTTCGTTCAAGGGAAAGTCTGATGGAACTTTGGACAGACGAGTCCGCAAAACCACATTGGAAGGAAGGAATGACTGATAGAGGTTTACATGTGAGAGCTTGAACATGCCTGGCCGAGGGGATGTTTTCCAAGATAGAAACTTTAAAGATGCTCGAAGCATCGGTTCAAAAGGCAGAGCCATCAACTTTGACAAAACCACATTGAGCTCCTTTGCTGTAGCTGGAGCCTTCACCGGAGGGAACAACCTTAAGAGACCCTTGTGGAATATGGCAGTCAGATGCACATTGATAGATGCATGGGCTTGCCCGGACTTAGCAAGCAGGAGCAGAAAAGGTAGAAGCTGAGGCGAAAGGGCGAGGTGATTCCTGTTTGGCTGTGGCGAGTGGACCTGCTGTTGAGGAGAAGGAGACAGAGAAGGAGAAGCCTCCCTGCTATCCACCATATTACCCGTTCACCCCCTCAAGGTGCGTGTGCCTTTAAGATTTGTCAGGTGACTGACTACTTAAGGCCGCCTTGGACGCCCTTGTGGCGTAAGCCCTGAGGCGAAAGGGCGAGGTGATTCCTGTTTGTTTGGCGAGTGGCCGTGACAAGAGAAGCTTTTCTTCAAAACTACAAACTCTTACAGTGCCTGACATTATTGCCGGCATTTCAACCCTCCCATCACCACGGACTTGCACGCAAATCAAGCGTTGTGCCAGGAACGAAGATGCTATGGCAGAAAGATCGGAACAATCTCAGGCTAGTCGATTCTACTCCTGCGCCTCGGATCAAGAAGAAAGACCTATTCAGGTATTTGATTTAAATGCCCATATTACTACTGATGGTGGCGCAAATCACAATACTGATCCCGAAACTGCTACTGAGATACAAGTCTTTGATGAGACAAACATTGACGCATCATGCACAGAAAACAATAACATTGTACTTACACCACGGATTCATGCTGTGCTTGGACCGAGTGCCTCGCCGCGGCTGTCGATGCCTGACTCTGGCAGCCAGGAGGGGTGGGGTGACTCCTTGATGAGTGGAGCTGTGCCGGCGTCCTTGTGTGCCTTGGCCGCGCGGGCTGCTGAGCTCGTCGGTGAGTTCGGTGTACCCGGGCCGGGGAGCAAGGGTGAGGTGGCTAATGCAGTTCCACCGCTGGTGGTGGTTATTCCGGGTTTGTGCTGTGCGGATACTGGGGGGCCTCTGGGGTTTGATGCCGTGCGGCAGCTCCTCGATGCGGCTGCCGTCTGTGTTCTGCCACGGGTCTGCTGCCTTGAGGTGACGCAACCGTATGGCGTTGAGGCTGTGTTTGCAGCTGCCGATGCGGTGAACGTCCCCGGGGACTCCGGACGCTAGACCGGGGCAGCTGTGGTGCCGCCATTGCCGCTTGTGCCAGATCCATTGATCCCTGCTGTTCTCGGTGTCCAGTCTACTCCGGTGGAAGTGCTCGTTACTGCACCTTCATCGGATGACCGTATTCCTGCGTGTAAAGACGCACACGCTTTCTCAAATGCTGCCTCTCCAGTCCTTTGTTCTGCCATGATGCAGAACCCTGGATCGACAGCAGTAGGCAGTTCTGAGCAGAGAAATTCTTTGGAGGTGGTAAATAGGGTGCTAGAGAACCTGCTCCAAATAAACAAAGCACGTTCTCCTAAACACCTACCTGAACCTATTTTAGAAAATGAAGGTGGCACGAGAATATCCTTAAAGAGACATAATCATAATCTCTTGAATTCTAATGAGGATATCTGGCCAAAAGTTACATATAAACGCCCGAGGCTAAGTGAAGGGCATTCTATTCATGAGCCGAATCAGACTTCTCCGTTGACAGTGCTTGACTCTCAAAAGCGACTTTCTAGTAATCGGAACACGCATGTCTTAAATCAACATAATGCATTAAATACATCTGACTTGAGACAGAGTACAACTTCAGCCTCAGATGATTCTTCAACATCTGACTCTTCATTTGTGGATCGTCCTTTCCCAAAAGTAAGGAGGTCTAATATGGCCATGCCTCAACAAAAACAATTTACAAAAGACTTCTCATAGCCTGCGGGCTCAAAAGCCTAGATGTGACCAGGTGCCATTTAATGAATTACAAGCTCTGTTAACCTCTTCAATGGCCATCTAAATGGTGCCATTCACAAAGCTATACGAGTCCATTAATGACAGCACTAAAGATTTAACAACCCTAGTAGCTTTAATGAACTCTAAATTGATACACCTGGAGGAATTGCAGTCAAGACAAAGTAACACGCAAGAAAAAGTAATTCACAAAATGAGGACAGTACTCTCATCTGTGAACAACCATAAAAGAAATGATGCCCTTGACAAAAAACTACTGGCAGAGGTTGCTAAAGAGGCTTTGGCGCTGTTTCGCCACAACCATCGGGCAGCATCTCCGACATCTCAAACTCCAGATGCAATGGTCCTAGCTCCTGATTCCCACGTTCCAATGTTAGCATCGGCAAAGGACGCTCAGTCAACTTGCACTGATCAAGAAGAGGTCTTCGATGCCTCAAAACGTAATCCTGTTCCGCCGATTGCGGGAACAGCCTCAAATGACTCTATTGGAAGGGCGCGAAAACCAAAGGAAGGAAGAACTCTAAGCGCAGAAACTATTACTGGCAAGACGAATTCATCAGTCACCTGTGAGTCGCCTACGAACAGCGAAACCATTAATCTAGACGACGTAGTCACCACTGTCCCGGCTGGATTTGCGGCTGACACTGCCTTCAACAGTGCCTTTCTGCAGGCAAGAAGCACAGCTAACCTGGCCCAACTTAGCGTGCAAGTTGCATCATCTTCAACAGATCCGAATGTTGTAATAACATCTACCACTAAAGAAATGGCTGTTGAGACAACTCATCCTAAGACAGCTGATTTGTTTTCCATCTTTAATGGTGGCTCTCACCCTACTTCCTTAACAACAAAACCGATACAGCCTCAAAAACAACAAACAAAGAAATCTAAAAACATTCCAGGGAGGAAGATGAATAGAGCTTGTGGGGCCCGAAAATTTTTACGGAACATTAAAGTGGTACAACTTGTAGAGAAAGTAAAAGCACCTACTATTGGTCTTCCTTTGAAGGTGCCTGAAAATAATACTCCAACGATTGTTCCACCACCTACATCAACAGAGAAGGAAGCCATCCAGATCGATGATGCCTTGCATGAAAGCTCGGAGGAATTGTTGGATCTGTCTTTCTATAACGATTCAGATTGCGAGAACAGCGAGCATACCTGTAGGGATGGCTGCATCAGATAGTCCAAAACTACATGAACCACCGAGAAAGGTCACACTTACTTTGCCAGTTGATAATGGGGCTGCGCTATCTAAAAAAAACGTGCTCACTTCCTCTGACGGGATGACTAACGCCAGAGATGTGATTAGCAGTGAAAGAAGATGTTCAATTATTGTTGAAAACTCTACTGACGTGGCAAACATCACATTGCTGTTAAGTCCCGTGTTCCATACCCTACAAGAAAAAAGGGCTCTATCTAGGGCCAATCTAGAGGGAACCACCGTATCTATTATGAAGCCTGACCAACTGCCATTTGCTGGGGCAAGTGTTGATCATGAGATGCCTGGCGGTAATGATTCAGTGCCACCACTAAAACGCCCACCACACGGGCCCAAGGTCAAACAAATTACAGAGAGATTCGTCAAGTCCACTTCTACAACAAAATCTCAGAAAAACAAAACTCATGAAATCAATATCCCAGTATCAAAGATCTTGATTGAGAGAATTGACTCTTGCGATAGCCTGATCTTGAATCGCACAAATTTTATAAAGCTGTTACACCATATTCCCCAATTACGAGCATTGAGTTCTCAGGACATAAAAATTGTAGAGTTTCCTGATGAAAAACGGAACGACAAGGTGATCTTGCATCTAGCATCAAACATCATTGCAGGAGCGATCCTAGAGACTGCAGACGCCTTATTTTCATTGGGTCTTGAAGCTTACATGTTCAACGACTCAACGCCGAAATTTGTTACGGAATCAACGTCATCCGACCGACTCTCTCACACGAGAGAAAGAACGTCTGACTCAATTACTCAGAAGGAGCACTTTGATGACCCACATAACATCAAGAAGGTAGCCGATAGGCAGAATCTTGATTCTCAGAAACCACATGGCATCTTAAAATCTGGGTTGCTGAAGGTCTCGTTTTCTGAAACTCAGCTGGATGCTTTGAGTAGTAAGATGGATATTATTAGAATCACCATAAACGGAGGAATCAATTGTAAGACCACCGCGAACACTCCAGCAAGCAGCCCGAAGATTAAGGATCAAATGGATAATTGGAACTGGCTGGCAAAATCCTTAAACAAAAACAGATTAAGTTAATGCCAGAGTGAGGAATCCAATCCATCCTGCACGTTTATATCATGGAACACGAGAGGATTTGTACATCTGCTTAATTCAAACTGGCTGCAAGGAATCAATGTAGCTTGCTTGCAAGAGACATGGATGAGTACCCTACCTGTGGTCTCCGATTTTGATGGCGTCATCAATCCAGCCATTATACTAGAAAAGGGTCGTCCTATGGCAGGGTTGGTTACGCTTATTAGGAGATCATCGGGCTACCACTTTTTGAATTCGACAAACTACTCCTCTTACATCCAGGTGTCTGAAATTGGGAAACACCATGACTTAAAGGCGTGCTCGGATCGCATACATATTATAAACATATATTGGAATCATGAGAGGGCGGGCTCGTCTTCCTTTATAGATCAAATTTCAACAATCATTGACGACTTGATGGAAGCTACACGACCAATGAACTTAATAATCTGTGGTGGAGGGAGACTGGTTAGAGAACTTCTTTGTAGCTGCAGAAGAGACCAGTCTGGTGATGGTTGGGATCTGAGGCACTTTGGGGAAGCATCAGGGACCCAGTACTTTTTCTTTAAGTGGTCCCTTTTTGCAGGGGCCATGCTGGGGATCTTAATGGCCAACAGCCCATCTTCCCAAACATCAATCAGAAGAGGAACCAAAACAATGGTCTTCCTGGAGGACTCTCGCTGTTCAAAAAGGAAGCCTTCCTTCTTTTCCTCAGGAATGAGGTTGAACAGCTTCACGAGAGATCATGGTATTAAACAAACCGATCTCATCCGGCAGAGAGTCCATGGAGGGCATTTCGACAGCAGGAAGTTCCCCATTCGCAGAAACATAGTTGTCGAACTCATGTGTCCCCTGTGTGCCTTGGGTCGTGAAAGTATTGGTATCTGTCTGAGCAGCCAATTCCACCACAGAATGAGTCAACTAGCAATTAACTGAGGGGCATCCGGGGCTGGAGCACTCCCTGCTGGAGCAGGTATGGGTGCATTCGGAAGACGCTGCTGGGTTTCTGACATAAATGTGTGGAGAGTGGTTACAATGTCCATTGACATATCTAGGTGCAGCAGGAACTTGCACCGGGTTATAAGTCCAAGGGTTAGTCGGCCGATATGGCTGGCGAGATGACTGAGCCCCTCCTGGAGGCACTGGCAGAATGGAATCAGGAGCACCCTGACCGCCTGCCTGGTCAGAGTAGAATCCCTCTGGTAGGTCCCCTTCAGAAGCACTGGAAGACTGGATCACTGGGACCGGGGATGACACCCTGGGTGGATTTAATTAAGCCAATGTGAAGAGCAGTGTGGCCTTGGGAGGAATGCGAGAGCCGGATGCCTCTCTCCAAACTAGCTCCCCTAGGGCACGAGGCAATCACTGGGGCCTGAGACGCATGGTATTGGTGCTGCCCTGATGGGCCTGGGGCCGCAGATGGAGGCCTACGCATCAGGGCCACTCTGGGAGTGGTAGTAGTTGTCGTTGCAACATTGACTGTGGTGGACAAGCCTGTCAACAAGGCTGTAGTCTTCGTCGATGGGGGAAACGGCCCTAGTGGACGAGGTAGTCGACAGCGCAGCCGGTGATTGGTCCATAAATGAGGCCCGTGATGACGAAGAGGTTTTCAACGTTAACGCTGGTAACGGGTCCCTCGACAACATTTGCAATGATAAAGCCTTGTGCTTCGCAGCTGGTGTCAACGATTTTCTCACATACTGGACCAGTTGGCTCAACGGTAGATTACCCGTCAACGGGGAAGGCGATGACAACTGTTTATTCGACGGGTGCTGCGCAGCAGCAGTGCTTGTCAAAGTCGGAGCGTGCTATTTAGCCTTTTTTGGAATCTTCCCCCGGGAAGTGTCCTCAAAGGATATCTACCTCTTGCCAGAGTGAGCATGCTCTTTGGGCCTACTGACCCTCAAAGAGGCATGGCGGCTGAGTCAGAGGCCCTACTTTCTTCAACCCACGGCACTAGCCTTCTAATGGCGGTCTATCCACGTCTTTGAAGAGAAGGCCTGGCAGAGTGAACATCTCTGCGTCGTGGTCTGGATGCAAGCAGTAATGCATTTGATCTTCAAAGACAATTTTTTCAGGCTGCATTTCGAGCAGACCCTGAAGAGGCTTTTTTCTTGTGGCGTCCACCATGGTGCATGTAGAGAAGGCCCACGATTGGGCCTGCAGCCACACATGATGTGGAGATCCAACAACGGAATGGTTCTTGTCCGGCAACGGGTTCCTGCTGCCAGTAGTCACAAAAGTGACTGAAAGGATGAGTTGAAGACGATTTCTCACAAGAATAGTAGTGGTAGTCATTTATATAGCACCTTTTCCCAGTTGTATGGTTTCAACATGCTTGTGGTGGGAACTCTCTCAGGAACCGAAGTCCAGGTATGGGAACATTCTCAGAAAAGGCTAAGAATGCGTGTGTGCATTTGGCCAATATTAGGAATTAGGTGGGCTGGCTAGGCTCCAGTAAGCAACCCAAAAAGTTAGGTGTCTGGATGGGTGCTAAGGGAGATCACGACAGTGCGCTAGTGCAAGAGACTTGTTATGTATCCAGCTAGACCTATTGTCGTAGGATGTTACTGTATTCTAGTGGCAGTGGTGTTGCGGCAAGTCAGGGTAAGGAGGCAAAGGCGTTACATATGTCCAGCTAGACCAAATTGGTTGTAGTTGCATTCTTAAGTGTGTGGATGGATAGCAGCACCTGCGGCAGATGTAAACCGAAGTGGTGAGTTTATGTATACCTCAAGCTAAATTCCATAGTATGCTACCATTAGGCATCTTTTAAGTACAATGTTAAGGATACCTGCATATATCTCTATGTGTAACAATAGCTAACTTCTAGATCTTCTAAAGTCAATGGATAGCGCAATAGACAGGCCAACATTAAACAAAGTGCCCACTCCCAGATCCATCTAAGTGCAGCACATTGCCCACCCTCAAGTCCGTCTAACCTTAACCAATCTTCTAAGTGTAATACATGTGCTAACCTTACAATTTCTTCTAGAGCAGTACATGTGCTAGCCTTCACAGTTCTTAATGTGCAATTGTCCTTTAAGTAGTTGGGTGCTTGGGCCACCTGTAAAGGCTGCGTTATCTGTAATTGGAATAGGACATGCTGGTCTAATACATCTTCTAATCGTAATAGACAGGTTGTCGCTCTTGAACTTACGATTCCAATTTCAAGCAAATTCAGAGTGCTTAATCAGCAATCCCCATAAATCTTTGGCAGCAGATAGAGGACCCTTACTGTTAGCCTAGGTGTGGAGCCAAGGTGGGGTGTAATGTACTGGAACAGTACTTATTTCGTACCCTAGGCGGCTATCCTAATACATTTCACTGGTAATGTACCAGCTGCCATCAAACTGTCAAGAGCTGTATATAAGAAGCATGAGCGCAGCAGTCTGAGAGGAGGCCAGGGGGGCTGTTGTGTGTTCATGCACACTGAGTGGTGTGCGGATTGAGTGTGTAGGGCGGGCCTCTGCGACAACAGCCAGCATCCACCTGTAGGTGTATGTACACGTGACTTGTTGGTGTTTTGATGTGAGACTGATACATGCAAATGATGCTGTGACAATAGAAAACAGGTGGGGGAGAGGATTTCGGAGTACTGTGGGAATAGCAAAGTTTTGAGGGCTTTTCTGTAGCAGAAATAGTTGTCAATGTGGCAGATGTGGAATGGCAAAAAGTTATTGATATTTCTAGGAGCGAAACATGAGGTCTCCCAACATGAAAACGTGCAGTAAAACCTGAAAGGGTGGAGCTTAGAAGGACAAATGTCATTGGCTGGGGCAGTATGAACCAAAGTGACAGCAATAGGCTATATAAGTGATTACCGGTTTTTAGCTTTAAAGTGAAACTGCTTTAATATTACCGAGTATTCCTAGTCTGACAACAGGGAATGCTCATGAGCATGTGAATCCATGTAAGACGCCACGCTTGAGAAAATATGAATTCTCACCCTTGTGAGAGACTCCACCACCACTGACAATATCTTCGCAAGACAGGGCAGGGGTGTAAGGCTCACCTGGTTCCAACGGAGGCGCGGCGTCGAAGGCGCAGAACTCTGAAGATGGACAGGAAGGGCCCCTCTATTCTGGCTTCCTTGGCTCGTTGGATACCCTCCTGTGCGTGAAAAGGGAGTATTACCAACTGTGGAACAATGCTCAAGCCTCCCACTCCCTTCTAACCCTCCACGATACCTCCTCCACGATTCCCCGTGAAGCCTCACCTTAGGGTTTGGAAGGATGAGCTCTCCATCCTGCTTCTGATCCAGGGGCGCGTTGAAACCCAGTTACTTCACTGGTTTGAGGATTGATGGGAGTTCAGGTAAGCTTGACTGTTCAGGTAAGGCGCTGTAAAAGTTCTGTTCAAAAGTTCAAGCTTAATATTAATGTTCGTTGTCTAATTGCAGCAAGCGCTAATGCTTATGTCTTTTTCCCCTTAGGGGCCGGGGTTCGGAGTGCCGGAGATATGGCGCCGACCCGAAGTGAAACAGTTCTGGATGAGCGCTCAGGTAATGTCTTTGCATTCGCTCATTCAATGTCTTTGTCTTTTTTCCCCACAGGGGCCGGGGTCCGGAGATGCCAGGAAGCGGCAGGACCCGAAATGCAGTGGGAATAATCCAACAGGTAAGATTTAAAAGGAAACTGAGCTTTCCTTATTCCTTTTCTCCCTCTCACCTTTGTTCTTGTCTTTTTTCCTCTAGGCGCCGGGGCGTAGCTGAATCCGGAAGATCGCTGCTGAAGATGGAAGCGCCTTGCAAAGGTGAGTAAAATGCAGCGCTGCAGCGATCGAAACGAAATGCCTTTAAAATGATGTCTTCCTTTTCAGGGCCGTTGGAGAAATGACTCCGGGATGCAGATTTAGCAGGTAAGGGCTTTTCTTCTCCTATTCTCTTCCTTTCTCCCCTTGCAGGTGTTCCTGGGTGCTGGCAGGCGTGGCTGAAGTCAGGATGCAGGAGCTGACACGGTGAGCGTCCAGCTGCTAGGTGCAGAAGAACGCGAAGCATGTGTGACTGTTCGGGTGGGGTTTAAATAGCCTTGGAAGATGTTCCTGGTATGTATCCTTCCACCAATCAGGTATGTATCCTTCCCCGACCACACCCGGGTGGTGAAGTAGTCCTACAGGTTAAGTAGTCCCATTCAGGCCTCAAGAGGGCCTGGATGAAGCAGCAAGGTCTGCATCAGGTAAGTGTGCACCCAAGCACTTAAACACATATCCTCTTCTATGAGCCTGGCGCCTAAGGCGCCAGGACTGGGGTCTGCTATGAGCCTGGCGCCTAAGGCGCCAGGACTGAGTCCAAAGGGCCCCGACTTGGGCCCGCTGAGACTTCCCTGGGGAAAATGTCTGCCTCTGGGGTTGCTGGGCCCGGCCTGGCTCCTTAGAGGTAGGCATCATGACAGTACCCCCCCCCCTCAAGGCCCCTCCCAAGGTCTTTTCCTTCGGGGGTTTTGGTTTGTGCGGGAATCTTCGATGTAATCTTTGAATTAATCGTGGTGCGTTAACATAGTTACTGGGTTCCCAAGATCTTTCCTGAGGTCCATATCTTTTCCAATCAACAAGATAGAAGAGTTTCGACTTAACTATCTTGGAATCTAAAATGTCTTTCACTTCGAATTCTAATTCTCCATCAATTTGGACAGGGCCTGGGTGCTCAGACAGTCTGGTTCCAGGTTGTACTGGTTTTAGAAGAGATGCGTGAAAAACAGGATGAATCCGCATGTTGGATGGTAAATCGAGTTTAAAGGCCACTGGGTTGATAATAGCTTTGACGGGGTAAGGCCCAATGAATCTGGGATTAAAAGTTCGCTGCCCCTTGAGGGGTAGATGTTTAGTTGCTAGCCATACCTGATCTCCTACTTGGTAAGGAGGAGTTTTACTTTGGTGCAAATCAGCGTTTTCTTTATACTTTTTCTTGGCTTGCTGTAAGTGGGTTGTAGCTTCTTTGAAGGCTTGGGTTATTGTGGAATGTAGGTGATTTACTGCAGGCATCTCCAGGGTCAGAGGTGGATCTAGGTCAGAGGTCCGAGGATGGTGACCATACAGGGTATAAAAAGGAGTCTGTCCGGTTCCAGAATGCACTGAATTGTTGTATGCATATTCTGCAATCCAAAGGATGTCCTTCCAATTCAACTCGGATTGGTGTAACATGCACCGCAGATATTGCTCGAGAGTCTGATTCGTTCTCTCGGTTTGTCCGTCTGTCTGGGGGTGGTGGCTGGTGGATAACCGCACGTCTATTTGTGCTAGTTGGCAACATTTCTTCCAAAAGTGGGAGATAAATTGACTTCCACGGTCTGAGACTTATATGGAAGGGAAACCATGTAACCGCACTATATTTTCCATAAATTCCTTGGCCAAGGTGGAAGCTGACGGCAATCCTTTTAAAGGGATAAAATGGGCCATTTTGGAGAATAGATCCACTATTACGAGAATCGTGTTGTAACCACCACAAGGAGGCAGGTCAGTTATAAAGTCCATTGACAAGGTGTGCCAAGGTGCTGGTGGAATGTCCAAAGGTTGAAGTAGGCCAGCTGGCCTTTTCTTTTGACTCTTATTTTGGGCACAGATTCCGCAAGACAACACAAATGACTATGTCTTTTCTCCAAGAAGGCCACCAGAAGTGGCGTTTGATCTTTTCTTCTGTTTTCGCGATACCGGGGTGTCCTTCCATTAATGATTCATGATGACGGGTAATGACAAGTTCCTGCAATTCTTTACTTGGCAGAAATAACCGCTCTTGGAAGTAGGGTAAATCATCCTTAACGGTGTAGTGAGGACCCTTTTGACTCCATTCCAGTAAGGCAGAAGAGTCAAAAAGCTGTTTAACTTGAGCTTGGATGTCCTCAATGGTTTGCAATGAAGTCAAGCCCAGAATTCTTTGTTCCGTTATGATTGGCACAGGTTCTAAACTCGAATTGGGTTCTTCCATGCCTATCCGGGATAAGGCATCTGCCTTACCATTCTTGCAGCCAGGGCGATAGGTAATTACAAAATCAAATTCCGCAAAGAATAAAGCCCATCGGAGTTGTCGCGAAGATTGAGCTTTGGCCGTCTTTAAATACTGCAAATTTCTGTGGTCCGTAATTACGGTGATGGTGTGTCTTGCACCGAGAAGATAGTGACGCCAAGCCTTGAAAGCTGATTTAATAGCCAGTAGTTCTTTGTCGGTAATTGCGTAATTGAGTTCAGGTGGAGAGAATTTTCTGGACCAAAAGGCTACAGGGTGTAGTTGGTTAGTTTCTGGGTCTCTTTGCGACAGGACAGCTCCCATGGCCGAACTGGATGCATCTGTTTCCACGATGTAAGGGAGATCTGGGCGCGGGTGCTTTAATATAGATGCAGAGGTGTTTCATCATTTTAAAAAGCCCTTGCTGTGGAGAGGATCTTTCGTTTCTGCTTATTTACTTAACCCTGCATTGCGAGCTGACAAGGGGCTCTTGCAGGAGAGTGAAGGCTGTCTGTTGGAGGCGGGCTCTCCACTCGGCACGTGACCCATCACGTGACTTGCCCCAGTGCTAAAGTGCACTGCCAGCCACCCTTGCGGCGTTAAGCCCGGCGGGGTAAAGGCCGCTAGCTGTGCTGTTGTGCGGCTGTTGGGTGCTGAGGTGCTCTGGTAAGTGCCACACCACTCGGAGGATTTTAATATCTATCAAAAGTGAATAGTCGTCTTTTCTTGTCAGTTATATCGCATTTTCAATCAAATTTATAGTATTTATTGACCAGCTCTTCTATTATGCAGTCACGACTGCCTTCAATAACAATGGGATTGCCCCCAAAATCACAATTGGTACGCAATTCATGTTCACGAAATTCTATAGCATTAACTGTACAACAACCAGCATTGTCTTTGTGCTCAACGCCAATAGCAAGCAGAACGCGCAAGGGTCGCAAAGCTGCGCCTCTCGGACCTCCTTTGCAGGATATTCGACAATTTTACAAAGGATCTGCAAAGTGGCCAGTTTTAAACCTCCCAAAATCGTCTTCTATTGTTCACATGGTTCATGAGCAATCCTTTGTTGAAATGAATGTGCGTCCTATTTTGCGTAATGATATCCAAGATGTACCAATAGCCGTTAAACCAGTGACACCCCTTTTGCCTGGGTCAGTGCAACATGTTTCCCTTTCTGATAGCATATTATTACACAATATACCTTCCTCTGCCCCTACTCAACCAGTAGGGGCTCAAACTCCTATTGCTATGGCAAAAAATGTTACCGCAAATCTAAATTTGAGTGATGCTGATCTTTCTTCCCAATTACTTCATGTGGATGTTTCTCATCGTCTCTCTGAATCTCCTATTATGTTTTCAAATTGTGAGTCGAACTGCTCCGCCATTGATGCTTCTTATCTTGCTCCTACCCCTCGACAATGTCCACAATCCCCAATTTTAGCATGTAAGGTGGACCCAGAAATGACAAACAAAAGCTTGGTCAACTTAACATTAGCTGCCATGCATACTTCACTTCAAACATTAATCAAACTATTTGATGTATGGACAAACAAGTCCACTGAACATACTCAAAAATTAGACAAAATCCTGGAATGGCAGGAGCATGCCCCCACCCTATTTTCAAAATATGCTAATGCAAAGAAAGTATGTGAATCAAGTGATACACTTGTAGTATTGAAAGCTTCTTTAGGTACACAAACTTCTGGCCCATTGCAAACTTTGGTGAGTCATCTCACTGAGCACAGTACACCATCCAAATCTTGTGCATACACAGCCGTTCCATACATTGAAGGCATAATTCATAGTGCCGCGGTTCGTCCAAGTGCTTTTGCACAAGGTCTAGCCACTACTCAGTCTGACTCTGGCATCTCATCAACTACCAATGCTCCCTATGAAATATTTACAGATAAAGCGCAGACAGGTGCTGGCAAGGGGGTTACTCCTAAGAGGGCGGAGTCAAAAATAATAAAAACAAAAAAAACGAAAAACCAAATCACTATCAATCAAGATCACACATCCAAAACTAAAAATTTTATTCGTCAGATTCACTTGCCGAAAAAAAAAACCTTAATTGCTTCCTCAGCAGTATCAAAAAAATATCAACAATTGGCCTTGTTGCGCACCTCGACTATCTCCTTGACTAAAAATCTCAAAAGTGCGCCTATCGTGCCGCCTTATGCCCCATTGGATGCTCTGGTGACTGCAATTAATGACCCTAAACCATCAAATTTCATTCCACCTAATGAAAGAGATATCACCCTGAATCCCTTATCTTCTAAAGTCAGTAGCTCTCCCTCAGAGCTCCATCGTTTGGAACTTAGACGGGCTGTTGATGCCTATATGTCAGATCAGGGCTTCCGCAAACATGAGTCCTCTCCCGTCACTCAACTAATGCAGACTAAACAGGCAATGCCCGAGGTTGAACAAGATCGTCAACCTGTGAGTAACCCTTTGTCTGTATCTACCGAGCCCAAGGCATCTCCCATCAAGCATTGTTCTGAAACTAACTTTTTGCCCATACCCTCATCTGATAAGTCTGGGAAATCACTTTTGGCTGCAATTGTTCCTGAACTATTTAGCCTACTTAAAGCCACCATTGCCAAGGATCTTCAAACGCCAACTAGTGTAGCTTTAACTAGTGATAAAAAACTTCTCGCAAGTCACTCGGTTTCTTTGGCCCCCAATAATAAATTCATCACTACTCAACTTACTCCAAAACGTTTAGCTAATTTCTGTCTAGTGTTGAAATGTCGTCCGTTGCCATATAAGCAGTTTGTTTTGAACAGAAACTCTATTTTGAATATCTTTGCTGACATAGCGGCACTTGAGGATATCAGCTCGGACGATTTAACATTGGTAGATTTCTTTGACAACTCGAACTTACATATTGTGAGACTTTGGATGCAATCTCGTGTAATCCAAAACGCAATATGGCTAGCAAGAAAGGACCTGTTTGACCTTGGTTTTGAAGTACACTCTGAATCTAACCCAAATCCGCAGGTTGCCCACCAACAACATTTTTTTAGTCAGTCAAAACATGCTACATATGAAAGCCATTCGTATGGGCCTAAAGAATCCAGAGCTTTTATAGGTTCTGAACATCAGCAGTAACTAGACCAAGCTCTGACATCAGTGAATTCACACTTTTAAGTTGGAACTCCAGGGGCTTTTCTCATCTCTTGAATAATGATCTGAGTTCACTAAGCAAATACAATCTGATTATATTACAGGAAACTTGGCTAACTAGCATGCCAATTTGGGACACACATGATGTTTTAATTAATACTGCTAGCAAGAGTTCTTGTGGCAGACCTTATGGTGGTCTTTTAACAGCCATTCAAGCGAACATTAATACCAGTCTCACTTTCTGGTCTTCACCTAATCCCTTTATGCAAATGTCACGGTTAAAATTGGATGCTACCTCGTTTGCCATTATTAATGTATATTGGAATCCGGCGGGGATAACGGACGAACGCTTTTTGGAAATGTTGAGCGATATGATCAGTCTGGTCTATATGGACAACACAGTACACAAAATTTTGATTGCTGGTGACTTAAATCTAGATTGTATAGGTGGGAAAACCTTAAACTCCCAAATTCGAATTAAGAAATGGTTACAATTTGTAAAATATCACAATCTCTATAGACTCAATGGTGCGTTCAAATCCGATATCCCTCCAGGTTCAACATGGCATAGAGGGAAGTCTTCCACCATCATAGATTATATGTACATGAATCTCAGCTGTTTCTCTGATGTAATAGACTTTGAAATTGTACAATCTGACGTGCGTGACCATAATCAACTGACGGCCAAATTTCTGTTCAATGGTGTCCCAAACTTGCAGAGAGATAAATATCAACATTCTCAATTGATCACCAATAATGCAGGTAATAAAGTAAGATGGACGGACAAAACTTTAGCTCGCTTTTACACACATTTGAATCATGAAGGTAACAAAATTCAACTGAATGTAGCAAACTCTAACATCTGCTATTCTGACATGATCCAAGCCTTTCGACCTCCTCTGGCGAGCACTGTATCTAAACCTAAGACTCGACTTCCCTCTCTTCATAACTTCAACTCTGAAGTCAGAGATCAAAAGATATTATTCAGACTTCAAAAAAGAGAAGCTATGAAATTACCTCATAGTATTCGTTTCAGTCAGTTATTAAAAATCAAAACCAGTTATAGAAACTGGATTAAATCCAGACATGCCACATTATACCATCTTGACAGCCAACTGTTATTGGCTACTATTCAAAGCCTGAATATTGCTAATACCTGGTCCCTGCTCAATCAAGCCACAAATGGGCCTCAGGCTATAATACAGGCCAACGAAGTCACTGAGGCGGACTGGATTTCCTATTTCTCTATTTTATATAGTATTCCAAAAGGGGGCTCTGCACCATCATCCGATCGGTTCACGACGAAGTTTCATCTAAATTTTGATTTGGATGATATTCGCCTGTTTATCAAGAAGTCCAGTCGCTCTGGTGCATGCGGCCCTGATGGTTTATCTAACAGAATGTTCAAAGACCATCCGGACATCTGGTCCAAAATACTATTTCAAATATTTTCTACCATTATTAATACGCAAACGCTCCCCCCGTCTTGGACACTCAATAATCATTCCCATTTTCAAGAAAGGGAACAGGAAAGACCCTACATGTTACAGACCCATAGCATTATTGGACGCTCCCGGTAAGATCTTCTCACGTATAATTTTAAGAGAGTTTCAAAAATGGACTATGCAGGCTGGACTTAATGATCCTTTTCAAGCAGGCTTTGTGGCACAAGTAGGCACTATTCCTAATATCTTCACTCTAAATACACTTCTTTCTGAGCATACTGTCCAGAAACAGATTTTATTTTTAGCCTTTGTTGACTTTAAAGTCGCTTTTGACTCAGTCGACAGATCTCTTTTATTCTCAAAATTAATTAAATACAATTGCCCCTCTTCGCTGACATCACTAATAGTTCTCCTACACACAAATACTACCATGCAGGTCAGACTTGCTTTGGGTGGCGATCTGTCGGCTAAATTCAAAACACACAGAGGACTGAAACAGGGGTGCATTTTGGCCGCCTCTATATTTAATTTTTTTATTTTTGATTTGGGCACTGCTCTTAAGCAGATAAGTAGTGACTCTCCGAGTATGGGTTTGACCAAAATCCAATATCTTCTGTATGCAGACGATTTGATTCTCATCTCAAAAACTCAAAGTGGTTTACAAAATCTCTTAAATGGTCTGGAATTGTATGTGGATGCAAACCACCTAAATATAAACATGAATAAAACACAAATAATGGTTTGCAAATGGCACACGGGAGTAAAAGTCAAACCTTTCACATGGAAATTGCATAATTTGGCCCTTGTCAAGGTTCCCACATATAAATATTTGGGGACTTTGATCATTGACACTCCTGCAAACCCCAGTCAAGATTTGGAAATTAAGGGCAAACTTCAGACTTTAGTTGCCCAGGCTAAATTGTTAATGGGCAAATTTGGCAAATTCACAACAAAACATGTAGTAACTTTCTATGTGCAGAAAGTCCTTCCAATCTTAACTTACGGGTCAGAGGCCCAGGCCCCCAAAAAAGAAATTTGGTGGGATAGATTGGAAGCATCTTTCTGGAAGCAAGTACTACATGTTCCGGCAAGTACTCCGCTGCCGTTGATTAGGTTTGAACTGGGCTCTCTTTCTATTTTTTCGTATGTTACTTGGAAATACTGTGCATTTCTTCGAAAATATCTTCTCTCTCTTGATCGCCCAGATATCTTGGGTCAGGTGGCTGTCCATCTATTAAGCAGAGATCGATTGTTCTCCCAACAATGGTGTAAGTTAACTCTAAATGTATTAGCTGATGCATCAATCTCGCTGGAGCTTCTATTATCAAATGAAGGCAGCGCAAAAAAAAAAATTCAACAGCATGATTGGTGTACTACCCAAAATAAATGCGTAACTTACAAAGATTTCAAACGGAATTTATTTGGTCACAAGCGTCACAGTGTCATGGCTGATTATTTGGTCAAATTTCCATGCTCCAAAATACGTCACAAGCTGCTTCGCTTTCGTTTAAACTTGTGGCCGACTCGAGATGTTTTGTCTCGCAGAAATTTAATCCCGAAGGCTGAAAATTACTGCCGATTTTGTAAAGTTCTAGACCAGAAAGAGACTTTGGAACATTGTATAGTGTACTGCCCTCAATTAGCAGCGACTCGTAAGCTATACTTCAAAAATCATTTGGAAGAACAAAATAGGTATATACACAAAGATCTGTGGCAATTTATCTTTTCATCACCTAAGCTAGTCATAAAGATAGCCACCATACAATTTCTGGATGCTGTATTTCCTAATGATCACAATAAGCTGTAGTCAAATCCTACTGAACATCAAAAAGAATACCAACTGAGTAGCTCAGACTGTTAAATTCATTTACTGAAATTGTTGTTTTTGTACAAGTTTACTGGTAAATAATTATGAAATGCAATTTGCTTTGTTTTCTCTTGTATGTGGAAAATTTGAAAGGTTGATTGTATTAACCAAACAAATAAATAAAAAAAAAAAAAAATATATAGATGCAGAGGTGAATTTGGTTTTCAGGTCCTGAAAGGCTTGTTCAGCCTCAAGAGTCCATTCAAAGCGTTTATTTTTCTTTAGGAGAGCTGTGATGGGTTGAACAGTTCGAGAAAATTCCGGGATGAACCTTCGATAGAAATTGGCAAAGCCAAGCATGCTTTGCACTCCCTTCACAGAGCTAGATGGCCATTTGAGAATGGCGTCCACTTTCCGCGAGTCCATTCGGATTCCTTGAGGTGTCAGGATGAATCCGAGAAACTCCACTTCTGTGGTATGAAAAACGCATTTTTCGAGCTTGGCAAATAATTTGTGCTGGCGCAATTTCTCAAGAACTGCCCTAACATGGTTTCTGTGATCAGATTCTGAGGAGGAATACACCAGGATGTCGTCAATATAAACGATGACACAAACATTGATAAGTTCCCGAAGAACATCATTCATGAAGTACTGAAAGGCGGCAGGTGCGTTGCACAAACCAAAGGGCATTGCTTGATATTCGAAGAGCCCAAATTTGGTGCGGAATGCAGTCTTCCACTCGTCGCCCTCTTTTATACGTACCAGGTGGTAAGCTCCTCGGAGATCTAGCTTGGTGTACACACGAGCATCTTTTACTTGGTCGATAAGCTCAGGTATCAGGGGCAAAGGGTAACGATTCTTAATCGTTATCTGATTTAGGGCGCGGTAGTCAATACAGGCCCTAAGGTCTCCTTCCTTTTTAGGTACGAAGAACAAAGCGGAAGAGACTGGTGACTTTGATGGGCGAATGAAACCATTGGCCAGGTATTGATCCAAATACTGGCGCAAATGCAGGTTCTCAGGTTCAGTAAGAGCATAAATCCTACTACAAGGTAGTTGTGCATTGGGTACCAAGTCGATTTGGCAATCGTAAGATCGATGGGGAGGTAAGGTGTTAGCCTGCTCTTTCTGAAAAACGTCTTGGAATTCTTGGTATTCAGATGGTAGCTGTACAGGGGTGGAAGTTACAGAGGCTAGACCCATAGCTGGATTCCTTGGGTAACAGGTTGGTTCACAATCAGGAAAAGTTATCTTCTTTGCTCGCCAGTCTATTCTCGGATTATGTGTTTCTAACCAAGGGATTCCAAGAAGTACTTGAAATTGTGGGGCCTTGATCACATCAAACACGATTGCTTCCCGATGTCTGTCCTGACCCACCAGAGTGATTTCAACTGTGGAATGCGTTACAGGCCCTGAGGCTATTTCGGTTCCATCAACTGTAGTAATTACATCTTGGGTTACTTTCGGGCGGAGAAGAAGCTTAATCCTGGAAGCCAATTCACGGTCTATGTAATTTCCAATAGCTCCACTGTCTATGTATGCTTTTATAGCATGCAACTGCTGAGGCCGTTTTGGGTTCACAAGCACCATTGGCATGACAAAATGCGAGGTCAAAGAGTTTGTTTTCAAGCTCGGCAAGCGGACCCCTACGCTTGTCGGGCTAGGTCGTTTCCCGAACCAGGTGTCAATAACTCGTTATCAGTGGCTCCAACCACCTTCTTGGGTGGTTTAACTGGACAACTTTGAAGAAAGTGACCGGAAGTTCCGCAATACAGACAAAGTTGCATTTGTCGCCTTCTCTCTCGTTCCTTCTGCGTTAATGGTCCTTTAACACTGCCAATTTGCATAGGTTCGGAAACGTCAGTACTCTTGGAGTTAACGTGGGTCTTGATAGGTACTCTGGTTTCATACTTGAGCCGATCTGCTTTTCTATTTTGAAGTCTGATCAAGTTGAACCACTAAGTCTATGTAGTCTGCGCAGGCCTGGGGTGGATCTACTATCTGAGCTATAACATCTTTAAGCTCTCCGCGCAGGCCTCGATGAAACAATGTGATCCTTTTATTTTCAGGCCATCCGGTTTCCACAACTAGTCTATTAAAGGTGGCGATATAGGACAAAAGATCCTGATTACCTTGTCGTAAGGATAGCAGTTCGTTGTCAAGGGCCTGTCCCTGCGAGTGTCGAGCGAACAATCTTTCCATGCTGGCCTGGAAGCCCTGGAAATCCCGGAGAATGGGATCATCCTGATTTACCAATGGAATAGACCAATCGGCAGCACAGCCACTGAGGTAAGATAGTACAAAGGCTACTTTGGTCTGTTCGTTGGGGAAGGCCCCGGGCCTGCATAAAAAGTGTAAACGGCATTGGTTCATAAAAACGGCATATTTCTTGGGATCCCCCGCAAAACGTTCCGGCGGGGCCAAAGGCATGTGTCCAGGTAGATTGATTTGTACCGGGTTATTCGAACCCATTGTAGTAGAAATATCTCCGGAAACAGGTAAAGGAGTGTGCTCTGCCTGGCCCTGCAATAACCTTTTGGCCAGATCATCAGTTCTTTCCTTGGATAGGATTAGTTCCCTTCTGAGAGCATTAGTCTCCTGGCGGGCTGAGTGCACTTCTGCCCGTAATTCCCCTAAAAGATGGGCCAGCTGATCTGTCTCGGAAGTCTCCATAGCGCCCAGGTGGGAAATTGTGGTAAGGCTTCGCGTTCTGTAACGCTCACCTGGTTCCCACGGAGGCGCGGCGTCGAAGGCGCAGAACTCTGAAGATGGACAGGAAGGGCCCTTCTATTCTGGCTTCCCTGGCTCGTTGGATACCCTCCTGTGCGTGAAAAGGGAGTATTACCAACTGTGGAACAATGCTCAAGCCTCCCACTCCCTTCTAACCCTCCACGATTCCCCGTGAAGCCTCACCTTAGGGTTTGGAAGGATGAGCTCTCCATCCTGCTTCTGATCCAGGGGCGCGTTGAAACCCAGTTACTTCACTGGTTTGAGGATTGATGGGAGTTCAGGTAAGCTTGACTGTTCAGGTAAGGCGCTGTAAAAGTTCTGTTCAGAAGTTCAAGCTTAATAATAATGTTCGTTGTCTAATTGCAGCAAGCGCTAATGCTTATGTCTTTTTTCCCTTAGGGGCCGGGGTTCGGAGTGCCGGAGATATGGCGCCGACCCGAAGTGAAACAGTTCTGGATGAGCGCTCAGGTAATGTCTTTGCATTCGCTCATTCAATGTCTTTGTCTTTTTTCCCCACAGGGGCCGGGGTCCGGAGATGCCAGGAAGCGGCAGGACCCGAAATGCAGTGGGAATAATCCAACAGGTAAGACTTAAAAGGAAACTGAGCTTTCCTTATTCCTTTTCTCCCTCTCACCTTTGTTCTTGTCTTTTTTCCTCTAGGCGCCGGGGCGTAGCTGAATCCGGAAGATCGCTGCTGAAGATGGAAGCGCCTTGCAAAGGTGAGTAAAATGCAGCGCTGCAGCGATCGAAACGAAATGCCTTTAAAATGATGTCTTCCTTTTCAGGGCCGTTGGAGAAATGACTCCGGGATGCAGATTTAGCAGGTAAGGGCTTTTCTTCTCCTATTCTCTTCCTTTCTCCCCTTGCAGGTGTTCCTGGGTGCTGGCAGGCGTGGCTGAAGTCAGGATGCAGGAGCTGACACGGTGAGCGTCCAGCTGCCAGGTGCAGAACAACGCAAAGCATGTGTGACTGTTCGGGTGGGGTTTAAATAGCCTTGGAAGAAGTTCCTGGTATGTATCCTTCCACCAATCAGGTATGTATCCTTCCCCGACCACACCCGGGTGGTGAAGTAGTCCTACAGGTTAAGTAGTCCCATTCAGGCCTCAAGAGGGCCTGGATGAAGCAGCAAGGTCTGCATCAGGTAAGTGTGCACCCAAGCACTTAAACACATATCCTCTTCTATGAGCCTGGCGCCTAAGGCGCCAGGACTGGGGTCTGCTATGAGCCTGGCGCCTAAGGCGCCAGGACTGAGTCCAAAGGGCCCCAACTTGGGCCCGCTGAGACTTCCCTGGGGAAAATGATGTCTGCCTCTGGGGTTGCTGGGCCCGGCCTGGCTCCTTAGAGGTAGGCATCATGACAAGGGGTCAGACTGAAAGGCAAGATTCGAAATTGAGAATGGGTGCTGCCAAACACAAACTTTGTGCTTGGGAGGTATCGGCACATGAAAATAAGCTTCCTGAAGGTCCAGTGACACCAAACAATCCTGATACCCCGTGAACTGGAGGATCTACACTTAAGTTACCATCTTTTATCAATCCTTCCAGATGAATGTATTTAAAGGAATGTAGTCATAGATGAGCCGCTGTGACTACTCTAGTTGTGCCACTTCAACTTAAGCTAGTTATAACCAACCCTAAACATTGAAACTGGTTTAACCCAGAATTGGCTGTCCATATGAAAGCCAAATGAACCCCCAAAGCAAAATGTTTGAAATCTCCAACTAGCGAGAACAAGGAACTTTGGAAGGAGATGGATAAACAATATAAACTTCAAATAGAAACAAAAACGAACTTTAATACCCAAATCAAAGGAGCATCAAACAAACCCAGTAAACCGTTTCAGATTTTCAAATTATTGGAAAAGCCCAAAGTGCTATCCACTCTGCAATCTCCATCAGCAGATTGTGCCAAAGTTCAGGTAGCATCCAAAACTAAAAATGACCAAAGCCAGGGATAAGGTATCGATTGCTCAAAGATCCTTGACACCAAGGGATAATCATATGACATCCCTACAAGGTCACTTCCTCCCGTCCACAATTTTCGTTATCATCGATCTCCATCTCAGACACAGAGAAACTGCTTTTGTCAATAAAACCCACGTCACATGCAGAAAACATCCTTCCTCCAAAAGTCATCCTCAAATATGGAACTGCTTTTGACTGATACTTACTCACATAGTGAACTCCTGCTTTGGTGACAAGCATATCCCCTCATCCATTAAGGCAGTCACTGTGACCCCCCCCTCCCAAAAAAAACAGGTGACCCCAGAGACGCAACGAACCTCAGAACAATCATGAAATAGCAACTTCCTGTTAAAAATCTTAGATAAAGTCGAAAATCTTCAATTTCAGTCTTTTGTAGAAGTTAACAACATTCTTCTCCATAGGCAATCTGGCTTTAGACCTGGCCACAGTACAGAGCCTGCTCTTGTGGATTTGCAATTTCACATGCTTGGCATCATGGAAAAAAGCAAGATGGGCCTCCTGATCCTTCTTGACCTTTCCGCAGCTTTGATGTGCTAGACCATCAGTGCCTCTTGAACACACTTCACTCCATAGGAAACTGCTCTAAAGAAGCGATTCAATGGTTTGAATCCTTCCTTACACACACTGTCGAAAAAACACTGATGATGCTTTATCTCCACTTACTTCCATCCTATGTGGCGTGCCACAGGGAACCTGTTTATCAGCAGTGTTTAACATTTACGTCGGGTCCTGTGCACTCTCCTTGAGGACTTATTTTTTACCAATTATACTGATGACACCCAGCTGGTCTTAGAATTAATTGGTGATTTCTCCCAGGACTTCACAACGCTTCTTTTTGCATATAATCTGAGTCCTGGATGTCCCAAAACTAGATGTGCCTTTAACACTGAAGAACATACCAACCAGATTAACAGACATTGTAATCATTACCTTCACCTTTTAAGGAACATTCAGCCTTTTCTAACAGAGGAAAATTGCACTTCCATTGCCCGAGCCACTATCCTGCCACAATTGGATTATTGTAACGACCAGGTACTTGAGTCAAATATCTCTTGTGTAAAGAAATGTCAAAGTGTTCAGAATGACGCTATATGGATAATTAAGAACATTCCATGGGAAGAACATCTCAAAATGAGTAGAGGTCTCCATTGGCTGCCAGTACAAGACCGCAAATATTTCGAAGTATGTACCCTTGTCCACCGTTGTCTCTTTAAGACAATGCCCATCCTACCTAAAAGTTGCCATCACCCGCTATACACTGGTAAAATCGGTGCACTCCTCCAACCTTGCACAGTGTGTATTCCCCACTTTCAAAAAAAAAATCACACAGTCTGGGAAGGTCCTTTCTCTTTAGAGCCGCCCAGTTATGAAACTCTCTCCTTCTGAATTTAAGATTGGTAGAGAATTTGGTTTCCTTTCTTAAGGAACTAAAAATGTTACTATTCAGGTAATCAGTCTTAGTGAATCTTGAATCATGACTGTTTGTCCTGCTTGTGTTGTCTCATGTGTATGTGCGCGCCCCGATGCCTGCAAGGCTGCCAGCGTGTTAGAAATAAACAAAATAAATGCATTCCTCGAGAAAGTCAGTTTAGTGTATGAGGGTTTTAAACCAAATGGAATGGGGGTCTCTCTCATCGTCAAAGATAGACTGCATTGATCTAAAGAACCCAGTGGGGTCCTTTAACGTCTATGTCGCATCTTAAGGGTGGAAAAGCTGATGCTGAATAGCGAAGATGGGTCAGCTTTCACAAGATGTGTCTATTCGACTCAAGCAATGACTACTATGCTCTGCACTGTCCAGAGCCTTTGGGCACGCTGAAACTGGTCTTTGAAGAACCCCAACCTGCCTTGGAAGATGCAGTGGGTTCTGGTTGGGACTTCAATAGTGATTCAGCCAGAGGCCTTCCCTTTGCAAATATCACGATCATTTGGAGTCTGACCTGTTCCCACTGCTTTGAGGTGGAGGGGACATTTTCTTTTCTCTCTTATGAATACTCCAATGCGATGTCCGACACCCACTTTTGCTTTCAGAGGAAGATTAAGTATAATGTCAGAATTTGCTCCTCAAATGGGTGCTCTTCCTGTGCTTCTTGCGACTGTTCTTTGACCCTTTCCGGGATTTCCCCCTCTCTGTGGTCTTCAAACTCCTACCCTTTCGAGGACATGCTTTTGGAAGGCATGCTTCCATGGAAGCAGATTGGTCCAAGGCAAATTTTTGGCCAATTTGGATGAACTCTCCTTTATGGACTTAGTGCTCTACTCCCAGACACGACAAATGTGGAGTGGGTCTGTTAGCGACATCTTCGATGTGCATTGTTTAAACCCTGAAGGATTAGGAGAAGACATTTTGGGAAATTTGACAGTTTTCTTTGAAAACAATGCAATATTTTGTGAAGCTTAATGTGCAAGCAGAAAAATGTAATTGAGCTAATGGGGCACAGTGCAAGGTATATATGGCATTAGTGCCCTTTCCGGTGTCGTTGAGTGGTCATGTTGAGGGATCCAGACGCTGAGGTTGCACTGCACCATCTACTGGGAAAAAGCTTTTGATCCAGCCGACACTGCAGGATACCTATAAGATGAACCATTTCCAGGGAATTAGTGACAGTAATGGAAAGAAAACTCAGACAATAAGGAACACCAAGACAAAGAAGAAAGCAACATTTTTTATTGATTTCATTGAAAACACAATGGCAGGAGCAAAACCAAAAGGTTGCTCCCTCGATAAACTGCCAAAAACATCACTGAACTGACAAAAAAATAAAATAAAAATGACTGCATTATGAATGGATTAGAAGACTTGCACAAAGGGAGAAAAATATATATAACGGTTACTGCACTAGTTACAGTATTGTAAAGGAAAGACAAAAAATATATATTTATATGTGACCTGCCAGACCACCACGCAAAAGTTGATGGCAAATGCATTCACACTAGGGTAATACTAACAATTTTAAAAAGTTTTATTTTCCTGCAGCTTATACTAAAATCATTTTGTTCTTATTGTACAGTGAATTTCTCTGTTCACTTGGTGAATAAAAATGCTACCAGATTTAGCACCGTGTTTCTCAATGTTTTTTCCCCCCCAATGTGGAAATCTGTTTAACAAAAAAGGAAAACGTTCAAAAATAAAAGCATGCGAGGCTTGAACATTTTAAGTGAAATGAACCAACTCTGTATCTTTGAGATAGGCCAGGTAGGAAAAGGAAGCAATGAAGGCAGGAGGTTGCATGGATCATTGCAACTTTTCTTGTTAGCAGTGCTGGTAGCCTCTCAGGAAGAACACAGAGCAGCTTTGATGATTTGTAAAACATTAAGACTTGTGTTTTCATGGGCACAGCCTCACTGGGTTGAATGTTCTCTCATACAGATGCACATGCAGGAGTTGTCCAGGAATAGTGTGTCAAATCTGACGCAGCCATCTGCAACGCTCAACGTCTGCCTAAGCCAAAGAGGAATGTCAATGAACAACTCCAAACATGGATAAGCATCATGGCTGAGTTGCTATGTGCCTACCATTACTAGCATGGTAGGCAAGGGATTCCAAATCTCATCAGGTGTACTTGCTCAGAAAGCATTGTCTACAACAAAGTAGTTAATGGAGGGATGGATACAACAGACTGCACTAAGGGATCGGGTAGGACCAATGATTACTGTGGGTTGTTGAAAGGATTTGCCATTTCATGTTGCAAGGCAACAATGCAGGTAATTGGGGTTTGGGGTGGGAGGGGCAACGGGAAGAAGGGAAATCACTGTCAACAGCATGTGAGGAATAGAGAATGCAGCATCTGAATGTTAAAAGAGGCAGCTGATGCTCTACCTAAGCCAATTCAAGGAACTGGTGAAGCGCTGAAGCATTGAGGATAAAAGAGGAAAACCAGCTCTTACACCAGGTCATATGAATCCTTTGGGATGTGGAACACATGAAAACAATGTTTACTGATTCTGCCCACAAGCAATACAACTGCACACCATATCCTTGAAGAAATGCCACTGTGTTACAAAGATGTGAAACTCTTGCATCTCATTGTGAATTACCCAAGTGATGCATGAGGCCTTCATACTTGAAAGCAGCAAAGTTCAATGCAGCCATTCATTTTGTACCAGGTATGCACAGTGCCTTTTATTTACTGTTCATTTCATTGAAACATTCTACATTAGTCCTCTTTCCCTCAAGTTAGTGTCTTGGACTGGCACCCTTATGAAAATCATTGACACACATCAATTCTACATTTAGTTTTAGGTCAGAAAAACTTTGGAAAGAAGTATGGTGCACAATCCAATCCAAAAAGAGAATTAGGGTGGCATTATCAGATAAGGGTTTAAGTGATAATCTCACTTAAGAGTGCAGCTGACAAGCAGTACATCATAAAGGTGTAGGAGGGTGTTTGCAGTACCAAGAAAATGGGGAAAATGATGAGTTGCAGTTGGAAATCACCGCAAAAGAGCAGTAGAATGGCGATATCAATGTCCTCGGCCACACAAATGAGTCCTCAATGGTGTAGGTGGTTGAAAGGACTTAATTATATTAATAGTGAAACCATCTCGCCCAGCTTCATGCTAGGACAGTGACAAGCAATCACATCCTTTTTAACAATTGATCACTTATTTCAGAAACTAAAAACAGTCAGTTAATAGAGCAGCTTGATAGGTCCTGAGCATCCCACCTGCCCAGTTCCAAGGTAGATTTTGTTTGCATCCTTTTTTCACTAGAGTGTTTCAGCCTCAGGAACAATCCACGGTCGAAACACAGGAGGCAGGAACTATTTTCACACAGGCAATGGTAAACTGCTGCCATGGCCGACATTTGCAGCTCTCAACCCAAAATAATACCAAATAAAATAATCTGTGTTTTTGTTTCATTCCATAATTGTCAAATAACGGAGTTGACGGCACAGCCCCTGTCAATAGCATGATCTCTAGGCTTCTTTCCTTTCCGAAATAGTCTGTAGAAGTAAAACGGTTACAGTCAACCCTTGGTTGGGGGCAAGGTCTCAAGAAGAGATAACAGTTAAGTTGCTGCTGGTGTCGGGGAGTCCATTCTCCTGCGGTTCTAGTAGGGGGGTGATGGTCTGTTTTTCTTCCAGGGCTGTACTAGAGTATCTGCACTTGGAAGAACCACACTGGCAGGTGAACAATTTGCCTTTTATGTCCCAAAACCGCTCTCCGTAGTCAAACCTGAAAAATAAAAAACACGTTCTTTGAGTTATATTCATTATTAAAATAGTTTAAATGAATTTGAGTTAGGAAAAGTCTCATTCTTTTCACACACCTAGAACTAAAGCAACAAAGATTACCTATCTTCAGTAATGTTCTTTCTGAAGGATATTTTAATTCCTCCCACATTGTCCTCATCTTCCCTGATGCAGGTGGCTCTCAGCCACTCAATAAACAAACCCAAAAGAAGTGGGAACCTCAACAATCACTGGTACCTTGAGGTAGAAACATATAATAATATACAGAAAATGGTACCAGGAGGTGAGGAAAACACTATAGAAAGAGGGTAAATGGATGCATGAATCAATTTATCATTTTCATTTTATTTAGAATTACATAAAACACGATATTGCAAATACATCTAGATCATTATAAAAACCTTTTGCTACTCAGCCATTCAAAAACATTCATTCAACTAATTTGCACATCTAAAAATTTGTATAAATATACTAAAGTGCCCTAATAAATGTCATTTATTTCATTGGTACATTTCTTTTCATAGTGGATATAATAATTCAAAAAAATTCCAAAAAACGCAAATAACAAAATTTGTAGTTCAATCCAGAAAAATATATCTATGAAAATGAAATGAAAATGATAAATTGATTCATGCATCCATTTACCCTCTTTCTATAGTGTTTTCCTCACCTCCTGGCTCTCAGCCACTCAAGGCATGGTTCCATCACAGATCCATGGCACTTATCTGTGCATACATGTCAGATGCCAGGGCCTTTTTCCTCAGTTTTGCCTACTTCCATCATGCAATTCACTGTAACTGTCACAACCTATCGGTCTTATACACCGTCTTCAGCGTATGCAGAACCTTGCAGCTAGGCTAGCCACTGGCTCTCCCTATGGCGTCCACATCACGCCAGTACTTCGCCAACTTCATTGGCTTCCGGTGAATCAGCAATTCATTTTAAATCACTGTGCATTGTCCATCGGGCAATTCATGGTCAGGGAGCCGAATTTTTGCAGTCTAAATTCACCCGATACGTTCGGGATCGGGACCTCGCTCTGCCACTTCTAATCATCTTATTGTTCCTAGATCTAACCGGGATAGGCTCGGAGGCAGAGCCTTCTCTATCGCTGCGGCTAAACTCTGGAACAATCTCCCTCCGTCACTCAAGACCAATGTTGACCACCTCTGTTTTAGAAGAGCTTTGAAAACGAATCTATTCTAATTCTGGACCTTCTGTTGGTTTCTCCTTGACTAAGCAGCTTTCCTTTATAGCGCCACGATGCCTTCGGGCGACCGTGCGCTTTATAAGTGTTAATAACATAACATGCAACCGTGAGGAACGACAGAAGAGTTGTTCGACAACCAAGAAAGGGGCAAAATGTTCAATTAGCATTGTCTACTTCAAAGGGTTAAGTGGGAGGGTGAGGAAGAATTGAGAGGATTTATGTATTCTGATTAATGAAGTCATCAGAAAGAATATTACCAAAAGGTAAGAAATGTGTTCTTCCAATAGTTAGATTTCTCCACAAATGCCTCCATTTTTTAAAGACTCCTGGAGCTAAATCCCTTGGTGAAGGTATGGAGGGAGATGCAAGGAGCTGCTAGGCAAATGTCCAATAAAGGAACTCCTCTCTAAGGGGGGAAGTAGCAATCTGTCCTCGCATGGAAAAAGGCTCAGCCATTGTGGTAATTTCTTGTGGGACAGCACGCAGCAGGTTTCAATGCACAGCGCAGTCCACCAGCAGATTGTTTGCTTCGAGATGGCCCTGCCTTTCCTAGGACCAGATAAGCTAACAGAGTTTGTAGTCTATCTTGTGTTAGTTGGTTCTCGGCAAGTAGAATTTAAGGGCACTCTCCTGGGGTCCAATCATCCTATCTTTTGGATGGGTTGGAAAGAAGAGTGGCAGGTGTATTTTCTGTGGAGAAAGAATTCTGATAGCACTTTTGGAAGAAAGGAGGAATGAACACGAAATTAGTAACTTGCTTCTTGGTAAATAACTTAAGCAATGGGGAAATGGAAAGAGAATGCACCGCAGACACATGATGTACTGAAGTAATGGCGATAAGAAATGCCAACTAGAGATACATAAGTTCCAGGGGACAAGAGTGACTTGGCTCAAACACAGCTAGCATCAAAGTGAGAACCAAATGAAGGTCCCACAGAGGGAAAATGAATGGCGACGTCACACACTCGCTCATTGCTTTGGGTGTCAGTCTGACAAGGCCTGTACTCCATGTCATCTTTTCTCAGACCAAAAAAAAAGAGACAATGTGCTAGTAAGTCATCAACATGGAATGGTGTATGTAGTAACCCTGTGGCAAATTACACCAGCCTTGTCCTCTTGGCAATGGGTTACCCGACCTTTGGTATAGGCCCGTACTACACAAGTTGGTAGAGTGGCCAGGCTTATCTCAAGAGGGGTCAATGTGAGCTGTAGGTTTGCAACATAGAGTTTCACAGTGACAAGGATTCAAATAACACTTGTACTCAAGGTTTCTTGATTAAATAATTATTTATTAATTTAATATTTTTAAAATAAGCCTTCTTTAGAAGGAAGCAATTGGCAACAATAAAAATACACTTCAACATACACTCCTTCAGTTCAATAAAGAAGATACCCTTTTGGGATGGCGCACATTTTCCTACACCGTTAGGTGACTTTAGTCAGGACACTGTAGACATTAATGGACCACTTTTCAGACTTAAATGGTAATACCCAAGTTGTGGCAAAAAGGAAAAGGTTGGGGAAGGAAACAATGGTTAACACGTTTCTGAAACAGGTAAGCACTTTTGAACCTCCCAATGCAATGTAGATTAACCCTGTCCCAGCTATACAAGTAAGGTATGCATGACGTCCTGGAGGGATAGTTAAACACAAAGTCAGAGGTTAAAAAGAGTCTTCAGGGAGCCAGGACAGCCAATGTCACTTAAGCAAAGTCTAGGGGAGCTGAGGCACTTTTTCTTTTTTTTTAGGTATGTAAAAGAGAGTTTTGTTGTAAAAAGAAATCACTGTTGGGCCACAAGCTACACACACAATAGGTAAGTATCTCTTAGTTCACAGTACCTTAGGGTCTGAAGAAATGGTTCCAGCTGGCTTCTGTTACTGGTATAGTTCCTGCAGATCCTGTTGTTCCTGGGCCTCAGTCATGGGGAGAAGTGGGAGGATGCCTGGGGACTCGTGCACTACAATTGAAGGTCGGCGGCAGCAATGGGTGAAATTCAGAGCCGCAGCACTTTGCAGTTTTAGATACTCGCATGTAGCATCACCGCCATTCTTGGACGCCTTGTGGACTTTCCTTGCTTCTGGGATTCAGCACTCTGTTGAGGTGGCTCAGGCTTGGGCAGCCCTGCTTCGAGGGAGTCGGGAGGACCTTCCTGGAGCTCGGGTCCGGCTTAAAAACTATGCACTCGATTCTGGTGTTCCTGTACCCTGGCACTCTGTTCCTGCAGCAGCAATGGAAGTACAGCCAGCAGAGAGAGGGGTTTCAGATCCTTTCCGGGCTTCTCTAGTCAATGTCGAAATAGAAGCTTCAGCACTGCAGCAGGGCTTCCAGTTTTTTTCTTCGGTTCCTTTGTCCAGTGGTCGAGTCTGCCTTCCTTGCAAAAGACGAGCAAGTTACTTTCTTACCTGGTAACGTTCTTTCGATGTGATGTTCCGACGACGTATTCCACATCTATGACAGGTAATCGCCACAACTGTGCTGCTTCGGAAACTTTTCGGCATCTGTGTCCTGCGTCGATGACGTTGATATGCTGTCCTCGAGGGCCTCCGTCGACCGACGTCACCGGATGTTATAAGTAGGCCGCACGACACCTGTAGCCTCAGTTGTAGTTTTTTCCCCAGAACGTGTGGCACCAATGTTCTGCCAGAATGACTACAGAAAGCCTTGCGGAAACGAAAGCTGCAATCGCATAAGAAATCGGAACATCCTATCAAAAGAATGTTACCAGGTAAGAAAGTAACTTGTTCTTCGAAGGGATTGGTTCCTCCGATGTATTCCACATCTATGAGACTCCCAAAGCAGTACCAACGTAAGGAGGTGGGAAAAGAATTTAGAATTTTAGAATGGCCAATTAAATTGCAGAATAGAGGACCGCCTTGCTAAAGGCCAAATCTTGCCCATGCATAGAATCTAGGGAGTAGTGTTTTACAAAAGTATGGACAGAGGCCCATGTGGCTACTTCACAAATGTTATGAATGGGAATACCCCCTCTGCAGGGCAGTAGAAGCAGCCACACCCCTAGTGGAATGGGCCCATAAGCCTACTGGAGGGTCCTTGTCCGCCAAGTGCTAACATTCAGAAATTGTCAAGATAATCCATCTAAACAAAGTCGGTTTAGTAACAGCTTGTCCTAAACGTCTTCCAGCGTATCCTACAAAGAGCTGATCGTCCACTCTGACCCAGGACACTCGTGAGATGTAGAAACTTAAAGTTCTCTGAGGATCCAACCTATGGAGCCTCTCCTCTTCCTTACCAGGATGCGGAGGAGGATAGAACGCGGAAGAATGACCTTCTGGCTTAAATTAAATTCCGACACAACTTTCGGAAGAAAAGAAGGACGAACCCCAAGGACAACCCTGTCCTTATGGAACACTGTGAAGGGTGGCTTAACTGAAAGTGCCTGCAACTCACTCCTCACTCTACGAGCGGAAGCAAGCGCAACTAAAAATACAGTTTTCAAGGTCAACAGTCTCAAAGGACAAGAACGTAAAGGCTCAAACGGAGCTCCCATAAGAAATTTAAGAATCAGGTTCAAATCCTAACCGGGCACCTGGAAAGGAGACGGTGGGAACACATTAGTGAGCCTTTTCAGAAACTGAGAAATCAAAGGAATTTCAAAATAAGAACACTCCTTAAACAAGCGCTTACATATGGACAGCGCCACCAGGTAACCTGTAATGGTACCCATTTGCAGGTCCTTGTGGGCTAACGAAAGCTAAAAAGACAGAACCACAGGAATGGCACATGAAAAAGGATCCACATTCTTAACCCTGCACCAGTCGCAGAACTTTCTCCAACGGCAACAGTACAGGGACTTTGTTGCAGGCCTTCTGGCCGAAAGCAACACCTCCCTTACGTCTTCAGGGAGGTCCCAATCCTTATACCTCAACCATTCAGAAGCCAAGCATGAAGGCTGAGGGACTTGACCTCTGGATGGAGAATCTGACCCCCCCCTCCCGTGAGAGCGGACCTGGAAGGTCCAGGTACCACGTTCTCCTGGCCCATGCCGGAGCAATGAGGATAATTCAGGAACCGAACCTACGTAACCTCCTCAGCACTTGTGGAATGACGGGGACTGGAGGAAACGCATACAACCGTGGGAAGGACCACTCCACTAAGAACGCGTCCCCTAAGGCTCCTTTTTGAGGAAATTCTCGCGAGCAGAATCTTTTGCACTTCCGGTCGACACTGGTGGCGAAGAGATCCACTTGTGGGGTCCCCCAAAGGGCGAAGATCTCCAGGAGAATCTTCTGAGCCAGCTTCCGCTCGTGAGAGACCGTACTCTGCCTGCTCAGAGCATCCGCCGCCAGCCCGCCACGTTTTCGTCTCCAGCCAGATGAACTGACGAGATCGAAATTTCCTGCTGGATGCCCCAGAACCAGAGCTGCATCGCCTCTCTGCACAGAGGGAGAGACCCTGCTCCCCCTCCCCCACTTTGTTGAGGTAGTGCATGGCCACTGTATTGTCCGCCGGAATCAGGACAGTCTTCCCCCCGCACAGACGGCGGAAAAGCCTTCAGGGCTAGCCTGACGGCCCTGAGCTCCAACAGATTGATATGGAGTCTGGACTCCGAAGGAGACCAACGACCGTTGACTGTCAACTCGTTGGCATGAGCTCCCCAGCCCGTGAGGGATGCGTCTGTCACGATCGTAACCTCCGGCCAGGGTAGCCAAAATGGAGCCCCCTTCATCAGATTGCCTTCGACGGCCCACCACAGAAGATCCTGGGCGACCGAGGGCGGCACCTGAACGGGATCCGACATCCTGCCAGAGGACTGTGACCACTGCATCTTGAGTGCCCACTGCAGAGATCTCATCCGCAGCCTGGCCTCTGGCACCAAGAGAATGCAGGATGCCATGAGGCCGAGCAACCTCAAGAACTCGAACACCGGGAGACTCTGGGCATGTTAAAACTTGTTCACCATCTGCAGAATGTGATGAGCCCTCACCTGGGGAGAGAGACACAGCCCCAGGGATGTGTCGAGCACTGCTCCGATGTAGTGGAGCCGCTGGGTAGGTGTCAAGTGGGACTTCTTTAAGTTGAGGGAGAAGTCCAGCCTGTGAAGGGAGTGGCAAGTGACTGACAGATGATCCAGGACTTGCTCGGGAGAGCGCGCCCTGATCAACCAATCGTCCAGGTAGGGGTAGACGTGAATCCCCCCTTTCCTGAGATACGCTGCCGCCACCACCACCATGAGCTTGGTGAAGACCCTCAGGGCGAAGGTCAATCCGAACGGCAGGACCCGAAACTGAAAATGCGAGTCGCCAACCGCGAACCTCAGGTACTTCTTGTGCTTGGGAGGAATCGGCACATGAAAGTAAGCGTCCTTGAGGTCTAGAGACACAAACCAGTCCTGAAGTTGAAGGGCCTGGAGGACTTGAGAGAGAGTAACCATCTTGAACTTGTCCTTCCTGAGGAGCTTGTTCAGCCCACGCAAGTCCATGATGGGTCTCAATCCCCTGTCTTTTTTCGGGATCAAAAAAATATGGGGAATACCATCCCTTGTTCCTCTCCGCTACAGGCACCAGTTCTATGGCGCCTTTCTCCAGCAGGGATTTGATTTCCTGTGCAAAGAGCGGATCCAGACTCTTCAAAGAGATTCCCTAGTGGATAGTTGTGAGGCCTCTGCCGGAAAGGAAGACAGTAGCCGTGGGCTATGATCTCCAAAACCCACACATCTGAAGTAATGGCACACCACTCTACAAGATGCTGTGCCAGCCTTCCCCCAACCGGCGAACCATGGGACATGGCCTCATGACTGAGCTGAAGCGGCTGCGGCAGTGCCTGAGGGCAGAGAGGCAACTGTCCGAGCGGCCTTGGCACCTCGAGTACCCCGTTTTCCACCTCTGGTACTCCTACGGTGGCCCCTCTGACTTGCAGCTCCCTGCGATCTACCAAAAGAAAAGTAGTATTGAAAGGAACCTCCCCTCCATTCCTGTCCCTTAGGACGAAAAGGCAGAGGGCGCCTGCACCACCAAACTCTCCAGAGTGGGGTGCGTGGTCAAGTAGCAGGGGTCACTACTGGCTGGACAGTAATTTTTCAGCAACGACTTGCTCACAGCCGGGAGACTCTCCGGAGCAGTCCAAGCCGCCGCCACCCTTCTCTGTAAAGCCATATGAAATGGCAGCACCGGGTCAGTGGGCGGACCTTGGTCAAGCATATCTGTCAGGTCATCCTGCCGAAAATCCAATGGTGGCGCAGACCACCCCAAGTACTCCGTCACCCTCGACATGAGTCGCCTGTACGAAGATTCAGCATGTGTACCAGGCTCAGGCCTGCCAACCTCAACCTCCGGGGAGGTAACAAGACCAATGGCGTTGTGCAAAGACTGACGCAGGTCATCAGGAACCAAACCTTCCTCAGACCCTTCATCCACCTCAGAGATAATCCAGAGGCTGGAATAAATCCCTGGATGAGGGCACAGAAAAAAGCTCAAATACAGGCCTTACCAGCTTCTTCAGGGCCTTCCTCTGAGTTTCCACCTATGCACGGGGTACCTCCGGTAAAGCCTCCAAAAAAGGCGTTGAGGGCGTCGACACAGACCACGAAGGTGGGGCCCCGAGCGTGTCCGACAGCCTCAGTGCTGATTACTTCCTCGGAGGCAGAGCCTCGAGAGAGTCCCTCGATGGACATGGCGCCAATGGCGTCGACGAGGGCGTTGAGGACCAGGACCTGGAGCGGGCATGGCTAGAGCGATCCACCTTGTCCGATCGGGACCTCGAAGGTTCCCGGTGATCGTGCCGACCGCCCAAGCCTGAGGGCGTGCGAACGGTGGCCCTAGAACATTCCTTGCTGGCTTCTCTCGAAGGCGCGGATGGAACGGAGCCCTGCGACTTGAAAATAGCCAACATCTCCTTACGAAATGCGTCCCATTCCGCAGGAGAGGAATACTTGGTAGGACAAGCTACCTGCCGTCTGGCGGAGTCCTCGGACGAGGAAGGCAACCAGTGACGGCGCTTCCACGAGTGCCTCGGAGAGGCAGAGGAATGGCAGGAACCACTCTGGGACCGAGATCCCCTGGACTTACGCCGACGATGCAGAGAGTCGCCCCTCGAATCGTCGGTCGAAAGCCCAGCGTATTTCGACTTACGGGGCTTGGAAACTACCTACCGACAGCTTCTTCTTTCGCTCCCGCAAGGCCTTTGACGGCAAAGACTGGCATTCGTCACAGTCATTGGTGGCGTGGTCCTCGCCATGGTACCAGAGGCAGACGTCGTGCGGGTCCGTAAGTGACATCTTGCAACCGCAGTCCCGACACTTCTTGAATCCCGACCGCGGGGTAGAAGAAGAAATGATAATTTCACAAACCAAGTTTGAAGAACCGATAGAATCAGAAGAACCGAGGCGCGCTGAGATCTCTGAAGCTAACACGTTCGCGGAAAAAACAGAACTGAGGCTACGGTGTCGTGCATCCTACTTATAACATCCGGTGACGTCGGCTCGACGGAGGCCCTCGAGGACAACGTATCGACGTCATTGACGCAGGACGCCGAAAATGTTCTGAAGCAGCACAGCTGTGGTGATTACCTGTCATAGATGGGAATATGTCAGAGGAACCAATCCCTTTGAACTCGCCTTTTATACAAGTCGATACCATTCAGTCGCAGCCAAGCTGTCACTCACACATCAGGGTGGCTGTCCTACAAGACAGCCAGCTGGTCGATGAACTTTGGGTGCATTCTTGTAACCAAGGAGACAAAGCATAGGGAGTTTCGGGAACCTCCCTCACTTCCTGCCCTGCCAGGCACACTGGAGCCAGAGGCAGACTTCACCAGTGAACCCCGTCAAAGACAAAACAAACAAAGGGACCAAACCTGGTTTGGAGCGCACAGTAAATCTCAAGAAGGACCTTTCTAACAAGAAATGGCGAAAAAAGAAGACTGGGGCCCTTTTGACAATTACAGCCCGCGGTAAAAACACACAATGGTAGGAAAAAGTAAATCACTCCTGCCAGCCATTAATTGTTGAAAGGGTAACATAAAAATGTTACACGAGAAGTTAGACAAATGGGATACTAGGTAACCCCTCCAGCACCCTATTGTAAGATAGTGTGTGCTAGGTCTATAAAGAGGAAAATGTAAGTAAAGTCAATTTCACTTTACTACTCTTGGAAACAGTAGTTATCCAAGAGAAGGTATTTAAATCTTAGCAGAAATACAAATGATTTCTCTGTGACACTGAACTGAGGGTGCTGTGTGTCACAATGTAAAAATATTATGCCTAGGGAGTTTGTCAGGCTCCAAAGCCAAGAAAAACAGCGTTCAAATGAAATAAAAATGCATGAGAGTATTGGGGGGTGGGGGGGGAAGTCTCACTCTCTCCAGGGTGAAAATTAAAAGTCCTAAAGTCCAGCAAAGGAGCTGGGATACAATGTGCATAAAGTAATGGATATATCCGTCAATAGTAAAGACAGTAAGCACAAACATATCCCTCCACTTTTAATAAAACCAGAATACAGTACTGCTAGAAGGCATTTGGTGTAGGGTTCTAGGAAGCCACCCTTCATTGAACTGCAAGCAAAGCAAACTCTCACTGGTAGCGTGATGTAAGCCAAGGTGATTCGAAGCTGCATGTAAAGTAAAGGTAACACATTGGTTGTCAAGCAAATTGTCCAAACAAGCATCACAAATAAACTTTTTTCAATGGATTGCTTTCTCCTGCAGATTACTCATCAGATAACCATTCCAGCGTCGGCTGCTCAGAAACTTTGACAGAGGGCATAGTATGACTATCGTCAATCCGTCTTGACTCTACCATACCACTTTTCAGCTCGGACGGGACGTCGGCCACCATATATACTATGCCACTACGCCCCCTTACCTCAGTTCCTTTTTTCTGTGTGCGTTCCATGCTGTTTTTGGAACAAGTCTCGTCAGAGACTTTTCAATTGGAAAACATTAGACTAGAATTTGTCAAATTTGACTGCTTTCGTCAAGAGGTCTGCCCCAAAGGCATCCGGGCTCAATCGCTGTTAAGACTACAGCGCCAAGATGCCAATCACCGACCCACATGGCATGTGTGTGGTGCCTAGGTAAGGATCACGTAATCGAGGATCATGGTACTTGACAGAAAATGAACCCCAAGTTGTTGCGGGAACTGTGATGAATCCGATGAGTCATCCCAGATTTCCCGGCGGTGACCTCCTTCCCATGTGGCCTGGGGAAGGCAGACGCTACCTGATCTTGAAACTGGGGGCCGCTATATGAAGAGGATCACATGACGAGACAAACTGTGGGCATATGACATGGTTTCATTGGATTGGACATGGTATCCCCCCATTAACTTCTGAAAATAATCCTCCCATATCCAATTCCCTCACAACCTATTATGCATCCACTCCTTCTACCATGAACAATAGGCAAATCACTCTCTCCAGTTTCATCCTTCATTCATTCCGAACTCATTCACCATTTAAAACTAAGAATGTTTGTTCAAGGTTTCCGAGAGAGTTCTTAAAACTGTCAAAAGTAATGGAAGGTTATCAGGTGTATGCGCTCTTCCTAGTTAATGAAAAGTATCAAAGGAGTGATTTCAATAGGCCAAATCTAAATGAAAGTCGGATAAAAAATGTTCAATTTAATCTGTGTTGAGTCAGACGACACGTGTTTCGACCCCCTCTGGGTTGTCCTCAAGGCTGATAAAGACAATGTTACACATCAAACAAAACATAACCACAAGTGACATTAATCCAACCAAGCATAGTTTTTGGACATGACCAAAATAACAGTCATTTAAACGGGTAACAAATGATACCAATGAAAATGAAACGTACATAACAAATTATTTTCATTATGCACAAGGGTGATCAAGGGGAACAGGCAGGGAGTCAGAAAAAATAAAACAAAAGTGAGTATGCACAAGTATTATATATGAAATGTTTCATGTTTATGTATTTACTTAGTTAACCAGGGTCAGGGTTGGCAGGAAGGCCAAGTAGGTGCAACCCATGGAGTGAGCCAAACATCACCCTCAAAACAGTAAGAAGCATGAAGTTCAGGAGAAAGACAGAAAGAGCAAAACGGATGGGTTATTTATTCTTAGTTCTCAAAACTGGACATCCTTTCCGAGAATGACCGAAATACTGGGACGAGGAAGAGGGAGCGAGCAGTGCACAGCGCAGGAAGCAACAACCTCAACAAGCGCTCTAGTGGTTGTGCATACACACCGGTATCCAGGAAGTTTAAAAGGCAGATGAAGCAAAGAATAGAAGTCGACTGCAGTTGGTGAGAGAGAAAGAGAGCGAAGTCTCTTCGCGAGGTTGAGAAACCAACAGGCGAATACTGGCATGTGTTGGGCAAAGTTTGAATGCAGTACCCTTTGGGACCACTACAGACAACTAGGACTACAGGTGTGAGCAAAACAAACCTTTGGTATAAGTCTGTACCACACAGTTTTGGTAGCAGGGCTGAGTAGCCAGGATACTCTCAATAGGGAATGTGAGCTGTAATGATGTCACACAGAGGTCTACAATCACAGGTGTTCAAATGAACTCTTACTTAAGGTTTCTTGGTTAAAAATACTTATTAATGCATTAACCATTCAATTATAAAATATTCAATAGAAGGAGGCAATTAGATCATATACACAAATACACTTCAATACTAATGCAGACATACTTTTCAAGAGGAGTAAATAGGCAAATATTATTAGAACATGAAAGGTTACAATATTCTTTAGACAGTGCAAATATTTAGAGTTCACCAGAAGGGTCAGTTCAGTTCAATAGGCTAAGCCAAAGTCAATGGGATGTCTAGGATAGAACAAAGCAGTTCTGGTAGTTAAACGGAAAAGTCTCTGCAAAAGTTCTTAGGAATAGTTTGTAGCAAGAAGAATCATATGTTGGGTCACAAGCAGATTAGGCCTGTGAGTTGAGAAAGTTTTAAGCACTTTCACTGCGAGAGTTAAGTACTCTCAGTCTGGTTTTATAGTACCTTACAAATGAAGAAAAAGAGGCAGCTGATGACTTCTGTTCCTGGCAGTTCCTGCAGATCTCACTGTTCCTGGGCCCCAGTCGTGGGGACAAGAGGGAGGACGTCAGAGGACTCCTGCACTGCACTGCACTGGGACTGGTCAAAAAGCTCACAACTGGCAAATCTATTTCGGTAGCTGTAAGTCAAGCACACAAATTGGTGTCCCTCTCCCTAGTTATTCGGTTTCCTGCAGCACTCTGAGGAAAATACAACCAGCTCCGAGATAAGGTGTCCAGGTGGCTTATGGTAGAGTTGATTGGTCTCATCAACTCAAAGGGAGAAGTCGTCCTTGTGGGGGCTTCTCTGTCAAGGTGAACTTGCCGATTCTGACCTGCAGCAGGGCTTCACCGGGCAAACCATTGGTCCAGGAGTGGCAGCAGCCTCCTCTTCAAGCTTGTCTTCGATTCTTTCGTTCCAGTAGTCGGCCCCGCCTTCCAAGCCAGGAGACTCACCTTTTATCCAGTTTCCTCTCATTCATTCCAGCCTAGCTGCCACTCACCCAGCAGGGTGGCTGTCCTTGCCGGACAGTCAGCCAGCCAATCACGCCAGTCCTAGCAGACTAAGCACAGGGAGTTTCGGGCACCTCCCTCACTTTCTACCCACCAACAGACACTCGGGCGCCATAGGCAGGCTTCACTCGTGAATCCCCCCCAAAGGCAAAACGAACAAAGGGACCAAACCCGACACAAACTCTAGAAGGACCTTTCCAAATAGAAATGGCGAAAAAAGACCGGAACCCGTTTAAACAAAGGAGGCTCAGGCGCCAACTTGAAAAACATGGTTCCTGCGATTTAACGCTACCGGAGCTACGAATAGTTTGCAGTCGGGAAAAATCAGGGTAGTTCATTGTAAAACCACTGCATAGGGGATACTAAGTAACCCCTCCAACACTCTACTGTAAGATAGGGTGTGCTGGGTCTAGGAATTTAAAAAGACTAGTAATGTCAATTTCACTTACCTTTTTCTGGGAAACCGTAGTTTATCCCAGAGAAGGTATTTAAACCTTTGGAAAGCCTGAAAGGCTTCCCTGTGCCACTGCACCGAGGGTGCTGTATGACACAAATGAAAAGATGATGCCTATGGACTCGTCTAAAACTCTATAACCAAAGAAAACACAAGAGTAAAACATGCATCAAAATACATGGGAGAGTGGGAAAAAGTGTCACACTCTCTGTAAAAAAAATCCAAGTCCTCAAAATCCAGCAAAGTTGCTGGGGGTCTCTAAGGTGAAGGGAATTAGCACATTTTTGAGAAATCTCCGTAACACTGTCGGAGACAGGAGGCTCGCCATCAAAGAAAGCAGAAGCTGCTGCGAATAAAAGACACTCCTGGGCGATCGCAGGTGATTGCGAGCAGCACGTTGCAGCACATTGCTTACCGGAGCAGGAGCGAAGCAGAAGTGCGGAAGAAAAGCGTTGAGAGCAGGAGCAACCAGAAAGAATCGGTCAGGAGAGTAAAACCGATAGAAGCGCTTCACCGGCAGAGAGCGGGAGAACACAGCAAGTGCCAAGAAAAGCGAGAGAGTCTGCCAAGAGGCGTATCAGCGGCGATACCGAATAAAAGTAAATGAAGTGCTAGCAACCGTGAGTGAGATAACAAATTAACTTAATATCAGAAGGGAATTTCAATTACAAACAAAACCCATAAACACGTGAAAATGTGTTGGGGAGAATTCTCAGAAATGTGCTAATTCCCTCTGCCTTAGAGACCCCAGCAACTTCGCTCGATTTGGAGGACTTGATTTTTTTTTAACCTGGAGAGAGTGAGACCTTTTACCACTCTCTCATGTGTTTTAATGTGATTTTGTACCCCGTTTCTTTTGGTCTGACAAACTCCATGGGCATCATCGTTTACATTGTGTCACAGCATCTCCAGTGCAGTGGCACAGGAAAGTCTTTCAGATTTGCTATACCTTCTCTGGGATAAACTACCGTTTCCCAGAGCAGTAAAGTGAAATTGACTTTACTTACATTTGTAAGTTTCTAGACCCAGCACACACCATCTTACCATAGGGTGCTGAAGGGGTTACTTAATATCCTTTTTGTCTAGCTTCTCATGTAACATTTTATGTTACCCTTTCCTCACTGAATGGCTGGTGGCAGTGGTTTACGTTTTACTACCATTATGGGATTTTACTGTGGGCTGCGTTCGCAGCCACACTAAAGCACCCAAGGGTGGCATTTCTGTCAAAATGGCACCAGTTGTCTTTTTTCGCCATTTCTTTGTGGAAATGTCCTCCTTGAGATTCACTCTGTGCGCCAAACCAGGTAGTGTCCCTTTGTTCGTTTGGTCTTTGGCGGGCTTCACGAGTGAAACCCGTCTCTGGCTCCAGGGTGTCTGGCAGGGGCAGGAAGTGAGAGGTGCCTGAAACTCCCTGTGCTTAGCCTCCTAGGAGACCCAAATGCACTCTGTGGTGATTGGCCGGCTGACTGTCCGGCAAGGACAGCCACCCTTCTGGGTGACTGACAGCTAGGCTGGAATGAATGGGAGCAAGCTGCATAAAACGCAAGTCTTTATGGCTTGGAAGGCAGAGTCAACCACTGGACGAAGGAATCCGAAGAAAAACTTGAAGAGGACGCCTGCTGCAACTCCTGAACCATTAGTTTGCCCGGTGAAGTCCTGCTGCTGTGCTGAAACTCCAAATTCTTATCGACAGAGAAGCTCCTGCAAGGACGACTTCTCCCTTTGAGTTGGTGGGACCAATCAACTCCAAAGTAAGCCACCTCGACATCCTCTCAACACTGGTCGAGTATCCACTGCAGTCGCTGCTGGAACCGGATAGCCAGGGAGAGGAACACCAGTTTGTGTTTGTTGCTTTTAAGCTGGCCAAGACCTCCAGGAAGATCCTCCGGACTCCCAGGAAGCAGGACCTACCGAGCCTGAGCCCCCTCAACAGAGTGTGAGACCCCCGAAGGAAAGAAAGCCCATCTCGACAGCCAGGAACCGCGGTGTTCCTATTTGCGGTAGACGCAAGGAGCTGGAACACCGAACAGCAACTTGTTTGAAGTTTGCCGGTTGCAAGCGGTGACCGTCCCATTGCAGTGCAGGAGTCCCCAGAAGTCCTCCCTCTTGTCCCCACGACTGAGGCCCAGGAGCAGCGAGATCTGCAGAGCTGCACATGAACAGAAATCATCTGCTGCACTTTCTTCAACCTAAAGTTACTGTAAAGTCTAAGAGAACTTACCTCTTGTTGTGTAGCCACTTGTCCTCGTTGGAGACTTGGTTGCATGTGTAAAGTTGCTGCCAGCTTCTTTACTTCCCAAGCCTAATCAGCTTGTGGCCCTACTTTGATTTTCTTCTATTCTACAAAGACTTTTTTTTTAGATATTGGAAAAGACGTTCTACTTACATGCAAGAAGTGCTTCAGGTCACCTTGACTTTTGCTAACTTAACATTGGCTAGCCTAGGCTCCCTGAATGACTACTCTCTGCTGCTTATGCATTTTGCCTTCCTTCCAGGAAAGGGGTAACTGACCTTGCATTGGGGTGGTTGTATTGAAAGTACTTACCGGCTTGAGACTGTGTGAATACTCGTTTCATTCTGAACTCTCTTCTCTTTAACACTACTCCTAAGAATATTCTAAATGCAACAGTGATATATTAATGTCAACAGCACCCTAGCTGTTGAAGTCACCTGAGGGTGTATGTAGTGCCTGTGTGTCATTCCAAATGGGTATTTGCTGATTTAGATAACTAAGTGTGTATTTTTGAAGTATATTTGTGTGGTGTTTCATATTGCCTCCTTCTGAAGAAGGCTTATTCTAACTGATTGATACATAATTGTTTTATCAAGAATCCTTGTGTATACAAGTTTATTTGAATACTGTGAATCTCTGTAACTTCCCTACAGCTCATATTGACCCCTCTTGAGATAAGCCTGGCTGATCCAAACGCTACCAACCTGTGTAGTGCAGACTTATACCAAAGGTTGGGTTTTTATTGCCAGGAGGTCAGGGTTGTTGTAGTGCATTCAAAGGGTACTGCAAACAATCTCGCCTAACAATATGTATGAAAAAATATTTAAGAAACCCAGAACGGATAATATATCTTAAGGACATACTGAGAGACAAAGCATATGTGCAACTTTGGAGAAGGGCAGACAGCCTGTGTGATTGCAAGTGTGTGAAAACAAGAAGCCCCGGCAGAAAAGTATACCAAGCAATCACAGGTGTTTAAAAGCAAGAGGCCATGATCGACTAACACATCTGATGGCAAATCCTTTTGTAATAAAAAGGGCCTGCGATACCAGGCATCAGGAGAAATACTGTGTTGATTAAAAGGAGGTCTTGAGAAAAAACATCAGAACTAGAAAAGGAGTTGTGGGAATCAAGGAGGAGAGCGAAAAGCCTGGCACCAAGGCATACCAGGTGTTCAGATCGAGACCCATTGCAAAGTCAGACAAGTTTGTACGTTAACATTGTTGCAGGCCACAAGAGACATAAGGAACTGTTATATATGAAACCTCAAAGAGCAAAGAGGAATCCAAGGGAAGGGAACCACCCTCTGGAGCAGTGGCCTATGATCCTCAAAGAACCTTTGTGTTGGAGTCATTTATTCTCATTTTGTGAACACTTTTCAAAACCTCCCAAAGGTTAAAGACATTTCCCATTTCTCTACAGAGTTCAGATTTAGTGTGAGGGTCAGAACTTTGGACACAGGACAGTATTGTTTTGGACATTCAGACACCGACAGATCCTTAGTTGCTGGTTTAGGTAGGGAAATCCCTCTTAGAGCAGGGCCAGAGGCCTTTTCCCAACCCCCTTTTCTTTAAATAAAAGTCTATAACCAAAGACATGGCAAACTTGTGTCTGAATTTCATTCCTGACTCCTCACAGAATGTCGGCGAAAGCTAGCGCTCAGGTGTCCTACAGACAATGGACCGCCAATGGCAGACTAATGTTTGTGTACTCTATATGTAGACATTTTCACCTAATCCAATCCCACCCCTCGATAGGTTTTTGTAATATGCCACGTAGGATGACATCATAGATGACGCATCTAGCATTATATAAACTAAGTATAATCAATAAGACATTGTGATCCTGCATGAATCATTTTGATGATTGACCATTTACCCTGCTTTCCTTCATTGAGAGAAAAGCAGTATTTTACCATCTTATTTGAGTCGGTCCGGTTATTTGGTCTGAGACATGTTCTTGCTAACTCCATCTAGCACTAAGACGCTTCAGGGTGCTAGAGCACACTCCCCCATCAGGAATATCTCCCTTTTGGCTCCCACAGATCCCCTGGTGTATGCTCCTGCCAGGTATCTTCCCAAAAAGGTTCACTACCTGATGTGCATCTCTCATCAGATATTTCTGTAATATTCACATTCGTCTTAGAACAGAGTTGCACTTCTTCAATAATACAACTTTGTTGACTTCAGGTGTTACTTGTTCCACGTCCCATATAGGAGTGTTTGTTCAAGCTCGGTCAATCTTTCTCTCAATATCTCTTGGCAATGCTTGTTCCAGGTTTCCCCTAATAGACATCTCATATTATGAGAATTGTACCGCTTTTGCCCTTGCTTTTCAATTCTACTAAGTCAGTATTCAAAAATGCTTCCCAAGTGTTCATTGACGTGTTGGCATGTCCCAGGGCCGCCTACCTTTTTACATTGACTCACCGGTGTAACGTGCAGCTGCGGCAAACAGTTTTCATTGGGCAGGCTTCCCCTTTTTTGCAGAGTCTTTCCGTTCCTGTGTCGATTTTTCATTCATTCACCAATGGAACTACTGCCGCTCTACAGGACCGCACCTCCTCTGGTCCCACTGTGCAAAGTTTACCTTCAGCAGTCCCTCCAGGTCCCCGATACGACTCCACGCGAGTTCCTCTGGTCCTAAACACCTCCTGACTGCTACTGGCAAACGCTTCCCGCTCTCCCCACGGCTCGTCTCGTTAAGTCTGCCTCTGCCTTACTTCCTGCACTCTGCAGCTTTTCTCCTCTTTCCTTCTCCGGTCTGATACTTCTGATCCTTCCTGGTGATTTCCAAGTGCAAATGTCCCACGTGGCTGACTTTGATCCTGACAACTAGACTGCACATTGTACATGGTGTCACATTCACTCCATATTGACTCCTTGCGCCTCTTCCTTGTCTCAGTACTCAAGGCTTTCTGGGAGTTGGAGTCCTGAGAAATTTCAGATGTTTTAAGTTACATTGTTGGACACTTATTTTAAAATAACAATTATAAACATTAGATGTGTTTTAGACTTATGCACATATGTTTTGTTTGAAATATTGGACAAGAGTCACGTTTCAGGTCTTTATAATTGAAAGGTTCTGAATAATGACAACATGCCATCAAAAACTCTGGAATTAAGGGATCTTCCTCACAAGAAAGGGAAGAACGCCACTTCTCTCCTGCTGGAGTCACAACTCCTTCACAGCCATCTCCTCATTTGATCCACCCTCAGAATGTCAGATTGGCCTGTGACAGTCCTAGCTGTGGCACTTTCAACTGCTCAGGTACCAGGCCGAGGGGGCTAGGAACTCGGGCTGCGGATGAACAACTATCCCCCGCTGAGAGAGGTCTAACAGGCCCATTGCCTACAAGGGAACACGCCCCTGCCCTGTCATCCTCACCAGATCAGAGTACCAGATTATTGCCAGTCAGTCTGGAACCACCAAAATCATGCAGCACATTGTGGCGTCCTGGAACTGCCTGTTCGAGAGAATTCTCAGAAATGTGCCAATTCCCTCTACCTTAGAGACCCCCAGCAACTTTGCTGGATTTTGAGAACTTGATTTTTATAACCGAGAGTGAGACCCGTTTTCCCACTCTCTCATGTATTTTAATGTGATTTCTGAACTCTGTTTCTTTTGGTTGTGGAGTCTGAAACTTTTTCATTGTGGCACACAGCACCTTTAGTACAGGGAAGTCTCTTAGATTTCCCCAAGGTTTAAATACCTTCTCTGGGATAAACTTTACTTACATTTGTAACTTTCTAGACCCAGCACACACTATCTTACAATAGGATGCTAGAGGGGTTACTTAGTATCCCCATTGTCTGGCTGTTCATGTAACATTTTTATGTTACCTTTTCCTCACTGAATGGCTGGTGGCAGTGATTTTGTTTTTACTACCGTGGTGTGCATTTACCGGGGGCTGCGTTCGCAGCTGCAGTAAAGCACCCAAGGGTGCAATTTTTGTCAAAAATGGCCCTGTCATCTTTTTTCACCATTTCTTTGTGGAAAGGTCCTTCTTGAGATTTACTCTGCGTGCCAAACCAGGTTTGGTCCCTTTGTTAGTTTTGCCTTTGGCGGGATTCACAAGTGAAGCCTGCCTCTGGCTCCAGGGTGTCTGTGGTAGGCAGGAAGTGAGGGAGGTGCCCTAAACTCCCTGTGCTTCGTCTCCTAGGGACCCAAAGGCACTCTGGCATGATTGACTGGCTGGCTGGCTGTCTGTCCGGCAAGGACAGCCACCCTGTTGGGTGAGTGACAGCTAGGCTGGAATGAAAGGAAGAGAACGGTATGAAAGGCGAGTCTTTTGGCTTGGAAGGCAGAGTCGATCACTGGACGAAGGAACTGAAGAACTTGAAGAGGACGCCTGCTGCAACTCCTCGACCGCTGGGTTGCCCGGTTAAGCCCTGCTGCAGTGCCAAAATGCCAAGTTTGCATCGACCAAGAAGCCCCTGCAAGGACGACTTCTCCGCTTGAGTTGGTGGGACCAATAGACTCCAAAGTAAGCCACCTGGACATCCATCTCGGAGCTGGTTGAATTTCCACAGAGTGCTGCTGGAAAACGTAGAGCCAGGGAGAGGAACACCAGTTTGTGTGCGTGTTAGGGAGAATTCTCATAAATGTGCTAATTCCCTTCACCTTACAGACCCCCAGCAACTTTCCTGGACTTTGAGGACTTGATTTTCTTACCTGGAAAGAGTGCGAGCCTTTTTTTCCCCACTCTTTCATGTGTTTCCATGTGTGTTTTACACTTGTGTTCTTTGATTATGGAGTTTTAGATAACTCCATAGGCATCTTTTCATGTGTGTTAAACAGTACCCTCAGAGCAGTGACACAGGGATGTCTTTTAGACTTCCCAACGGTTTAAATATCTTCTCTTGGAATGACTACCGTTTCCCAGAGAATGTAAAGTTAAATTGACTTTACTAGTCTTTTACAAATTTCTGGACCCAGCACACACCATCTTACAATGGAGTGCTGGAGGGGTTACATAGTATCCACTGTCTCTAAATACTCATGTAGCAGTCAAATGCTACCCTTTCCTATTGAAAAGGTTGGTGGCAGTGGTTTTACAATGAACTACCATAGTTTTTCCAGACCGCGAACACTGGTAGCTAAAAAAGAAAATCACAGTAGCCATGTTTTTCAAGATGGTGTCTTAAGCCCCTTTGTTTAAACAGGTTCAGGTCTTTTTTCGCTGTTTCTTTTTGGAAAGGTCCTTCTAGTGTTTGTCTCTGCGCGCCAAACCAGGTTTGGTCCCTTTGTTCGTGTGCCGCTAGCGTCGGAGTGTCTGGGGTGGGCAGGAAGTGAGGGAGGTGCCCGAAACTCCCTGTGCTTAGTCTCCTAGGAGACCCAAATGCACTCTGACGTGATTGGCTGGCTGACTGTCCGGCAAGGACAGCCACTCTGCTGGGTGAGTGACAGCTAGGCTGGAATGAAAGGGAGAGAACTGTTTAAAAGGTGGGTATCTTGGACTGGAAAGTAGAGTTGAGCACTGGAACAAAAGAACAAAACAAGGGCTGGAAGAGGACAGCTTCTGCAACTCCTGGACCGTTGGTTTGCCCGGTGAAGCCCTGCTGCAGGTCCGAATTGCCAAGTTCATCTCGACAGAGAAGCCCCTTCAAGGACAACTTCTTCCTTTGAGTTGGTGCGACCAATCAACTCGTAAGCCACCTGGATACCATTTCTCAAGGCTAGTTAGGATTAACCAGGGAGTGGAATACCAGCTTGTGCACTTTAATCTACTGCTACTGAAACTGAAGTGACTCGATCTGGTTTGCTTTTTCGATGATCCCGTGCAGTGCAGGAGTCCCCCGAAGTCGTCCCTCTTGTCCCCATGACTGAGGCTCAGGAACAGTGAGATCTGCAGGACCTGCCAGGAATCAACGTCTTCAGCTGCATTTTGCTCTTCATACTAAGATACTGTGCGCCAACCCGATTGAGGGAACGACACTCGCAGTGAAAGTTTGTGAAACTTTCCCAACTTGCAGGCCTAATCAGCTTGTGACCCGACATAGGATTCATTTTTGCCTAAACTACTTCTGAGAACTTTTGCAAAGACTTTACCGTTTGATACCAGAACTGCTCTTTCCTATCCAGAACACTAGCCCATTGACTTTGGCCTGGCCTATTGACTTGAATTGAACTCTTCTGATGATTTGCACTGTCTAACAAGTATATGGGATCTACGCTACTTACCTTGTCCCTTTTGCTCATTTCTAAGTAACTGAACTACCACTTTGCTCCCATTTCAGGGGAGCTCAAACTGCCTCAAAGTCTTAGAGTTTTGTGTTGAAGTGTATTTGTATATAATATTAAGTTGCCTCCTTCTAAATGTTTTCTAAATGATTGTGTAATAAATTAATAAGTGTTTAACCAAGAAACCTTGAGTATAAGGGTCTACTTGAACCACTGTAATTGAAAGTCCTCTGTGTAATTACTTGTACTGCTCACATTCACTCTTGAGATAAGCCTGGCTGCTCAGCTCGCTACCAAAAACTGTGTGGTACAGACTTATACCAAAGGTTGGTTTGGCTAACACCTGTAGTCCTAACTGTGTGCAGTGGTCCCAGAGGGTACTGCATGCAATTCTGCCTAACAGTGCGTTGCTTTTAAGTCGGCCAAGAGCTCCAGGAAGATCCTCTGGACTCCTAGGAAGCAGAACTGACCGAGCCTGAGCCCCCTCAACAGAGTGAGGCACCCCAGAAGAAAGGAAACTCCATCTCGACAGCCAGGAACTGCAGTGTTGATATTTGCGGTAGACGCGAGGAGCTGAAACACTGAACAGCCACTGAAAGTGAAGTTTGCTGGTTGCAAGTTTTGACTGTCCCAGTGCAGTGCAGGAGTCCCCCGACGCCCTCCCTCTTATTCCAACGACTGAGGCCTAGGAACAGCGAGATATGCAGAAATGAACAGGAAAAGGAGTCATCTGCTGCATCTTTTCTTCATTTTAAAGGTACTCTTCAAAGTCTAAGAGATGTTACCTCTTGCTGTAGAGTTGTTTGCATCTTCCACTACTCACAAGTCTAATAGCTTGTGGCCCTACATTGATTCAGCTTTTTCTTCAAAGACTTCTGAAACATTGTGCAAAGAGTTATCTACTTACCTTCAAAGAAGTGCTTCAGCCCATATAGACTCTTGCCGATTGACTTTGACTTAGCCTGTTTTAACTGAATGACTCTTATTGGGCAATCTGAACGTATTTGCCTGCTTAAGAAATATTTGTGGTATCTTCTTTGCTCTAATATTCTTTTCCCTTTTGACTTGCTCTTAACTAATTCTGAATGCCAACAGTGATACATTAATATGAACAGCACCCTAGCAATTGAAGTCACCTGTGGGTGTAGGTCTCGGCTGTATGCCATCCCAAATGGGTAGTTACTGATTCTGAACTTGTGTGTATAATTTTGAAGTATATTTGTGTGGTGTTTTACAGTGCTCCCTTCTGAAGAAGGCTTACATTAACTGACTGATAAATACATTTGTATTTTTTTTTTTTTAGGAAACCCTATGTGTAAGTGTTCACTTGAATACTTGTCACTGTGGACCTCTGTGTAACTCCTCTACAGCTCATACTGACCACTCTTGAGATAAGCCTGGCTACTCAGCCACACTACCAACCTGTAACCAAAGGTTGGGTTACTACTGCCAGAAGGTCAGGGTTGTTGTTGTAGTGCACCCTAAGGGTACTGCATACAATCGTGCTCAACACCCTCTATATCAATGGCATTGGAGGGAACATGCAATACCACAGGTTGTTCCAGGAAATTTGGAGCCCCTCCCCGTACAACATGCAAACCGTCTGCATGTGGCATTGCTCTCTGAGGCGAATAGGTCCACTTCTGGGTTACCCCAGCCCCTGAACAAGGCCTTGAGGACCTGCAGGCCCAGTTCCCATTCGTAGTTCTCTGTCTAGAGCCCGTTGAGCCCGTCCGCTTGCCTGCATGTTGTTCTGTCCTGGCAGATGTAGAGTGGTGAGATGAAAACCCTGCTCTAGGGCCCAGTCGCAGATCTGAATCATAAGGTTGCACAAAATCAGAGAACTTGTTCCTCTCTGCTTCTTGAGAGGAAACATTGAGGTGGTATTGTCAGTCCTGATGAGAACCGCATTGTTTATTAGCAGGAGAAAAGCCCTTAAGACTAATTGAATTGTCTTCAGTTCCAGAACATTTGTGTGTTATTCTTATTGCTGAGAAGACTAGACTGTGGACTGTAAAGCCTTTCAGAGTGGCCCCTGTTAGGACCGTTTTCTTAAGTCCTCCCAAGGGGCTTTATAAAACTATATCTTAGGGGCAATACAAGAATCTCCAACTCTTCGCATAGACCTGCAATGCGTACCTTGGTAGCGTGGACAGATAAGTCAGGCTCATCTTAGAAGGGAGAGAGGTCTGCAGATTGGTACAAGCAACCTGTGGCATACATTGGTCCAAAGTAACAATAATATACTAATGTGTTGTGAAAAGAATGGTTTATTTTATATATACACAGGCAAAGAGAATTCTTTAGAAAGGTATGTACTATTATCATTCATAAATAATTATGAACAAACACTATACTTATGGTATTCAAACCAAAGTATACATTTTATTTAGAATAGCAGTATGCAATTCAAGTTGAGTAAAACCTATTGTTACACATTTAGAATTGCAGTATGCTATTCATGGGGAGTAAAAACCACATTAGTAGACTTTTAGAATGACCGTATGTAATTCAAGGTAAGCAAACCGTATTGGTAATAGGTTATCTTAGTTATATTCTGTCTCAGGAACACTAAACCAACACTGTTACAAGTAAAACCCTTGCAATATATGTAGCATATTCATCTCAGAAACTTACAGTTACACTAACAATACTTTTCATAATAGTGCAACACAATTCAAAGGTAAGCAAAAAAGTATCAATTACTTTTCAGAGGGGCAGTAAGCAACTCATGGACAAGTAAGAACTCTGGATACACATTTAGAAGGGCAATAAGCTAGTCAAGGTGAGTAAAACCTTATTGGACATAAACTCTGACACTATTTCTATTACAGGAATATGTAGTGATACCAATGTTACTTTCCAGAAGAGAACACCACACTAAGGTAAGCAGGAACTCTATCAGGATTTTCAAAGGCAGCAAGCAGTTCAAGGTGAGTGAGAACCTAAAGTTAAACATTTCGAATGGCAATAAGCTATTAAAAGGCGTGTACACACTATTTGTAGAGAAGAGTGGGATACAATTCAAAGCCAAGTAAATAACTTCTTATACTTTTCAGACGGGCAATAAAAAGAAGTTTGTAACTTTTCTATTTTAGGAATCAAAGTTACACACTAACACCTTTAGGAACAAGTACGTTGCAACACTTGATATATTTTCTAGTCAGAGGCCTCATAATTGAAAGTCCTTTTCTATTCTAAGGCATGAGTGATTTCAGATGCAGAAGCGGGACACTGGTGGTCCACTGGCTGTTAGGGAGAATTCTCAGAAATTTGCCAATTCCCTTCTACCTTAAAGACCCCCAGCTTTTTTTGCTGGACTTTAGGACTTTACATTTTTATCCTGGAGAGAGCAAGACTTTTCCCCACTCTCTCATGTATTTTTTGTTAATTTGAACACGGTTTCTTTTGGTTTTGGAGTCTGACAAACTCCATAGGCATCATCTTTTTACATTGTGACGTACAGTGGCACAGGGAAGTCCTTCAGATTTCCCAAAGGTTTAAATACCTTCACTCGGTTAAACTACAGTTTGCAAGAGCAGTAAAGTGAAAGTGACTTTACCTACCTTTTCTAACTTTGTAGACTCAGTGCACACTATCTTACATAGAGTGCTGGAGGGGTTTCTTAGTATGCCCTTTTGTCTAATTTCGCATGTAACATTGATATGTTACCCTTTCTACAATTAATGGCTGGTGGCAGTGTTTTTTTTCTACCACTGAGTTTTTCTACCGTGGGCCGCAAATGCAGCTGCAGTAAAGCACCCATAGGTGCCCATTTTGAAAAAATGGCCCGTCTTTTTTCACCATTTTTCGGGAAGGTCCTTCTTGAGATTTACTATGCGTGTCAAACCAGGCTTGGTCCCTTTGTTTGTTTTGCGTTTTGGCAGGATTCACGAGTGAAGCACGCCTCTGGCTCCAGTATGTCAGGCAGGGACAGGAAGTGAGGGAGATGCCCGAAACTCCCTGTGCATAATTACCTTGGTTACAGGAATGCATCCAAAGGTGATTGGCTGGCTGGCTGTCCAGCAAGGAGTGTGATTGAAAGCTAGGCTGAAATGAATGGGAGAAACGTGCATAAAAGGGGAGCCTTTTTTGGCTTGGAAGACAGAGTCGACCACTGGATGAAGGGATCCAAAAAAGAACTTGGAAGAGGTGCCTGCTGCAACTCCTGGACCATTGGTTTGCCCGGTGAAGCCCTGCTGCTCTGAATTTATTTCGACTAGAGAAGCCCTACAAGGACTTCTCCCTTTCAGTACGTGGGACCAATCAACTCCAAAGTAAGCCCATCTGAACATCCTCTCGAAGCTGATTGCATTTCCACTGCTGCTGCTGGAACCGAAGAGCCAGGGAGAGGAACACCATATTTTGCGTGTTGCTTCTAAGTCAGACCTGAGCGCTATGAAGATCCTCCAGACTTCCCTGTTGCAGGAGTGACCAAGCCTGAGCCACCTCAACAGAGTGCTGGACCCCAGAAACAAGGAAAGTCTGAAGTGGTATCCGAGAACCACAGTGTTGCTATTTGCTGTCAGACGCGTGGAGCTGAAACACTGAAGAACCGCTGAATTGAGGTTTGCCGATTGCTGCCGCTGACCTTCCCATTGCACAACAGGAGTCCCCAGATGTCCTCCCTCTTCTCCCCCCGACTGAGGCTCAGAAACAACAGGATCTGCAGAGCTGTACAGGAACCGAAGCCAGCTGGAACCATTTCTTCTAACCAGACGTACTGTAAAGTCTAAGAGAACTTACCTCTTGTTGTGTAGCCTTACTTGTCTCAGTTGAGACCTGTCTTGGTTACCTTGCAGAGTTGCTAAAGCTTTGCCCTTCACAAGGGTGTAGAAAGTGTCTGTGCGCCATCCCCAATGGGTATCATCTGATTTAGAGAAACTTAGATTGTTTTGAAGTGTATTTTAATTGTTACATATATAGCTCTCTTCTGAAGAAGGCTTTAAAACGGAGTGTGAAATAAATTAATAATTGTTTCAGCAAGAAACCCCGAGTGCAAGTGTGTATCTGAATAACTGCTACTGTGAAACTCTGTTACAACATTACTGCTCACATTGAACCCTCTTGAGATAAGCCTGGCTGCTCGACCACACTACCAACCCGTGTAGTACAGATTTATACCAAAGGTTGTGTCCCTATTGCCAGGAGGTCAAGGTTATTGTAGTGCACCCAAAGGGTACTGTACACAATCTTGCCTAACAAGTGTATTCTGCTACGATGCCGCATAGTAATGATTTCCATACAGGTTTTGCACACGTCGGCTGGATGTCACATATTTTACTCTCTTGGAGAAAAGTCATTGGTACTCGCTTAAAATCACATTTACTCTCAAAGTTTAAAAATGGGTAGTAAAATACTTCCACCTCAAAATCTTATCTGGAGCACCGAGTACTCTTCTCCCCGAATTTTTGTTTTCCACCGTCAAGGGAACCTGTCCTGGAGCAGCTGCTGCGACTGCCACTGGAAGGATGCCTGTAATCGCCTCTGTTCGGGGACAATTGCCGAAACACCCCTACCTCCAACCTGTGAAGTGTTCCGAAGAGGTCTGTATCAGTGGATTCTGCATTTCTTCTCCAAAAAGGATATCATACATTTCCATTCAATGAGAAGACTCAACGAACCTGCAATTCCTGGGCACCTCTCAGTGGAACAACCAACGGATGATCAAGGTCCCAGCAACCGCCAGATGATATACCAAGATATCTGGGAAATTCTGAGTCAGGGGGGTAAAGTGAGCATCTGTATATGCATGTCTGCCCTGCCCTCCATAGGATAACGTTGGGAACAAGTCCCTTTGTCTCTTAATTCCATTCCACTCCACTCACCTTTGGTCAATAACCCAACACGGGTCGGGTATTCTGCCCCTGGGTTAGCCTTGGGTCTGGAAGAAAGGAAAACACTCTTCCTTACCGCTGGTAAAATTGTTGTAGACCTTTGAAACTATCACCAACACAAGCCTATTGAATCCTACCAACTAGATGAGAACACACTAGTGAGAAACATTGTGTGGTTCCTGTGACCTTTTGGGCACAAGGCCCCAATTCATCTTAGAGTTTGGACTTCTTAAGTTAGGATATTATCTGATGATCTAGTCCCATCATTTACTGCATCTAAAATACTTAGCTGCTCTGCTGATTAAGTTGTCTGATATATATCTGAACCTATGTTCACTGTATATATTGTATCATATTACACAAACACCTTTTCTGTTTATTTTTCAGTGTGTTCAGAAGGTCCATAATAAATAACTTTGTATACTTGACTGTCTAAATTGAATTGTGTGCTGTACTCTGTGGACTCATTGAAGGTCCCTGGCCCCACTCTCTCCTGAGACTAAGCCTTTACCGCTCTCCACACATCCTTGAGTGGGTTATAGCAAACCTCTGAGCTGTCCATCATAACCAGGGTGGGCTCATAAAACCGGTCCACCAGGCCGGATCCTAGGAATCAATCTTAAGAAGCCCCTTCCTGAAATGTAAGCATCAACGCTCTACCTAAACTATCCACGTTTAAGAACGGTTTGGGTTCCCTTTCTTGTCAGATATGTTAGCCTTCTCCTTATGGCAAGTTGGTCGTACAAAAACTGCCGTAACCGTAGGCCTAATACTTTACAGCTTAAATTCATGCAGAGTGTATTCATACACCACCTAGTTCTAGGCTCTGATTGGTGTGCCAGATGCAGTGCCTGAAAGCTCAATTTCTACACCTTGCAAGCTCCTCGGTTGAGGTTTTGAAGCAGCTTTGTTAAATTCTGGTAAATACTATTTAACCCTTTAGTTGGTGTCTTGGGCTTCACTGGAAAGCATCCTAGATGTTCCAGCCACCCACTGGGGTTGGGCCTTTCATTGCCCAGATGCAGAGTAGCTATGACATGGTTTGAAGTGTCTGTCACACTTGCAAAAAATAGTTGCAGAATATTGCACATTGTAATGTCATGGAGGAGACAGATTATGAATTGATACTTTCCACATCTAGACATCGGGATAAACAAAATCTTTATTTCATGCTGAATTGCACTCATTTTCAGGGTACATGGGTGTTCTTTTAGGTTGACTATGTTACGACTCATTGTATTAATTATTTGACAGGCTTAATTGAATAAGGTCTCTACTGTTAATGTCACATTTTGCACAGATTTTTTCCTGTTATATTGTCTTTTAGAGACTCCCCAGCCTTTCACTTTGTTTTCAAAGCTATGAACCCTGGAAACTGGCCTGTTGGGCTACCTGATGCATGCTTTTTTAAAATTGCGGATGGTTTCTAAAACACTGCATTTTTTATATCTCAACTCCGTTCACTTATGTACTTTGTTATTGAGATGTAATTCAAAGTATTTTTTAAAAGTGCTAGTCCACAAGATGCCAGTCTTTGCTGAGGTGCTGTTATGTGGTCCTTGCAGATCATCATTAACATTCTTTTGATTAGCAGCTCTTCATTTGCACCGGTGAAGACCTTATTATAGCAGCCCCCAATCGCATAATAAAGCTGCTCTACATGAAAAAAGGGAAAACTAGCTGAGCAGTCACATAAAGAAATGTCAAAAAGCAGCAGCTGACTAAAGGACTCATGAGAAAAGTAGGTTTTCAATTGAGAAAATACAGCAGTGCTCTTTGAAGACTCCCACGTCCAAATGGTGAAACTGTTTAAATACATTTTTGGCTGCTCGTTTGAAACTTCCATATAAAATTGCATGGACACCAAAGGCACCCAACATGACAAGATTACTAATTTCATTCATTGACGACCCAACGTTGAGGGGAACAATGCATTGCTTGCCAGGTCAGTACATTTTAGTGAACAGAGTACCAAGATTGCTCAATAAATCAAATTGTTCACTCCATCAATACGTTTTTGGACCCTGAAAAAAAGACACCAACCACAGAGCCAATCATCAAAGGTGAAAAATTCAATTCCAAATGTGCTCTATATACCTCTACGGTTGCATAACCGGATGCAGAGCTTGGATGAACTAATGCTTACCCAATTTGTTCTCCAGCTGCAATATGCCTTGTGCTGAAGAAGGCGATTCGGGGAAAACGAAGATCCTGATGGGACACATAGACTCGGACAGGGATGAGGTTTGGCTCGCAAAGGTGGTTTATGAACCGGCTGATATTTCCGTAGAAACGAGCATCAATGCAGTACACCTCTCCATCCTGCATGGAACAACAGGTCAGCAATCACCATGCTTTGATACAAAGATTGCATAATTCAAACATGCAAGATAACAGTTCTTTTCACAGGCAAAACATCAAACGCAAAGCCGTTGATAATGTTAATGTTTAAAGCAAATGCCAAATACACTGGGGTCAAACTGTTGGGGGAGTTCTCCTTAAGTCCTACTTGGAGGCAAGACTTTAGTAAGCTATCCCAGTGGTTTGTAGATCCCAACCTCTTAGTATCAGTCTGTACTACTCAGAGAACTTGAGTGGCACAGCAGTCAGGCTCATCTTAAGTGGAAGATGTGAGCTGTAGGTAAGTACACTGAACCCAGTTAGTAATACACCTCAAGGAAACACATACATTTACATTAACATAAATTATATTTACATAAGAGTCACTTTTACTTACGATAAACCAACACACATAGTTCTACTTTTCAATACTTTCATGTTAGGTAAGAGTTGCACAGGACTGGTAAATCGTCCTGACCTGGGTCAACCCCAGAACTTTTTGCTTTACTAGTGGGATATTTTTCATTAAACCTCAGTGAGAGGGAACCTTTTTCCACACTCACATAATCTTTAACTCTTTTTATGGGTGTCATTTTTAAGACTCTCGATCGTGTCTTTTTAAAGTTATCCTCTTTAACAACTTATTGGCAATAAGTGCCTGTTGTTGCTGGGTTGCCCTAGAGGCTCCCCTTTTAACTTTCTTTTGCTAAACCTTGGGTGAACTACAGTTCCCAATGGTAGAAAGGATCTTTGGATCCCTTTTACATTTCATTCTGTGAAGCCAGCACAGCCCACCTTATGTGGAGTGCTGGAGAGATACGATGTATCCCCTTTAACACTAAAACTGTAACAATTGTGTTACAGTGACAAGCTTACCTTCAATGGCTGGTGGCAGTGATAACTTGTATTAATTTGGTGCACCTTTACCACGGGCTGTGTTCACAGCTGCAGTAAAGGGACGTAAGGGTGTCGATTTTACCACAAATTGCCCCCTCCCGTCTTCTTTTTTCGCCATTTTAGTGTGTCGTTTCTTGTTACTTACCCCCATCATCCAGGGCGGGAAGTTCCTTTGTGTGATTTTCATCTTTGGCTGGAGTCCCCTAGACTCACCGCCTAGGCTCAAGTCTGTGTGAGAGCAGGAAGTGAGGGAGGAGTCCAAAACTCCCCAGCCCTTTTTATTACGCCTTGCTTGAATGGGGACAAATCCCAGTGGGGGGCTGGCTGTCCTGATTGGACAACCTGACCGCCCCTGCTTGTAAAATGCGGGGATAGAATGCAGTGGTTGTGTTGTAATTCCTGATAAATACTGCGAACCTGGAAGCTGAAGAAAAGTCGAACACTGGACCCGAAACCAAAGAGATAGATGAAGGTAACGCGGCTGAAACCATTTCCAGCAACCGGAGAGCCTGCTGTGTAACCGCAGCCTGCTGGAGCCCTTCCTTCCCATCGACCCGGGAACTCCGAAAACAACGACCTCGAACCAGACCCTGGTGAGACCCACTAGACTCAAGAATACCTGCATTTTGAGCCATTCCACAGGCTGCTGCAATCTTGCTTTGTAGCAATACCCCAAAACCCTGGGACCTCGAGCCATCGTGCGGTGGTGCATGGTCTTTCCGAATTCCGAATCTCGCTGAAACTTCGTGGGCATCCTGGTGGATCTCTAGAGCCACGAATCGAGTCCGAAAAGTCCCCTCAGAGTGCTGGACCTTTGTAATGACGAGAATTCAACTGCAATTTTCTGTCTTCTTCTGTGCTCCTTGAAAAGGCGCCAAATCCGCAGAACGGCATTCAGCCGTGAGGGAAACCTTGCCTAGAGCCTTCTTCATTGATCCCTGCTTTAAAGTTCCTTCTGAGGTCTTGTTTTCAGTCACCACAGCAAGGAATCCACTAACCGGGTATTTGGCTTCAGACCCTGAAGTTCTCCTGCTGCAAAATCTTCAATGCTAAGGTACTGTGTTGGCTTGGGTGTGTACTTACCTTAAGCATGTTAGGATTTCTGTGTAGCTGTGCGTTGTTTTCTGTGATGGGGAGGCCTCTCATCCAGTGCACCCATTCCCACTGCCAGAATCCTGCTTGGGGGTCTTCTGCTAAGCCCCTGGACCCTCTTCTAACTAAGAAGTAAAGTACTCGCCTGTTTGCCCAGTTTTCCTAAGGAACTCTGACATTTGCTACTAAAGAACCTATTCAGACACTGCCTGTGGGTCACTAGTCCTAGTGACACCTCCCCCCCCACCCTTCTGCCACTGAGAACACTCATGCTCCAAGAATAAGGGAAAGACTTTCAAGGGATTGGGACTTCTGCCTAGAAAAGTAAATAAGTGTTTAAAAGTTACTTACTTGTAAAGAGTTGGTTGGTAACTGTATTTCTAAGAGTTAACAGTTACAAAAGTTCTTACTGATCCTGAATGTGTGATGCACTATTCTTAAAAGTATGGCTAACATATTTTCTTCCTTAGCAACTGTTTTGCCAGTCTAATAGAAAGTAGATGTGAAGGTATTTTACTCTCCTCTGATTAGGTTGTGCACTTCCCAAAAGTAAAGTGTTGGTATCACCAGATTAGTCATTTGAGGGTAATTGTATGAGGGTCCTCCAAATGGGTCTTGCATCCCCTGACTTGCTGCTAGCCTGTCCAGAATAAGTCTGCATTAGGTTGTTGCCTATCTAGAATAACTCATTCAGTAAAGAGTGACAATGGGTTTTACTTTACCCTTCATTAGGAGGCTAACAAAAAAAGTATGTGGGTTTTACTTACCTTGTGGTAGCTGTGTGCTATCCAAACATAAGTTACAAGAGTTACTGCTTATCTCTATATGGGGTTTCTGGATTTCAAAAGCACCTGTAATTGTATATTACATCCTTAGGTTTTACTCACCTAGTATAACTGTGTGTTATGACAAAAATAGTTCTAGATTTATACTGCACCTAGAATAAGTGTTCCACGATTCCCCAAAAGTATATTGTCCAGTTGACTGATTAAGTGATTAGTACTGAGAATCATTATACAACTGGAAGGGTCTACTGCCTTTGCATTACTGAATGTAATTGTAAAAAGTAACCATTGTTTTTTACTCCCCAAGAATATACTTGCCTTATACTGAATGTGTATGAAAAGGTTTTGACTCCCCTACAACTACTGTTAGGTATTTCAAATAAGGTCTATACGTGGGTGTGTGTACTTTCAAGTATAGTGTTGTGTTTTTATACTGTGATTTCATATAATGTTTTAGTGCTTACCAACCCCTAGATTTATCTGGGCCTACCTGTATTTAAATAAATCCTTTATTTGTACAATACAAGGTGTTTCAGTGATCATTTGTATTACAATTTCACTTGTACTAATTCTACAGCCCTCTCTCCCGCCTAGGATACGCCTGGCTGCTCGGTCTATGCTACCATGAACTCAGGTGGTACAGCCTTATACTAACAGTGGAGTCTTGTACTGCCTCAGTTGAATGGTTTCACTAAGCCCTTAGTTGGACTTCAGAAAAACTGTCCTAACATTTCAAATGGTTACTTCTTAGATGGTAGTTGCTGAAGGCAAGTGTTCGGTAGGAATTGATGTAGTAACACTGTGTCAGACTACACAACACTTATCTGCTTGGTATTAGGTGACCCATCTTTTGGTATAGGTCTGTACTACACAAGTTGGTAGTGTGACTGAGCAGCCAGGCCTATCTCAAGAGGGGTAAATGTGAGCTGTAGAGCAGTAGCAGTGAAATTTGCAAATACAAGTAGCCAACTAACACAATCAAGGTTTCAGTTATAAGGGAATAGTTTCTTACCTGTAACTCCATTTCTCCAGCATTGGTATCTTTCATGGATTCACATGCTTAGAAAATTCCCCCGTCCTCAGGCTGGGAACCCTCGGTACATTTATAAAGACGTTTCCCATAGGAAACATTTTGACACTTCTGTGTCCCATCTACGTCGTTTTGGGCCGCTTACACATGCCCCAATAGGACGTAGCGGTATAAATGCCACGCCCCCGCGGCTCCCTTCAGATTTAAACCCCCTAAAGTAGGATGGGGTATATATTGTTTGCATGTAGGGGAGGCAGGCGGGTGCACGTTAATCCATGAATGATACCAATGCTGGAGAAATGGAGTTACAGGTAAGAAACTATTCCCTTCTCCAGCATTGGATCTTTCATGGATTCACATGCTTAGAATAGATTGCATAGCAGTACTCTCGATTTGGTGGTGTGAATGCAAACCAATAACATCTCATCATATATACTTTTTTTGAAGAAATTCAGCGGCTTACACGTTGGTTCAAAAAACATATATATATATATATATATATATATATAGGATACATTACTCACCGTAATCGTATTTCTGATGCTTGTATCTGCTTAGATTCACATGCTGTGCATAGGCCGACATCTAGTGGAAGCTGCGGAGTATTACAGTTTGTTTTTCGAAACTCGAAAATGGGCGTCGACACAGGCGTGCCAGTAATACTATCCCTAGTGTGACGTCCACTGTACCCAAGATCCCTCACGCATCTAGGATCCTCAGATTGTATTTTTTCTGACATGAGGAAGCATGAGGAGTAGCGTGAGTACTAATAATCCAAGCAGATAGACAGAAAGGTAAGACTACCAGCAATCATGCGCCTTCTCTCGGAGGGGAGGAAGGGTGGGTCGCATGTGAATCTAAGCAGATACAAGCATCAGAAATACGATTACGGTGAGTAATGTATCCCTTCTGAGGCTTGTGGAATCTGCTTAGATCACATGCTGTGCATAGATTAGCGAGCAGTACCAGAAGAAGGAGGTGGGATGTGAGAAGAGTCATGAGCAAACAGGTGTCTCAGAACCGCTTGTCCCACTTGCGTATCTGTCTTGGAATGAGTGTCAATGCAGTAATGCTGAGTAAAAGTGTGAATAGAGCTCCAAGTAGCTGCTTTGCAAATGGTGTCGAGGGGAACATTTGCAATGAAAGCCAGAGTGGCCCCAATGCCTCTAGTAGAGTGGGCTCTTGGCGTAAAAGGCAGAGTTTTTTCAGAAAGAGAGTAACACAGCTGTATACAGTTGATAATCCACTTCGAGATAGCGCCCTTAGAGACGCGATCTCCCTCTCTGCCTGTAGCTACGGAGACAAACAGTTGATCTGTTTTCCTTAGCGGTCTGGTTTTGTTTACATAGTAGAGGACTGCCCTACGCACATCTAGGGTGTGTAGTTTCACCTCAGCCGAGCTTTGCGGGTTCTGGAAGAAAGCCGGAAGCTCGATGGACTGGTTCACATGGAATTTAGATATAAATTTAGGTGAGAACCTAGGGTGTGTGCGTAAAACCAGTTTGTCTTTGTGGATAGTAAAGAAAGGATCCTGCACTGACAGAGCCTGAATTTCACTGACCCTTCTTATAGAGGTAATGGCTACTAAGAAGGCCGTTTTATAAGTCAGGTGTTTGAGACTACTTTTATGCATGGGTTCGAAAGGGGGGCCCATGAGCTTAGCTAGCACCACATTGAGGTCCCATCCTGGCGGTGGGTTCGAAATAGGAGGGTGAAGTCTCTTTATTCCTTCCATGAAGGCTTTAACTACTGGTACTTTCCACCACGATACCTTGTTATGGGATGTGGTGTAAGCCGAGAGGGCTGCCAGGTGTACTTTCAGAGAGTTAAAAACCAAACCTGCGTCCAGCAGGTGGAGCATGTATGTTACAACGTTGGAAGGAGTGCAATTAACCGGGTTGATTTGTTTATTCTGGCACCAAATAACGAATCTTTTCCACTTGTCAAAGTAACAGTGCCTTGTGTTTGGTTTCCTGGATTCTTTTAGGATGTCCATACACCTCTGTGGTAAATTGAGATGCCCAAACTCTATGACTTCAGGAGCCATGCTGCCAGGTTCATTGAGTTGGGTTCCTGGTGCACTGTTTGACCTTGTTGCTGGGACAGTAGGTTGTACCAGGCTGGGAGTTTGATGGGCTCGCACACCGCCATCCTGCGTAGGTGTGGAAACCATGGTTGTCTCGCCCACATGGGAGCAACTAGGATGAGCGTCATCGATTCCTTGTTCATCTTGTACACCACCTTCCTGATGAGGAGTTGGTGGAAAAGCGTACGCAAACATCCCTGACCAGTTCATCCACAGGGCATTCCCTTGGGAGTCTGGCTGGGGGAACCTGGATACAAATCCTGGGCATTGTTTGTTTTCGCTTGTGGCGAATAGGTCTATAGTGGGGAAACCCCACTGAGAGAAGAGATCCTCTACGATATCTCTGTGAAGGACCCATTCGTGTTCTTTTGGGAGGGAGTCTCTGCTTAGGGCATCCGCTAGGGAATTGAGCTCCCCTGGAACATGTTGAGATGACAGGAAGATGTTCCGTCTGAATGCCCATGTCCAGATTTTCTGGGCAAGCTTGGACAGATTTGGCGAACGAGTCCCTCCTTGTTTGTTCAGATAGAACATGGCTGTCGTGCTGTCCGTCCGGATCTGCACCGACAAGTTTAGCAGATGGGGCTCGAACGCCCGAAGCGCTCGGATTACTGCCAGAAGCTCCAGCAGGTTGATGTGGTTCTTGGCTACTGAGTGAGACCAGAGACCCTGAGCTGTGTGGTGGAGATGGTGAGCTCTCCACCCAGTCAGGCATGCATCTGTAGTCACCACTGCTTGTACTTCGGGATCGTAGAAGGGTTTTCCCCTTGCGAGATTCTCTCTTGTCCACCAGTGTAAGCTCTGTACGAGTGTTGGCGAAACGACCACTAGATCGTCCCACTGACCACTTGCCTGAGACCACTGTTTCGCCAACCATTCCTGCATGGGACGCATGCGCAGACGCGCGTGGGGGACCAGGTAAATGCATGACGCCATCATGCCCAGTAACCGCATAGCTTTGCGTACCGTTATTTGTTGACCTGACTGATAATGTGGAATCTGCAGTAGTATATTCCGAATTCTCTCTTCCGAAGGGAAGGTCAATCCTTTGAGTATCTAGGATTGCTCCTAGGAACTGTTTTGAGGTGCTTGGCACCAGACTGGATTTTTTCACGTTGATAGAGAAGCCTAATTCGTGGAGGAGGTCGATAGTCCTCTGAATGTTTGACCTGCAAATTCCTGGGGTTTCCCCCGTTATGAGCCAGTCGTCCAGATAAGGGTACACTGGGATTGCCTCCCTGCGTAGGTGTGCAGCTGCCACCGCCAGTACCTTGGTGAATACCCTTGGTGCTGAAGTTATCCCGAAGGGCAGTACCTTGAATTGGTAGTGGCGACTGTCTACCTTGAAGCGCAAGTATTTTCTGTGGGCTGGGAGCATGGAAATATGAAAATAAGCATCTTTCATATCCAAGGTTGCCATGTACTCCCCCTTTTTTAGGAGGGGGATTACCTCTTGTAGCGTGGTCATACGGAATTTTTGGGGCTTGACATACTTGTTGGCAGGCCGTAAGTCCAATACTGGGCGCATTGTCAAATCTTTCTTTGGCACAAGGAAGTAAGTTGAATAGATACCCTTGTTTACCTGGTGTCCTGGGACGAGTTCTATCGCGTCCTTTTCTAGCAGAATGGCGATCTCCTCGAGAAGGATCTTCTGATGTTCTAAGGAGTGTATTCTTTGTCGTGGAGGGTGGTTCCGGGGACGCTGCAGTAATTCTATACAATATCCTGTGGACACTGTTGACAGCACCCATCTGTCTGAGGTGATCCCTTCCCAAGCCTGAGTGAAGTTGGAAATGCGTCCCCCTACTGGGGTTGCGTGAGAAGGGACCCTGAACTGAGCGTCACTGCTTTGGTGGAGGCGTGCCCCCTCCCTTGTTGGGGCTGCCTCTGCCTCTTCCACGACCTCTCTTGTTACCCCTGCTGTAACTTTGGGTAGACTGCTGGTTGTTGTTCCATTGTGTACCCTGTCCTTGGGCATAGTTGCCTTTTTGTGAATTTTGGCCGCGTGGGCGACGAAAATTAATGTTCCCCCTCTGGTTAGGGGGTTTGTTGGTAAGCTGGCCAAGGGATTTGAGAGTTTCGTACTCGTCCTTGGCATTCTTAAGTGCGTCTTCGACCGCTTTCCCAAACAATAGATCGGGTTCCACCGGCTTGTCTATTAATGAAGCCTGGGTTTCTGTCTTGAACCCCGACTGCCGTAACCACGCATGTCTCTTGATAACAGTACCTTCTGCTATCAGTCTTCCTGCGTTGTCCGCGGCGTCGAAAGTTGCTTTTAACATGCAACCAGACACGGCTCTCCCCTCTGCCGAGATCCGAGCCAACTGGCCCTTTAACGGTTCAGGAGCAGAGGCTATGAGCGCCGCGACCTCTTCCCATTGATGGCAGTTGTAACTTGCCAACAGGGTGGTGGAGTTTGCGATCCTTGCTTGGTAGGCGGACGTTGAGGCTACCTTCCTGCCAAACCCGTACAGTTTTTTGCTCTCCTTGTCGGGAGGAGCTTCTGACGACGATAAGGGTGTCCCAGCCCTCTTCCGAGTGTTGGTAACCACTAGGGAGTCTGGTTTAAGATGTGCTCTTATATAAAGAGGGTCAGACTGGGCTGCCCGAAAAAGTTTTTCGACTCTGGGGTTGACGGCTCTGGTGAGGTTAGGATTCACCAGGGATGGATCTATTCTACGTTGGATGGATTTAAGGATAGGGATGGTCTGAGCGACCGGCCTCCTCTCTCCCACCAACTCTTCTGCGAAGTCCCTTTCCTCCTGTACACTGTGGGTGTCGATGTGAAAATGTTCTGCTGCGCGAGCGAGAACTTCATTAAGGAGGGGCTGGTTATCAACTGGCGAGTCGGTAACTGGGGCTTCGCTCTCTACCGGGGAATCTACTCTGTAAATTTCCTGCTCATCTTCTACCTCCTCCAGGTCCTCATCATCCGCATAGTATTCAGTCCCGGTTTGTTCCTCCATACTTGTAAACTCCTGGTCCCCTTCAGGGAAAGGCTGTCCTTGGTATCTGGGGTGTGGAGTAGAGTATGGAGTAGAGTAAGGCTGCACCTCGAAGGGTTCAGGTCTTTCGAACCGGGCTTTCCTACTTAGGGGGATAGGATCAGAGGAGCCTGAGGGTGTGGGCCCTTGAGGGTCATACGAAAGGAAATGTTCTGGGTTTTTGTCATAAATATCAGCTAAGGAAGACATCCTTGACATGACCCTGTCTATGTCTTCACTGGACCATTCTTTGGAACAGGGTATGACTTTAGTAGGCAACTTAGAGGACTTATCAAGGGTACCCTTGCTGGATGTTGATGTCCCAGTAGATTTATGTGCGTCTGTCTGCTTAGGGTGGAAGGATGGTCTTACAGGAGTGGAAGGCTGTGCTTTCCGCTGTTTCCCCCCCTCCCCGTGCGTGGAAAAATGTTTTCCCTGCCCCTTGGAGGCCCCAGAGACTTTCGACGCCTGGCGTCGAGGGTCGGGAGAGGTATCTTGTTTCGAGCGTGGGGCCTCGCTGGTGTTAACTGCGGCCTCGGTCTCCTGGAGCGCGGCCTGGGGGTGGAAGTCGTCTTCGTCTTCCGACGATCGAACTTCCGTTAATCTAGGGAGCGAGGCACTCTTGGCAAGAGTGGATGATTGCCTTGCGTCATGAGGCGATCTCGATCGAGAGTGCCCAGAGGACACCGAGTCGGACCGTTCTATCTGTGCCTCTTTCCGAGAAATCGACGTCGTCGTGGTTCGGTTTGGTTTAGTGTGTTTAGTGTGTGTAGGGTGTGTAGTGCTTGCGTCGCCGGGGGTCTTCCCCATAGCCGCCCTGCCGGACAACCTTCCGAGGTCGGGGACCTGCGCTCGGCAGTCTTTCGACGCCGTAATGCCCTCGCCGTCCGAAAGTACGGCGTCGCTGCCATCGCTGAAGGCGCCCTCCGCTGCCATGGCCGCCTGCCTGGCGTGGTGGGCCCAACGCTTTGTCGAACGGTCCTTAAGTGTCTTAGGCTTAAACCTACTACACGCTCTGCAGTTGGCTTCGGGTTGGTCCCTTGGCAAGCAGAGATTGCACGTGGCGTGCCTGTCGACCCAAGGGTATTTGCGGTTGCACTTGGGGCAGAATTGGAAAGGGGTACCCTCCATACGCACCTTGAGGCAGCGGGCTTAAGTGTAGGAAATATATAAGGTGTACCTATATACCAAGAGTGAAGAGTATGTACCACCCCCCACTCTCCCTACTTGCAGGGCCGAGGCCAGCGGCCTACTAGGCCCGGGCCGAGGCCAGCGGCCTTCCGAGGCCCAGATCTGTCGTGCAGCAGCCGACAGTCGATGTCTTCTCCAGCCGTCGTCGAGTGTCGACGTTGGGGTGGGGAAGGATGTCAATAATAATGTTAATCTTCAATAATTAGCAAAAGTATGGCTAAGGCCAGGGAACTCCGCAAGATGCTTCCGACCAGTATGGCGGAAAAAAACAATCTGAGGATCCTAGACGCGTGAGGGATCTTGGGTACAGTGGACGTCACACTAGGGATAGTATTACTGGCACGCCTGTGTCGACGCCCATTTTCGAGTTTCGAAAAACAAACTGTAATACTCCGCAGCTTCCACTAGATGTCGGCCTATGCACAGCATGTGATCTAAGCAGATTCCACAAGCCTCAGAAATATATATATATATATGATACATTATTAATCGTAATCGTATTTCTGATGCTTGTATCTGCTTAGATTCACATGCTGTACATAGGCCGACATCTAGTGGAAGTTGGAGTATTAGTTTGTTTTTCGAAACTCGAAAATGGGCGTCGACACAGGGCGTCGACACAGGGCGTGCCAGTAATACTATCCCTAGTGTGACGTCCACTGTACCCATGATCCCTCACGCGTGTAGGACCCTCAGATTGTATTTTTTCTAACATGAGGTAGCATGAGGAGTAGCGTGAGTACAGATAATCCAAGCAGATAGAAAGGTAAGACTACAAGCATCCATGCGCCTTCTCTCAGAGGGGAGGAAGGGTGGGTCGCGTGTGAATCTAAGCAGATACAAGCATCAGAAATACGATTACGGTGAGTAATGTATCCCTTCTGAGGCTTGTAGAATCTGCTTAGATCACATGCTGTGCATAGATTAGCGAGCAGTACCTAGAGGAGGTGGGATGTGAGAAGGGGCATGAGCAAATAAATGTCTTAGAACCGCTTGTCCCACTTGTGTATCTGTCTTGGAATGTGCGTCAATGCAGTAGTGCTGAGTAAAAGTGTGAATAGAGCTCCAAGTAGCTGCTTTGCAAATGGTGTCAAGGGGTACATTTGCAATGAAAGCCAGAGTGGCCCCAATGGCTCTTGTAGAGTGGGCTCTTGGCGTGAAAGGCAGAGTTTTTTCAGAAAGGGAGTAACAGCTGGATACAGTTAATAATCCACTTAGAGATGGCACCTTTAGAGACGCGATCCCCCTCTCTGCCTGTAGCTACGGTGACAAACAGTTGGTCTGTTTTCCTTAGCGGTCTGGTCTTGTTTACATAGTAGAGGACCGCCCTACGCACATCTAGGGTGTGTAGTTTCACCTCAGCCGAGCTTTGTGGGTTTTGGAAGAAAGCCGGAAGCTCGATGGACTGGTTCACGTGGAATTTGGAAATAAACTTAGGTGAGAACCTAGGGTGTGTACGCAAAACCAGTTTATCCTTGTGAAATGTAAAGAAAGGATCCTGCACTGACAGCCTGAATTTCACTAACCCTTCTTATGGATGTAATAGCTACCAAGAAGGCTGTCTTATAAGTCAGGTGTTTGAGACTGCTTTTATGCATGGGTTTGAATGGGGGGCCCATGAGTTTAGCTAGCACCACATTAAGGTCCCACCCTGGTGGTGGGTTTGAAATAGGAGGTGAAGTCTCTCTACTCCTTCCTTGAAGGCTTTAACCACTGGAACTTTCCACCATGACACCTTGCTATGGGAGGTGGTGTATGCTGACAGAGCTGCCAGATGCACCTTCAGCGAGTTAAAAACCAGTCCTTCATCCAGCAGGTGGAGCATGTATGTAACATTAGTTGAAGGAGTACAATCAACTGGGTTGATTTGTCTATTCTGGCACCAGATAACGAATCTCTTCCACTTGTCAAAGTAGCAGTGCCTCGTGTTAGGCTTCCTAGATACTTTTAGGATGGCCATACATCTTTGAGCTAAATTTAGATGTCCACACTCTATGACCTCAGGAGCCATGCTGCTAGGTTCATTGAGCTGGGTAGAGGATGTACTGTTTGACCTTGATGCTGGGACAGTAGGTTGTACCAGCCCGGGAGTTTGATGGGGTTGCACGTCGCTAGTCTGCGTAAGTGTGGGAACCACGGTTGTCTCGCCCACATGGGAGCAACTAGGACGAGCGTCATCGATTCCCTGTTCATCTTATTCACCACTTTCCTGATGAGAGGAGTTGGTGGAAAAGCGTATGCAAACATTCCTGACCAGTTCATCCAAAGGGCGTTCCCCTGGGATCCTAGTTGTGGGAATCTGGATGCGAATCTTGGGCATTGTCTGTTTTCGCTTGTGGCAAATAGGTCTATGGTGGGGGAACCCCACTGAGAGAATAGATCTTCTACGATTTCTCAGTGTAGACACCATTCTGCTCCTCTGGGAGGGGATCTCTGCTAAGTGCATCTGCTAGAGAATTGAGATCCCCTGGAACATGTTGCGATGACGGGAAGATATTCCGTTTGAGTGCCCATGTCCAAATTTTCTGGGCAAGTTTGGACAGATTTGGCGAACGAGTCCCTCCCTGCTTGTTTATGTAAAACATGGCTGTAGTGCTGTCCGTCCGGATCTGCACTGACAGATTCAGCAGGTAGGGTTTGGACGCTTGAAGCGCTCTTAATACTGCCAGAAGCTCTAGCAGGTTGATGTGATTATTGGCCACTGAGTGATACCAGAGCCCCTGAGCTGTGTGGTGGAGGAGGTGAGCTCCCCACCCTGTTAGGCATGCATCGGTTGTGACTACCGCCTGTATCTCGGGATCGTAAAAGGGTTTCCCCTTGGACAGATTTTCTCTTGTCCACCAGTGAAGGCTTTGTACTAGTGTTGGCGAAACGACCACTAGATCATCCCACTGACCACTTGCCTAAGACCACTGTTTCGCCAACCATTCCTGCATGGGACGCAGGCGCGCGTGCGGGACCAGGTAAATACATGAAGCCATCATGCCTAGCAAACGCATTGCTTTGCGTACCGTTATCTGGCGACCGGCCTGATATTGAGGAATTTGCAGTAGTATATTCCGAATTCTCTGCTCTGATGGAAAGGTCAACCCCTCTTGTGTGTTTAGGATAGCTCCTAGGAACTGTTTGGCGGTGCTTGGCACCAGACTTGACTTCTTCTTGTTTATTGAGAAACCCAATTCGAAGAGGAGGTCAATTGTTCTTTGAATGTTCGTTCTGCAAATCGTTGGGGTTTCCCCCGTGATGAGCCAGACGTCCAGGTAAGGGTACACCGGGATTGCCTCACTGCGTAGGTGTCCTGGCGCCACCGCCAGTACCTTGGTGAATACCCTTGGAGCCGAGGCTATTCCGAAGGGCAGTACCTTGAACTGGTAGTGCCGACTGTCCACCTTGAAGCGCAAGTACTTTCTGTGCGCTGGGAACATGGAAATATGAAAATAGGCATCTTTCATGTCCAATGTTGCCATGTAGTCCCCCTTTTTTAGGAGGGGGATTACCTCTTGGAGATTAGTTTTACTCGGGAATGGGCGTTACTGGTACGGATGCCGACTCCTGGAGTGCGATCTGGGGATAGAGGTCGCTTTCGTCTTCCGACAATTGAACCTCGGTTACCTTGGAGAGCGAGGCACTTTGCACTTTGCCGAGGACGCCGATTCGGACCGTTCCCCATGTGCCTCTTTCCGAGAGCTCGACGTGCACGTCGAGTCTCGGTGGGACTTTGTGTGTTTGGAAGTGCTGTGGGTTGCGCTTGCGTCGCCGGGGGTCTTCCCCATAGCCGCCCTGCCGGACGACCTTCCGAGGTCGGGGACCTGCATCTGGCTGTCTTTCGACGCCGTGTTGCCCTCGCCGTCCAAAAGTACGGCGTCGCTGCTGTCGCTGAAGGCACCCTCCGCGGCCATGGCCTCTTGACGCCTTGCATGGTGGGCCCAACGCTTGGTGGAAGGGTCTTTTAGTGTTTTAGGTTTGAACCTACTACACGCTCTGCAATTTGCCTCAGGGTGATCCCTTGGCAAGCAGAGATTGCACGTGGCTTGTCTGCCAACCCAAGGATACTTGCAGTTGCACTTTGGCCAAAATTGGAAAGGGGTACCCTCCATAGGCACCCTGAGGCAGCGGGCTGGTAAGTGTAGGAATATATATAAAGAGAATATATAAGAGTGTAGAGTATGTCCACCCCCCACTCTCCCTACTTGTAGGGCCGAGGCCAGAGGCCTTCCTAGGCCCATTCCGTCGTGAAGCTCTCGGCGGTCGCCTTCTTCTCCGGTTCGGCGTCGAGTGTCGAATTTTGGTGGCTCGACGTTAGGGTGGAGAAAAAAGGGGGAAATATAACAATATTTTTCAAAATATGGCTAGTGCCAGGGAACTCCGCTGAATGCTTCCGACCATTATGGCGGAGAAAAAAAGAAAAAAAAAAATCGACACGCGTGAGGCATCATGGGTACAGTGGACGTCACACTAGGGATAGTATTACTGGCACGCCCTGTGTCGACGCCCATTTTCGAGTTTCAAAAAACAAACTAATACTCTGCAACTTCCACTAGATGTCGGCCTATGCACAGCGTGTGATCTAAGCAGATTCCACAAGCCTCAGAAATATATATATATTTTACAGGACATTCCCCTGAATAGGGCTTACTTCACTGAAACAGATGACGTAGGACTGCTCGTCCCGTCTGTACATCGTCTGCATGTTGGCGTTCGAGGCAATAATGACGGGTAAATGTATGTGGTACCGACCAGGATGCCGCCCGACAGATTTCTCCCTGCAGGATCCCTGCCCACAACGCCGCCGAAGACGCAGTTGATCTCGTGGAAAGGGCTTTAGGACGCCTTTCCAGCAGCTTCCCCGCCTTCGAGTGACAAAAGGCAATAGTCGACGAGACCCATCGAGCCAGTCCTTGTTTTGAGATCGGCTTTCCTTTTGCCGATGGCCTATAAACCAGAAACAGCTGACTCATGTTTCTAAATTGCTGAGTACGATGAAGGTAAAACTTTAGAGCTCTTTTCACATCCAATGTATGGAGAGCTTTTTCTGCGACTGATGACGGAGTCGCGAAGAATGTAGGTAGTACAATCGGCCAATGTTTATAGAAGACAGTAGGAATTTTCAGTATGAAATGAGGGTTGGTCGCCAGCACCACCTTGTCTTTAAAAAATCTGAAGTATGGAGGATCAATGACCAGTGTTTGTATCTCTGAGAGTCATCGTGCTGAAGTGATAGCCACCAAAAAAGCCAACTTCCACAATAAGAATTTCATAGATAATGAAGCCATAGGTTCGAAGGGAGCTTTCATTAGTTCCGTCAACACTAGGTTAAGACTCCAGTTCGGAGGAAACTTTTTAATTGGTGGAAATGTGCAAAATAAGCCCTTCATGAAGTGCTTTATCAGCCTATCACTAAACAATGGTGACGAATGCCTTCATCGCGTGAATCTTGAAATGGCTGCCAGGTGAACCTTTATCGATGAAAAAGATAACCCACTCTCTGCTAAATGCAGCAAATATGGAAGAAGCTGTTCCGGAGTTATATTCAGGGGCTCTAACCCTGGTTGATCTTTACACCACATGCAGAATCTCCTCCACTTGCATGCATACGAAGTGTTCGTGGACAGAGCCCGCGTGGCTTGTAAAATTCGACGGCAATCAGATGAAATAGCTAGGGTACCAAACAACGAGAAGTCAGGAGCCATGCTATCGGGTTGAGACTGTCCGGATTGTGATGCCACACAGTTCCCTTGTCCCGGGTCAGGAGGTTCCGAACCTTCTGAAACCTCACTGGCCGCACTATTGATAGCTGTAGCAGGTCGGAGAACCATTCCTGCCTCGGCCAATAAGGAACCACTAAGATCACTCGACATCGGTATCTGAATCCATTGCAGGGTTCCTCATATGAGTGGAAACGGGGGAAAGGCGTATAGAAACTTGTCCGTCCACGGGAAGGAGAACGCTTCCCCCAGCGAATCGAGCTGCGGCCATCTGCTGGCATACTGTTCGCACTTCTTGTTCTCTCTCGTCGCAAAGAGATCCAGAGAGGGCTGTCCCCAGCTTTTGAAACCTCCGACAACTGATGCTCGTTCAATTCCCATTCGTGTATCTGATCCATTTCTCTGCTGAGAAAATCTGCTTGTACGTTTTATACTCCCGGAAGATGGTGGGCAACTATAGTTATATTTTGTTGTAGCGCCCACTGCCATACTTCCTGAGCTTTGGTGGAAAGAGTCCTGGAGCGAGTACCTCCTTGTTTTTTCAAGTAAAACATTGTTGTCGTATTGTCTGTATTCTCACCACTGATCCTTTTATGTGCGGCAGAAAAGCTTTCAAAGCCCAACGTACTGCCCTCAACTCCAGCACATTGATGTGAAGGGCTGGCTCCTCCGACGACCACCGGCCTTGCGTTTGAAGAGAGCCCAGACGCATCCGTCACTATCGTCATGTGAAACTCCGGTTCCTGCAGGGGGAACCCTCTGGATAGGTATTCGAAGACTTGCCACCATTGAAGTGCTCGTAGGAGCTCGCTGTTGACGGTCAGTTTGTCCGACCAAAGACCTTGTCTCTGGGCCCATCGGTCTGCCAGGAATTCTTGAATTGGCTTCATGAAGAGGCAACAGTTGTTCACCAAGGGGAAACGTGTCCCAATATCGACATATAGCTCCTTACCGACACTCTGGTGTTGACTCCCCACTGTTTTGCCAGCCGATTGAGCCTGTGAATCCTCTCCACAGATGGTTTCACCAATCCTGATTGAGTTTCGAACTCTTTACCCAAAAACACTAAGCTCCTTGAGGGAGTTAATGAGGACTTTTCGAAGTTGACCGCAAATCCTAGTCGTCCTTGAAGTTGCATGGTGGCCTCTAGACTTCCTTGCGTTTTCATAGCGGACGACCCCCTCACTAATCAATCGTCCAGATAAGGGTAAACCTGATGACCCTGTTTTCTTAACCATGCTGCTACCGTGGCTAGGTACTTTGTGAACGTCCTGGGAGATGATTTTAATCCGAATGGGATCACTGTGAACTGGTAGTGGGTCCGCCAGACTACAAACCTTAGGAACTTTGTGTCGTCGACGCATTGGTATATGAAAATACGTGTCCTGTAGATCCAACAACGCCAGAAAATCCCCCTGTTGAATCGACCGGATCACTTCCTGAAGTGTGAACATTTTGAATTTCAGATTTTTTAATGTTTTGTTGAGGTCTTGAAGGTCGAGAATGGGACGCCACTTTCCGTTGGGCTTTTTCACGACGAAGTATCCGGAGTACACTCCTTGACCTCTCTGAGACACAAGTACAAATTCTACAGCCCCCTTTTTTAGCATAAGTACTACTTCCTGTTTTAAAATGTTCAGGTGGGGTTGAGCCGGAAACACTGGTGGAATGTGCGACGGCTTGCTTTTGAATTGTAAGGAATGACCGAACTTCACAGTGTCCAATACCCACCGGTCTGAGGTTATCTTTCCCCACTCGTTGACACAGTGAGGCACCCTGCCTCCCAGGACGTTCTGAAACTCGTCATTGCTGGTCTTTTGATTGTTTGTCCTTCAACAATGATGAGTAACCTCCCCTTTTTCTTGAGGCTTGATAGTCTCAACATCTTCTTGCGGTTTGAAAAGCCCGCCTGTAGCCTTGAGAGGAGTACGACGGTCTAGTGAAAGTACGGTCCCTGGATGACGAGAACCGGGTATTTCCTGACGCTCCTCTAAAGGGGCGAAACAAACGAAAACCTCTGCCACTCTGGAGGGCCCCAAGAGAGCGTGCTGTGTCCGAGTCTTCTTTCATGCCTTTCAAGGCCTTGTCCACCTTCTCCCCAAAAAGGAGGTCCCCTTCAAAAGGCATATCCAACACTTTATATTGCACTTCAGGTCGAAAGTTGGTGCATTTGAGCCAGGCCTGTATCCTCAGAACCACTCCGTTTAACCTGCTTAAAGCCCAACACTGCGAGATCTACAGCAATATTTATTGAGTGATTAGAGGCCACTTCCCCCTCTCGAACAAGTAACATCGCAGCTTTTCTATGTTCGTTCGGCAGATGGTCCAGTATGGGTGCTAAACGATGCCACATCTCTCTGTCATACCTTGCCATAATAGCTAGAGAATTGGTCGCCTTCACTGTCATTGCACCCACCGACAACACCTTCTTGCCAAAGGCGTCTTGTCTCCTGGCCTCGTTCTCCAGAGAAGTTGTGCATTTATGTTGAGACCTTGCCTTTCTTGCAGCAGCCGCCGATACCACCGACTCTGGAGAAGGTTGAGAGGACAAACATTTCGGAGTAGACTCAGGAGCCTTAAATTTCTTTTCCAGTCTACCTTTAATCGCCGGCTCCGAGAACGGATGACGCATTGTTCGTAGCCCCTCTTGCCATACATGATCTAAAATGGGGACCAAAAACACCGAATTTCTCCTCTTTCCCATATGATCGAACAAGAAACAGTCTTTCTACTCCTCCTGGGCCAGCCCAAATTCAGTACAAGCCTTACCCATCATTGTGTGGAAAGAACCAATGTCATCCGGAGGTGACGGTTGGGCTGGGCTTCTTGGAGCTTCCATCTCCGCCTCCGACTCCCAGGTTGGGTCCCTGGAGGGGGACAACGATACATCCGGTATAGACTCTCTCTCTGACTCGGATTCCGGCAGTAGTTCTTCCGGGCGCAGACATGGAAGGTCTTCACGGGCCGCTGCCGCCGTCAATGCCATAGGAGTCGGCCGATAGGAAGGGCCTGGCTCGTCGTTGACGGGTCTCGCTGGAGCAGCAACCTGAGGTAAGTTTGCATCTAATTTCTTCAACAAGGTTTGTAATGTAGACAAAACTTCCAGGGATAAAACCGCCTGAGGGTTGAGTAATGGAGTTGTAACCGGGATATTCGCCCCGCTCGAAAGAGTCAGAGAGCTAACCCCTTGCAACCAAAGTTCCGCAGGCCCAGCCACCTGCTCACGTTCGTCATCCACGGATGATATGGACAAGGCTGCCTCCTGCTGTAACAAGGTTTCTGGTAAAACTGGGTGATACACCTCCAGTCGCCAGCCTTCCTGTGGAGCCTCTGTCGACGAGGCTAATTTCTCGATCATCACCTGACTCGGCGGAACCCCTGAAGAGACGATCTGCGTCAATGGTAGCGAGGACAATCGAACTCCCGTCAACGACACCAGTGGATGCACAGAGCCTTGAGGCGTTCCCGCCTTTTTTTAACTTGATTTGTGTCTTGAAGAATCTCGACTCGAGGATGATCTATGATGATCACCTGAGGAGGATCTTGACAGGTCTTTTCTCTACTCCTTTGTCGAGGAGGAAGACGACAAAGTTTTCATTTTCAATGAAGATTCTCTCCTGGAATGTTTTTCCGATGAGCTTTTCTCCATCGAACGCACTTTCTTCGCCGGAGGTTCAGCCGATACGGAACGGCGGGGGGCCCCTAGAGATTTAGCTGTTGAGGCTAAGCTATGCATGGAGCCTACCTCCGAAGGGGGGTACGCACCCGCTCCGTCGTTCAACCAAGCCACCAGCCGCCTATTCCGGTCTTTGAGGGTCTTCTGCGAGAAGCTTTTACAGATGTCTCAATTGTCTGCCGAATGGCGAGGATGGAGACAATATATACAGTCCATATGGCCATCTCCTTCATACACCACCTTTAATCTGCATGTAGCACACGGATGAAAAAGAGCTTTCCCAGACATTAGGAAAAAATGAAAAAAAACAACCTAGTAAAATAGTAGATGACACGAGGTGATCCCACTACTTTGGAAGACGGTTGAAATCTGAAGGGAGCCGCGGGGGCGGGGCATTTATACCGCTACGTCCTATTGGGGCATGCGTAAGCGGCCCAAAACGACGCAGATAGGACACAGAAGTATCGAAATGTTTCCTATGGGAAACGTCTTTATAAATGTACCGAGGGTTCCCAGCCTGACGGGGAATATTCTAAGCATGTGAATCCATGAAAGATCCAATGCTGGAGAAATAGTTATTTAACATCAGTTTTCAAATAAGCATTCTTTAAAAAGGGCAAGATATGTAACAATCAAAACATACTTTAAAATACTTTTCAGAATCACAGCAAGTCAGTGGATGATCTTTGGATATGGTTCTTACACAATTCCTACACCCTGAGGGGACTTCATTCACAAGGACAGCAATAGTATTTATGCATCACACTGGTTACTTTGCAGATTCTGACATTACAGAAAGGAAAGGTTAAAGGAATGAAAAGGGTTACACAGGTTCACAGTATAGGTGAGGACACTTAAATCTTCCAATGAGACCTAGACAAAACTTTCCCAGCAATAACAGTTTCAAAGAAGTTACCACCTATGAGGGACAGAAATATCAAAGTGAATGGACTGGAAGAGCCAAAGTCAATTGGAGCACAGTCTATGGAGCCAAGGCACTCCTTAGATAAAAGGCTACAAGCTGTGAAGCCTGTGGAAAGCAAAGTGGCAATCAACTCTAATAGTAGCCAATGAAATTCCCAACTGGGAAAAACACAGCTAAAAAGACACCGAGGTAAGTACCCCAAGTCTAAACAGTGCCTCTGGTAAAAGTGTGGTCCAGCTGGATTCTGTCCTGTTGCAGCAATGCAGACCCTGGGATCCTGAGCCTCAGAAATGGGGACAAGAGCGAGGACATCTGGAGGGCTCCTGCGGCAACAATTTGGAGATCGTCGGCAGCTACAGGCTTTTTTCTCATCAGCGGCACTTCGTGGATTCAGCGCTCGGTAAACAGAACTGTCGCGGATCTCGGATACCGGTTGTGCTTCCTTCACACTCCTAGGGTCCTGCACTCTGGTCAGGGGACTTGAGCTCTGGTAGTCCCGCTTCTGGAGGGTCATTAGGAGACTCCTGGTGCTTCTGGTCGGATTTCAGACATTGCACTAGACTATGGATTTCTCGGTACGTGCAGAAGTGAAGAAGTTCAGCCAATCAGTGAAGATGGCCTAGTGGAGTTTGTCTCAGGGTTAGTTGGTCCCACAAACCCAAGCGAAGTCATCCCTTCCCAGAGCTTCTCTTGTCGATTAGAAAAAGGAGTTTCAGCACAGCAACAGGGCTTCGACGGGCAATTCAAAGGTCCAGGAGGATGCAGCTAGCTTCACTCACGGTTTCTTCGTCAGGTGTTTCTCCCAGTGGCAGACACTGCCTCTAGCCCAAAAACCCTCGCCTTTTAAGCAGGTTTCTCCCAGTCATGCACAGCCTAGGCTGTCTAACAAACAGCAGGGTGGCTGTCATTTCAGGCCAGCCAGCCAGCCAATCAGGACTGGGTGCATTCATGTACTCCTAGAGACAAAGGACAGTGGAGTTTCGGGAACCTCCCTCACAGGTGGAGTTGGCCGACTTCAGCGCTATATTCCTTGCCAAAAAACACCTTACGCGCCCATCCATCCATCCATCCATCCATCCATCCATCCATCCATCCATCCATCCATCCACGCGCTTATCGTCCCTATCAGGAGGTATGGTAGGGTATATGCTGCCTTGTTCGAGGTAGCCGTAACTGCCTGGACCACCAGACTCTCGGGAGTGGGGTGTTGGGACAGGTAGCTGGGGTCGCTACTGGAAGGGCGGTATTTTCTTGTAAGAGATTTGCCCACCGCCGGATTAGTTTCCAGTGTTTCACAATTCATGGCCACCCTTTTTTGAAGAGCCACATGGAAAGGTAACAGGATCAGTAGGCAGACGCTGGTCCAAAATGTCGGTGAGATCATCCTGATCAAAATGCAGTGGAGGTCTAGACCAGCCCAAATATTCAACAACTCTAGACCTAACTTGCCGGTAGGAGGAGACCGCATGCTCCCCTGGCTCCGGCTTGCCGAACTCCAGCTCAGTAGAGGCGTCAATACCACTAGCACGCAAAGTGTCACAAAGATCTTGCATCTTACTATCCTCTGATATGAGACATTCAGGCACATTAGGGGTCCCATACTGGAGACCAAAATGGGCATCTTTCCCATCTGAATGCTCCTCCTCCTCATAAATGGAAGTGAGGGACTTAAAAAAAAAAAATAAAAAAAAATAAAAATCCTTTTTCGGTAGAGGGGCAAAAACTCTCTGGTGCAGAACCCAGAGGCTTCGAAACAGTCAAAGGCGTCGACTTTGACTTAGCCAATGCCTTTTTTGGAGGATCCACAGGCCCTGTGGGCTGAACTGGCAAAATCGATCCAGGCGGCATCGACTATTTCGGCGAAGGCCTGACAGGGGCCAAGAACCCGATGGGTTTCATCGACGGCTGTGGCGCCAAGAGCTTCGAGGGTTTCGAAGGCATCGACGGCCTGGACCGTTCAACCAGTCTCGAGTGATCCTTGGACACCTTGTCTGATCGAGGCGTCAAGGGCTCTCAATGGGGATCACGCCCTTTACTCTGGCTCAAGGGTGCGCGAGTTTCTGGCCAAGAAAGCTCATTGCCGGCTTCCACAGAAGGAAGGTGCGGACCGAGCTCTGCCCTGTTTGTCAATTTTCTTCAGCATCTCCACACGGAACGCTTCCCACTCTGCCGGTGTCGACTTCTTGGATGGGCACATCACTCTCTCGGGGAGGAGAGTTGCCTCTCAACTCGTCGGTCGAAGGCCTAGCTGGTCGGGACTTATGGGGCGTGGACACCTTGCCTACCTGAAGCTTCCCCTTTCGTTCTCCGCCCTCTGCAACTGGCCCTGGCTCCCACCTGTGAGGCAAAAAACCTAAGGGTCCTCTTCGACTCCACACACTCCTTTTCTCCTCGCATCTCTGACGTCTCTAAGAAGTCAAACTACCAGCTGCACCTCCTCAGATGTATTCTTCCTTTCCTCTCCTTCCCCCAGAATCTCACTGTCTCGAGAGATCTGGTTCTCTCTAGGCTGGACTACTGCAACAGCCTCTTTCTAAATCTGCCTACCTCTACTCTCTGCCCCCTGAAACTCATCCAAAACAGGAGTGCAGGACTTGTCCTTGGCCTCAAGCCCAGGGGATTGCATCTCTCCAGGATTGAAATCACTGCACTGGCTCCCCGTGGTGGCGAGGAATAAGTTAAAAACCCTCTGCATTGTCCATAAGGCCTTCTGGGGTTTGGGGCGCAATACCTTCAACTCTTTCTTCCTATATATCTTCCTTCTCGAGCTCTTCGCTCATCCACCTCCAACTCCCTCAGGGTCAGTCCCTTCTCCAAGCAACAAGTCGGTGGTAGATCTCTTTCTTCTGCTGGGGCCTCCCTCTGGAACAGCCTCCCTGCCTCTTTGAAACTTGAGGAGAGCCATCTCTGGTTCCGGAAACTCCTCAGGATCTTCCTCTTTGCTTCTGCTTTCTCTCCTCTGCTCCCTTGCGGATCTCCTGGTTGAAATTGATACTGCGCTGGTTTACCTGGCTACCCTCCGATATCGGGCTCAGGTCCCCTCTTGCCAGTTGCACACCTGCACTGCTCCCCTGGCACCCCTTGCACTCGGGGACGGTTTCTGCATCCCTACAGCCCGCTACCAGCACTGGACACCTGATGTCTGCCCTTGTACTTGCCACCAGATGGCCGCACTTTATTTTTTATTTATTAACTTTGAGTTTATTTTATTTATTTATCTTCATTTATATTTCACGGTGTTAGGCAAGATAGTATGCAGTACCCTTTGGGGAAACTACAACACAACCCTGACCTCCTGGCAATAGGAACCCAACCTTTGGTATAAGTCTGTACTACACAGGTTGGTAGCGTGTTGAACATCCAGGCTGATCTCAAGAGGGGTCATTGTGAGCTGTAGGGGAGTTACACAGCGGTTCACAGTGACAATTATTCAAATAAACTCTTACACACAAGGTTTCTTGATAAGCAATTATTCATTTAACAGTCAGTTTGAGTAAGCCTTCTTCAGAAGGGGCAATATAATCATAACAAACAAATACACTCCAAAAATACACACTAATATTTCTAAATCAGTATGTACCCCTTTGGGATGGCACACAGACACTTCCTACACCCTCAGGTGACTTTAGTAACCAGGACACTGTGGGCATTAACATGCCACTGTTTACATTTAGAATCAGACTTAAGAGTATGTCAAAGAAAAAGGTTATTAGAACAAAATAAGATATCACACACATATTCTGAATCAGGTAAGTACTTTCAGTAACCCCCAATGCAAAGTTAGTTAACCCCTTCCTGGAGTAAGACAAAACACAATGTCAGAGCGAAGAAGAGTCATTCAGGGAGCCAGGATAGGCCAAAGTCAATTGGGCAAAAGTCTAGGTGAGCTGAAGCACTTCTTGCAGGTAAGTAAAAGTATTGTACAAAGTTTTAGAAGTATTTGTAGAAAGGAAGAATTCAAAGCAGGGCCACAAGCTGATTAGGCTTGTGAAGTAAAGAAGCTGTTAAAAAACTCTACAGGGCAACCAAGACAAGTCTCAGCAGAGGACAAGTAAGGTTACAAGATGTACGTTCTCTTGGACTGTACAGTACCTTTGGTTAGAAAAAAGGGCTTTGGCTGGCTTCTGTTCCTGTGCAGCTCTGCAGATCCCGTGTTCCTGGGCCTCAGTCGTGGGGACAAGATGGAGGACGTCTGGAGGACTCCTGCACTGCAACGGGCCAGTCAGCGACAGAAAATTAACTTCTATTCAGTGTCACTTTGCGGTTTCAGCTCCTTGCGTCTAAGCAAATAGCAACACTGCTGACTCTTGGCTGTCGAGATGGGCTTTCCTCGCATCTGGGGTCCAGCACTCTGTTGAGGTGGCTCAGGCTCGGTCAGTCCTGCTTCCTGGGAGTCCGGAGGATCTTCCTGGAGCTCTTGGTCAACTAAAAAGCAATGCACACGATCTGGTGTTCCTCTTCCTGGCTATTCGGTTCCAGCAGCAACTTCAGTGGAATTTGAACCAGCTCCGAGAGGATGTCCAGGTGGCTTACTCTGGAGTTGATTGGTCCCACCAACTCAAGGGGAGAAGTCGTCCTTGCAGGGTTGCTCTAGTCGAAACGAAATTGGAGTTTCAGCACAGCAGCAGGGCTTCACCGGGAAAACCAACGGTCCAGGAGTTGCAGCAGGCGTCCTCTTCAAGTTCTTCTTCGGATTCCTTCATCAAGTGGTGGACTCTGCCTTCCAAGCCAAAAAGTCTTGCCTTTTATGCAGGTTTCTCCCATTCATTCCAGCCTAGCTGTCCGTCACCCAGCAGGGTGGCTGTCCTTGCTGGACAGCCAGCCGGCCAATCACCTAAGAGTGCAATCCTGTCTCCTAGGCGACTAACCACAGGAAGTTTTGGGCACCTCCCCTGCTTCCTGCCCCCGCTAGACACCCTGGAGCCAGAGGCAGGCTTCACTCGTGAATCCCGCCAAAGGCAAAACGAACAAAGAGACCAATCCTGGTTTGGCGCGCAGAGTAAATCTCAAAAAGGCCCTTTCCACAAAGAAATGGCAAAAAAAGACGACCAGGGCCATTTTGACGAAAATGGCACCCTTGGGTGCTTTACTGCAGCTGCAAACGCAGCGCGCTGTAAATGCACATCACAGTAGTTCAAATTAAACCACAGCCAACAGCCATTCATCAAGGAAAGGTTAACATAAAAAAGTTACATGCAAAGGTAGTCCAAGGGGATACTACGTAACCCCTCCAGCACCATATTGTAAGATCGTGTGTGCTGGGTCTAGAAAGCTTACAATGTAAGTAAAGTCAATTTCACTTCACTGCTCTTGGAGACAGTAGTTTATCCAAGAGAAGGTATTTAAACTTTGGGAAATCTAAAAAGACTTCCATGTGTCACTGCACTGAAGGTGCTGTGTGGCACAATGTAAAAGATGATGCCTATGGAGTTTGTCAGACTCCACAACCAAAGGAAACAGAGTTCAGATCACATTCAAAATACATGAGAGAGTGGGGAAAAAGGGTCTCTCTCTCTCCAGGTAAAACAAAATGACAGTCCTAGAGTCCAGCATAAGAGCTGTGGGACTCTAAATTAGAGAGGAATTAGCACATTTCTGAGAATTCTCCCGAAAACACGGTTATCTTACGTACTGCACTGGCCCCTCCCCTTCCTCCCGCACTTCTCCCCTTCCATCCCTCCCCTGCACTTGCGCAATCTCAGTGTCACCTGGCCTAGTAAGATCGCGGTCTCCGTCTTCCCTCTGTTCCCCCCTCCATTGCCTCGACGCGCCTTGAAACACTTGCGTATAGGCGCGTTATAAATGCCCTATCAGTTGTGCCCATATTCAAAAAAGGGAATCGAGCAGATCCGTCCAACTACCGTCCGATTGCCCTGCTGAATGTAATCTGGAAAATCTTTGCTTCCTTTCTATAGAGGTGTTTGGCAAAATGGTCAATTGAAGCAAATATCATAGATGATAGAGAAACAGGGTTTACTAGTGGCGTTGGGGTGGAACTCGATCCCATCCTACTTAACCTCCTGTAACTTGAAAAATAAGAAGTCCCTTTTTTTTGGCATTTGCTGACCTCGGCCAGGCTTCTAATACGGTTAATGGAGCGTCCCTATGGAATACATTAAAAAAATGGAAGTGCCCGACCTGTTGCAAATGCTAATACAACTGCATTCTAATACTACGATCAGAGTAAGATTGAATACCCATGGTGAATTATCAAACGATATCAAGACGGAGAGAGGAGTCAAGCAAGGAGGTTTGTTGGCAGCTTTTATTTTCAAACTATATATTGCTGATCTCCCAGAAGCACTTTTGGATTGCAACATCTTTCCTCCAAAAAGCTATGGCCATTTAGTAAAATGGGCAATTCACACAGATGATATAGTGCTGATGGACTCTACGCAAATTGACCTCCAACGCCTGCTAACAAAGATGGACTTGTATCTCAAGCTGAATATTATGGAGATTAATGTCGAAAAATCGAAGGCAATTGACTTTGGGGCACAACCAGGGAAGTGAGGGCAAAACGTCAAATGGGTTACCGCAGGACAAGTTGCAAGAGCAGAGTCAAGCCGTTACTTGGGAATTTTATTGAACAAATCAATACGAGAATGGGAATGGATTCCCTACAAGGCTTGAAGTTCCATTGCGAGTTTTGCAAGTTGACACTTATGCCAGTGATTCAATTCTATCGCCAAAAGGTTGTAGCGGTAATTACCTTTGGCAGCAAGGCTGGTTTAAACATTGACTCCACTATATGGGATTTGTTAGAAGGCAAGTTCAGGAGTAAAGTTTTACGCCTCCCGTCAAATGTCTCAATTTCAGTGATCAGATTTGAGCTGGGGTGACAATCACTTGGTGCTTCAGTTTTATGGAAATCTTTTGCCTTGTACAGAAAGATGTTGATGTCTACACCTGCTGCTCCATATATAATCCTAGAAGAAACCTTTGAAAGACCTTACAAGGGTCGATTAAAGGAATGGGCGACCAAAATTTAAAAAACTTGGCCCATGTGGGCGCTTCTGTTGAACTACTACAGGAAAATCTGTGTGCCGTCAAAAAAAATATGAGCCAGTGCAATTGGATTTCCACACTTAATCGACTGAAATTGAAATCGTGTATTGTACAAATTGGAGATGCTCGCCCTGTAAACCAAATTCCGAGATACCTTCGACAATTTCCCTCAAGACATCATTGTGACCGGTTTATGCTGTTGCGATTTAATTTGTTACCGACTAAAGAGATGCTCCTATTACAACAACATAAAGACACTGTCAACAACTGTTGTCGGTTCTGTGGTGGGCATGTGGAATGCAGCATCTAGTGGCCGGATGTACAGCTTTAATTTTAGAACGGACTGTAGCGCTGAGGAAGTTTGCGTTTGCCCCTATTAACGGTAATATGGACGATTGGTGGTCTGCGCCATCAGGACATAATCACATACGGATTTGTGCCATCGTGGATTATCTAGATAGATTGCTGGCACATCGTTGAATGTCTGGTTGACTAACAAAGACCACAAGCGATTATTGAGGATCAATGGACCAGTCTAGTCTTTATGTTGATGCCAATTCATGCCTTGATGCTATGTTCGACTTTGTTTGGTATCAGTAACATGAAGTGCTAATGTCTTGGGAATGTTTCTGTTCCTTTCCTTTTGACATGAAGATGAATATTGAGAATTCTAAGGTCTTTGTAAAAAAAAGTTTTGGTCAAAACTGACACAAAAAAAAAGAAAATGCCATATCATATCAAGGCCTTCCCTGTCATGGATTGACACTTGGAGCACGTATCTGTCTTGTGGCCCTCACCCAGGCACCACAGAAACTCTATGCGGGTACGTAATGGGCATTTTGGAAGCGCAGCCCTTGCATTTCTTGAACCCGTATCGAGGGGTCGTCGGAGTGGAAGACGAAGACATGTCAACAAAGACAACAGCAAATACTTCGCAAGTATGAGGCGCGCAGAGTTTCACGAAGCAAACACGTTTGTGGAAAAACAGAACTGAGGCCAACGGGTGCCGTGCGTGCCACTTATAACAACCCGATGACGTCACCCTCGACGGAGGCCTTCGAGGGACATCGACTCGACGCCAACAACGCAGGGCGCCCTCTCCTGGAAAAGTTTTCCAAAGCAGCCGAAGCAAGACATTACATGTTGAAGATGAATAATACGTTGGAGTACACAATCCATTCGAAGGGGGATACTAGGTATCCCTTTGGCACTCCACATTAGGTGATGTGTGCCAATCTCTCAGACTATAATGTTTTAGGAGAGATACTAAGAACTGTAGTTACTCCAGGATAAAGAAAACAATCTCAAAGGAGGAACCTAACGGTCCACAGCAACACGGCCCATAAGGAGCTGTGTGCTGTAATAGTAAAATACAGATGTCTTTAAGAGTTATGGAGATAAATAGACTACATAGGATAGGTACAATACAAAGAATAGAGTTCAAAAAGACGAGCCCATAAGAACGAATGAGTTGAAAAAGGCTCCACTCATTCAGGATTTCAGAAAAAGGTCCAGAAATCCAGCAAAAACTGCTGGGGGTCTCACTAGGAGAGGGGATGAAGCGTAACAATTATAAACCTCCCTAACAAACATTAGTATTACCATAGTGACAAGCCACACAATCATGCAAAGAACATTTTCCTAGTGTTGCCAACTAGCATTAACTGTAGACTACCTCTTGGGGACAGGTTAACCCAATTTGCACTAAGTAAAAGCTCAGATAGTCTGTCACTTTCATGCATCACTCAAATGATGAACTGAGCTTATCACCAAAGCAACCCCCCCACCCCCCTGGCGCCCAACTCCCTCCCCTCCCCATAGGGGCTTGCACCCCCCCCCCCCCCCACACCCCTGCAACTGCTTTGAACTCGGCAGCTTGGGTGTTTGTAGGGATACCCCACCAAGGGCTCACTTTGTTTGCAACTCCCCCACCCCCTTGGGAATTCAAACATTGCACAGTATACCCAGAATGACAGCAGACTCATATTTAGGGCATACAATGACCCCAAGTCAAAACGTCATTATACCCTCACTTACACAAGTTGATCATACAACTGAATCAGTTAATATCAATTAAGACACTTCAAATGCCTTCAGAATTGTAGATTTGGACAGATACCATCAAAGTTGGGTGCGTGTGGGATGGAATGACACCAGACTCACTTGAAACGTTACACGGAAATCGTCACTTATACACAACTTCATCAGTGAAAGAACTCCAGTGAACGGACGTCAAACGCCTCAGGAATTGCAGTTTGGACAGTATACCATTAAAGTGGGCAAAATGTGGAATGGGATGACACCCGACCCATGTCTATAGGACATACTTAAACCATAATTTAAAGCATTGAGCCCAATTTAAAGCATTACATATTATAGGGTAGATATATATGAAGATCCATCCCCTACTTAACTTTTAAATCTACTTAACATATCCACCACAGAAGTGCACTGTAAGTGCTGTTTCTCTGTGGAGTCCTGTTGGAGTGCTCCTGCAGCCGCCTTTACTTCCACTTCTGCCTGGAAGACGCCTATGCCCAAGAGGAAGCCCATCATCCTCTGTGCGGCGAAACGGGTGTCCTGGACTGCTGATACCAGAATCCAGCGCGAGCGTGACACGCCCCCTCCCACCCACTCGCCGTTCCTCGCAGTACTTTTAACACGGGTGCACCCGCGCGCACACCCCGGAAGTGCACTGCAAGTGCTGTTTTGCTGTGGAGTCCTGTTGGAGTGCTCCTGCAGCCGCCTTTACTTCCACTTCTGCCTGGAAGACGCCTATGCCCAAGAGGAAGCCCATCCTCTGTGCGGCGAAACGGGTGTCCTGGACTCATGAGACCAGAGTAAATATTCTTACTACTTCTAACTCTGTGGACTATTGTTTTGGACTTTGGTCTCTCTGCTCTGACCTAAGGAACTAAGGACTTAAGGACTCATTGTTTGTGTACTTGCAAGTGTTTACAGAAGGCATACTTACGTTTATTCTCTCCTCTTCCACGTAGATCCAGCGCGAGCGTGACACGCCCCCTCCCACCCGCTCGCCGTTCCTCGCAGTGCTTTTAACACGGGTGCACCCGCGCCCGCACCCCGGAAGTGCACTGCAAGTGCTGTTTTGCTGTTCGGCGAGGGCAAGGGGCGGTAATATGGCAGTAATATTGTATCTTTTGTGATTTATTCTGTATTTCATCTGTCAACATAATGTACACACATTCTAGTGAGCGTTACCAGAATACTGATTTGTGTAGTGCACCGTTTGCGCCAATGCAAGGTGCCCCTGGGCATAAATAGCGTGTGTGCTCACGGAACAACCCCATTGTTACCTTCTTTGCTACTTGAATCACAGAATGGTGAATGGCTTGCGTAGTGGATGGAAACTCATCGAGCCGCTAACCAAAATACCTTCCCATCCTGTGAGCCCGGACATCCCTGTTGATTTTGTGGCTTCACCGGTCCATCAAGTTATCATGTCATCAGATGGAGTGGGGGCTAGTGATAGCACTACAGTTGATCAGAAAACTATGGTCTTCAAGGAAATGGGTATTGTTCCTAAATATGATGTTTCTGCCATGATTCACTGCGCTGAAAATATGGTTGATACCTCAGCTAGGAACTCCAAATTTGAGCTAAAGGACCTGAACAATAGTATTCCTAGTGATATTCCCACAACTGATTTAATCCAGGGAAATGATATTGGATTATACAGCATTTCCAATATTTCCTATAAAGAGGAAATTGTGGATTGCTCAGTGATGGGCCCCACTATCGAAGTAGAGTTAAGTTAGCGTATTCGCCTCTCCCTTCGACCATCTACTCCAGTTAATCAGAAACTGGTTGGGAGAGACGATGTCTTCATGTTGAGTACTAAAGGCAAGATTGCTTCTGAAAGTGATCCTGGACCTTTAAGTGGCGAAACTGTTAAATTGACCTGGGAAATGGATTTTGAGTCCAATGATTCCCCCAATAAACCCATGGCGAGTTCACCAAAAGCGATTAGTGCCCAAATAGCACTCAATGATAAAACCTGGATATTCAAGAATTCCAGTCTAGTCTCAATGGAAAAGACAAAAATGCTTCCAATAATGACGCACGATCTGCGAGCATCATTCTCGATGTACCTTATATATCACTAAGCCCTGATTTTCCAGTCCTTGCGAGAATCCTCAATTTACTGGATAAGGGACATGAGTGCTCACACTATGAAATAGGAATTATGAGAGAAGCAACAACTGAACTATCTAACAAAACTAATAGAATTGAAGGCCTTTTGTTTACATGTGACGCTGTAGCTGCTCTTTCTGATAGGCAATCCAAGAAAAAGGATATGGTGGACAGTGCCATTCAATTTGATGGCATTTTCAACTTACCTATGCAGAAAAAGCGCTCCTATGCTGGTACACTAAACCCCAGATCATTTAACTCGATTTGTACACAGACCAATGTTATTGTGGATGACCTCTGCAAAGTCTTGTCCACAGTCCAAAAAATTGAGCTTCATCTGAACAAAATGAATATAGAGACTTCACTGCCTCAACCAGTGGTTATTCCCTCTGCTATACTGGTTGAAGACACAAACAAGTCTCATAGTCCTGATGTTCCATCTCAATTGACGGATTTAATTGATCTTGTGGGTGAATGTTCCCTGATGGGAGTTTCAAAAATGTCTGATTCCATCGAATGCGATCTCTTACCTAAACCCATAATAGTCCTAACCCGGAGGGAAAAGAGGCTAGCGGGAAGGTCCCAAAAAAGGAAAGCCAAAGCGTTAGCCTTAGCAAAGAAACAGGTGAAGGCTGTGCAATCAAAAGTAATGCCCGTTATATTCGAGAATGAGGGGGTGATTAATCTGTCACAATTGGATGATGAATCTAGGGTATTACTAGATATCAATCCCCCTGGTAAAAATAAAGAGAAAACACATGGGGCCAAAAAAATGAGTAATGTAAAAAAGAACGGGGGAGGATAGACTGCCATTCGAACTTATCTAGCTCAAATCCCTCAGACATCACGGGGGGACGCAAATGTCTCTATCTCAGTTCTAGCCTATGAGTCACAAACAAACTTCCTCTAGCAAAGTGAAAAGTAATGTTACTGCACCTAGGGATACCAACATAAAGCCTGTTGTTAATGAAGTTTCAGACAATGGTTCCTCTGATGAGCCCTGGATGTTGGGAGTATTGGGCAGGGACCCGTTACGATCCCAGAAATTTGTCAAGGACCTAAACGCTGATTCGGGGTCCAAGCCACCACCGCCAATAGATAAGCCATCCAAAGGAAATGTTAATATGACATCAATCGAATTGGCCGAATCTAATGTGGTTGGCAGTTCTCATATCAGCCATACGGTGGTCCACAATGAATTTGAGGCTATCCTCGATCCACCCTACATACTTGGTTGGGAAAGTGATCCCAGTATCAATATCAAACTAAACCTGAATCGCTCATCCCTGTTAAAAACCTTTCACACAATACCCTGTTTGAGAACTATAGGATCCGATGATATTGATTGGGTAAGACTAGCAAACAGATATAATAACAGGATGACATGTGGTTTTTACTCCAGATTAATCATGAAACTTGTTTGGGAACAAAAAGAAAATGTTGTCTTTATTGGTTTGATCCCTTTCTTGATCCATTCTGACTCTGATGCAAGAATATTTTTGGACAAGCCCATTGCACCTACAGTCACCATTGACCAAAACACGATGCAAACTCAGCCACCTCAAATCAGTGGTGATCTGGTCCAACAGATAATAGCAATGGCTGCTGCATTATCTGGTTTACACACATTCCCGCAATCAACGCCTACGACTTTGTCGTCGGTACCATCCTAGCCCTGTTCATCTCAAACAATTATTTGAATGCCCGTCATGGAATTGCTGTGGGCTTGTTAACTTTAATAGATGGTGGGGCTCCATTGATGAAAGTGAATTTCCTGCCATAATCCTATTACAGGAAACAATGCATGTTTCTCAATTGACCGTCGAAGGTTTTGTCTGCTATTCTCAACCTGCAACTCAAGGGGGAAAGGGTAGACCCTCGGGGGGTTTAGCTATCCTAGTAAACAACGCATGTAAATCTTCAACGAAACTGGTTTATAAGGATGCTAATGTAATAGCCATAGAATTATCCCCTGTATCCTCACAGGACAAATACCTCATCTTTATGTGCATCTATTGGAATAGATCGATAATAATGCTTAATAATATCATCGACATCCTGGATTCCATCCTTGAAGGTGTTTTTACACTCCATGATGAGGTTGGAGTGGTGGTAGGGGGTGACTTCAATTCCTCTTGTCTCATACACAATCAAGGCCTGGGTCAACAATTCCATATAGCCTCTAGTTCGGCTAAGAATGGGAAAAAATGGGTGGAGTTTTTTCTTAACTGGGACCTCCAGGTAATTCCCACTGGAAAGGTGGAGCTCACACATACCTGGTCTGGGGGAGGTCTGCATTCTCATATTGACCACTTCTTCAAATCATCTAATCTTTGTCTGTTATCTGATACTGTGAACATTAAGAACTTGGGATTTGGTGATCATAACGCTATCTCTATCAAATTAAAATTAGAGGGCTGGGGATTTACTCCAACTTCTTCTCTAAAATTGGTTGAGAATGAGAGTGGGCCTATCTGTCAGATGGAACCCTTCGTTATGCCACCAGCTAACTGAGCGACTTAGAGTTGATTTTGATTTGAATGTATTATTGACTGCCCGTGATCCTGCACGTGTTGATCAAATTATCTCTAAGAAGATTGAATTCCACCTGATAGAAATGTCAAAGCACAGAAAACTGGCACTGGACAGAAAACATCATTTACATATATTTAATATTGAAATCTTCAAACTAAAGAAGTTTAGGAATTATAATTTACGACAACTAATTAAGTTGTCTCTTGAACCAACACAATATTATTTTCAAAAAAGGACCATTCTTGATACACATAAAACTGCTGTCAAAAATTTAAAAACACAACTTTACTTGAAAGACAATCAGAATATGCTATATCACATTTTGAAAAGTGACACACGCAAAATGTGGTCCTTATTAAGACTGATTAATGGCAATAATGAAGGGTTGAAAGAAAATGCTATTTCAGCTGATCAGTGGGTCAACTACTTTAGGTTGAAATACAAGTTAGCTGTTGTGTTCCAAAACAATCCCAAAACTGTGATTCAGAATATAATACCTATGCGATCCCCTTGGAGCATTGAAGATATTTCACGGGCAATTAAGAGATTAAATCCTTCTAGGGCTATGGGACCCAATGGTATTCCTGCATGTCTTTTTAGATCAAATATTCAATTCTGGGCAATGATCTTGAAAAATAAATTTGATGCAGTATTTTCTTCACAAGCAATTCCGAGCTCATGGTGCTCTGCCAATGTCATCCCCATATCCAAAAAAGGCCCCATTAACGACCCTGGTAACTTTCGCCCTATTGCTTTAACTGATGCTTCATCTAAGGTATTCTGTCAATTAATTCTTGAAGAACTTCAAGTCTTTATGAGAACTAATGCCATTCTCTCAAAATTCCAGACTGGATTTCGTCGGCAAATGGGATGCTCTCTCAATGCTACACTTATTGCCCATATTGAGTGGAATTCCAAACATAATCACTCGGGTGCAGTTTATATGGCAGCTCTTGATTTGAGCTCAGCATTTGAAACGTTGCTAAGGGATTATTTGTGGTGGAAGATGAAGGTGATGTGCATTTCGGCATATCTGATAGCGCTAATACGCTTACTTCATACTGACACCACTTACAGAGTGCGCCTTAATAAGGAAGGTATGTTAACTGACAAAATTTCATCAAAAGTTGGGTTGAAACAAGGCTGTACTCTGGCTGCCGTGCGGTTTAATCTGTATACATGTGATATAGAGGAATGTTGGGCAAAGGAAATTATCTATCCCATTCTAATTGGTCGAACGAGATTGAACTACATTGGTTTTGCTGATGACATCCTTATCTTCGACAAAACACCGCTCGGCCTTCAGCATAAACTAAATGCTTTCATCTGTTATGCCAATGCCCAAAATTTGAAAATCAATCATTCCAAATCACGAATTTTGATTTTGAAGGATGGCCATAAAAAGAGTTGTCCGTACACATGGCTCATGGAAGATACACGGGTTGTCATTATCCAAGAAGTCAAATACTTGGGGTATCCTCTATCGAACTCTTTCTCAAAGATCTGGTGGAAAGAAAATGTGTGAGAAAATCAAACCCCTAGTTTCTCAAATGAGAATAATTATGGGTAAATACTGTGGCCTCTCTCTTGCCCGTTCTTCAATTTTACCTCCTAAAAGTTGAATCATCACTACTTTATATATTAGATATGTGTATATACAAGATAGATGACATCTTAGACACTCTTCAAGGAGGAATTTGGAAAAGTGTTTTAGGGCTTTCTGCATCCGTTCCAAATGATATAGTTCGTCATGAACTAGGTATTCTTCCTTTATCTGCTAAACGGAACTGTAGGCTTCTGAACAACTATGCAAACATTTTGGATCCCCCTGGTAACGCTCTTTATGAAGACCTGAACAAACATCTTCTTAAGGGTTGTATGAGATCTTTGACCAAATATGCTGGAAAAATGAACGATTTAATGCTCTACTTGGTATTTTGAAAGATGATCTAACATTAGGTTTACCTAGTTGTAAACAAAAATTGTACTTATATTACTGGAGTTGCCAGGCTGATAGAATTGGGTTCTATCGCTCCTACTATGAGTTTGCCCAGTTTAGAAGGAAGTGGGGTGATAGACCAGGTTACATCATGCAGTTTCCTTCTGCTTCGGGTCGTAATATTTACTTACGATTTAAACTCAATCTTTTTCACACCAATGAACGCCTGTGTAAATGGGGCACCTGTTACAAACAATCCAACAACGGCTCCTGCCTATTTTGTAAGGATGTGTCCATTATCGAGACTCTTAAACATTTAGTTGTCTATTGCAAATAATTTTGAAGATTTGCGACAATCGAGGTTTGGGAATTATATGATATCCAACTCTAATTTGTCTCGTGAAGCATTATGGCAGAGATGTATGCTGGGTGAAAGTACTAAGCTCATTTTAAGATTGCTATCGAGCCTAACAAACATTGACTCAAAGCTGAAGGATATGAATGATATATGAGGAGTGTTTTTTTTTATATATATGAGGTTTATGATGCATGAATGTTTTTGATTAATCTTAACGTGTAAACTTTGTTCTTTTCTTTTTTTAAATTTACGTTTTGTATATCTTAAAGAATTTGTAAAGTGTAATTTATTAGCTTTTGTATACTGAATTATTTTGTAAAGGTTTTTAACCAAACAAAAAAAAATAAAAAAAAAAATATCCACCAATACTTACCCCAACTCTACACTTCCCCCTACTTAACAATGACCCTAACACACTAGTAATTGCATATACAAATATAATTACACAGACCTATATATTTACATACCACATAAAACACTGTCACAATGGGATGACTGCTGCAGCCAGTAACCCCCTCACAGTAACTTCCATGGGTCTGTCCTTGGCAGCACTGGCACACTTCTGGCTAGCCGCTAAGCTGATGGACGAGCTGGCTGTTGTTGTGCTGCATTGCAGGGCTGGTTTCAGGACTCGCCACTGCGCACCATGGAATACTTTCAAATGTTCGGGGCAGCCCTGTTAGCATGGGAACCACCCAGTCACTCGAGGGCCTGCGCCGCCATCTTGGACTCAGGCGGCGTCCCTGGTGTCACAGTGATTGCATCATAAGCAACATCGCAGCCATTTTATGGTCAGGTGGCGTCCCCATGACAACAGGGGATGCCGCCATGGATCCCCGCAACTGCGGCGGCCATGTTCGAGCTTCAGCCTGTTCCCTCAGCAATACATTGCGAGATGCAGGGCCTGGGCCTCTGTCTTCACACATGTTGCTCTGCTGGGAAGCCCGGGGCTTTCCTTCACCCGGGATACTCAACGGAGCAGCCAGTACTTCAACCTCACCTTTTCTCCCAGGTTGGCTGGCGAGGCCAATCAGGGACTTCGCTTCACTGCTCCACCCACCTGGGTGGAGCGCGCTCTGGTCTCCAACTCCCGCCCTGCGCCTACATATGCAGCCCGGGAGGACTTTTATGTAGGGTCCACCTTGCTGGCCACAAGGAGGGCCATCAGGGGCACGGCCGGCTGCCCGGTCTGCCCCCGCCCACCATCCCTCTTCCTACACAGGGCTGGGCTGCTCTTTGCTGGCCCAGGCAGCACCTGGCAAGCTGCCTAGGCCGCGGATACTGCTGTGCCCATCCGGTCAAGCACCCGGGAGGGCCTACAGCTGCCACAACCCCTGGGCAGCCGTGCTGTCACTAGCATCAGCGGCTCAGCACCCACGTCTCTGGGGGTAGGACAGGGAGCTCCCCATACACTGCCCATCACCATTTGGTGGATTTAGGTCCGAGGGGGAGGTGCTCGAGGCAGCGCCACCCAAGGCAAGTTCCTCTGCTTCTCTATCTTTTTTTCCTCTCTCCTTTCTTCAACTGTCTTTTCAAAGTGTGGTTTGTTTTTTTAAATCCTACTGGATTCTTTTCTCTCCCCTGCCCAATCCATTCTTGGGCACGGGAGTTCTATTCCTTTATTTCTTTTGTTAACATTCCATCCAGTCCCATGGTAGGCAGGATGGGATCTTCCAAAAAAAAACACACGTTATTTACCCTGGTGTCTGTCTTATTTATAGGCGTTACCTTGGAGGACAAGCATGCAGCCCATACTAGTCGGGCACTGTGGGGCCACGGGCTACACTAAGCTTAAGAGTTTGGAAGTGTGTAATGACTTAATTAAAGGCAACATGTTCAGAGCCATCCATATGATTATTCACCAAGTTTTGCAAGTTTCTTTTCCCAAAGAACTATGCAAAAACAGCTTGTACAACTAATGTGCCAAACTACTGCACAAACTTACAGGGAATCAGAGCACAGTTTGACCAAACTATCAAATGTATTCTACCGAAGGTACCCTACCTTGTTGTCAAGGTCAAAGAGGTAGGAGTCCTCCTCTCGAACATCTGCCTCTGAATCAGTAATCATCTCTCCAACATACCTACAAGAAAAGTGATTAAAAAAACCTACTTCAGCCACTTTCATTTCACCAGATTAAGACTGCATACCCAACATGCAGACAAGTTATTTTAAACTATTTTAATTATGAAATTACCAACAATGTAACCTTTAAATCAGACTTAACCAAAAATCAAACAGAAATGGCAACATTAATTCATAATACATGAATTTAGATTACAGAAATAAATTAAATGCTGAAGCGCACATATGATGACACTTTAAATTTTAGGATGTTCAAAGTCATCGTTTTGGCAAATGTAATCTATCATTCCTTTTTAATATGTTACCCCTAAAGGGTAGAAGGGCTAAGAATGGGTGGATGCGTACATAGTGGTGAGGGAGGCCAATATCTCCACAAGATTGAAGATGGTGCAACTCAGGGTACTACACAGAGTGTACTATTCTAGGGTTGGTCTGCACAAAATGGGTAGGACAGAGGACAATGTTTGTCTAAAATGTTGGAGGTAAATGGGGTCCTTCTTCCACCTACTATGGGGTTGCACAAAAAACAAAAGCTTACTGGTAAAGGGTTTTGACGGTACTGACCCGGTTGTTGGGGGGGCGGGGGGGTGGGGGGATTAGGCGGGAGGGGACAAAATACCACGATGCTCAAAACTAACCCCTCTTCATATTCTTGGGGGCGCTGTGAGCTCAGGAGGAGACAAGGACCTCATTAATACGGGACTAGTGGTTGCGAAAAGGGATCCGCCAACTAAAAAGGGTGGAGGGGGTCACAGAGGTAACAGCGGTAGCCAAGTGCAAGGAAGTGATGCATCACTGGAGGGCTCTAGAAGAGATGGTGTAAAGGAACGGGTTGCCCAGATACATTTCAAAGGATCTGGGTGTTAGATAAGATTTTAACCTTTGTGCTAAATCTATCTCACTTGTGAGAACCCCAGAACTTTTTGCTGGACTGGTAGACTATTTTTCCATATACCTCAGTGAGGTGGGATCCTTTTACTCTTTTTATGGGTGTCATTTTTAAGACTCTCCATAGTGTCCTTATTAATTTATCCTCTGACAACTTTTGGTACATACCTTTTTATTGTTACAGGGCTGCCTTTAGGGCTCTCCTTTTACTTTCTCTGGCTAACCTTGTGAGAACTACAGTTCCCAAGGGCAGAAAGGATATTTCCATCCCTTCTACATTTTGTTAGGTGAAAACCAGCACACTGCATTGTTAGTTAATAATTGATGCAGTCAGGGGTGTTGATAGATCTTTAAAAGATCCGGGGCTACGCTAATGTCGGGACTCAGGGCTAGCTAGACATTTGGTTGTAGCCCCCGAGATTCTATCCGGGCCTACAACCAAAAGACCCGGGGCTATAGCCCCCTCAGCCACACTCTAGCAACGCCTCTGGATGTAGTCACACTGTGTGGGACTACAAATGACACATCTGCTTGGTATTAGGTAAGTAAACTTTTGGTATAGGTCTGTACTACACAAGTTGGTAGTGTTACTGAGCAGCCAGGCCTATCTCAAGGGGGTTTAAATGTGATCTGTAGAGCTGTAGCAATGAAATTCGTAAATACAAGTAACCCTTAAACTCAAGATTTCTGTTATAAATAATGATTTATTTTATTAACATAAATTTTTAAATAAGCATATGTTAAAAAGGCAATTCGTGTAACCATGTAAATAAACTTTAAAATCCCTTTTCAGAATCAGAACGAGTTAGTGGATAATCTTTGTATATGCTTCATACACAATTCCTACACCGAGAGGAGACTTCAACCACAAGAACAGTAATGGCATTTATCACACTAGTTGTACTTTGCAGATTCTGAGTTTGCAGAAAGCAAAGGTTTAAGGAAGGAAAAAGGTTGAACAGGTTCTCAGGATATGTGAGGGCAAGGAACAAGTTACTTACCTGTAACTGTTGTTCTCCAGCATGGGTCTGGCAGGGATTCACATGCTCATGAATATTCCCCGTTGTCAAGCCGGGAATCCTCGGTATAGAAAAAATCAGTAACAGTTTAGTTTCTGATCTGTCTTTCTTAGTAGTAACCAATCACTGGTCTCTGGGTCATACTGCCCCCAGCCAATGACTGCCCTCTCCCTAAGCCCCGCCTCTGGCAGCCATCCTCAGATTTGGTAACACGTAAAGTGGCAGTATGAACAAGAGAAGAGCCGCAGAGGGGTAGGCGGGAGGGTTCGCATGTGAATCCATGCCAGACCCATGCTTGAGAACAACAGTTACAGGTAAGTAACTTGTTCCTTCTCCAGCATGGGGTCTGGCATGGATTCACATGCTCATGAATATAAGAATACATAGCAGTATACACATGCACAACCCCTGGAGGTGGCAACAGGCTCAACATTAAGCAATACAAAAAACTCAACATTAAGCATTTCTTACCTCCTCACCAGGCTCACCTTAAGCGAACAGGTTGCACAGCACTGCTTGGCCGACCCTGGACTCCTCCCTGGAGTCCCGATCGACGCAGTAGAATCTCGTGAAGGTGTGTGTCGACCTCCACGTCGCAGCCCTGCAGATGTCGAGCAGGGGCCCACCAGATAGGAATGCTGTGGTAGCAGCTATCGCTCTGGTTGAGTGGGCTCTCGGACAGCCGGGCAGCAGTCGGTTTGCCAAAAGGTGACAGTGCATGATGCAGCCGGAGAGCCATCTGGAAATGGAAGCCTTTGAGAGAGCCTTCCCTCGATTCACAGGTCCAAAGTTTACAAACAGCTGTGATGTCTTCCGAAAAGTCTTTTTGCGGTCCACGTAGAACTTCAGCGCTCTAGCTACGTCCAGCGAGTGCAGAGTCCTCTCAGCCGGCGACGGGAAGAAAACTGGCAACACCAAGGGTTAGTTGAGGTGGAAGTCCGGCGGCACCTTGGGCATGAAGGAGGGGTGCGTCCTCAGCACCACCCTCGTGTCGTGAAACGTCAAGTATGGTGGCTTGCAAGATAGGGCCTGGATCTCTCCCTCTCGTCGTGCGGAGGTGATGGCCACGAGAAATGCTGTCTTCCACGACAGAAACTTCAACGGTGCCGAATGCATAGGTTCAAATGGGGCCCCCATGAGCCTGGTCAGCACCACGTTGAGCTCCCACGCCGGGGCAGGGGCCTTCACCGGCGGGAATGATCGGAACAATCTTTTCATAAATTCCTTCACCAGCCGATGAGACCACAAGGACGCCCGTTCCGTAGTTCTGGTGTATCGTGAGATGGCGGCCAGATGTATCTTGATGGAAGCGTGAGCTAGTCCAGCCTTGGCCAATGACAGTAGGTACGGCAATACTTGAGGGGCCGTAATCCGCAGAGGGTTCATCTTCTGTGCACGGCACCAGACAGAGAACCTCTTCCATTTATGTCTGTAGAACTTGAGAGTTGAGGATGCCCTGGCCTTTGCAAGAACCTCTCTGCAGTCAGCTGGGATGTCGTACCCTCCAAACTCTAGTGCTGCAGGAGCCAGGCCTGCAAGTTCAGCGACTCTGGGTTGTGATGAAGAATGGCGCCTCCTTCTCTGGAGAGAGGATCCGCGTCCGTTGGCAGCTTGACTGGTGTGGACGCTGACAAGTCCAGAAGGTCCGGGAACCAGATCTGTCTCGGCCACGCTGGTGCGACGAGGATCATCCTGCACCCGGACCTCTTGAGCTGGTTGATGAGCCGAAAGCAGCAACGGCAGCGGAGGGAACGCATAAAGAAAGAGGCCGTCCCAGGGGAACGAGAAAGCATCGCCCATGCTCCTCAGCTGGGGGAACCTGCTGGCGAACCTCCGGCACTTGGAGTTCATCGCCGTCGCGAAGAGATCGATCTGGGGTTCGCCCCATTGTCGGAAGAGTCGATCCACTTGATCCTAGCGTAGTTCCCACTCGTGGCACGAGCGCAGCTCTCTGCTGAGTGAGTCGGCGATGGTGTTTTTTATTCCTGCCAGATGAAAAGGCACCAGAAACATCCCTTGGGCGATGGCCCAATGCCACAGATCCTGGGCTTCCTTGGATAGGGCAGGGGATCTGGTTCCGCCCTGCTTTTGGATGTAGAATATCGTGGTGGTGTTGTCGGTGAAGATCCTCACCACCTTGCCCTTGAGGGACAGAAGAAAAGACCTGAGGGCCCAGAACACTGCGCGGAGCTCCAAGATGTTGATGTGGAGTGACTTCTCCTCCGGGAGCCAAAGGCCTCTCGCGTGAAGATCGCCAGAGTGCGCTCCCCAACCTTCCAGGGAGGCATCCGCCGTCACCTGGTGAGCTGGGGTCTGAAAGTCTGTGCCCGCCGACAGATGAGAGCGGGTACCCTACCACCGGATCACCTGACAGAACCTCTCGTTGAGTGGGATCCTGTCCTCGAAGCTGCCCGTCGACTGGACCCAGCGGGCGTCGAGGAACTCTTGTAAGGGGCGCATCCGAAGCCTGCAAAGGCGCACCAGATAAATGCAGGAGGACATCATCCCGAGGAGGGACTTGATAGATCTTACCCTGGCCATGTCCATGGCCAGTAGACGTTGCACCTTGCCCAGGATGGTCCTGGTCCTTTCCTCCGTCAGCGAGGCCAGCCGCGCCACTGTGTCGAGCTTGGCTCCCAGAAACAGGGCAACTTGCGACGGGACCAGGTGGGATTTTGAAAAGTTGATGGAGAACCCCAGGTCCGTGAGCAGCTGGACGGTCTTCGCAGTGTGCTCCACGGCGAGCTCCCTTGTCCTTGCCCGGATGAGCCAGTCGTCCAGATAGGGGTAGACGTGGATCCCCTGCAGGCGCAGTCGTGCCGCTAACGGTGCGAGGCACTTGGTGAACACCCTGGGTGCCGACTTCAATCCGAACGGGAGGGCCTTGAACTGGTAGTGCCGCCCTTGGACCACGAACCTGAGGAACTTTGTGTCTTTTTAGAATGGGGATGTGGAAGTACGCATCCTCCAAGTCCAACGACGACAGGAAATCGCCCTCCTGCAGCTGTCCCAGTACGTGCTGGAGGGTGACCATCCGGAACTTCTGTGCCTTGATGTACTTGTTCAGTCGTCGCAGGTCCAGGATCCTCCCGTCTTCTTCTTTACGAGGAAGTACCTTGAGTAAACTCCGGAGCCCCGAAGCCTCTTTGGGATGAGCTCGATGGCACCTTTCTTGAGCATCGCGATTTTCCTTCCTGGCCACGGGTCGAACGCGAGAGCACTTCTTCTGGAACTCGAGGGCGTGCCCTTGGGCCAGGGCATCCAGCATCCAACGGTCGGTGGAGATGGACTCCAACACCGGATCCCTTGGAGGCACCTTGTCTGCCTCCGGAGCTCCGAAAGGACGGCCGTCGTCGTTGGAGCACTCCCAGTGCCCGGGCAGTCTCCGTGTCTGTCTTGATGGCCTGAAGGGACTCATCAACCGCCTTCCCAAACAGGTTGTTCCCGTCGAAGGGCATGTCCAAAACTTTGGTTTGTACATCCTGGCGGAAATCCGTCGCCTTGAGCCATCGTCATCGTCTCAGGTAAACGCCGTTGCCCAACTGACGGAAACCGGTGTCGGCGATGTCCGTTGCCACCGTGATGGCGTGGTCTGAAGCAATCTCACCTTCCTGTAAGATTTCAAGGGCCTCAGCCCTTTTGGCGTCTGGAAGGAAGTCCAATAGAGGGGCGATTTTGAACCACAACTCTCTGTCGTAGCGGGCTACGATAGCCAGGGCGTTGGCCACCTTGATAGTCGCTGCGGATGAGATGACCCGTCGTCCCATCGTGTCCAGCTTCCTGCCCTCGCCGTCCGGCAGGGAAGTTGATGTTGAGGCCGATGCCCCCCAAGCTTTCTTCTTTGCCGCCGCCGAGACGGCCGAATCCGGGGTAGGTTGTGCCCAAAGGCACAAGGGGGCAGCGTTGGGGACCCGGTACTACTTCTCTTACCGGTCCCTCTTTGCAGGCGCCATGGCAGGGTTCTTGAGGAGGGCGAGCCCCTCATGCCAGATGTCATCAAGAAGTGGTACGGCGAGGACCGTCTTCCTTTTAGCCTTGCGCCGTTGGTAAAGGAACCCTTCCTTCTTCTTCTCTTCTGGGCAGAGCTGGAAGAGCTCAGATGCCCTGGAAATCATGGCATGGAAGGATCCAATCTCGTCAGGCGGGTACGCCCGAGCAGGGGACGACGGGGGACACGTCCCGTCGTCGCCTCCGTCGTCATCTGTACCTGTCGTAGCCGTGTCCGTGCCTGTATCATCCCCATGGGTAGTAGACCGGGGGGAAGGCAGAGGAGGCCGCAGAGGTGGGAGAGGTGGCGGAGGATGCGTCGTCCTCTTCTTATGCGGTGGACTTTCCGAAGCTCCCGGCTCCGGTTCCCCCGTCGGGTCTGGCTCAGGTACCTCCATCGTGGGAGGGGCAACCTTGTCCTTATCTCCGAGCATAAGGACTGAATCGCTCACAAAATGGCCGCCGAAGTGTCCTGCGGCACCGGAAACGATGGGCGCGAGGGCTCTTGAGGAACCTCGTCAGCAACACCGTCGCTCTCGTCGTCGCCCTCGTCGGGATCCCTCCCGATGGGCTGGGCCTCCTCCACGACTTCGATGAGCTCTTCTTCAGAGGTCGTGTCCGTATCCACGATGGCTACCTGCCCCTCCCCCTCCTTTTCCAACGGGTACTTCGTGGGGGTCTTCTCAATGGGCCTGAAAGACTCCCCCCCTCTGCGGTGGCACGGAGACTCTGGATCCTGAGGTTCCCTCCACTGGCGTAGCCTCCACAGGCTGAGCCAGGGCCGCTGCGACATCCTCAATCGAGGTCTTAGCAGGGTGAATTAAGGCCATCGTCACCTTCTGTACGCCTGGGGCCTTCACCTTGGGGGGAGGGGCCGAGCCTCGCTCCCCCTCAGCCGGAATCTTCGAGATCGACCGGGGCCTCTCCAGAAGCTTCGCCGGGTTCTCGGACTTCCTCTTAGCTGAGCCAGAGCGTTGGCTTTTGGTTGATGGCGCCGGGGAAGTTGTGCCCTGCCTGGCAGCCAAGGAGCCCGACCGTTCAGCGCTCCCGGTGCCCGCGGACTTGCGGTGCTTGGCCTTTTGTTGGGCCCCGTCGCCGGGGCACCCTCACAGGACTTAGAAGACCGCTCGGACTTCTTTTTCTTCTCGCCTGACGGGCTCTTCCCTTCCAGCCAGTTGGCGAGACGGAGGTGGCGATCCTTCATAGTCCGCTCCGACATGTTCCCACAAAACGTACAGTCCTTCTCCATGTGCGTATTGTCCTCATGGAGACAGTAGAGGCAAAACGAATGCTCATCCTCCTTGAATACATTCTGAAGCTGGCATCCAGGGCAGGTCCTGAACAGCTTCCCGGGCGTCGAGCTTCCTTTCTCCTGGGCCATGTCTGGGGTAGGCCTCAGAACTTCTGGAATCCTCCAAAAGCGTAACTCGACGAAATCTTCACCCTTGAGGGGCATAGAAAACTTCGAAACGGGACCCCGTTGATCGGATGTAGAAACGGTGGAGCTTGAGGCTCTATTTAACCGAAAAATGAGAAAAATCTCCTGAAAAAGCGCAAAAACGCAGCAAAAGCTCGAGAGCTACAGCACGAGGACTCCCAACACTTGAATGTGCGGTAAAAATCTGAGCATGGCTGCCAGAGGCGGGGCTTAGGGAGAGGGCAGTCATTGGCTGGGGGCAGTATGACCCAGAGACCAGTGATTGGTTACTACTAAGAAAGACAGAGCAGAAACTAAACTGATGCTGATACTGATTGTTTCTATACTGAGGATTCCCGACCTGACGACGGGGAATATTCATGAGCATGTGAATCCATGCCAGACCCCATGCTGGAGAACTAAATCTTCCAATGAAATCTAGACAAGACTTTCCCAACAGTAACAGTCTAAAACAAGTTACCACCTATGAGGGACAAACAATATCAAGGTGTATGGGCTAGAGTATGCAGGGAGTCAGGACAGCCAAAGTCAACTTGAAATAGTCTATGGAGCCGAGGCCCTTCTTAGATAAAAGTCTTGCACAAAGTTAGAGAGTTTGTAGAAAATCACTTGTAGGGTCACAATCTGTTAAGCCTGTGAAAGGAGAGTTGGAATCAACTCTAAAAGTAAGCCACTACAATTCCCAACTGAGAAAAGCAGAGCTAAAAGACAATGAGGTAAGTACCCCAAGTCTAAACAGTACCTTTGGTTTGATGAAGAGTGGGCTAGCTGGATTCTGTCCTGTTGCAGCGATGCAAAACCCTGGGTTACTGAGCCTCAGTCGTGGGGACAAGAGGGAGGATGTGTGGAGGGTTCCTGCGGCAGCACTTTGGAGGTTGTCGGTAGCTATGGGCTCTTTTCGGTTCAGCTACACTTTGCGGGGTTCAGCTTAGTAAGCAGCACTGTCACGGGTCTCGGATAACGGTTGTGCTTCCTTCACTCCTTGGGTCCTACACTCTGGTGAGGGGACTCAAGCTCTGGTCGTCCTCCTTCTGGAGGGTCCTTAGACTCCTGGAGTTTCTGTCCGCATTTCAGACTTTGTACTCCGCTATTGATTTCTTGACCCTTGGCACTTGGTTCTTGCAGCAGCAAAGAAATACAGCCAATCAGGCAAGATGGTCAAGTGGAATTCCTGTAGGGGTTAGTTGGTCCCACTAACCCAAGGGAAGAAGTGGTCCCTTCCGGAGCTTCTCTGTCGAATTGAAAAAGGGGTTTCAGCACAGCAGCAGGGCTTTACCGGTCAATTCAAGGTCCAGGAGGATTCAGCAAGCTTTGTTCACGGTTTCTTCGTCAGGTGTTTCTCCCAGTGGTCGACTCTGCCTCTAGTCCCAAAAACCTCACCTTTTAAGCTAGTTTCTCCCATTCATGCACAACCTAGGCTGTCAATCACACAGCAGGGTGGCTGTCCTGAAAGGACAGATAGCCAGCCAATCGGGACTGGTTGCATTCAGGCACTCCTAGAGACAAAGGAAAGGGGAGGTTGGGAACCTACCTCACTGCCTGCATTTCTAGACACACTGGAGACAGAGGCAGGCTGTTAGGCAAGGTTGTATGTAGTAACCCTGTGGGAGACTACACCATCCTTGTTCTCTTGGCAATAGGCTACCCAACCTTAGGTATAAGTCTGTACTACACAAGTTGGTAGAGTGACTGAGCACCCAGACTTATCTCAAGAGGGGTCAATGTGAGCTTTAGAGGTGCAGAGATTCACAGTGACAGGTATTCAGATAACACTTATACTGAAGATTGCTTATTAAATTAATTATTAATTTAACAGTCAGTTTTCGCGCTTTGAAACACTTGTGTATAGGTACGTTATAAATGCGATATCATATCAGATCAAAATAAGCCTTCTTTAGAAAGGGCACGAGACAACAATAAAATACACTTCAAAAATACACTCCCTTAGTTTCAGTAAGTAGATACCCTTTTGGGATGTCACACACAAACACACACACACTTCCTACACCCTGAGGTGACTTCAATAGCTAGGACACTGTGGACATTCATATATCACTTACACTTTATGCAATAGTGAGGTTGTGGAAAAAGGAAAAGGTTAGGGAAGGAAACAAAAGGATAACAAGCTTCTCAAACAGGTAAGCACTTTTCAATCCCTAAATGAAATATAGGTTAACCCTTTCCCAGCTATACAAATAAAGTATGTACAACTTTTTGTAGGGACAGATCAACACAAAGTCAGAGGGTAAGAAGAGTTTTCAGGGAGCCAGGACAGACAACATCAATTGAGAAAAGGGGAGCTGAGGCATTTCTTGAAGATAGTACAAAAGTGCAAGCAAGGGGCAAAGATGCAAGTAACCCTGCAAAGGACAGCAAATGCAAGTCTCCAGCGAGAGTAAGCAAGCTACACACAACAAGAGGTAAGTACCCCTAGTTACACAGTTCCTTGAGTCTGAAGGAAAGGTTCTAGCTGGCTTCTGTTCCTGTTGTAGTACTGCAGATCTGGTTTTTCCTGGGCCTCAGTCGTGGGAACAAGTGGGAGGACGTCTGGGGACTCCTGCACTTTGGTTTGAAGGTCGGCGGCAGCAATGGGCACACTCCAGATCAGCAGTACTTCGTGGTTTCTGCTACTCGCAAATTGCAACACCACGGTCGTTGGACTCTTTGTGGACTTTCCTTGCTTCTGGTGTCCAGCACTATGTTGAGGTGGCTCAGGCTTAGTTAATCCGGCTTTGAGGGAGTCCAGAGGATCTTCCTGGAGCTCGGGTCCAGCTTAAGGGGGATGCACTCGTCCTGGTGTTCCTGTTACCTGGCACTCAGTCCCCGCAGCAGCAAAGAAGTACAGCCAGCAGAGAGGGGTTCGAGGCAAGTTAGTCTTGGGGCGGATTGGTCCCACCAACCCAACGGGAGAAGTTGTCCTTTTCCGGGCTGCTCTAGTCGATTAGAAATTGGGAGCTTCAGCAATGCAGCAGGGCTTCGCCAGGCAAACCAATGGTCCATGAGGATGCAGCAAGCTTCTCTTCCAGTTTCTTCAGTTCCCTCGTCCAGTGGTCGACTCTGCCTTCCTTGCAAAAGACCTCGCCTTTTATGCAAGTTTCTCCCATTCATTCGCAGCCTAGCTGTCACACACACCGCAGGGTGGCTGTCCTCCAAGGACAGTCAGCCAATCACCTTTGGTGCATTCCTGTAACCTAGGAGACTAAGCACAGGGAGTTTCGGGAACCTTCCTCGCTTCCTGCCCTGCCAGACAGGCTGGAGCCAGAGGTGGGCTTCAAAACGAACAAAGGGACCAAACCTGGTTTGGCGCGCAGAGTAAATCTCAAGAAGGACCTTTCCAACAAGAAATGGCGAAAAAAGAAGACCAGGGCCATTTGGACAAAATGGGCACCTATGGGTGTAATACTACAGCTGAGGATTCAGCCTACGGTAAAAAGGCACAATGGTAGGAAAAATAAACCACTGCCACCAGCCATTAATTGTGGAAAGGGTAACATAAAAATGTTACATGAGAAACTAGACAAAGAGGCTAGATACTAAGTAACCCATCCAGCACTCTATGGAAGATCGTGTGTGCTGGGTCTACAAAGAGAAAAGGGTAAGTAAAGTCAATTTCACTTAACTACTCTTGGAAACAGTAGTTTATCCAAGAGAAGGTATTTAAACCTTTTGAGGAATCCAAAGGACTGTGACACTGCACGGAGGGTGCTGTGTGTCACCATACAAAAAGTATATGCCTACAGAGTTTGTCAGATTCCAAGAACAGTGGAAACACATCAGGTCAAAACACATTTGAGTGAGAAAAAGGTCTCACTCGCTCCAGGGTTAAAATTAAAAAGTCTTAAAGTCCAGCAAGAGAGCTGGGAGTCTCTTATGGTTGAAGGGAATTAGCACAGAAATGAAAATTCTCCCCAACACACACCTTATGTGGGGTGCTGGGGCGATACAATGTATCTCATTTCTCACTAGCACTGTAAATATTCTGTTGCACGGACAAAGTGCACCTTAAATGTCTGGTGGCAGTGAACCTTTTTACAAACGTGGTGCTCCTTTACTGCAGGCTGTTTTCACAGCTGCTGTAAAGGCACCATTGAGTGCCTATTTTAACAAAATGACCCCCATATTTTTTGCCATTTTCGTGCTTCTTGCCCCTTCTTAGTCTTTCGGCGGGAGACCTCGGTCAAGCCTGCCCAGGCTCCAGAGTGTCTGAAGGCAGGAAGCGAGTGAGGAGACACAAACTCTGCAGCACATTATCTTCCAGCCTGCCTGCGAGAATCCAGATGAAACTTGGAAGCTGGCTGTTTTGAAAGGACTGCCAACCCCTCCCCTCCCCTCCCCACCAAGTTTGAATGTAGTATGTCTGATTGGCTGGGTTCCTGCATTAAAGTCTGATCCTGGAAGTAATGTCTGATACAGAAAACAATTTAATTGTGATATTTTTGGTTTGTACAACGGTGCTGACACGTGTTCGACTGACTAGGTCTTTCTCAAGGCACAAAACAAAATTCTTTATTGTACAATTCAAATGATAACCATGTGACATAATTACAATAACCATCAACATTTCCCGATGTGTTAGATACACATACCAAAAGGTAGACTGTAATTTTCAACGGAACATAGAGCTAGAGAGCAAGCAAAAAGAGTGCAATACAACAAAATGATAAACAAGGCCGAAGTACCAAAACAATAGGTAGAAAGTAAGGGGAAAATAAGACAAAATAAAACCATTAGAATTGTATCATATACTGAAGTCCTATAAATCTAACCATACAATAATGAATCAATGAACCATCTCAATGACAAAACGGGCTGATTATGCCCATGTGCACAATGATTAACCAGGGTAACACAGGGGTATTTAAAAATTACTAGATATGGGTGAATCATCCTTCAGTATTTCAATGAGATCAGATGCATTAAAATATGTCACAAATGGTGTAATATACTATGCAAACCGAAGAAGAACAAGCTACTTTCTTACCTGGTAACATTCTTTAGATGGGATGTTCCTCTGACGTATTCCACATATTTGACATTGATTACCACAGCTGTGCTGCTTCGGAAACTTTTTCGGCGTAGGCGTCCTGCGTCGATGACGTCTATACGCTCCCTCGAGGACCTCTATCGACGGCCGACGTCACCAGATGTTATATGTAGGACGCACAACGCCCGTAGCCTCAGTTGTACTTTTTTCCTCCAGAATGAATGGCACCAAGTTTCTGCCAACCTTACCACATAAAGCCTTGCGGAAACAGAAGCTGCAGTTGCAAAAGAAATTCTGTAGCGGGGGAGGTAGGGAGGGTACGATGTGGAATATGTCAGAGGAACATCCCATCGAAAGAACGTTACCAGGTAAGAAAGTAACTTGTTCTTCGAGGGTATTGTGTCCTCTGACGTATTCCACATCTTTGACAGACTCCCAAAGCAGTACTAACGTAAGGAGGTGAGAAAAGAATTTAGAAAATTTAGAATGCCCAATCGAATTGCAGAATAGAGGACTGTCTTGCTAAAGGACAAATCTTGCCCATGGATAGAGTCCAGGGAATGTTTCACAAAAATATGGACAGAGGCCCAAGTGGCTGCTTTGCAAATCGGAACACCCCTCTGTAGTGCAGTGGAGGCAGCCATACCCCTAGTAGAATGGGCCCGCAAACCTACAGGAGGGTCTTTCCCCGCCAAACGATAACATTCAGAGATCGTCAAAATGATCCAGCTATAAGGTCTGCTTAGAAACAGCCTGACCTAAACGCCTTCCAGCTTAACCAATAAAGAGCTGCTCTTCCACTCTGACCAGGGACATCGTGAGAGATAGAAACTCAAAGCTCTCCTAGGATCCAACCTATGGAGCCTCTCCTCTTCCTTACAAGGATGTGGAGGAGGATGGAATGCCGGAAGATTTATCTTCTGGCTCAGATGGAATTCCGACAAAACCTTCGGAAGAAAGGAAGGCCGTACCCTCAGGACAACCCTGTCCTTATGGAACACAGTGAAGGGTGGTTTGGTGGAAAGGGCCTGCAACTCATTCACTCTGCGAGCGGAAGTAACCGCAACTAAAAATACAGTTTTAATAAGACAACAGTCTCAACGGACAAGAACGTAAGGGCTCAAACAGAGCTCCCTCCCATTAGGAACTTTAAAACCAAATTCAAATCCCATCCCGGCACCTGGAAAGGCGACGGTGGAAATACATGAGTTAGCCCTTTTAGAAACTGAGAAATCAAAGGAATTTTAAAATAAGAACATTCCTCAGACGAGCGCTTAAATATGGACAGCGCCACCAGGTAGCCCTTAATGGTACCCACATTCAGGCCCTTGTGGGCTAAAGAAAGCAAAAAAGAGAAAACCAAAGGAATGGAACATTGAAAAGGATCCACATTCTGTCCCCTGCACCAGTCGCAGAACTTGCTCCAACGGCAACGGTACAGGGATTTCGTGGCGGGCCTTCTGGCCGAAAGCAACACCTCCATCACGTCCTCAGGGAGGTCCCAATACTTATATCTCAGCCTTTCAGATACCAAGCATGAAGGTTGAGAGACTTGACCTCTGGATGGAGAACTCGACCCCCTTCCCATGAGAGCAGATTGTCTCGGTAGGGAAGACTATGTGAAGGGCAAATGGACATGTCTAGAAGGTTCGGGTACCACGCTCTCCTGGCCCATGCCGGAGCAATGAGGATCATCCGGGCCCCGAACCTCTGCAACCTCCGCAACACTTGCGGAATGCCAGGGACTGGAGGGAACGCGTACAGCAGTGGGAAGGACCACTCCACTACGAATGCGTCCCCTAAGGCTCCTCTTGGTGGAAATTCCCACGACCGAATCTTTCGCACTTCCGGTTGACACTGGTGGTGAAGAGATCCACTAGTGCTCTGCCTGCTCAGAGCATCCACTGCTGCATTTTCATCTACGGCTAGATGAACTGCCGAGATCGGAATTTCCTGCTGGATGGCCCAGAACAAGAGATGCATCGCCTCTCTGCACAGTGGGGGTGACCCTGCCCCACCCCCTTTTTGTTGAGGTAGTACATGGCCACTGTATTGTCTGTCATAATCAGGACATTCTTCCCCTGCACAGATGGCGGAAAAGCCCTCACTTATAATCCCACCTCATTTCTTTTACCAATTAGTGCCTAAACTATTGCCTTAATTTCAATGTCTGTTTGTGTTTGGGGAAACGTCAAACGTGGGTGTTTGGGGAACGTCAAACGTGGGTGTGTTTGGGGAACGTCAAACTTGGGTGTGTTTTCAGAAAGCCAAATTTTGGTGTGTTTTGGTAAAGTCAATTTTTTGGTGTATTTTTCTTCACCTTACTTTGGCCCTAAATTGTTACCTGCTAGCCTAGTGACCGCTCCATACCTCTGATCTTGTATATTTCTCCTACTAGGGTAACCAGACGTGGATTCACTGTTCTCAGCGATGCACAGCTTCACCTCAATGATAAGGCCCAACAAGGCTGAAACACGTGTATGGGGTTGCTGTTGGTACACTTGTTCAGAGAGGAATTGCCATAGCATTTCAGTGCTGGACTGCCCATGTGGGCGGGACAAAGACTGATATGCAAATGGATATTTCCCATCTGTGGAAGGTACAGTGCGCTGCAAACTCATCTCAGAACAGGTTATCAGGCCATGTTCTTTCTGGAGAGTAGCGCCTGCTACCTTTTTTTGATATATTTCTCCTACTGCCTTCTCTCTCTACCTGCCCATGGCATTATCCGTTCCTCCTATCTATTCCAACTGTTTCTCTATCAACTTTCCTTCCCTTCTCACTAAGTCTGGTAAGAAGAAATTCAAAAAGGATATCTTGGTTTCTAACCCTGGTCTCCCCATCGCTGTACCTACTCCAGCGCCTCTGCCAGAAAAACCCTCACTGACATCCTCTTTTTCGATTTCTGGACCTATGATCTCTATACTCTGTCCTGTCTCCTCCTCTCCCATTAATGGTGGCACCCGCTGGGAAGTACGTATGAATCTCTGACTCCTCCAGAGTCTTTATTAACATCCATCTAAATGGTACTGTCATGGTGCAAGGCCTTCAGGCTAACCTCCTCCTCTTTGATAGGCAGTTCACTCGCCTCATCAACTTCCTCATCTCCAGCTGTCCCCTATTCCCTTCCCCTGGCTACCTTGCCCTCTGCCGCTTCCTCCTTTGCCCCATCTGAAGCTCCTTCCACACCTCTGCAGGGCGTACCTACGATCTGCACCCCTGCCCGGAAGGTCTTTAAGGCTGGCAACCTTCTTCATCTCGCTACACTCAATTCTCACTTGGCCATTAAAACACTCGTCTATTATCTGTCACCTCCTAGAAACACTCGACCTTGATGTCCTCGGTCTCACCGAGACATGGTTCGCAGCCAGCTCTATCATGAGTTTTGACACTCTCCTCCCCGACTGCTACAAGATCCTTTCAACTCCTTGATCCAATCGGCCTGGAGGGGGTGTAGCCCTCAGCTTCCCTGAGTGGATCCCTGCCTCTCTCATTCCCACTCAAGCTTACTCCTCGTTTGAATGCCTAGTCTGCAGGCTCTCTCTCTCTCCTAGCCACTCTCTTACTGTTGCTATTCTCTACCGGCCCCCTGGTCAAATCACCTCTTTTCTCTGAGTGGGCTGACCTCTCCTCTTCCCTCTTGGACTCAACCACTCAACTTCTACTCCTTGGTGACCTCAACATTCATCTTGATTCTACCTGTCTCTCATCTTCACTATTTCGCGTCCTCTGCGATTCACTCTCCCTCTCGATCCTTCCCTCCGGCCTGACTCACTTGGCTGGCCACACACTTGATGTCTTGATCTCATCCGGCCTCCCCCTCTCTATCCCCCCTTACCACTACTCTCTCCTGGAGTGATCACTGCCTCCTCTCATCTCTCCATCTCCTCCCCCCAAGCCATGTCCACTCCTAGATTTCCACCCACCTTCTCAGATATCCGGCCCATGAAACGTGTCAGTCGAGGCCTTCGCTGCAACCTTCTGCCCCCCTCCTCCACCCCAGGCTGACTCACACCGTGACACAGCCCTCTCTCTTCTCTACTCCTCTATTTCTGCTACTCTTGATACTCTTGCCCCCGTCCTGAGGATCCGTTTGAAGTCCAAAGCCAAGTGCAATTCTTGATATGACTGACCTAGATACACTTAAACAGAAGTGTAGGGTGGTGGAGAGGAGATGGAAGGCTTCTTGCTCCTCCTCTGACAAACTGGCCTGCCGCCTGCTCCAAAGGCAATACCGACTTGCTGTCCGCACTAAGAAGCGAGTCCACATACAAGCCTGCGTCTCTGCGGCATCTAACAACTCGGCCGAACTTTTCAAAATCTGCAAGGAGCTGGCCAACCCTGCTGCAGTCTCCATCACTCCTCTGACCTCTCAGGATCTTTGCAATGCCCTTGCCCTCACTTTATTTCTAATACCCAAACATCCTGTCCACCCTCTCCTCTGTTCCCCCTCTTCCTCCCTCTCGGCCTGCTGCCCTCCCTCAGCTACCCCTCAACCCCTTTTCTCCTCCTTTTCTCCCCTTATGAGATATCTAGACAAGTCCGATCTATGAAAACCTCATCAAAACAGGTCCATCCGTGTTCCTCTAAAACCACTGACAACCACATTGACACCCTTGCACCGGCCCTTGCTGATTTCTGCAACCTCTCTTCTGCCTCTGGCTCTTTCCCCTCCCCTCTTAAACACTCCCTTGTGAATCCTCTCCTCAAGAAATCCATTGCTGATCCACCATGTCCGGCAAACTACCGCCCAATTTCCATTACTCCCTTTTTTGGTAAGCTCCTGGAAAAGTTGGCCATCTCTCAGCTTAATCTCCATTACGACTCTGTTGGCTCCCTCCATGACCACCAATCTGGCTTCAGAGCTGCCAGAAGTACCGAATCTGCCCTCCTGAACATCTGTGAAAACCTGCTCTCCAACCTGGATTCTAACATTCCCTCTGTCCTCATCCTACTTGATCTCTCCTCTGCATTCGACACGGTCAACCATACCACCCTGCTAAATTGTCTTAGTGACAACTTCAGTATCACTGATCAGGCTCTGGCTTGGCTGACCTCTTTTCTCTCTGATCAACCCTCACAGGTACAACTTGGGCCCTTCCCATCTTCCTCTCAACATGTGGTGTCCCCCAGGGGTCTATCCTCTCGCCCTGGCTTTTCAACCAATACCTGGCAACTCTTGCTTAGTGCATCTCAATGTTCTGCTCAACTTTCCAGTGCTATGCTGACGACGCCCAACTCATTTTCAGGCTTTCATCAGCCTCCTCCTCTCCTTCCCTCATCTCCGATTGTCTAATCGCCATTCAAAATTGGTGTGCCGCCAATGATCAATGTCTAAATGCCAACAAGACTGAGATCCTCCTTATTGGTACACCATCTCCATCCTTTCCTCTCACTCTCTGGCCGACCTCCCTTTGCCATCCTCCCACCCCCACCTGCACAGCTAAGAACCTTGGGGTTATCTTTGACTCTACACTTTCCTTCTCCGCACACATCTGATGTCTCCAAAAAAAAATCTAACTTTTTACTTCACCTCCTTAGAGGTACTCTGCCTTTCCTCTCCTTCCCTCAAAACCTCACCGTCTCCCAAGCTCTGGTTCTTTCCAGACTGATTACTGTAACAGCCTCTTTCTAAATCTACCTGCCTCCACTCTCCGCCCTCTACAACTAATCCAGAACAGGACTGTGAGACTTGTCCTTGGCCTCAAGCCCTCGGATCGTATCTCTCCAGCCTTGAAATCCCTTCATTGGCTCCCAGTGGATGCAAGGATTACATTTAATACCCTCTGCATTGTCCACAAGGCTTTCTGGGGCCTGGGTCCAAAATACCTTCAGCTATCCCTCCGTAAATACCTCCCCTCTCGAGCCCTTCGCTCTTCTACTTATAACTCCCTCAGGGTTAGTTATGCAAAAAAACGAGCAGGGGGTAGATCTCCGTCTTCGGCTGGTGCCTCCCTTTGGAAAAGCCTCCCGGCCACCTTGAAACTTGAGGAAAAACATCTTCGGTTCTGGAAACTTCTCAAGACCTTCCTATTTGCCTCTGCTTTTGCCCCCCCTTCTCCCCTGTTGATCTGTTTCTTCTCTTGGCACTGTGCACCTGGCCACCCTCTGTTCTTTCGGGCCCAGGTACCTGCTCACCCTGCCACCCTCTTGCACTGCCTACAGGCCACCATCTGCACCAGGGTTCTCTATCTGTACCCATACAGTCCCCCTCCCATGTTTCTTCTGCACTTATCAGATATACCTTTCTGACTAACTTTCACCTGCCACTTGCTGGCTGAACTACCATAGTTTATCACCCTTATTTATTGTTTTATTCTATTTAATATTTATGTTTTCTCTCCTCTGCCTCGCACTTTCCACTCCACCCCCTTTCCAGGCACTTCTCCCCCATTTTCCTTTCCCATGCACTTGCGCTTTCTTAAATGTCACGGGGCCTAGTAAGATCGCTGTTTTTCTCCCTTGTTCCCCTCCCTTTTTGCCTGGTCGCGTTCTGAAACACTTGTGTACGAGCGCGATACAAATAAAATATCATTTCATTTTCCCTTTGAGAAGGAAGAGCTGAAAGTGGGACTTATTGACAATGTCCTGACTGTGTGGGATGAAGGAAAGGGAGGAGTAGAAGATGACTCCCAGACTCCTAGCTTCAGTGTTGGAACGCAATGGAAGAAGGCCAGAGTTCAGAGAACATTTAACTTGATCATTGGGTCTAAAGCACTAATTAC